>NC_136520.1:46879470-47094470 GCF_053919585.1 Euprymna scolopes
TCCAAAAAAGCGGACGTTCGCCGATAGTCCAATGGAAAATAGTAAGACAAGCAAACAGAGGTAGAGACCTAGACGATACACGTAGATTATGCCTTCACGAAAATTTGCTACCCTATACTTTAAAGAACCCCAAGAGCTATTAAACTGTAGGAGAGAAATAGCGAATAACTGTGTTCACAGATAAACTTTACTCTAGGATAGCGATACAAAATAACTTTAAATTTAACGATAACAACAGAAAATAAACAAATAAAATAAACATACATATACATAAATTATCATATGTATATATATATAAAACAAGAAACAAAAAAAACACATTTGACCTAATTTAAAATAGGTCAGAACGCTAGATATCTACGCTCCCCGCTAAAACACACACACACACAAACACACACTCAAAGGAAGGGGTGAACCGGAGGTCAACTGTCCATTTGTCCTGTAAGTGCCTGCGCATTAGCTGATTACGAAGGGTTCGGTGGAAACTAGAAAGCTGATTGGCTAACTAAAAACTCAATAGAATGTGCGTATATAAAAACGCGAGACAACCACAACTCCTCGCATATACCTGATGAATCCTAGCGTGGATGAAACGCGGAATATTCTGTGTAGCTTAATTGATATATATATTGTATAACTTACCATCTACCTCTAATTACGTATTGAGCACTGTTTAAGTAAATACTTATAGTTTATCCATAAAGTTATACTTTCGTATATTTATTTATGTGATTAAATTATATATATATATATATATATATATATATATATATATATATATGTGTGTGTGTGTGTGTGTGTGTGTGTGTTATTTATTTTGTTTTTGCAGTACTTGTTTTGAAATTAATTATACGAAAGTACATTTTTTACCTAAATGGGATTGGAGATAATTTTCCTTTTGAACAATTTTGGTACCCACAAATGGGGAGCGGCATATGAATTATTTTAAAAATATGATTATCAACTGACACGTGTTTCGTCGTCTACGACTAATCAGAGTTGCTGAATTTAGCGAGATTCGAAATCGGGTACCATGGATAGAAGCGTTGACCGTATATATATATATATATATATATATATATATATATATATATATATATATATATATATATGTATATATATATATATATATATATATGTATATATATATATATTTCAGTGAGGGTGTGAATATTTTCCAACCAATTAACGTTGTCTAAACTATTGATGGAACTTTCTGAAACTATTAAGAATCTATTTCTGTTCTCATACAAGAATTCAAAACAATTCAGATTTTTTTTTCAATTTTCCGTTTTATAAAGAGTTATGTTAAATTGTCAGCCGAAAATAGTCTTTCCCATTTAAATTATTATTTACCTTTATTCATTCATTGTAATTTTTATGTTGGGTCAGATAATGGTTCCTCTTTGCTCGCAATTATTAAAGTGTCTAAATTGGGATCACTATTATGGACTTTTAATAAAAGAAAAAAATTATATATACTCATATATTTATATGTCTATCTATCTATCTATCTATCTGTCTATCTATCTATCTATCTATCTATCTATATATATATATATGCATTCACATAGAAACTAAACTAACACCGACAGATACACACCGACTGACACACACACACACACATATATATATATACATATATATATACGTGTGTGTGTGTGTGTGTCAGTGTGGTTGTTTCTGTGCGCGCGCACGTGTGTGTGTGTGTGTGAGAGAGAAAGAGAGAGAGAGCGCTTTGTACGAGAGAATATCAGCAGTGTGCGCCATTAAGAAACTTTTTAAATTATATATGTTTACAGGATATCAGAATGACAACAGTGCCATCGGTTTCATATATCGACAATGTTGACCCTTGATTGCTTACATTTACTGGACGCTCCAGCCTGAGTTTACGCCTGACTGCCCGTCTCCTTGTCACAGAGGCTGAAGATAGTACAGACCACACCAATATGTTTCTGTAAGTCAAAGATCTTACTTGATAACAAAAAAGTGAAGCAGAGGGAATATGGTGAAGAAAAAGGTGATTACCCGTGAATGGATAGTCTGGTGAAAGATAAATAATCCAATGACGGTAAAATCCAAAAATATAACTTCAAGAAAGTTAATTGAATTTATATTTGCACGCGTAAAATCCAAGGAAATCCCGTAATTGGAAGATGGTCCAAAATAATGAAAAGGCCGAAATCCATGGAATATTTCACAAATATGTACAAGGGAAAAGAGGAAAAATTTCAATGATATTAATAAAAGAAACATAAGATATGCTTTTATCACTGCTGCCGAGACATAAATATAAATAAGAAAGATTAGGGAAGAAAAAGGGGGGGAAATCAGGGAAGAAGAAGGGGTGGAAAAATTAAATGGTGATAGAATTAAATATAAGATAGAAAAACAAATGTCAAAATGACCCAGACAGGAAATGTTAAAAGGCGCGAAAAAATTTATAGGGCAAAATAATATAGGTCAACATAAATATACAGTTTATTACTTAAGAAAATATCAGCAAGAGTTGTTAAAAGACACTAAATGGAAAATAAATTAATTAATTAATAAATAAATAGAAAATAAATAATAAATAAACAATAAATAAATAAAAAATAAGCAATAAAATACAATATATAAAAAATAATAAAAATTATTTAAGGGGAGAGGATGGCCGGTATCTTCAAATTCAAGAAAAAGCAAGAAAGTAAGTAAGTAAATGCATATAGTAAAATATAAGTAAATATGATATAAGTAAGTAAGATATTAAACTGTGGGTAGATTGATATATAAGATAGATAGGGATATTTAAAGACTAAAACAGAAATTGCTGATAAAAAACCGGCCAAACAAAGAAGAAATAAAGAAATAGAATAAAGGATTATTAAATTATAAAGTATTAAGAAAGTATGTAGAAAAAACGGTAAAGTTAAAGAAAAAATACATATCTATCTAAAAGGTAAAAGTAATAACAATGTAATTTCAAAATTGCCATAATTAAATATGGACTTATGTTTACAGAAAGAGATCAGTTCATTTATAGAATTTATTTTGTTACTTTGAGGGGAAGTAATTATAGTTATAGCTTGGGTTGTGTAGAGGCGATATGACTTAGAGTCTGGAGTATAAGACTTAACTTTTTTATGATGGTCCATTTGATTGAGAATGGGTATTATTAAAGTTATTTTTTTTAATTAAAGTGGTTAGAGAAGTTCCTTAGTTATTATTAGAATTATGGTTGTTAAAAGAAGAAATGTGGTTTGATATTCTTTTCTTAATTAATGTTGAAGTAGCGCCGATATATGTATGTACTTTATTAAAAGCTCGAGGTCTGGTATTAATAATTATGTGCTGTTTGTATTAGTTGAATGGTTTGAATTTTGTATGAGGACTATTTTGGAGGGGATAATGAGTGTTCTTAGTGTTAGGATGGCTGTTAGGAGAAATATTATTATTCTCATTAATATTAATATTATTATCATTATTGCTAGTTGTATGATTGTAGATGGAGGGTCTGCTCGGGTAGTGTATTGGATTAGTAACTATATCAGATGGAGGATGGGAAGAAGGATAACTTGAAGACGAAATATTAGTGTCTGTTATGGGAGGATTGCGTGGAAGCTCAGTAATTGTGCAAGAATATATAACATCTTTATAGGTGCAATCATTATTGAGTGGGAAAAGATGTTTGTTATTACAATTACAGTTAGTTTTAGGTTTAATTGGGAAAGGGATTTTTTGGGCTGATTTAATTTTTTTGTTATTAGATGTAAACATTCTTTGTGCTAAATTAGGCATTGTAGAATAAGAAATCCTGATTGAATTTTTATTGAAAATAGAACTATATCTGTGTGGGTATTTGAAAGAGTTTTGTACAATGTTGAAGAATTCCTAAGGTATATTAGTTTTGACATTTAGGCTAAATGGAGGATTAAACCAAATATTTGTCGTTCTCCCAATGCGACTGGGTGGGTTAGAGGTATTGCGCTTAATATTTTGGTTTTGATTATATATGTAGACTGGTTCATTGTTATTGATAGCGGCAGATCAAGTTATTTGAACTGGTTTCTTACGAGTCATATTGTGCGTGATTACAGATTTAAGGCGGCATGCAGGAGGAGCATAATTGTTGTATTTAATCTTTTCCTTGTGTCCTGAATTCCATAAGGCATTGCTGAAGAAAGTAACATTTTGATTAAAAGTTTTTTAACAGCAGAAAGGGCAGAAATTCTTCTAGAGACGGATGGTACTATTGATTTTATAATTGAGTTGGGGTGGTTAGAAGATTTATGGACGTATAAAAGCCTAAGATTAGGTTTATGATAAGGGCTATGAGTTTTGGTGTTAAGATTTAGTGTAACATCTAGAAAATTTGAAATTTTTTTGCTTGGTTCGATAATTACAGAAAGGGCAAAGTTATTAAAGAAGTTATGTAATTTTTTAATTGTTTTGTTGTACTCTCTTGGCCTGACTGTTGTAGTAAAAAGGGTATCGTCTCTAGAAAGGCCCCTTGGATGTGTTTAAAGTGGTATTTGAGTTCTTTAAGTAAGATAAGTCCCACTAAATCGGTAACTTCTGCAGAGTCAGAAGCACCCATCAAGATGTCAGAATTATCAGGGGTGTCCTTTCTAGTCAAAAGCTTATTGTTAAATTGTATAAGGGACTTTCTTAGGTTTATGATCCTTGGGCGTGATTCTAGGGGTACCCGGAGAAGTTATTTCAATGACGTTATGAATATTCATAGAAGTCAGTAAAAGGTAAGCTTCAGAATTAATGGAATCTAAAGTGTTAAGAGGGACTATTTTATAAGATTTATTAAGTTCTTTATACAAAAGTTTTTTATATGTAGGATAGTCAAGTTTATAATAATTTTTTGTCTTATCAGCAGGGACGAATATATGTTTATTCTTTTTAACTTTTTCGGCAAAATTATTTATTTCTCGAGTAACTGGATTATAATGGTATTTTTGTTTCTTAAATTTAATTTTTATTGACTAAATTTAACATGGAAATATCAAACTCCTCGAGGTAAGGATTGTATTTGGGGTGGGCAGTGGTTTTTAATCCGTAAAATTTGGCAGCAACTTCATGGCTGGGAAGAGGTAAAAGTCAGAGGGTGCAAGGTCAGGAGCGTAGGGAGGATGGGGAAGGATTTCATAACCACACGCCCGTGCTTCTGATATGGCGACATACGAGTTGCGTTGTCCTGCAAGAGGAGGGTATATTTGCTGATCTTGCCCCGCCTCTTGATTTTGATAGCTTCCTTTAATTTCCTCAAAAGGGAAGCATAATAGGTTCCTGTAATTGTGGTACCCTCTGCCAGAAAATCTCTCATCACTACTCTGTCCTGGTCCCAGAAGACTGTGAGCATGACCTTGCCAGTGGAGGGCTACACTTTTGCCTTCTTTGGAGGTGGTGAGTCCAAGTGCTTCCACTGTATTGACTGGGCTTTGGTCTCTGAATCATAGAAATAGATCCAGGTTTCATCCTGTGTAATCAGTCTTTTGAAAAAACTTTGACTCATCTTCTTGGCACATCTCCAAATTCATCGTCGAGCACTCAACTCGTTCTCGCTTCTGGAATGGTGTGAGCAACCTGGGAATCAATTTGGCAGGCACCTTATGCATATGCAAATGGTCATGAATAATAGTTTCCACAAATCCTGTACTAATCTTGACATCTTGGGCTATTTGGCGAATATTAATGCGCAGATCTTCCAAAATGGCAGCCTCAACTTGACGGACAGATGCCTCATGAATGGCAGAAGGGAGCGACCAGGTCTGGGAACTGTTTTCATAGAGTTCCGGCCATGTTTGAATCCACGATGCTAGCGTTTTAGAAGGTAAGATGATGGGGCATTACCACCATAAGTTTCTTTCATTTCATAAAAAAAAGTGCTGTGGTGCGTGTCCTTTCAAATAAAAAAAAAACGGATCACTGCTCGACATTCAACAGGTTTCATTTCACACCTGACTCAGTTCGAACACCTGTAAAACAGGAACCACAATTAGTTCAGGGCTGTAATTTGCCATATAACCCGTAGAGATATAAATCATCGCACATGCAAAATTTTAGCTAGATCAGACACCTGGAAGTGGGTCAGGGGCATTACTTATTGCACGCCCCTCGTATATATATAAGATAGGAATTGATGCATCTTTGTCACATCTCCACATGTATGTGTGTGTGTGTGTGTGTGTGTGTATAAGTGTATATATGTGCATATAAAAATATTTCAAAAATACATGAAAATGAATAAGTAATCAATAATAAAGCAAGGGAAAGATGGTCTTCTTCGTTCAAGAAGTTACAATCACCATACATATGTATATATATATATATATATGTATATATGTATATATATGTATATATATATATATATTACTTAATTATATTTTTGGGAAAAGTATTTCATCTAGTATATATATATATATATATATATACATATATATATATGTATATATATATATATGTGCATATATATATTACAGTTATATTTTTGGGATAAGTATTTCATCGAGTATATATATACGTATGTATTTATATGTATATATACATATATATATATGTATGTATATGTATATATAAATGTATATACCTATATATATATATATATATATAAACATGGTCTATCATCTGAAACATATGTAACCAAAATATAAAACGGTAATAAAAAAATAAAACATATATATTAGCGCGTGTGTTATGGAAACATCCCCTTTTGCGATTCTATTTTACATACACTTATGTAGATATGTGTGTGTAAGCGAGATATGTGCTTGTGTGAGCGGAACGGTTTCTACCAACTTACTCTACCAACCGCGTGAAATAACGTTGAATTTGCAGGGTGCCACGATTAACACCAGTCGAATGATTCGAACCCCGCAACACGAGACATCTCTGGCTCGATTAGCGAAGACCGTATCCATTAACCGCGTGAAATAACGTTGAATTTAAACATTTTAATTTTAAATGTTCATTTACGTCGGTCAGATAGTGATGAAATCGTTATACGATGATCTATGCATTGAGCATTTTTTCCTACCCCCGCCATATTCATGACTTTTTTTGTTTGTTTTAAATCGTATTTTCCTCGATTTAGCTTTGATAAGCGAGGAACGAAACCTGGTTAGCTAACCTTTATTTTAATTTTTTATTTTTAAAAAATCATTATGCCTTTTGCTCTGTATTTAGCTGTTATAAAATTCTGTACTCCCCCCGGAAAATTTTCATATATATATATATATATATATATATATATATATATATATATATATATATATATATATATATATATATATATATATACTGTATGTATATATATATGTGTATATATTTGTATATATATATATATATATGTATATATATACTAGCATGGGTGCCCAGCGTTGCCCGTGTTTGTGGAGGTGTGTGTTGAGCAAAGAAACAAAACAAAAAAATAAACAAAGTGGTAGTATGAAGGCAGGCTCGAACCCGTCCCGCGAAGAAGGAAAAGAACGTAAAAAAACAAACGTAATGACTTTTCCGTTACAACCACCGCCAAACCGAAAGTGGCGTAGGTTTAAATTAAGACTAGACAATCGAAAAGAGGGGATGACTTTCGAAAATATCGGCGAAAAAACGAGCCATCCCTGTAGAAAAGTGCCTAGCTGAGAATGAAGAAATGAATGTTTTTAGCCAAGTTTTCGGTATTTGTCGTCTGAAGGGTCGAGCTTCAAAACGATACTAATATTGTAAAAATCCGTCTCTCTCCCCAAAGTTTTAGGCAGACATGCAAGCATACATACATAGATTTATATATTTGTTGGCAAATTTTCGACCCAAACCGATTACAAACCTTGCCCTATCTCTGAATACCCTTTATGTAAAATTTCAAACGTTTAGACCAGAAATTGTCTGAGTTATTTGGTAGAGGCCGCAGAGGTCAAACTTTTGTAAATTTTACCCCTATTATAACCCCTTAGCATTTATTGCTGGAGCTCAATAAAGTTATTAAGTTAGATCCATGTCCAAGAAACCTATATCTAAAATTTCAAGTGTTTATCCACAAAATTGGCGGAGGAGTTTGATAGAGTTCTAAGTCAAATCTTTCAACTTTCTGGCTGAAAACTGATTTAAAAGATTTTCCCAAATATCAGTACTCTGTATATCAAATTTCGAGTCTGTAGACTTAAAATTGGCAATTATTGTGTATTGTACACAGACAGACAATTTCACTTATATATATACATATATATATATATATATATATATATATATATATATATATATAATACGTGTGTGGGTATATATGTGTGCGCATTAAAATACATGTATGTTAGAATAATGTACTCAAGTTATTAGATAAAATGCTGCAGAAACGGGATATGTGGAAAAGACAAAATTGAAATAAATTAAACACAGGAATAACTCATCAAAAACAAGTACTATACCAGTTTCGATCGTACTAGAGAAGTGTAACTCGCTCCCTCAACCATTGATATCGGCTTAAATAGGTTTTATGGGGAATAAGGTGTTTGCAAATCCAGTTATTTATGAAATGGCTTTCCTCTATTCTATGCAATAAAGGTTATAATATTCCCTATTCTTGTAATTTTAATTTTTATCGCCTTTTTATTGTTTTTTATTTCATTAACTTTGATTGTCCACAAACCGTGAGATAGAAAAAGGAATGTAAACGGAGAGTATTTACAGTTTACAACCAAGGTACAATGAAACACACGCACATTCGAAATGAATTTTTGTTTTACATTCATGTGTCCGATAAAATGACCGGAATTGTAATTATCACCGAAAACACTTTTAGGTCGAGAAATTATGAAATTTGCAACGTAAATTTAAAAAATTGAACATTGTAATATGGTTTTATTTGCATTTCAGCAATGTCGATTGATGTCTACATAGAATAGTTAACAAAAACAAGAAAAAGAGAGAAATAAGAAAGCAGACTGACAATTTTCCAACAGTGAATGACATTTTCCCCACCATTGCTGTCACGCACACACTATTACAGCTAAAGGTCTCTCTCTTTGTCGATGGGCAAAGTTTAATTGTAAATATACTTATGTCGATAAATTCGTCTCTGTGTTGATTTTAAGAACACCGACAAAAGAATTGTAAGGTGTATATATAATTTAGCAAGCATTTGAAAGGTGAAAGAAAATTACATATACATTCAATAACTCAACAGCAGGAAGAAAGTTATAGGCAGATACTTAATTGGGCAACAAATACAAAACACAAAAATAATTAAAACGGATATTGTCCAAACATAAATGTATCCCAAACTTAAGGAATATTTTCTGTGATTAAACTATGTAGTAAAAAAAGCGTAAGAGAATAAGAACGTTGACACACCCATTAGTAATAAGTACGAAAAGGACCTGACGTCGCTCAAAATCGAATAAGGATCGTTGCAATATATTTTTTACTTTACAATTAACGCCATATAATTCTTTTTGTTTATAATTATTGCGTAATCTTTTCATTATTTAACCTAGTTAGAAGCAGATGAAGTGTTGAAAAACTAAATTTCATTAGAATTGAGTAAACATAACTGTGGCCATTACTTTTTAACGGTGTCGTTACACTTCAAACCTCTCGGACCCACACACCGTATGGCTCCGTCGCAAAGAAGGAAAAAATAAAAATTCAAATCGACATTTTTTTTTTATAAATGAAATGCATTTATTCGTACTTCTTTCAAAATAACGTATAACATTATCTTTCCAATTTTTTGTTTTGCACACGCACATGTGTGCACACGCACATGTGTGCACACGCACATGTGTGCACACGCACATGTTTTGCACACGCACATGCTTTTTAAAAGTCTTTCTCCTCGCCACCTCCTACTGGCCCCTAGCCAGCGCTTTCTCGCCCTCAACTTTACACGTCCATCTTGCTTGGCGGCAACTCGTTTCTCTTTCTGTCGAAGTGGTGTATCTTTCTCTCCTTTTCCTGTGACGCAAACATACTCAATTTAATGGCTGCTGCTGCTGCTAATGTTTTCGCCAGACAGCTATCCTTTCGCTGCTTATATTTTCACACGCGCCCATACGTGCTCTGTTGCAATTGAATTTCTGGTTGTAACTGTTACGGTCACCTAGACAAAAGATACATAGATATTCGACACATAAAGGATCGCTTATATATCTGAGTCCACCTGTTTTGTCTTCGCAAGAAAGTGTGATGAATTTGTTCACATTTCATGAGAAAATATTTATAAAGTTAAAAAATCATAATAATTCGACCTAATTTGAAGTACAGTCTAAAAGTTGTGAATTATTCCATGTTTCTTATTATGCTTCATGATTTGTTTGGATAAGGATTGGCAATTCGTATTATTTGGATACTACGGACTACTGTTCTCACCTTGGGTGCTATTTGAATGCTCACTTACTGTGTACTATATACGCCACTAACTTGGCATTAATGGGAAATTAATTTCTCACACTTATTGTGTTAGTTGCCGGTGGATGTAAGGTTAAATGCTAGCATACCAAATCTAATAGTGGGGCAGGTCATCTCAATATTCCATGAGAAAGTTTCACTTAGTGGTATATCTCACCAAGTGAAAGATTGCATTAGCAATCTTCCCCACTATAAAGTGAGTTTTTGACTGGGTTCAGTTTCCTGACCTGCAGGAATTATCACATTCTGCATTTGCACTTGCGTAAGCATGAAACCACAGTCTTTATAAAAACAATTGTTAATATTTATAAAAAATATTGTAGTTATAAACACACATATATACATACATACGTCCGTACGCACACACCCACACACACGCACATATATATTACCTTTTTTGTTACTAAAAACTGGCATTCGACTTATTCCAAATGAAAAAAAAACTTTGCGTTCTTAAGATGTATTAAGAAAATATGTTAGTAAGCTCGTAAATACGTGTTCTCTACGAGGAAAATGCTGTTAATATATATATATATATATAATAGTGTATATATGTATATATTCGTATATATGTATATAAATACGTATATGTATATATATACGTATATATATGTATATATATATATACGTCTATGTATGTATATATACGTATATATACGTATATACACGTATATATATAATAGGGTATATATGCATATAAATATGTATATGTATGTATATATATATAGTATATATATGTATATATACGTCTATGTATGTATATATACGTATATATATACGTCTATGTATGTATATATACGTATTTATATATACTATATATATATATATAGAGAGAGAGAGAAAGAGAGAGAGAGAGAGAGAGAGAAGGAAAGATAGAGGGAGACATAATAACACAATATTTACGTATATACATGAATAGGTATTTATAAAATTTATTGACACAATCAATGCCTGCTAAAATTAAAACGGAACTGTCTGGTAAAATTAAGATTCTATTTTTGTTATTGCATTCAACTTAGAAACAATTGGAGTATTTTAAAAAAAATTCTTCTTTATAAAATATTTGTTTTTTTTTCACATATGAAACTGTTATATAAAATTGTAATTGCAAAATAGTTTTTCATTTGAATCATTGTTCTAGTGTCATTATTTTTTTTCTTTTATATTTTTTCAATTATGAAAGCATCCGATTGTATATCAACATTATGACCATTAGTGAAAGGATATTATACACAGAGAAGCATATTTTTTTTTATCTTAGCATAAAAACCCATGTCCTAATGTTGTCCGAAAAATAACAGGAAACCATATAACTTTGGCTCCTTACCATGAAATCGATTTTATCAGTCTATTTTAATATTCTTTTAATTTATAAGATAACAATTTTGGAATTGTAAATGTAAGAAAGCCTAGTGATTTATAGATGCCAGACCAAGTACACGAAGTGTAACAGTCATACACGTGCGTTAGCAATGAAGGAAAATTTAGGGCACAATGATTCGCCCATAAATCATTCGCTATTAACATGCTCGTTTATTTCACCTTTGAGCCATTTCCTTTATACATATAGATATACGGCATAATCACGTAGACACTGCGGTTCATGTCAGATCGCCGAAGTTAAACGCCGTTTAACCTGGTCAATACTAAAGTGGTGGCCATTTTATTAATACCAGCTGCCGTATGTGTTTTTCGCTTATCTCGGCATTGTTCCTAGTCGTTTTGAACTTCTCCTTACCACTGTAATCAAGCAATGCCGAACGTGGAGAGGTGTTAGTCTGATTGCGCAACTTTTGCTTCACACTTACAATCGCAATTCCTTCATATAGGATATACACTGTCTCTCAAGACAGAACGGAGGTGATGCGTGTGTACATATATATATATATACATATATATATATATGCATCACCTCCGTATATATATATATATATATATATATATATATAGATAGATAGATAGATAGATGACTATATATATAGTTAGATAGGTTGATGCATATTTCTAGAGAAAATCGCTCCAGTCAAGACATGAATCCACTTGATGTAAAAAGATATAGAAAATCTATTTCACGGTCAAAACTCTGACAACAATTAGTGTTAGATAAAATAGGTTCTGACCTAGAAAGAGTAACTCCCTCTTCTTTGTAGGAAACATAGTTCATGGAATATAAACACTAAAATAAGAACAAATAAGGAGCGGTAATTAAGAAACTGCCAGAATTTAATCCAAGATTCATATTTACTTATATATATATATATATATATATATATATACATACATATATATATACATATATATATATATATTAACCCTTATCCTCGAGTGCCCTTTTGACCTTGATAAGTGGTGATGCCTATGTAAAAATATATATATATACATACATATACAGTTGAGTTGTTTTGTGTATTGATATCTATAACAAAACTTTTTTCTATTTTTTTAACTAGCAAATTTTCATATTTTTTAAACAATTATTCTAATTAATTGCCTATTAGATTTTTTTTCGGTTTTCTCATAGTATGATCATCTTAATAGTTAACTATTACGTGTAATTATATTCAGCAGATATTCTGCATGATTTATATTTGCGTAATATTTGCGTAAAAAGTTTATAGTAAACACAGAAATCTTGCCATATATATTTATGCATACATATATATATTTCCTTAAAAAAAAATTGCCTAACAAACTACTCCTAGAAACTTCATATACAAGGTATGTGAACCCATGCAAAACTATATATATGGGTTTTAACCCGGGAAAATAGGTACAAAAGTGTAACATAAAAAAAATTGCCAGGTGAAGGTCGAACACCGTCATTACGAATATGATGCATAACGTAGTAGCTATTGGTTCATGTTTTAAATTTTAGCCTTGCAGCAAACACGTCGCCATATTTCAGTCTTTAACGGCAAAAGTTATGGTTTAGATTCTCGGTAGTGGCGCACGAATCGTTTGTTATTTTTTTACTTTTTAACTCATTACTATATATTGGGTCCAGTGTAATAATAAGAAACGAAATCTTCATTAATATAATATTATGTTTAAACATACTTCACGACCAGGCAATGCCGGGTTCCCTGCTAGTATATATATAATAATATATTGTAATAATGCGTTGTTTTGGCTTGAAACGTATATAATGCGTATTTTATTTTATTCAAACTCAACCAGCGCTTCTAAGGAACAAAAATCTTAACGTGAATCCCGCGTGCCCAAACGCACCGTTCCGAGATTTAAAAAAACTAACGTAAAAACAACAAACGGGCTTCTACTTTCTGATTCTCTGCACCAACAACAACATGGCAAAAAAAAACAGAAAGAAAGATATACTAAAGATGAGGCTTTGCCTCGAAATAAATTTATGAATTTCAATATAAATTTCAAACAAAATAAATGTCTGTTTATTTTGTAATAATGCATTGTTTTGGCTTCAAACGTATATAATACGTATTATATATATATATATATATATATATATAGTAATCCACATGCAGTACTGATTTGCTGTTTCACAGCTCAGCAGTGCGGCTAGACAAACAACTACCTTAAGCCAGGATCGAAACCCGATGTCCCAAACGACAGTTGGAGCGTCTAACCATTGCGTTATTCGGCTGCTGGCATGGAATTAACACTGTTTTGACATTGTCCAAATACCTAAGCTCAATTTGTTTACACAAAGAGCATCGCTTAATACGCTAATTGTAATTATTCCTTAGAATGTGAGAGATTATATAATTCTTTCCACAAGACTTCCGGTTTGTTGGCTGTCATGGCTCTTGTGAGCTGCGACGTTGTCTGGTTGTGAAAATACTTTATACATCATTAAAAATATCGCTTTCGCTGCATGTAATCTTTTAAATTACAATCGTTTTAATAAATCATGCCTTTCTTTTCGAACCTTGAATGCAAGATAGAACAAAGCAAATTCGCATTATTTTCTTATTTCAATTCAAGCTAACCCGAAAAGCTCACGATATCATGATACCACTACTGAACGCACATCACAATAGTGATTTAAGAAATTTCATGGCGGCGACGAGAGTCTTTAAGACGATGAGTGCAGTGCTTAACTATCTGATGGTGACAACGATCAGTTAATAGCCTTAGTCGAATCCAATCCACGCATAACCGTTCAAGAACTTGCTTCTGAGTTAGACGTAACGTATACGACGATTTCCAACCACTTGAGAGAGATTGACAAGACATAAAACTCAGTAAATGATTGCCTCACGAATTGAAAGCCAACTAGAGGAAACGCATGTATGCAGTGTCGTCTTTCTTTTCTTTTATGCAACAAAAACGACCCGTTTCTCTGCCCGGTTGTGACTTACTATAAAACGTGGACTCTTTACAACAACCGACGACGCTCAGCTCAGTGGTTAGACGCCGAGGAAGCTTCACGATACTTCCCGAATCCAGAGCTGCACCAAAAGATTCGATGCTGAGTGTTTGGTGGTTTGCGACGGATCTTATCCATTACAGTTTTTTTTTATGCAATCGAAATTATGACGGAGAAGTACTGTCAAAAAATGGATAGAATGCGTCAGAAAATTAGACAACTACACCCACAATTAGTCAACAGAAAAAAATCCAATATTCCTCCATGAAAATGCCCCAACGCTCATTACTAAACCAACCTGGTTGAACGAATTGGGCTACGAAACTCGGCCTCATCCGCTATAACTCCCAACCTCTCACCCACCGACTATCACTTTTTCAAATATCTCGACAGCTTTTTGCATGAGAAATGCTTCAAAAACCGAGGCGATATCAAACACGGCTTCAGCGACTTCATCGCCACCAGAACGCAATACTTTTAAGTTACTGGCATGACTATATTTGTTTTGCGTTGACAACGGTGTGTTAATTCTGATGGTGCTTATTTCGATCAATAAATTTTTGTTCGAGCAGAGATATATTCATCTGAATTTAAAAGTTAATAACTGTAAGAACTTTCTCATCAATCTGATAATAATTTTAGAAATTTACAATATAACATATTTGAAACATTAAATGTTAGAAAGCACAGCAATTTATAGATGTCAGACCGAACACATCAAGTCTAACGGTGATGGCGGTTCATTAATAACGAGGGAAAATTTAGGGTACAGTGATTCCGCCATAAATTATATCATTTGCTATTAATATGTTCATTTATTGGACTTTTCTGTCATCTACCTTAAACGTAGCGATACACGGCATAATCATATTGTCAGATCACCGCAGTAAAGCGAGTCAAAACTAAAATGGGTGACCGTTTCTTAAAACCAGGTGTTGTATGTGATCTCACCTTAACTTGTTCCTAGTCGTCTTGGACGTTTACCACTGGAATTAAGCAGTGGTGAACAAAGAAAGGTGTTACTGGAGTTGCGGAAATGTTTCTTCACGCCCAACTCAGTTTACATGAGGTATCTATTGTATTCACAAGACAGAACAGAGGCGAAACGTATATATATATATATATATATATATATATATATATATATATATATATATATACGTTTTATTTTTTATTACCGTATCTTTCTGTTAAGTTACATTATTGTTTCAGCTACCCGCCCGTTTTTTTGGCCGTCTGTAGCTTCCTCAGACTTTTACAGAAATGTTCGTTATCATGGGATGGAAGAGTGAAAGAGTGAATGAGGTCAGGAGGGTGCGAGGAGGGCGGAAGAAAGAGAGGAAAGGAACAAGGGGGAAGGTAGGAGGGGGCGTTTGGTATGTCGGTAATGTTTTAGTTTGGGAGTTTAAGGAACTAGTGGGGGAGGGTCTGGGAAGTTTATTTCTGATGTGGCTGAGGGCATAGGGATACATGGGGGAGGAATATGTGGGAGTAGGAGGAGGAGGGTTACTTTAAAATTCGAGTCTTAATGTTAAAGTTTTTGGCGTCTCGTTGGTAAGATGATTTCTTGGTAAGTATGTCTTGACCTGTTGGGTGTTCACTTATGTTTGGAGGCGGGGGGGCTATGATTCTGTTTAGTTATATATATATATATATATATATATATATATATATATATATATATATATATATATATATAGAAAGAGAGAGAGAGAGAGATAATGACTGAATGACAAAAGGTCAATATTTAAAACTTCAGGATGTTGACCAACTTACAATTTATTACTTTTAAATCAGTTGCATTTACGATTCTTGACAGTATCTGTTTCGTAGCGCAAAATCAATCACTTAATTATTACATCACTCAGTGAATCCATTTTGCCCATAACTCATCAGAAGAAATAGCAACAATTAATCCATCAAAAGGGAATATAGATTTTTGTCATTCATTCATTATATTGCTCTGTAATTACATTGAGCTCCTTAAATAAATGTTAGTACATATTATAAAGAAATAAAGTATATTTCACCAGAAATCTCTCTCTCTCTCTCTCTCTATATATATATATATATATATATATATATATATATGTTTATATATATAGAGAGATAGATAGATAGATAGATAGATAGATATAGCTATAGATATATATATATAGATAGATCGATATTTTTAAGGAAATCTCTGCAGTCAAGGCATAAAGCCACTTGATATATGGAACTAAAAATACCGTTTAAAAGTCAAACCCTTGCCAACGATTACTGTTAGATGAAATAGGTTCTGATTCAGAAAACAGCAATTATTTCCTCTTTGTCAGACAAATCACTCAATGAATATACATTATCTAAAACTGTCCTTTTAATATCGTAATTGTATTAGTTTTTTAGCTAAGCAATCAAAATATACCACTTTGTCGGAATAATTTTAGCTGAAATAAGTATTTTTGAGAAAGTTCTAAATCGGAAATAATTTGTCGGACGCAATGCTATCGATGTCTGACTTAGTTGGGTTTTTTTTTAGATCACATGCCACTATATATATTTACCGAAAAAAAAGCTAAATAAATATAGTACACATTGAATAAAAATTGATCCTGATATTCAGAAAACGTGTATATAGTGACGCTCTCGGAATTAAAGGGTAGCGAGAACCTCACCCGAAATTATTGAATCAGTTCAGTAAATAGAAAATATAATATCCACTTGCATTATACATTGTGACAATTGTGATTAGTGTTTATATAACACAAGAAGAGATTGATAGTTCAGTATTTAACTAACGACGTCATCCATACGTTATGGGGTCCTGCGAATTACTTAAGACTTCTATCCAGTCATAGCTCCAATCTCTGGTCCTCCCTCGCCAATCTTTCACGAAAAACACCCGTCTAGCTGAATCCACTGTCAAAAGTTTCCCCCACTCTTTATCTGTGCCTAAATCAAAACATGGATTCCATGAACAAAGCTTCTTTCTTAGAACTGCACGCCTGTGGAACTCTGTTCCGTCTGCCTGCTTCCCACCTGACTACAACTTGGATGTGTTAAAGTCCAACGTTAACAAATTCCTAATGAACCGCCCCCTTAAGTAAACACTTCATCAAATCTCCTCACTAACGTAATGTACTTGCAATAACCCTTATCCCTGAGTGGCTTCCGGGCCTTAATAAGTGGTGATCACTGTGTAAAAAAAAAAGCTTATAGAACAAAGACATGCTAACTTCGCGAAATAAATAAACGGTACCGTTCGAAATTCCCTGCAGATTCCAAAACTTGACAGTGAAATTCCCCAGTTCGACTGCAAAATTCTCGAGTTACATCTGAAGAAGGCCGGAGGTTTCATCGACCGAAACGTTGTGAAAATATCACTCAAGATGAGAACAGTAGTCCGAATAATCAAAATAACAAACATTATCTACCTTCATCTAAAACAATCAGAAAGAGCTTACTTGCTACAATTATACTAGTACAGCGTGGAACAACAAAATTGTCGCCTTCGAAAATGCAACATTATTCCATTTCCGTTTGATGAAAATCGGTTTCTTTTTTAGTTGCACACCATCTACTACTTGGCCAGTTCTATACAAATCCCAAGAGTGATAGGAGCCTTCTAGCATGTCTGAAAGCGACACAAGGTTTAACGAGCGAAGTCGGAGATGCGCCGCTGTACGATTCACGCTTTCTATTGATCAAAATTATGACAACAGCTCATTGCCAGCACACTAAAAATGCAAATCCGAACGGTTCAACGCTTGAAGGCATACCTTAACTCATCGGACGACCCACAGTTATGCGCTTGGGTGTGGTTTCAAATAAGGGACATATTATGCCACCTCACATCTCCGAAGGCTTGAAAGTCAACACCAAAGTGTACCTCGATGTTCAAAAGAGTATGGTAACCATCCTGGTGCAATCAGACTGCCGCTGGTAGACCCATGGGTGTGTTAGGGCCCACATAACCAAAGAGACCAAGACCTGGCTTCAAAAGGGGTGCTGTGACTTTGAACCCTTCTTTCACTGGACACCCCTCTTCCTCCGAGCTGAACCCTAACCCGACTACTTCGTTTGGTCATACCTCGAGAACATCATCACAAATCACGTGACGTCCCACAACACCAAAAATCAGCCTGATCGCCGCCATCCGCCGAGTATTCGCCAAGCTCCCGTCAGTATTTGTAAAAAAATGTATTCTCCAAGTTCCAGACCCGTATTGAGGCGGTGATTGAAGCTGAAGGCTGCTACATTGCATAGATATCAGCTATTCTACATAATCAAGTTACCAGAATTAATTTTTTTAATAAAAGTTTTTAAATAAAGCTGTAATATTGTTTTCTTTAGGACGATAATTTTATCGTTCCACCCTGTATTAATACGATAAACTAACAGAGCATCTTAATGATATAGTTAGTTTTAAGTAAATAATAATAATAATAATAATAATAATAATAATAATAATAATAATAAAACTAGCAGGACCTGTGGAAATTCTCGGCATAATCATGTAGTGTTTACTTATGCCACACCATGCCAAATAATCGAGAAGTTTTAAGGAGGATGGAAGGACCGAAGAGAGAGAAAGCACTAACCAGACTTTTACTGGATGAATGTGAAGAGGACTGCGACTTTGAGAAGGCTTACTACCACCCAAATATCAGTGAAGACCAATGATCGCCAATAACGAATAATCCATGGTAAACGGTTGTTGCGATAACGCAAACTAATTTGCAAAATTATCGAAAGAGGTGTACAGCAACGGAAACCTGGGAAGAATTGTTTCACTCAGCTTCGAGAGAACATCAAGAGAAGTTCTCGAAGAAAAAATTGTTTATGACACATTGTGTTACTATTTTTTGTGAGTAAATAATAATAATAATAATAATAATAATAATAATAATAATAATAATAATTATAAAAAAATAATAATAACAAGAATAACAAGAATAATAATAAATTTATTATTTCTACTAGTAATAGTTATAACTAACGGGATCTGTGGAGTCTGTGACATATTTCCATTGTACGGACGCCCCGTACAAACAGAAACCCCACGATATCAGAATACCATGTTTAGATAGAACAGATACTACACTTGGATTCAAGCCATAAGACAGAGAAGGTATATTTTAGTTTCATCTACGGTCCAAATGCGACATTATTTACATTTTGTTTTAGATTGCGTCTTCGGTGATCGATAGATCATATATATTGAAAAGGAAGGTAGAAGATGATAATATAGTGTGAGCATTAAATTTGCCTATCTATATAGTAATCTAATGTTCATAGTATGTTATCCCCTTCTATCCTATTTTTTAATAAATAGGATCTCCCGACTTAAGAATTTATAATCCGGAAATCGTGACACACGTACGTACGTACGTTAAAGGTACTACGGTATTAATATATAGATGGTTTGGTTTGAGTTGACGTTGAGCTATTTAAGAATTTCGAAATAAGGATGATAATACAAACAAAGGAGAAGTACAGGGTGAAACACTAAAATTGTACCCCCCCCGTAAAAAAGAGGTCATGGATAAATGTCCGTTTAATGCAAACTATTTTTCTTTTTTTGTTGTTTAGACCATGTATTATTTGAGCAGTTGTGCACAAATCTTAAGAGCGAGAGACTGCCTTCTATCATGTCTGAAAGTGACACAATATTCAACGAGCAAGATTGGAGATGCGCCGCTGTGCAACTCATGTTCTCTACCGACCAAGTTATGAAAACAGAACCATTGCCAGCACCCGCAAAAGGCACTCCTCTCATCACATACAGGGTGAAACGATAACAGTGTCGCCCTGACGAAAACAAGACTACAGCTTTATTTTAAAACTTAAATTGAAACAACCAATGTAGACAACTTGATTATTTACTAGAGCTGACATCTATTTAAAAGAGCCGCTTTCAGCCTCAATAAGCGCCTCGATACGTATCCGGAACTGGGAGCACTCCTTTTCCTCAAGCGCCGGCGGAAGCCCGCCGATTACTCGACGAATGGCACCGATAAGGTTGGCTTAGTTATTATGGAAGGTACTGTTGGTGATGTTCTCGCCATATTCAACAAAGTTGTCCAGCGGGTTCAGGTCGGGGGGAGGAAGTGGGTCAGTGAGAGAAGAGTACAAATTTGTAGCATTCCTTCTGAAGCCAAGCCTAGGTGCCTTTCG
This sequence comes from Euprymna scolopes, assembly GCF_053919585.1. Taxonomy (NCBI): domain Eukaryota; kingdom Metazoa; phylum Mollusca; class Cephalopoda; order Sepiida; family Sepiolidae; genus Euprymna; species Euprymna scolopes. The sequence continues at coordinate 46,900,373 of NC_136520.1, forward strand.
ACTTGTGAATCGGTGCCGAGTCATGCTGTCACACGTAGGGGTTTCCAACGGCCACCTAATTGCACCAAGGGATCACCACACTCTTCGTCACATCTAGGTACACTTTGGTGTTGACTTTCAAGCTGAATTCGAAGATGTGAGGTGGTATTATCTGGCTCTTATCAGAACCACACCAAACACAATAACCGTGGCCGAAAACTTTGTTTTCATCACCTTGGGAACGTCTCTGTTAGTCATAGTAATCCAACCATGCATTTTGAGGGTGCTGGCAACGGTCCTGTTGTCATAACTTTGATCGCTAGAGAGCATTAGTTGTACAGCGGCGAATTTCTGATCTCGTTCTTTGAACATAACTGGACAACTAGTAGATGGTTTGTAACAAAAAAATGGAAACCAGTTTTCCTCAAACGGAAATGGAATGATGTCATCTTTTCTAGAGCGAAATTCTATCGTATCACTTTATATATATATATATATATATATATATATATATATATATATATATATATATATATAAGGAACCTAATAAAAAAATAAAAACTGCAGTGTCTTTATTAATTTATCTCAGACTCTTCATATGCTGTTCAAAGCAAACCAATGACCATACACAATTCCGAATAATACTGATCGTGTCTACCCAAAATGGTTATATGGAAAGTATTCTCTTATGTACACACTACATCTTTATGGGTTTATATGCCGTAAAATTCTGTTTGAGTATAAATGAGTTAAGAAAATATTGATATGCCACATAATGGTAGTTAGGTATAAAATGTCTTTAGAAATAGTTTACGAGAGTCTCAAAAATAAATATCGACTTCTGATCGATATATTTGCTTTTGTCCATGTCCCTGTGGAGACATCAGGTGTCGTAGGTTCGATGTGGTCATCCGAGATAGTTTGCTTAGCTTTACCTGAAGACCGCTCCTTATACACTCCGGGGAAATAATTCTTGATATATTTGTCAGTTCAACATGGCAAAATGTAATGTTTTATATATAAAATAAAATAATAATAATAAAAATAGAGAGGTAGAAAACAAATGCGATAATAAAACGAATTAATCGCTCTAATATATATAATAAAATACGATTTTGTGTGTATATAAATACTAGCAGGAAAACCTGGACGTTGCTCGAGATTGAATGATGATCAACGAATGTTTCACCCTCCAAAAACTCATTTTCATAGAAATCGGTGGAATCGCCCATATTTCAATCAAATTGATTGAAATCCTGCTCTAGTTTGGGAAACAATTGCGGTGGCTCGAGAGAAAGATTCGCATGCCTCCCCGAAGTGACTTAGTCCACAATACAATGTAGTTTATGCATTGCATCTATTGTTTATTTTATAAAATTATTTTTTTCATATGTAATAGTTCGAATTAAAGATTAAAATGCAAGAGTCTAATATCATCGTTCAATTGTACTCGAAACAGAAACATTCATTCTAAACGCGTCCCTGTTATATTAATGAAATTACTTTTTATGTTATATGCCTGGCTTTTCTGTTTGTGTGGAGATAATTGCTTTAATCTATATCTATATATCTATAAAAGTGAAGTGTCTGTGTGTGTGTGTGTGTGTCTGCGTCTGTGTGTGTTTAGATATAGATTCCTTGGACATGGATCTAACTTAATAACTTGATTTGAGCCCCAAACCACAAATTTTAAGGGTCATAATAGGGGTGAAAGTTAACAAAATTGACCACTTTTTTTTTGCTCAACATACACCTCCAAACACCCGGGAAACACCGGGCTGAAATGCTAGTTAAAGTTGAAAATGAAAAATGTCAGATTTAATGTTTCGATTGTGCTTTAAACATTCATGTCGAATGCGCCAGGGTCAAATCCAAGAACTTACTGTTAATGTTAGATACCGGGCCTTTCTGTCGGTGTAGGTAGTAATAAACATTCTCAAATGCACTTGTGATGTTAGGCTGTATAAAATGTTAACTTTGGTCAAAATCGCCTGTTCATTCTTTCACCGGAGTTTTTCGATTGCGGATACTTATCGGAGACATTCCGATACAAAACCCATCTATAAACACTGTTAGATATATAAAGTACATTTTTGTGAAATTTCATAAAAATCGTCCCAATAATTTCGGAGTCCATATGGAACGAGCTCACACAATAAAACACACACAGTTCCTTTTATATAAGAGTAGAACTGATTAATAGAGATTTGGTATTGGTCTGTCTGAAACCGGAAGTATACTCTGACAACTTCTATTGAGAAGGAATAATAAATCTGGAACAAAAATGCTGAGATAATGGAACCAAACGGAACGTGCTGCAATGATAAATACAACTGAAATAACGAGGAAAATTCTTTAATGCGAAAACGCAGAATTCATGAATAAAGTTTCTTTATTTTTATCTACCAACCTTTGGAACACTGTTCTGCTGGTCTGTTTCCCGGTCGACTACGACTATGGTAGCCTTCAACTTCAATGTATATATGAAGCTGAATCTATACAATTGATATCAATTTAGTTTAATATTGCTTTTTCTACTAATGTACCATATTTTCATGCCCACTCTATAGGAACTAGTACTAGGCAGTTTAATAATATACTCACAGGTATTAACTTTCATTTGTTGAGAAGTTAGTGTAGTATCTGTTGTCACGAGACAATTTTTCTCTTCATATAGCCCAGTTTATATATACGAGGTGCCTTTAATAAGGCTCCTCACACTTTTGAAAAGACATTTAAAATTGTTGTAGGCACTTGAAAATTCAGTATGTTATTGCTATACACCCCCCATATATATATATATATATATATATATATATATATATATATATATATATATATATATACATATATATATATATATTTACCAGTGGTGAAACAACCGGACTAGAGTGCTCAATGTGTAGCCAGAGCAGTATATAAGAAATTTATTACTGTGAGTCCAGAATGAGTTTACATATTGTTTCAACTAGAGGAAGATCCTAAAAGAGAAGAAATATCCAACTAGCATCGTCAGGATTCATAGATGGACTGTTATAAAATCAAATAAGAATGGAAAAATCGTAGATGAAGGGAGGTGAGAAAAGAAGGGGGGAATTGAGGGGGGAGGACGTTGGAATTTAAAGTAGTAGGAGTGTAAAATAAACCTGTAACGTATAATTCATTAATTTATCTTTCTATTTTTTCTTTTCTTTTTATTTCCTTTTTTATAAACAATAAATACCTTTCAATCTCTCTCCCGCCCGGCTAAATAACTTTAAACCCCATTTTCAACCCGCTTCTTCATCCTCTCACCACACCATACCCACTAACATTAACTCTCCAACCTGTTGCCATGGTGATCCTTTAAATTAACTGTTACGTATGCCGTTATAAATATCAATAGCGTCTTTTAATTTTAAATCGTTATAAACTAAAAAAAACGTTTATAAGAATTAACACATAATTAATATTTAATTATAAACCCCTCTCTTATCGCATACACTCCTACTACTTTAAATTCCAACGTCCTCTCCCCTCCACTCGCCCTTATTTTCTAACTCCCCTTCATCTGCGATTTTTCCATTCTTATTTGATTTTATAACTTAGTCCATCTATGAATTCTTACGATGCTAGTTGGATATTTCCTCTCTTTGAGGATCTTCCTCTAGTTGAAACAATATGTAAACTCATTCTGGACTCACAGTAATAAGTTTCTTATATATATATATATATATATATATATATATATATATATATATATATATATATATATATATATATGGGGGGTATAGCAATAACATACTACTATTAATAATAATTATTTTATTATTATTAGTAGAATGTTACTGCTATACACCCTCTCCCATATATATATATATATATATATATATATATATATATATATATATATATGGGGTGTATAGCAATAACATACTACTACTTTTAATAATTTAATTATTATAGTAAAAAAATAAATATATATCTATATATATATCTATATATATACATCTATATATATATATATATATATATATATATATATATATATATATATATATATATATATATGAGAAGACTGAATAATTTTTATGATGTAAGGTTCAAATGGACAGCTACAGCAGAAATTTAAATACATCATACTAAATCCTGACTGTCACAGCTGGTGAATGTCAAAGATACTATTTTTAGAAGAACAGCATGCAATAAAATTCTGTTTTAAACATGTAAAAATACGACAGAGACGTATGGAATGCCTTAGGTTGCTTTTGGATCATCTTGCCTGAATTCAGCATCAGTTTATGTGTTGCATACGAGATTCCAGGGTGGGCTGGGGTCTCTGAGGGATGATAAGATATGAGGTGAGTAACCCTGAACACTAGAATTGATTGACTAATTAAGAATATCACGAATAAGGAAAATCGAGCATCTATCGAAATAATAAGTGCACAGTTTGATGTCAGTTTGGAAACAAACAATTATTCGCGAGGGAGTGAAGATGCGGAAGATTTGCACAAATGCACCATTCCACAACTACACCCTTGTCATATACTACTTGACCAATATAGGGCATCAAGATAGTTTCGCAGGCTCCCTATAGTCCAATGATTTTTGCTTATTACCTAATCAGAAGGAAAACCAGAGAGGCTGTCGTTATGAAACAATTGAGGAAATGAAAGAGGCTGTGATGATGGGCATTGTCACGCTCACTCAGAGGGACTGCCATGAAGCTTCCCAGAAGTTGTTAGAACACCACAACAAGTGCATTACAGCCGGAGGAGATTATCTCGAAAGGGGGACTAAAGTTTTATGTGCTTACAATCAATGAAAAAAAATTTGGGAACTTATTAAAGTTACCTCGTATATAAATAATTATTTATAATTATAATTATGCCCGTTCCTTTAATAAACATTTTTCTTTACAGTCGAGACCTGCCTGTGAAAGAACAGTCGGTCAGTTGGCGTACGTGCTAGATCGCGACATCTTAGTCACTTGATCACTGTACATTGACATTTAATAACGCTCATACCTGAATACATGATTAATTTACCTCAAATATCGTTGCGGTTAGCGGTGGCACTGATGTTATGTTCTTTGTAAACGCAGACAGAGATCGCTTCGATGCGAAGTTCGTTTAATACGACCAGTGATCAACGTAACTTCATACACTGATGATTTCGGAAGAACGCAAGGATAGTGTGTTGACATATTTAAAATAATTATATTTATATATATATATATATATATATATATATATATATATATATATATATATATATATATATATATACACACGAGCAAACAGTTAATAAAACATGTTAAAAACACTCACTTTGAAATGAGTTAAAAACATATATAATCTGAAAAGGAAACACTGGATAAGTGGATAGTCCTTCGACACTCCGCGAATTAAGGACTATCCACTTATCTAGTGTTTCCTTTTCAGATTAAATATGTTTTTAATTCATTTCAAAGTGTTTTTTATCATGTGTTATTAACATTGTGCTCGTATTATAAGCTCTATCTCCTATTTGGTTTTATCGAGCGTTTACATCTGGCTGAGATAAGTTTAAAAATATTAAATCTTTAATATTTATAATATACTTTAATTTTACCATCTTGGATCATTTTAGTAAATTTAATTGTAATTTTTATTTTATATATATATATATATATATATATATATATATATATATATATATATATATATATTATTTTATTTTACTGATAAAAATGTAATTTACGGATGCATCTTTCGACGACCTCGCGCCCCTCGGCATGCTTCACTGTTTCTAGAAATAAAACCTGACACCATGTGTATTATAATCGGGTGTGTTAACCGTCATGTCTCGAAGTCTAGACAGTTTACCTACTATTTTAATAGCGTTAAAGTTATGCAGATGTTTTTGTTCATTTTAAACGATAATACAGTTAACCTTGATGATAACTTTCTTTAGTTTTTGGAACATAAACAATTATTCATTTATTATTTTATTTTATTATTTATTATTTTATTATTTATTATCTTATTGTCTATTATTTTATTTTATTATTTATTATTTTACTTTATTATTTATTAATTTATTTTATTATTTATAATTTTATTTTGTTATTTTTATTTTATTTTATTATTTATTATTTTGTTTTATAATTTATTATTTTATTTTATTATTTATTATTTTATTTTATTATTTATTATTTTATTTTATTATTTATTATTTTATTTCATTATTTATTATTTTATTTTATTATTTATTATTTTATTTTATTATTTATTATTTTATTTTATTATTTATAGTTTTATTTTATTATTTATTATTTTATTTTATTATTTATTATTTTATTTTATTATTTATTATTTTATTTTATTATTTATAGTTTTATTTTATTATTTATAGTTTTATTTTAGTATTTATTATTTTATTTTATTATTTATTATTTTATTTTATTATTTATAATTTTATTTTATTATTTATTATTTTATTTTATTATTTATTATTTTATTTTATTATTTATAGTTTTATTTTATTATTTATTATTTTATTTTATTATTTATAATTTTATTTTATTATTTATTATTTTATTTTATTATTTATAGTTTTATTTTAGTATTTATTATTTTATTTTATTATTTATTATTTTATTTTATTATCTATAATTTTATTTTATAATTTTTTATTTCATTTTATTATTTATTATTTTATTTTATTATTTATAATGTTATTATTGATTATTTTATTTTATTATTTATTATTTTATGTTATTATTTATTATTTTATTTTATTATTTATTATTTTATTTTATTATTTATAGTTTTATTTTATTATTTATTATTTTATTTTATTATTTATAATTTTATTTTATTATTTATTATTTTATTTTATTATTTATAGTTTTATTTTAGTATTTATTATTTTATTTTATTATTTATTATTTTATTTTATTATCTATAATTTTATTTTATAATTTTTTATTTCATTTTATTATTTATTATTTTATTTTATTATTTATAATGTTATTATTGATTATTTTATTTTATTATTTATTATTTTATGTTATTATTTATTATTTCATTTTATTATTAATTATTTTATTTCATTTTTTATTATTTATTTTTATTATTTATGATATTTTTTTATAATTAATTATGTTATTTTATTATTTATTATTTTATTATTTATTATTTTTTTACTATTTATTATTTTATTATTTATTATTTTATTTTATTATGTATTATTTTAGTTATTATTAATTGTTTTACTTTATTATTTGTTATTTTATGTTATTATTTTTTATTATATTTTTTTTTATTAATTTATTATTTATTATTTTATTTTAATGTTTATTATTTTATTTTATTATATATGATGTTATTTTATTATTTATTATTTTGTTTATTATTTATAATTTTATTTTATTATTTATTTTTTAGTTTATTATTTATTATTTTATTTAATTATTCATTATGTTATGTTATTATTCATTATTTTATTATATTATTTATCATTTTATTATTTATTATTTTATATTATAATTCATTATTTTATTATTGATTATTTTATTTTATTATTTATTATTTTATGTTATTATTTTATTTTATTATTTATTATTTTATTTTATTTTATCAATTTGGTTTATTATTTATAATGTTATTTTATAATTTTTATTTCATTTTATTATTTATTATTTTATTATTTAGTATTTCTTTATTTTTTATTATGTTATTATGTTATTATTTTATTTTATTATGTATTATTTAATTTATTATTAATTTTTTATATAATAATTTTTTATTTTATGTTATCATTTATAATTTTATATTATTATTTAGTAATTTATTATTTATTATTTTATTTTAATGTTTATTATTTTATTTTATTATTTATAAATTTATTATTTATTAGTTTATTTTATTGTATATTATTTAATGCTATTATTTATTATTTTATTTTATTATTTAATATTTTATTTTATTAGGTATTATTTGATTTTATTATTTTTATTTTTTTTATTATTCGTTATTTTATTTTATTATTTATTATTTCATTTTACTTATAAAACAGTACGCCCCCAAAATGCGGGCAGATTTTCCAAGGAAAAAGATCTTCAATGTGGAAGACCTTTATTAACGGTATAATCATTTAAAAATCGATAAAACATCAACACAAGTTTAAAGTGGATTAAATAACACGTAAAGTGAGCAAGGACTTCGTGGCGTAACGGTTAACTCACTAGACGAAAATACACAAGGTTTCAAGCTCGATTCCTTGAAAAAGTTAATGTATGTTGATGAGAGGTAGGTTCTCAAAACATGAATGCCTGTAGATTACTGTTTTATGAGTTAAATAAAATAATAAATAAATAAATAAATAAATAAATAATATTTGTTTACGTCCAACAATATTTGGGCGATTTTCTAAGGAAAATAATATTGAAGGTTGAAAGCGCTTATTAACGGTATTATCTTTAAAAATCAACAAAAAATCTAAACACACACGCACACACACACACACACACACACACACGTGAATGAAAAAGATATGAATGGCAAAATTAATGAAAAGAGATGAATGGAAAATATAAGAATGAAATCAGTGAAAGAGCAAAATGTATGAACGTGAATAATGAAATAATTCATGAAAAAAAAATCAATATAAAAAATAAATAAAAAATGTATGGGACAAAAATAATTAAAAAAAAATAATTAGCAAATAAATAAAAACGGATGAAAATAATTAAGTCATAATGAAAATTTAAATAAAAAAAATGAGTGAAAATTATGAAAACAAATGCAGGGAAATAAATTATGGTAAAAGAGCGAAAATCTAAATGAGAAATCAATGAAAAAAATAATGAAAAACGAATAAAACAAATTAAACAGATATTGAAATAATAAATGCAATCAAATGAAGGAAAACGAAAGAATTAAAAATGATTAAAATGCATTAAAAAATGAACGAAAGAAAGGGAAACAGGGTCCCGGGAGGGAATTCCAAAGTGCAGCAGTCCGAGTGTAAAAGCTACTCGAGTAGAAAGCTTTACGGCATCTAATAGAAGGGATAGGATTTTGCTGCTTGTCTGGTTTTTATACTATGTAGGGAGTTGAGCAGTAAGGTATCTGTTCACCTTACACTCCAACTTATGCATGCCAGTACAGTTGGGAAGCAAGAAACTGGAAGGGAATTCCAAAGTGTAGCAGTTCTGGGGAAGAAACTATTGTCGTCGAGGGGGTACTTGTGGTTTGGGTTTGTCAGAGCACTTGCCATTGAAAGACTTGTAAAACAGGCACAAGGATCCCATGTACCGGCGACGGAACAGAGGTTGGAGTTAGGTTGATAATTCAAGACCTATTAAATTGATGTCGCTTTTTTAATAGTAGCGAAATACTAGTGGCAAATGCACCAGCCAAGATGTGTCAAAAATACTCCATGCATGGGCGAACCGTGGTCTTCTATAAAATACAGGATACTCTCAGGTGAAAGTAGCATTTTAGCACGGTATGCCATCTTCCTGGTAGCAGCCTTGGCAATTACCTCAATGTATTTGTTCCAATTCATGTTGTTTGTGAATGTTTACTTTAGGAACTCGAGGAATGTACTTTCAAGCAGTGTATCATTTATAAGGACTAAGACAATAGCATGTTCCGTTCATTGTTTTGACTTTCGATTATGTATCCATTGATATCTTATATGCTTTTATATAAAATGATGTGGTTCTCGGTTGAGTGACTATGTGTGTCGAATATATACTCGAGAGACGAAACAATGAAAAAAATATGCTGTTGTCATAGCCCTAATAATAAGCCATGGCAGTCAGTGGTTGAGGTTTCTTGTTAAAGGAAATGATTTTGGTCTTGATTCAACCTTGCATACCGATGTCGACACCATTCCACTCCAGATTGGAGATGTTCCTCTGTAGTTTTAGCAATTTGCTTAGATATGTGTTCATCAGTACTTGTAAAACAGGCACAGAGATGCAACGTTTTGGCGATGGGACATAGGTTGGTATTAAGTTGATATGTAATTCCTGAGATTGTACCTCATATAACGTATATAATAATATACTTATCAAATGTAACACTGTAATATTAGTTTTATGCTTAGCAAGCAACGGCACATATCTTTTGTTGTATAAAATAGTGTATCAAGAAAATAGTTATGTTGTTTTTTTTCTGGAGAACACCCTGTAAGCATGTCTGCTTTATCCAGATTTAGAATTTTGCATTGACTACTTAACATATGTAACTGTTTTATTTTTTTATAGCTTTAGAACAACCACATCTTATGTGTCTAGTATAGAAAATATAGGAGAAAAAAAAGAAAACTTATTTCTCCCGAACAACTCTGCTTATAAAACATAATTATATCGATATTAAGCACTTATGACATAAGAGATATATCTATCTATCCGTCATCTTACGAGAAAGAGAAATAACAATATTAAAACGAATTGCTCTAAGGTAACCACATTTAAACCCTGTATTTCTGTTGCCTGTATTAGTCCTTTCACCTTGAAACCTAAAGACCTATATTGATCTGAACGTCTGTATAATTACAACAAATTATTACAACAAAGCCCTCTGCCAAGCATTGCTTGCTTTCTCTGCCCAAGCTAATTCCACGATCAGATTGGTTTGAGAAGCCATCTTCGATCCAAATACTAAGGGAAGAGGAAATTGAAATCCTCGGATACGAGAAATCGGCCGACGACGACGATATTTATATATATTTTACTATACTAATTTTTCAATAAATAAAATTACTTTTCATACTTCCGGATTACAAGTTTCAGTCATCAGTGCAAGAACTGATAATTACTACTGGTCGAGAGATTCGAACCGAGTCAACAAAGCAAACTTTGCCTTTGCTGGTAAGTGTTTTTCTTCTAGGTCAGCGGGAATTAACCCTGTAAATAGAAGTAAATTTAGATACTTCTGAAACCGTACAAGATATTTTATTTCGTTGAAAACTGATCAAAGTTATAGCCGTCTCAGTAGAATGGGTGCTTGTTTCCAATTTTTTGGTGGATATAGTTAAATTTGTTGCATTAAATGCTAATACCTATTCATTCCTATTCCTATGTAACTCTGCATTGAACAAATTGTAATGTGCATCCAAGGGACAAGCGCCCGCGTGTTTGTGTGTTGTGTGGGTGCGTAAGAGAGACGGACGAAAAGGAAAGACTTACCTCGAGGCCGGCTCGGCGTCGCCGACCGAAAATAGAGAAAGAAAGATCAAGATGGCGGCCGCCGTCTTTTGTAAAGGATGATATCTCGCAAAGTCACATGAATTCTCGCAATATGCAAATTTAGCCGGCCTGCAACGGCCATAAAAGCGGGATGATTGACTTGGTCGGGAGTCGGGAATCGTGTTGCTGTTGCTTCTCGTGCCGTGTGGGTGTGAGCATATCTTACCGTTGTTAGGACCGTTCTGAGTAACCGATTGTTGGGTCCGTTCTGAGTAACCGTTCGCGTCCGTCTAGGTACCTTGCTAGTTGGATTCCGTGCAGAACCGATGTTTATTGGTAATGTAATTGCTTTACGTTGCTGCAACATTATACATTTACAGAGGGCGCAGTACTTTTAAAGGATTTTCCTTATACATCTACAGAGAGCGCAGTAATTTTAAAGGACTTTCCTTACACATTTTCTACACAAATACCACAATATTCGCAAGTACAGACCAAGTTAGGCACAAGGTTCATTAATGTAGAAGCACCCTCCTAGCTCTCCCAAAAGGGACGCTTTCCATTGTGCCAAAATTGTTTTTTTTTCTCAAAAATTAAAAATATCTTTAATATTATATTTTCTTATATATTTCTTATATGTTTGTTAGCCATTATCGATATTTTCTGTTACTTCTCTTTTTTATATCCATCATATTACCCTATAATATTTTTCCCGTTCTAATCTGAATAATTTTTCCATTTCTAATCTGAATATTTTCAAAGTCGGCGTTGTCTTTTTAACTTTGCATTTGTATAAGGCCGGCTTTTTTCTCTCTTTCTGACGAAAAGCACTTCTCTTAGAAATGCCTGGTTTCTCTTTCTGAAACCGTGATTATTTGATAATGTATTAAAGTGACTATATAATATTGCTCTTATCTTCTTAACTTATTCTATTAGTGTTATATTGGTGTCAGGATAATTACTCGAAATCGGAAGACTTTTCGGGGTATTGAAATCAGAAAAATGTCTGTCCATTTTCCCATGCCAAAAAACGATTCTCCTAGTTATCTGTTCGATTTTAATTAAGAAAAAATATTTCATTGCTAGTATTAATAATAAAATACATTTATTGATAATTTTTAGCTATCAGTAAAACTAAAATTAATCGCCCACAAGTGTATTTTAACGTTTCGTAAGATATGCGTTTATTTAACGTGTGCTTGTATGGTAATTGGGAACAAAAAGACAACACTTATGTAAAATATTTAGAGATTTATAAAGAATCGGAATCAGCAATAGTATTGGAATTAAGCATTTAACATCGAATCGGCAATTGTATCGGAATCGGGAAAAGTCTTTGAATCCTCCCATCTCTCCCCCCTCTCTCTCTCTCTCTCTCTCTCTCTCTCTCTCTCTCTCTCTCTCTATATATATATATATATATATATATATATATATATATATACAAAAGCAAAGGCCTCCTTCAGTCTTGACAGACTATGGATACCCACTGTAATATTTTTGTGGCAACAGTTGCGCAATCTCTAACCACACCTCTACTGATTCGACATTGTTGAATAACAGTGGCAAGTGAATGAAGGTTCGGGACGACTGGAAACAATGTCGAGATGAGCGGAGAGTACATACAGCGCCTAGAATTCCCAAATGGTCACCCATCAGGTACTACCCAGGCTCAACGTTGCTTAACTTCGGTGATCTGACGAGAATCGGTTCGTCAACGTGATCAATATACATATATATATATATATATATATATATATATATATATATATAATACTAAAAGTCTATGGATCTTGTATGTTTGCAATCAGATTTCCGGTTTTCAACATCCGGTTGCGCATGCGTAAATAGCAACGTCTTCAATCCGTTATTCCAATTCCGGAATTTTTATATCGCTTTTAATACAAACAATTTCATTTAATTTGATCAAATAGTTTTTTGTTTTTTATTAACGGCTAAAAACATTCAACTTCGTAAAGTCTGTCGCAGTTTCAAAAAAACTTCTCCCTTTTAAAAAACAAAAATAAACAAACAAGCGGCGGTGAAAGAAAACACCTCTCACTTTCACTCTCATAGATTTCAACACTCCTACTCCCTCTGTTTTCGTTACGTACGCGAGAAATAGTTACGTGTATGTGTGAGAGAGAGAAAAAGGGGGCGATGTAAAACTGGATAGTTAAGCGAAAGGAAAACATAAAAGTTTTTTTAAAACACTCAAATTGTACACAAAATGTTGTAAATAGAAAAGTATTGTCTTAGTTTTAGTGACCTTATTATTAGCATATGAATACAATATTTATTTTCTGTACAATAAGTGCTTAAGCACCCGTGCTTTTCAGCGATACATATTCAATAAAATAAATTGATTAATATAATTAATCTGGATATAAGAGAGTTAGAACCTGATAAGAAGTCTCAATTAAGCAAAAGGATAACAAAAGTGTTCTTTAAAAAAAATTAATTGTACAAAAAATGTAAATAGAAAAGAATTGTCTTAATTTTATTGACCTTATTATTAACATACAAATTAGATATTTTACACAATGGGTACTGAATGTTTGCTTAAATTAAATGAAAAGTTACATTTTATTTTTATTTTCTATTTAAAAAGCCATTATTAACATGTGGAGAGTGTTTTTTTTTATTATTCTGTACTTTCAACTAACAATTTCATTTAAAAGATGATATATCAAAATTTGAATTTAACTATAATAAGGATTATGATATCTGTTCAGTGCATATTTACCTATAAGTATGACCAAACCACTTATAATTCAGTAACTGTAATTTAAAAAAAAAATAACAATTATAATAAACAGAACGACTCATAGAAATCTATCTATATTCTTTTTTCATTTTAATATACTTTCATAGAAATGCTTCTGTTATGTAAAAAAAAACTATTTTCTTTATGCCACAAGTGTCACGCTCATACATGAATTCCATAGCTAATATAACGTACTGACCCAACGGGTTACGGGTGGTCTAGTATATATATATATATATATATATATATATATATATATATATATATATATATATAATAACAACGTAATAAAAGACAGAGATCATTTTATTCTAATAAACTCATATGATATATTTGTAAGGCTTCATTTCCATCATAAAATGAATAGGTGATTATTTTTTCTATGAAAAGTATACCGCTTGGGTGGGATGTGAGAAAATAAAAGAACTCATTCTGATTAATGTATGGTGCCACATAGAACGATTCCCCTAAAGGATGGGACATTATGTTTCGAATAATGCCAGCTTTTAGCAAATTCATTATTTTTTCTCCATTCCCCGCCTTTTCTGAAATTCCAAAAGAAGCAATATCCTTTCACACTTATATGGCATCAGCAGTCACCATCTTTGATTTTACTTTTGATTAATAAATAGATACTTTATTCTTATTTTACATTTCTAATTTATTTATTGATAAAACATCGTATTTAATAAAGATTTTTTTTGCTGACTTTCTATTACGTCACAAATAAATATTCTATATTTTGTAGAGGTACGAACATGATACGTTTTTATTAATATCCGGTTATTACGTTGCGCTTATGAATCGAATATATATATATATATATATATATATATATATATATATATATATATATATATATTGAGAGAGAGAGAGAGAGAGAGATAGTAGTTAGTTATAAAAATATATGTATATAGTCGTAAGTTATAAAAATATATCTGCCATATATATTTTTATAAGTTACTACCTTGCTCTACCTATGTATTAAGCAAAGTTGAAGTAAATATGGAAAGTTTATACATAAGATTATAGTTTCGTATATTAACTATATATGTATATATTAGAACACGTAGTTAATAAATCATGTTAAAAATCACTTTGAAAAAGAGTTAAAAAACATATTTAATTTTAAAAAGGAAGCACAAAATGAGTGGATAGTCCTTAATCCGCAGAGTTTCGAAGAAATACTTTCCTTCTCATCAAAGGGTAGGGATTTGCAAAATGAGGGATCGGATTTTACTCGCAAAAGTATTTAATGAAACTACAAGGAAGTCATAGATCTTACTTAGTAACAAATAGTGAAGCAGAGGGAATAGGGCGAAGAAAAAAGTGATATATATATGTGTATATATATATATATATATATATATATATATATATATAGATAAAGCTCCTTTTTGACGGACTATGGATACCCACGACGTGAATTTTTTGTGTGACAGGAAGTGCGCAATCTCTAACCACACCTCTACTGAGTCGACTTTGTAAAATACCAGTGGCAAGTGAAGTTTATGTACAGGACAACTGGAAACAAATGCCGATATCTATATATCTATAAAAGTAAAAATGTGTGTTTGTGTGTGTGTGGGTGTGGGTGTGTGTGTGCGTGTATCTGAACATTTTCCTACCAAATAACTCTGTAAATTTTCGGTATATAGGCTCAAGATTTGACATAAGGCGTATTGAGATTTGGCTGTCAAGGTTTTGATCTTTCAAAACTCTACCAAACTCCGCCGCCAATTTTGGATCTCCACACTTGAAATTTTTAATGTGGGTTACTTGAACATGGATTAAAGTTTATAATTTGATTTGAGCAAAAATCTATTAAGGTGTCAAAATTGGGGGCAAATTCCAAACAATTTGGACCTCTGCGGTCTCTACCAAATTACGCAGCCAATTTGTAGTCTAAACATTTGAAATTTTGCATAAAGTGTATTCAGATATAGGGCAAGCTTTTAAATCCGTTTCGGTCGAAAATTTCAGCAACCAAGAGGTCAAAGTTCAAAGGAGTTTATCTTTGCGGTGTCTAGCAAACTACTCAGCTAATTTTGTAACTAAATATTAGAAATTTATACATAACGGGTATTCAGATATGCGGCACGTGTTTTAATCAGTTTTGGGCGAATATTTGGCTGCCAAAATGTAAAAGTTGAAAGAGTTGACCTTTGCATAACTTACAAATTTCTCCGTAAATTTTGGATCTAAACACTTGAAATTTTAGATGTAGGTAACTTGGACATGGGTAAAACATTTTACTTCGATTTGAAACCAAAATAATAAACGTTAAGGGGTCTTCAATAATTTTACAAACATTTTACAGCCATTTAAAATTGTCGTAGACTCTTAAAAATTGCTATACATACAGGTTTAAATGAACAGCTCCAACAGGAATTGGAATATACCCTACTAAATCTTATAGTCACATCTGGTGAATTGAAAAAAAATCTAAGTGAACGTGAGGAAATTTGAATGGAGTATATGCAATAAAATTCTGTTTCCAACTCGAAAAAACTGCCATAGAAAAGTATAGACTGCGTCATACATATTTTGGGACGATTTTGCACCAGTTTTTGAGTGACATAAGACATTCAAGGAAGCCACGGAGTCTGTGAGGGATAATGAGAGATGTGGACGGAGTAAGGAAGTCAGAACACCAACATTTTGGGGCCAAATTAAGAATTTCATGGATAAGAAACCGTCGTATCTCTATAGACACAATACGTGCACGGTTTGATGTCAATGCTGGAACTATACACACAGTTGTCTTTGAGGAGCTGGCAATGCGGAAGATTTGCACAAAGAGTATTTGACTAAGATGGGCATCAAGGCAGTTTCTTATCATACCTACTGTCCAGATCTTGCTCTCCATAGCATTTAATTATTGCTTAAGCTCAGCGAAAACCATAGAAGATGTAGTTATGAGATAAGTAAGAAGATAATAGAGGCTGTTTCGTGTAGTATTTGGTACGCTCACACAAGAGGACGTCCATGGGGCATCCCGGAAGTTGTTAGAACGATACAACAAGTGCATTACACCTGGAGGAGATTACTTCGAAGGAGACTAGAGTTTCATGTGTCTACTATCAATACAAGGAAAAGTCTGGAAAATTATTGAAGGCACTTCGTATCTTGTGCGAAGGTAAGTCTATAAAACAATAATATTTTTTTGTTATATAGTAACGAAGTCTTGTGTTGGAGTGATTTTCTCTCTCTCTCTCTCTCTCTCTCTCTCTCTCTCTCTATCTATCTATCTATGTATCTATCTATAAATCTATCTGATTATTTTTCTTTCTAAACTAATTGGCAATACTCCAGTTCATTATTTTGATTGACATAAAATCACGAACTATAACGAAAATGAAAAAAATAATCAGACTTCGAGCGAAGTAAATAATTCAAGCTTTTCCTTTTTTAATGAACGCATCGAAGTGTATTAATCAATGTTTTGGTATTGTTAAACTTAAAGCAGTAAATCATTTTTTACCTTTATAGAGGCATTGTTTCTTTTTTTTTAAATAAATGAATTATACATTTTAAATGATTTAAATAAAGGTAAAATAAAACTATATTTTAAGTTAATAGGTAATATGGACTTGCTATAAGAATGATTCAGTGTGAAGAAGTAATAAGTTTATATATATATATATATATATATATATATATATATAATAGTAAGTTATAAAATGTATCTGACGGTTAAACTATACAGAATATTCCACATGTCATGCACGCTAGGATTCATCAGGATTATGCGGGAATTTTTGGGTTGTCTCACGTTTTTATATGCGCCCCTACTATTGAGTTTTTAGTTAGCCAAGGAGTTCTCTAGTTTGGACCACACCCTTCTAATCAGTCAATGAGCAGGCACTTACAGGACAAATGTCGAGTTTGCCTCCGGTTGACCCGTTCCTTTGTGTTTGCTATTTTAGTAGGGAGCGTCCTGACCTAGTTTAAACCTAGGTTAACTATGTTTTTTTTTGTTTTTTTAAATTTCTTTTTAGTTTATATGTCTATATATATCTATATATATACATATATATACACATATATATATACATATACACACATACATATATATATACATCCTAATTTTTGTGTGTGTATGTTTATTTTATTTGTTTATGTTCTATTGTTATTGCTAGTTTTAAAATCATTTTGTATCGCTATCCTAGAGTAAAGGTTCTCCTGTGAACACAGTTATTCGCTATTTCTCTCCTACAGTTTAATAGATGATGGGATTCTTTAAAGTATAGGAGTTGGTTTATTATTATTATTATTATTATTATTATTATTATTATTATTATTATTATTATTATTGTTACTATTATTATTATTATTTCTACTAGTTACATATGTGTCCTTTGTGTTAGTTTTATTTTTGTTGCAGTGTCCACTTTTTTATTGTTTATTTTGTTGTTGTTTTCATTGTTTTTATTTAGTATTTTGTTATTATGCGCCTTAATTATCATCTGTAAATTTTCGCAGCAGCTGTAGGATAACTTTAGGTTATTTTTATTGAAAATTTTTTGTAAGGGATTGGTTTGGGGGAAGTACTATTCGATAAGATCTAGAAATTTTGTTTTTAACATTTGATTACGTACGTAGGTTAAAGGTACTACGGTATTAATATATAGATACTAAACATGCCCAAACTAAAATATATTTAAACGTATTCTACGAACATGTTATGCTGGTCGGCGTGGTAGTTTAAACATACATGGGTAAGTTTTACGATTATTTTAATTTTTTCTGAATGTAAATTTATTTTATTCAATGACTAAATTTCAATGAATCTTATTATTAGTTATTTCCACTATCCTTTGTACTTCAAATGCATCTATTAAATTATGTATTACATTTTAAGTAAATAAACCTTTGATTAGCATGAAACAAGTACAATTCAATGTGTCTTTGAAGCAATCCGCACAGAGACACACAAGCTTTTTCATAATACCATCAACTCCACAAACACAAGATATATTTCGTGCGCAATGCGTTTTCATACGTAATATATCAGGATATAAATTTATCATTACACTAGCAGGGAGACCTTATATTGGCTGGGATTGAATGATGGTCAATGAATATTTAATAGTCTTATATGTTTATTGTCATCGAAATCGGTGAAATTGACAATTTTTTAATCAAATTGATTGCTTCAGTGGTGGACACTTCTTGGTGCATCGTGAGGATGATTCGCATCATGCCTCCTCGCATTGATTTAGTCCACAATACATTGTAGTCTACATTGCACTGTAGAGAATCTACTTTTTATTTTATAAAATCATTTTATCTCCTCTATATAAATAAAATGAACTCATTTTTTCCCGTGGGATTTTGACCTTAATAGGATTAAAAATCAAGATATTTCATGCAAATATAATATGCACAAACGCCAGAACAATATCTGAGGTGTGTTATAGGCTTATTAGTTCTCAAATTCCTCGATAATCTTAGATTTCTATACTTTTTCTGCTGAGATGTCACGGCCAAAATCGGTTAAGATCAATGGAAGTGGTAAAATATTTTCTCTCTAATAAATTCCTCCCCCCCCTGCCACCACTTAACACCGTTTGGGGATCGTTCACAAGGAACAGTTGAGAAGAGAACACCGGTTTGGCTTCGTAGTTCTTTCATGTGAAGTTATTTAAAATCACTAAACTAAGCTGCAGTGCTCTGTGGCGTAGTGGTTAGCGTGCTGGACAATTCACATTATATTTTCACGTTCGCGCCGACCTACCGTAGTCGTTTTTTTTTCCTAAACAACTGGAATGGACTTTTCTTGGTGGCCGAACTGTTAACGTTGCAGATGTTTTTTTTCACACTTTATTTTCCTACTTTTACTCATGACTCCGGGTTTGATCCTTCCTACTTACCTACCATAACATTTTTTAAAACTCCCCCCCACGTCCCGGAAACAAACACTCGGGCAACGCCGGGTACCCCCGCTAGTATATATATAAAGGCTTGAATTAAATTTAAAAATGCAAAAATCAAGTATCATGTTTTATTTTTTGCTCTAAGCAGAAATATTTATTTTGAACGCGCCCCTGCTATAAAAAAAAAAAACGACTGTTGCTTTTATATGCCTGGCTTACTGATTGTCCAGTGATAATTAACTGGTTTAAGTTTAAAATGTATAAGTTAATTATCATGTTGCAAGTGTGATTTAAACAGAAAGATTCATTTCAAATGCGCCCCTGTCAAAAAAACAAAAAAAGACTACCGTTTACTTTATATTTGGGGCCTTTTTGCTTGTGTGGTAATAAAACTTCTTTAATGCACTTGTTATGTTAGGTTGTGTAAGGTGTTAACTTTGGTCAAAATAGGCTGTCCCTTCTTGCATCGCATTATTCTGATTATCACTTATCGATACTTATCGAAGACATTCCTATAGGAAACCTATCTATGAACACTGTCATACACATAAAGTACGTTCGTGAAATTTCATAGCAATCATCCCAGTCGTTTTCGAATCCATAGGGAACAAACTCATACACACATACACATAGAGACAAATTTCCTTCTATATAATAACTAGCGGGGGTACCCGGCGTTTCCCGGGTGTTTGGAGGTGTGTGTGGTTTTGGGTAAATAAAAACTCAGGGGGGGCAAAATAAAAAAAAAATTGGTAGGTGAGTATGAGGATCGAACCCAAACCCTTGAGACGAAGTTGGAAATTAAAGTGTGAAAAAAAAAGCGTGCGACGTTAACCATTTGCCATGGAAACACGTTTGGGTTTATTTAATTACTTAGATTTGGCAGGTGCACGTTTTAATGACTTAATGAGATCAACTTTGACTGCGGGATAGTATTTCATTTATTGCGGGAACGCTTTTTTATTTTTATTTTCCCAAGATGTTGGTTGGGTCCAAATTGAATAGCAATTGTTTGATATAAGGAAAATATTTCCACATTGATCAAATCTGATTGTTTTCGGACATTTCCGGCGATAGACGGAAAATTCCGACAGAATTAGTGTCTCTTTTATTATAGGAAAAAGCCTAATCCACATGCGGCGAGCGAAATATGTTGAATATTTATCTTCCCGAAGTCCAGCAAATTAAATAGACAAGCGAGCACCGTTGTTAACTCGGAGATATTATGATTTATATGTGATATAAAAAGTTTTAAGAAGTTGCGAACCAACCAACCAACCGACCAACCTCTTCTCTGAAAAAAAGCCTTTCTTGGATATACCTAAAAAGCGAACATACATACACACATTTTCGCTTTTATATATATAGATAGATAGAGAATCTTATTAAGATGCGGTACCAAGTTACACATTCTCCAATTATTCACTTCGACTTGTACAACTGTTTACACGCATAATGAGCAAATATTTCGCCGATTTTACCGTCATAAGATTCTTTTCTCGAACATACTGTGGACTTCCCTACTTACTCCCTGTTTTACAGTTTGTACAAACGTGGAGAAGCTTAAATGTAATGTGGACAACCTCCATTCTTAGGATGCCCCTAAAATCCTTTTATATCGCCATACATAATATGTTCTTATAAATCTCTCCGCCAGTAAAGAGTAACCTCTAACACCCAAATCAAAATGTATAAATATAATATAATAAAAAAAAAACACATCAAGTTAAAATATTTACTATTTATTTTATACTAGCGGAGGTTCCGAACGTTGCCCAGGTGTGTGGATGTGTATTATGGAACCGCGGGGGAGTGAAATTAAAATGCGTTTGTAAAAAAGTGGTATAGTAGAGGGGTTCCTTGACGTTGCCTGGGTCGAGTAAAAACCCTAAAAATAAATTGATAGCAGCGGGAGGGGTTGAGGCAGAACAGCAGTAGGTAGTTTAGGTGAAGAGATAAAAAAAATGTGGTAGTAGGCAGGCAGGTTCGAACCGGTAACGCGAATAAAATAAAAAGTGATGTCTTTGCCGATGTCCATAATCTCCGACCGGAAGTTCGAAACGTTGAAATTAAGTGAAGTCAATCAAACCGATACGATGACTTTCAAAAATGGCGACGCAAAAAAACAAAACAAAAAACAACAACATAAAAAATACTCCTTGTACAAAACTGCCAATTTGAGGTGAAATAATACATGTTTTGGGCTAGTTTTTCGATATTTGTCGTCCGAAGGGCGACTTTAAAACGATACCAATCTCATGAAAATCCGTTGCCTCTGTCGAAAGTTATTGCGAGACATACAAACACACGCACATACATTTTCCCCTTTAAATATATAGATTCACATACGGAACAAATAAAAAAGATGATAGATATCTCAATCGATTTCGACGTATGAAATCCGCCAAACGACTAAGTTGTTTAAAAATCCACGCGGATAATTTGTTTATAGTACTGAAGGCTTTGTGCAGAACCAACCACACCTTTTTGGAACAGCTGCTAATCTCAGTCAGGCCAATGGCTGCCACAAGACAGCGAAGCCAGTAGACATCAGGTTTTACATCAGGGATTTTTCCTTCTCTCAGATGCATGTCTAAACGAGGATTGAGTGTTCATCTTGCCCCCCCCCCCAGATACTAACAATGAAATTTCTACATCCTGGCGCGGTACATAAAGCGCTTAGTATTCCCAAATGATCATCAATGTAAAAATTCCAGACTCATCATTGCTTAACTTCGCTGATCTGGCGAGAATAGGTGTCTAAAAAAAAAAAAAAAAAAAAAAAAGATATTCATGTGACTCTTCTAGGAGGTGACGCTCGTCAAGGGGTTAACGACACAGATCGGCGACTTGAGTGTTCAGAGTTCGATTCCAGTTCTTTCCACAAAATCATTTCACTTACGATGTCGGCAAGATCCACATGATCCATCTAGTAAATACCTGATGTCTTGCTAGACAAAAAATATGACCAGAAAAGTATCGAAGAAACCAATGCTAACAAATGAATATTCGGACTCATACGATATGATAAGAGTGGGCATATTCTCACTTTTACGTCAGAGAAATGTATGAGTTGCCTTCAATAAGTTTCCCGATCTTTTTTGTACAGGCATTTAAAATAATCGCAGACTTTTGAAAATCCATTATGTTATTGCTATACATCTTATTGAATTTTTTTATTGATGAATATATGTGATTTTAGGTTCAAATGGACAGCTCCAGAAAGAATCGAAAGACACCCTAATAAAGCTTGATTGTCACAGCTGGTGAATTTAAAAAAAATGAAATCTGACCGTGAGGGCACTTTAGAAGAACGGCATGCAATAGAATTCTATTCTAAATTTGGTAAAAAGGCCACTAAAATGTATGGAATGCTTCAGATATCTGTTGAACTACCTTGCATGAATCGAACATCAGGTTTTGAGTGGCATAAGAGATTCAAGAAAGCCAGGGAGTGTGTGAGGGATGATAAGAGGTGTGGGAGGAGTAAGTCAGAACACTAGGCAAATAAAGACCGTTGTTTGCCCATAGAAACAACAAGTGCACAGTTTGATGTCAGTGTGGGAACTGTTCACACAATTATTCGCGAGGAACTGAAGATGATGAAGATTTGCGCGATGTTTGTCTTAAGGGGACTCAGAGAAGATCAGACTATTTTACACAAATGTAGCACCAAGACAGTTTCACACCCTCCTTATTATCTAGATATTGCTCCCTGTGACTTTTAATTATTCCCTAAGCTCAAGTAAAACCTTTATAATTGTCATTATGAGGCAATAGAGCAGATGAAAGAGACTGTGACAAGAGTTTTCAAGAAGATGTTGAAACGTTACAACAAAGGTATTGCAGCCGGAGGAAATTACTTTGAAGGGGTCTGGAGTTTCATCTGCATACTTAACAAAAAAAGTACCCATACGAAAATGTATGGAAACGTATTCAAGGCACCTCGTATATGCCAACGGGGAAGGGAGATAGAAAACTTCATAAATCCAATTAGCAATCGCATATTTGGTGACGGAAAGTAGATTTTAATATAATCACCATAAATGTTTCCATATTATGCCCGGATCAGATGCATTTCTATGGTCCAGATTATTACAAATAATTTTGCAATATGGCCCCTATAACAATATCATTGTCCTCTGTTGCTACGAACTTTATTGCCCGTTCTTACAGATAAATCGCAAGAATGATGCCTTTACTGAAGGTCAAGTCAAACCACGGAACCGTTTAGTTTTATGGATGTTATTAGAAGAGATTTGCTGTCATAATTGACCTGTCCAATGAGGAACCTGGAAACGGTCAGTCAACAGTGGCATCAGAAAGTGATTCGACAGCAAATTGTTTGATCGGAATTTCCGAACGGATCTTTTATATGGAATAAATTTATTTAGCGTGAAAAGTATATAACGTACCCTTTCATATTTACCTTTTAATCCCACTCCCCCTTTCTCTCTCTAAACACACATACATATACACAAGTATACACACACTCACACATAGATACACACGCATATATATATATATATATATATATATACACACACACACTTGATTAATTAATATTTACATATATACGTACATATAAATATACAAAAACTATGTATGAAACATTTATATATCGTCTATATAATATTTTGACTGCAGAAATTCCCCTCCAGACTAAAGTATCTATGTTTACAATAACATATGGCATCTGCTAATCTAATATGTCTAGGCTATTAGCCACTATCTTGTGTAATTTTCGAACACAATTCAGTCGTTATAATAAAATGCTACATTGCATCCAAGGAGCAACACAACCACAATCACAACATCTATAGAGGAAGGAGTCCTTATTTTTCTCTATAAATATTTTGTCATCCCACTCTTATCAGTGGACGCCGAGACCTATTCTACATATTCCTACGATGCATATATTGCGCCCATCGTAGCTGGTTCTTAGCTACATACACATACCATAAACTTTCTATTACCTGATTAAAAAAATAATTGTACTTTCTCAAAATCCGCCCAATCTGATTGGCTGACACTAGGCAATTCTATTATTCCAGAATCCCTTTCTTCATACATTAACGAACGCACGGGTACCGTTATTTATTTTTGGATTTTGGAGCGTCCTTTCAACCTTTGCACGATACTGTTTTCTTTTTCTGTTTTGTTTTCGTTTAAATTTGTGGGGCATTTTTATCATATTTTCTTTCTTTTTTTTTTACATTTACTATTACCGTGGACGATTTGCCAACGCTTACCTATGCTTAATTCATGTTGTTTATCGTGTCAATCGCTTACAACCCTCGTTTTGCTTTCGTTTGTTTACAGACAAACAAATTATAAAAAAACTTTTAAAAATTTTTCAATAAAACACAGTATTACATCCAAAGGCTGAAATAACACCAGAAGAAATTACCTTTTTATTTTTTTTTTCATCATTTTTGTTCTTACTAAATTTATGCCAGTCGAAGCCGCCATATTGGTCTTATAATTTGGCCTTTCAAAAGTTTGACAGATAGGCCATTTATGGCTTAATTTGGCTTTTTTACGCTATTAATTAAAACATGATTCGATGAAAGAGCGTAAAAAAATTGGAGGCTTTACAAAGCTAAACTGTACACTCTTAGAAAGCCCTTATATTTATAGAACTATGCCGGCCTCCAATATCGTACATTTAGTCTAATAAAAATATTAAAAAAATAATAACAATTGTATTTTTTTTCTAGTTTTATTTCAGTCTTTGGATCCAATAATTACACCGTTAAACTAGACATTTACCTTAAATTACATTGCCTACTGGAACATTTATTATACATTTGTGTTTTGTTTACTTAACTTTTCTGGACTGATCATTGGCACTACTCTGAGATTAACTTTTTTGGGGGGGAATTTTTTTTACGTAGCTCCACCTCAACAATATCATTTAAAATGACGACTTTTAGGTTTTCTACTATGTTGAATAATACAGTTTCTTTCAACTTTGGCGGCGGGTATGCTGACAACGAATTTGGGGCAAATACTTTTACATCCCCCCTCATAAAATGGGGGTGTCTATTCCCAAAGTCATTCTGAACATGAAGAAGTTCGGGTGTCTTTTCCGAAAGCCGTTCTTAACATTAGGACGTTAAGGGTGTCTATTCCGAAAAACATTCTGGGTCTGCCAAATAACAACAACAATAACAACCGTAGTTTAATTTTTTAAGAAGAGGGGGCATGCTTCCTCCATGAAACGCTGGTTAACTGATCCTGCTAATATGTATATAATCAAAGTACATCTATTATGTAAAAGTTAAATTTACTATGTTTATGTAAAAGTAAACATTAATAAACAAAGCTGGTCATGAAGTATATTTTTATGCAAAATCTTTTTCTTGAAGCTACTTGAGATAGAATATATAAATATATACAGATATATATTATACTAGCCAGGGAGGTGCCTAGCTTTGCCCGGTCGTAAAATACGCTTACACATTATATTTTTATTCGTCTTGATTTTGTACATATTATAACAGAGTCGTGATTTTAAAAGTAAAAAAAAAATGTAATTGGGTGCCATCAGCTAGAATCGAAACCGAAAGAATAATTGTAACATTCAAAGCTGGTGACGTTACCATTTTACCAAGGTGACACGCGCATGAACATGATTAAAAATAAACTAAGATAAATGTGGAAAATGTATAACGATTTTTTCAATTTTGTCTCATATTAGACCAATGGAAAACTATTTTTACTGGCTAAAGACCTATAAAAGAATTGTCCATGACAAATCTAATCATTTGAGGCCCATTGTGCCATTCTGCGACTTTTTTAGTTTTAGAAGAGATATAGAGTTTGAAAATATGGGGACAGACAGACATAATGAGTTTTATAAGTTAGATTATATTATAATGAATTCGTATTCCTCTCTATCTGGCTGTTTCTTTGCGTGTTTGTTCGCAAGTTGATGCAAGGATACACTGTTTAACAATTAAATTTTATACTAAAAAGGAATTTTTATACTTTTTATTCCAAGATGATTTCTGTACATACTATGTATTCAACGGAAATCTACACTAAGGAAGTAACCCCATTTGCATATTACATTAAAGACTATCTATTTTAAAATTAGCTTCATGTTATTTATCGCCATTACCAGGTAAGAAAATGCCCCGTAGAAAACCCAGAAATAGGAAAATTCTACAAGGGCAGCAGCTCAATGACCTTTAAAAACAAATTCTATGGCCACACACTGTCAATAAATACTAAAGCATATGCCACGGGCACCTCACTCTCAGTACACCACGGGAAGTTAATCGAGACGAACAAAACACCTTTAGTCAAATAGAAAATTCTTAGGAAGGCTAAAACATGTTCATTAATTTTACCCTGTTACATATGTTTAATGGAGAAACATGAGATAATTAGTTTTAAGGACTATGATTAATTATTAAATATAAAAGTAGAACGTGCTATAAACTGTAAACACTTTAGTGGCAACGCTTTAAATAAGTTGTTAAAAAACAATTACCCCATAGTAGCGATTCGCCCATCGCAATAACACTACATATCATACCAACTCACTCGAAATATCTTAACTAATCAATAAATGAATCTCGGTAAGATTTAAAAGAATACAGATTAGTCCAGATACACCATAAATTAATAACTATACTTATAATAGACCGACACACCTTTAATTAATAACGCCACTCACCGAAAAGCGTCGAAAAAAAAGGCTACCATGAATAACTCAGCTAAATTAAGGAAGGAGACATCCTGTCATCACGTCTCAACTTCATCTCAAGCGTCACCGAACAGAAACACAATTTGCCACCAACCAAATAAAGGTGAGTTCACTTTGCATACTTTATGAGTAAACACCCGAAAACGATGAAATAAATTAATCTGTGGGTCTACAACGCTTGTAATTAGAATGTTGATATATACCATTATTCATTGATTTTATCATATCTCCGCTTTAGTAGTTTTTTATGTTATTCTTTGTATTTTGTCTTCCTATTATTTACGTGTATATATATGTATGTATGTATGTATGTATATATATTTATATTGGGAGGGACTATACTCTTTATCTGTGCCTAAATCAAAACGTGGATTCCATGAACAAAGCTTCTTTCTTAGAACTGCACGCCTGTGGAACTCTGTTCCGTCTGCCTGTTTCCCACCTGATTACAACTTGGATGTCTTCAAGTCCAACGTTAACAAATTCCTAATGAACCGCCCTCTGAAGTAAACACTTTATTAAATCTCCACACTAACGTACTGTACTTGAAATAACCTTTATCCCTGAGTGGCTTCCAGGCCTTGATAAGTTGTGACCACCGTGTAAAAAATATACCTACAAGAAGTATTATCGTAAAGCAACGTTACATTAGAATACTGGCCACATAATTGACCCCGCACGATTACTAAACACTCTTACTAGAGAACTCTAGCAAGGAAATGGCCAACAAAGATAGATGATTATACACTATTCTGCGGCTATTTACATGTGTATGGTATCTAAATAAGAAGCATAAGAACCGATCAAATATATACATAAGTATTGCGGAAAGGATAAACAACGCGAATGAAAAATGACCACCATCGAAAAACAATTTATATATAGATATAAAAACATTTCCAAACGATAATTACCTCAGACATCGCAGTAGAGCAGAAAACATAACTACCGATATACAACCTTTTCTTAAATCATACAAATAAGCACTTATATTTATTCAACTAACTGTTTATTTGACCATATCGATATTTATTTTATAAAGAAAGAAGGAAACAAACAAACAGATAAATACATAAATAAAGAATTTGAAAACTAAAACTAAATACTCGGATAAAAGAGCGAGGAATAGAATAAAAAAAGTAAATAAATGAATAAATAAAAAAATAAAAATAAATTAATAAACTAATAAATAAATAAAACTTGTTAATAGGAAAATTAAGTCTCCACCAGAAAAGAAAAAAAAAACAACCATAAAAACCTAAGATAGGAGAGTAGCGACGATAAGAGTATAATATTACTTCAGAACAAAGCGAAAGCTTAGGACAATAAAGTTAAAATTATAATAAAAAAAGTTAAAAGATCCCAACATCTCTCCACTTCGACAGCTTAACCATACGAAATTGTACTTCCCCCGCCCTCACTTCTACCCCTTCCCTTCACAATACCTCCCTCCAAAAAACCCTACTGGTTATATTTACAAAGTATACAATCAACATTCTTCCAGATGATAACCACGCCTAAATACCTTATAATACTAATGTAATTTTGACTCCCGTTTATTTAGATTATTTTTTTTGTCTGATCAGGATTCTACTGAAACATAGATGCTCGTATGTAATCAATAATATTTGTATTGTTACAGAGGCTATATATATATATATATATATATATATATATACATATATATATATATATATACATATATATGCATATATAAATATATATATACATATATATACACAATATGTATATATATATATACAAATATGTTGGATGTGATAACTAATGACTACACACATGCAAACATGTTTCAGTGGCCTGATGAGGTGACCTTCCCTGGCAGGGTGGTTACTGAAACATGTTTGCATATGTGTAGCCATTAGTTATCACATCCAACATATTTATATTACTCTGTATAAACATTGAGTACTCTTTGGTTGACACATTTTGGTTTTGTTTAAATAATACTACTATATATATATATATATATATATATATACATATATGCTGGTTTTATATATATATATATAGTCTTGGAAGGTTTTATCCTTGAAAACTACAAATTAAAAAACTTATTGAATTTTTTAATTTTTTTATCATTTGTTAGAAAAATATTTAGTCAATTAATCATTTAATCACCTGCAATCAATGCAATTACTTGCACTCTCGGATCCATAATTGTACTAATGTAAATTCAAGGGATCATCAGTTGTTTACCATGAAACGTTGTTACGGGTACATATATATATATATATATATATATATTATATATATGTCAACCGACATTATACGCCGTAATCACGTTGGCACACCGGTTACAAAGTCAGATCAACGAAGTTTCGTAACGCTGTGTACAGTCAGTACAAAAATGCGTGATTATTTGAGAATTCCATGTGCCGTATGTGCTCCTCGCTTACCTCGACATTATTTCTGGTCAGTTTTGAGCCTATCCGTGTCATTTGACCCAGGCAGTGTCGATTCAGGAGAAGTGTGGTTGAATTGCACAACACTTGCCTCACAATTACACTTGCAGCTACCTTTACAGAGATGTTCATTGTCTCTTGAGGCTGAAAGGAGTCCTCGCATGTATATATGTTTATATATATAGATATATGTGTGTGTGTGTGTGTGTGTGTGTGTGTATGTATTTGTATGTATATATGTATATGCATGTACAGATATATTCCTCTGTTTTTGTCTGTACGTTTGATAAGGCAGAATTATAAAAACATACATTATGCATCGGATGCAAAGTCAACAATGTCCGATGAAGTAAAATATTCAAAAATTTCTCCAGCGAAAGGAAGAGACGTGTCAAAAGAGGACATCCATTTTTTATCTCCGGGGTGCGGGAGAAAGACGGGCGTCAGATTTACAACACTTCAATAATCTTTCTAATCCTCTCAAGAGAAAGAAATTGTCTTCTTTGGCTATTTTTTATTATTATTATTATTTTTTTTTTTATGTTTTAGGTGGACCGTAATTTTTTTATGTCTTCAACTTTATCTCTGCTAGCATTGGTGACAGTCGAATGTCTTCTGTTATTCCGTCAATTACACACGACACGGACGTGACCAAACTGCGGTTGCTTTCTAAGCTCCACATTGTGTATGTATAGTCCCTCCCAATAAGATATATAAATACACACACACACACACACACACACACACACACACACACACACACACACACACACACACACATATATATATATACATATATATATACGTAAATATGCTGGAAATAATAGGAAGACAAAATACAAAGAATAACATAAAAAAAAACTACTAAAGCGGAGATATGATAAAATCAATGAATAAATTCCTAATATAAAAAATTGAAACGATAAGCAAAACTTATTTAAGGCAATAAGTAGCCATTTATATATCTCATTTATAAGAATTTTTTACGTACGTATAACATAACGTTACATAATTATATATATATACATATATATACACACAAATATATATAGATATATATATACACACAGACATACAGACACACACACACACACACACACACACACATATATATATATATATATATATATATATATATATATATATATATATATATATAAAGTCTGGCAAGGTTTATCCATTAAAGGCGTTGAGTGAAATTTGAAAATCAAATAAGAGACGTGTTACATTTAACACTTTAAAGCCAAATATAAACACGAACTTTTTTAACCTTTATAAAATAAACGAATGTTAATTTTTAAAGAGAGAGATATATTTCAGAGATATACACTCCTTTTTCAATCTGTATATATATTTTTTCCTACTCTTATTCTTCATCATGATGTTTAATGGAAGAATTTTAAGTTATGTCCACTTGATGCTAGCTGTGGTTTTTCTGTATCCAGATAATGACGCGTGGTCCCGCGTGATTTGAAAGTCAAATTTTACTCAGCGCCTTTAATGGATAAACGTACCCAGACTTTCAAATCACGCGCTACCACGTGTAATTTTCCGGCTACAGGAAAATCACAGCTAACATCAAGTAGACTTAACTTAAAATTCTTCCATTAAACATCATTATGAAGAATAAGAACAAGATATCTATCTATCTATCTATCTATCTATCTATCTATCTATATATATATATATATATGTATATACATATATATATATACAGATTGAAAAAGGAGTGTATATCTCCGAAATATATCTCTCTCTTTAAAAATAAACATTCGTTTATTTTATAGAGGTTAAAAAATTACCCTTGTTATTTGGCTTTAAAGTGTTAAATGTAACACGTCTCTTATTTGATTTATATATATATATATATATATATATATATATATACGTATATATATACATATATATATATATATATATAGAGAGAGAGAGAGAGAGAGAGACAGAGTTCACAGAATTCAGGAAAAAGTCAGTACCTTCGGTTTCAAATCCACTATAATATTTATTAGCATTTTATATATCTACAATATGATATAACGTAAGTTAATGCAACAGACCTACTGGTATGGAAATCCATTGAATATTCGTCTTACAAAATGTTATTGGCTTTAAGATTTGTTAAGACAATCCCAGCTAAATAAAAAAAACGTTGCTCAATATACCATATAGAGTAAATACATCATAAATTAGTAATTTAAATTCTATGACGTTAAAGAGTTAAGTTTCAAATCTAGAATTTTTATTATGTGCAAAACAAAGAATACAATCCAATAAATATATTTCCTTAACCTATAGGTTTTCGATGTCTACCCATCTCTTCAGACGAAAAAACATTAGCAAATTATAATGATTTATACCTAATTTTCTAAAGACAATATACAGAGAAAACATAACTAAAATGTTTTAATGTTTTTAAAACATAGAGTGAGGGAAATTATATATTTGTTCAAAATGTAAAGGATATTGAAATTATGCCGATTTCGTATTCTTGCCTTGTGGCGTGGAAGATTCGAAATACGGATCGGACACCTTTGCCCCAATGCTACCAAAGACTGTCACTTCGGATTTTACCATGCGATTTGGATACGAAATTTAATATCCTTTTCATTTTGAACAAATATATAATTTCCCTTACTCTGTGTTTTAAAAACTTTAAATACTTTTTATTTTGAATTTCTATGTTTATTGTATTTAGCAAATTAGGTTTAAACCATTATATTAGCTTACATTTTCTCCTCTGAGGTGATAGGTGGACATCGAAAACCTATACGTTAAAAAGATATACGTTTTGTAATTGTATTCTTTGTCTTGCATTTAATAAAGAATCTAGATTTGAAACTTAACCATTTCAGGTCATAGAATTTAAATGGCTAATGTATAATATATATATATATATATATATATATATATATATATTACAGTACAAGAAACCTTCGGTAACCTCGGTTTCAAATCATATATAACGGAACCAATTTACGGTCGAAAATATTAGATTCTCTTCGCCGTCTGTTCAAAGGGATTTTTCCAAAAATGGGGGTTGCACGTCTTTATTTTTTAGATGCCAAATTCTTTCTTTCTTTATTTATTTTTGTAAATTTTTATTATATCTGTTTAAAAAAATGATTATGAACTTATTAATTTTAAAAATCTGTATTTTATATTATTTTTAAGAACTTCCGGTTAATAAGTCAACAGGTTCGGAAATATTATCTTTCGTTTATTTAAAATTTAACGAATTGGAATTGAAGTATTTCCATTGTTCAAGGGAGATTACTCTGGTGTTGTTTTCAACCAGTCGCCTCTTGTGAATTATCACTTTTTCTCTCACGTGTACACGTATATACTTTTTAATGTTTAGATAAGTAAAACCGTTCATGCTTACAGCTCCAACCGTACCATTTTGTCTTTGTAATTTTTACCAAGATAAAATCTTTTGAGAAAACAATCTATGTTATATCATAAATCCATTTACAATATAATAAACTTTATTTTAAGATTCATTCATTTTATTTATATACTAGAAGATGTACACGGCGTTGCCGAATATTAAGCGTAACGTTACATTTCTTTAAAAAATGAACTAAAAAAAGAATAAAAAGACAGGAACTGAGACATGTGTCTGCAAGTATAATGCTTTTCTAAATAGTTCACTTCTTGTCAGTAAAAAAGTAAATAAATACTCAAGCTGAGTTTGAAACCCAAACTTAAGGATTGTAAAAAAAAAATTAAAGGGTTAGCGATTGTTGTAGGGGAGAAATTTGTGTACTTACCTTATTACTACCAAAAAGAAAAGACGTTGTTGTTGTTGTTGCTGTTTTTGTTGTTGTTGTTTGGCCATTTTTAAAGGCTTTCCCTTGGACCATGGGATTAAAGATCACAGGATACTTCTGCATATAAGGGAAATGATATTCACCTCTGAACTCTGCTCTTCTCTTTGGATCTAAAGTTGTTTGACCGCTTTTTTTTTACTTCTTCTATGTTCTTCGTATTGATTCATTATTATTGAACCTCAAGGGTTTTATTAACTCTTCAAGGATGGTGTTAATTGGGCTACCTAGTTGGCGATTGGTATAATTTATTAACTGACTAAATAATTAGAAACCGAAAGGGATTAAATGACTATTCTAGCGAAGGAATGAACAAGTGTACTTAACTTAGTTTGCCCTGCCAGAGAATAGCTCGCGCCTCCTTGAATGCTACCATCCTAAATTGGGGAGGAGTCCCCGACTGTTCCGCTTCTGCAAGGATCCGTAGTGTGACATCATTGGTGCTTAAATTCATCGGTCGATTGCGGAGGTTGGAGGATGATTATGAGAAACGGGCGGCCATTGTTCTTGTGAAGACGAGTCAACGACAAGTGTATGCTGCGGAGCAGGCTTGTTTTTCGAGTCCTGCTGGCAAAACTGTACCTGGACTAGTGAGGAGCCTTGATTTGTTTATGAATACTGATGGCCTTATTAGTTCAAGAGGCAGGATTGGAAGGGCAATCTGCTTTAAGTTGGAGGTTAGACACCCGATTTTATTGGCTAAATATCATCCTATTACAAGACCTCTCATAATGGATGCTCATACCTGGTCCCAGCATCTGGGTATTGCGCCTACCTTGACAGAGTTGAGACGACATGGTTACTCGATGCCCAAGGGCAGACAAGCAGTAAAGACGGTTCTCTCTTCATGTGCATTATACCAGAGGTATTATGCAAGATAGGTCTCGCCTTCCCAATGTGTCCAGCTTGCCTACTTCGCGTGTTGAACTGGAAACTCTCTTCAGTCATATCGGAGTGGATTTCACGGGTCACCTTTGGATCAGGAAAGGAAGAAAATTGGTGAAAATGTACCTTCTAATATTCACATGTCTTAGTATTCGGGCTGTACATGTCGAAGTAATGCCAGATATAAGCGTTTTAGCATTTCTTCAAGCATTGGTAAGATTCTCTAATCTGTATGACATCTCCTCGGCTATTTACAGTGACAACGCGAAGATATTTCTGGAAGTTGGGCGTTTGTTTCAGAGGCTTGTGTTGAGTAACGACTATCAGTAGAAGTTTGGCTCTTGCAGGATTAAATTCCGATCAATTCCGCTGTTTTCCCCCTTGGTCGGTGGTGTTTGGGAAAGGATGATACAGACAATAAAGAATTGCCTTTATAAGGTGGTTGGTAGAGGTGAGTTGGACTATTTCTCATTACTCACCATCGTTTCTGACACCCAAAGAGCCATCAACAACCGCCCTCTGACTTATCGGGAATCTACCCAGATTGAGTTGGAAGCAGTGACCCCCAACATGTTTCTGCGGCCTAATGAGAATTCAGAGCTTCTCTCAGACCTGACTGACAGAGAATTTACTTCGCGAATCTCTCCCAACCGAGAGAGGCTGCTCAGTACCATGCAAATTCGGGACAAGTGCCTAGCCAAATTCAGAACATTGTGATACAACGAGTATTTATTGAGTCTTAGAGAGGATCCCCAGAGTCGTTCGAGGGTACCATTCTATAACAGAACGGTCGAGTCGAAGTTGGTGACGTGGTGTTAGTCAAGAGTCCGCTTATACCCAAACCCTTTTGGGTTCTGGGCATTGTTTTTGAAATCTTTAGCGGAAAGGATGGAGTGGTTAGGACGGCAAAAATCAAGCAAGGATGCGGCGCCATACGGATTCACTTACTAAAGAACCTCTTTCCACTGGAATTGTCGTCTGACACGGATAATCCAGTTGACACCTTACCCTCTCCTGTTGATGGGCCTATGGACGGTCTTAGTACTGCTCTCCGATCTAGCCTTGTCGCATATGTAGTTATTCACGGGGTAACGAAACTATGATCTGCTGTGGTGGTTGTGACAAGTGGTGCCATTTGAGGTGTGTGGGAATTTAATCCCTTGCCTCCTGTAAGGCAGAAATGGTACTGTCCAGGTTGTGCCCCTCAGAGACGGCGCCGAGGGAGGCCTAGTCTTCTCCCAGAATAGTCTAGGATCTCTGTGATAAGTTTACATGCATATATATATATATATATATATATATTTAAAGGAGATTAGAACAATAGTATAAAGAGCTGAGTGTATTTTAATGCAATAGTGAAATTACTAGTTTAATTAAAATACAGGAAAGAGAAAGTGCTCGTTGTAATTTAGATATATAATAAGCTCGATGGGTAAATATCCTAGAGCTAATTTAATATTTATGAATGTGATTGATAATTTAAAATTTAAAAATCAAATTATAATTAAATTAAAAATCCGTTTCATAAGAAGGAAAACAACAAAATCAATTATTTGTACGATCGTTTCGGAAAACAGTGTTTTTATTGTGGTAGACATCAAGTTACGGACAACAATTATTACCTATAGTGTTTTAATAAACAAGGTTTCCTCGTCAGCAAATTGTGAAGGGTTTTTATTAAATTTAAAAGACACCATAAATAAACCTAGCATTAAAAGTAAGGCAGATGTATCTTTTAATTTTTCGCCTTTTGAAATCAGGAACTATGGTTAAAGTAGTCATATAGATGTTTGTTATAGCTTTTCACCGTATTGAATATATATATATATAAGAAAAAAATTGAACAATATATACTAATGCGTTTATTGACCTTTTGCATATTCTTGTTTTACTTAATTTTTTTCTTGTCCTTTGCAGACTGTGTGAAAAAAAAATTGAAACGGTAAGCGATTGTTTGAGGGAAGGACTTTGTGTACTTACCTTAATACCAACAAAAAGAAAATACCTTCTTGTTGTTGTTGTTTGACCATTTTTAAAGGCTTTCCCTTGGATCCTGTGATATTTGATCACATGATACTTCTGCATATAAGGGGGAGGATACTCACCTCTGAACTCTACTGTTCTCTTTGGATCTAAAGTTGTTTTCCCGCCCATTTTTGATTTCTTCGTCCACGTTCTTCGTATTGATTCATTTTCATTGAACCTCAAGGGTTTTATTAACTCTTCAAGGATTGTGTTAATTGGGCTACCTAGTTGGCGATTGGTATAATTTATTAACTGACTGATATCGCGGAAGGGTCAATTCATTCGCAAACTAAGGTAAGTGCACTTGTTCCTTCCTTGGCTAGAACAGTCGTTTAATCCCTTTGGGTTTCTAATTATTTTTTTCGACAAGATAGTTAGTCAGGTTCAATAACAATTAGTCCATTTTTGTTTTTTTGCTTTTGAACTTACTTATTTATACATAATGAATCCGTCATGTAAATCATTCACGCATGCACATTCGTAGAACAGTTAATAAACATAAAATACGACTACCCCCCACATGTACCACTTTTCCAATGGTAACCCTTTTGCAGCACATTTTCCGTTTGAAAACCGATAAAATATTTTCCTCGTGTCTGAATACACTGCATATCAAGTCTGAAGATAAAAATTCCATTGAGTATACAGGTTCGGAACTATCCTCACACATACACACATTTTCACTTTTATAGATATATAGATTTTGAAACCTTATAAACCTAACGTAAATAAATGTACACTGTGTACCTTTGTACTTATATTATTTAATTTGTTGTCAGGTTAACATTTTTATTTATTCCTTTATTCAATTAATTTTTTTTTAATTAACAAAAAGATTACTTGATTAAGTTATATGATATTTGGAATATGACATCTTAGTTCCTTGACGAGTAATGATATAATAAGTATTTTTATGTATCTTGTTTGTCTTATTTGGTGTTATTCTAAACAATTACCTTTGTTTTGTCATGTAGTGAAAAACAAAACGGAAGAAATATCGTAGTTTTACACTTTGTTCTTTCGCAAGAACAGTGAAATGTATATCTCCTATAATAAAGATAAAGTTAATGGTTCATAGGTGTGTCAGAAACTTCGTGCAAAATATTGAATAATTCGACCGCCTGTCTTTCCAAGCTTATCACTACTCGAGTAATGTAATTCAATCCCTAATTTTTTTTTCAATTAAAGGAACAAGGACGAATGTTTCATTATAAAAAATTAAAAAAAAACAACGTGATTTAAAAAAAAGGTTTGAAACTTCGGACTTTACAGGTAAATTTATAAAAAAACACTTCTTTTTTGTTTAAAATTGTAATATATTATTTATTGATCTTTTATCTTCAATTTGTCATATATAAAACTTTGGTGAGTAAATTAATTGTTAACTTTTTAATAGACATTTCAAAATGGGGGTGGGCGTGAATTAAAAAAAACGTTTGTCTAAAATATTATTTTCGGTTTATTGGAAAGAACATACAACTTCACATTTATCCTGAAAATATCGTAAAAATAACATCAATAGAAAAATTTTGATAGATTTTTTAAGTTTAAAAATTGAAAAATACTGAACTCATAAAATTAAATTAATTTCATTACCGTTTAAAAAAAATAATATTTCTATTACTTTTTATACAACTTTAATAGTTTATTTTGGAAGTATAATCCATAAAGAAAATAAACAACCCACCTTTAAAGGAGAAATTACGACTTTTTTTTAAATATTTATCCGCAGTTTCGTGTTAGGGGTGTAAAAAATTCATACAAAAATTCTGATACACCTAATGGTTTAATAATCAGCAGAGGCGCACCAAGTATATACTTAAGGTTGACATGTTACTTCTAAGCGGTCATGACAAGCGCTAGGACAACAGCATATTCTTTTCATTGTTTTGACTCTCGTGTGTGTATCCGTAGATACCTTAGCAATGAGTAGTGATAACGTATGCTTCATATATACTAAGTTATTTTTATGTAATTTGCCGGTCTGATAATACACGTTTCTCTAGCTTGCAAAAAGTAAAAGTTTCTTACTAAGACTAGGACAACAGCATATTCTTCTCATTGTTTTGACTCGAGTGTGTATCCGTTGACATTTTATATGCTTTTATATAGCGTGATGTGGTTCTCAGTTGATTAACTGTGTCTATCTGTGTCGGATATATACTCGAGAGTTAAAACAATGAAAGGAATATGCTGTTGTCATTGCACTAGTCATGACAGTTTATCATTGTGAATTAAATTAAAAATTCTTTCCAGTCGTATAGACTCTTGAGTTCGGTGCAAAGTCTCCCGAGCTGAAAAAAAATGCACCAGAGGAAGGTTGAAGATTAACACCGATCCATCATTTTTTTAAAAAATACCATACTGAATCAATGAACAGATCCATTGCATGAATTACTTAGTTGTAAGGTTTTACTTTTCTGGGGGTGGAAGGTTCAATCCTTAGTGCGGTTGACAAAATACAATTACGTATTACTTACGACCTTTACTGAATCAAGGATGACTGAACGAGAGCATGCTGTGAATAAAATAAATGGTTCCGTTCAAAAGTCCATTGGGATTCCCGATTTCAACAGAACGATTCCCGCATCTGGCAACATATACTAGAGTTATGACAACAGCATATTCTTTACATTGTCATGACTCTCCAGTATATATCCGACATTGTTAGACACAGTTAATCCACCGAGAACCATACCACCCTATATAAAAGCATATTACATATCAACAGATACACACTCGAGAGTCAAAACAATGAAAAGAATATGCTGTTGTCCTAGCCTTAGTGTAACGAGACTGAGGGAGCGACGATGCTCCCCATTGAGGAGATTAAGATCCCCCTAAACCCTGAGTGAGGCCGGGTAAATATGCTGAGATTGTCTGTTGAACATTAATTGAATCCCGTACAGCGGCAGGTGACTTGAAGAAAAACAGACATAAATTTTATTGTTAAAAAAACAATAACAGAATAATAACAGAATAATGTGGAGATGAAACCAGACCTATGCTGGCCTGAAGAACACCTGTTCAGACAATGGCTTTCTGAATGACAGGATTTGACCCCTTGCGGTCGTGTGAACAGAGAACCACACAACTCTATATAAAAGCATATAAAATATCAACGGATGCACAGTCGAGAGCCAAAACAATGAAAAGAATATGCGATTGAACTAACCCTAGCAATTACACCGCTTAAAACATTGTGCAAGAAAAAAAAAAAAAAAAAAAAAAAACAACACTTAAGATGAAAATGAAACAAATTATGAATCTTAATCTAAAATACAAAAAGAAACTGAAGTAATATAAAAATTGCTTGTGAAAAATGTCCATGTCTTTTTAATACTGTATTATTTGCGAGTAACTAGCTGACACTCGGCGTTGCCCGGTCGTACAATACGCTTAAACATGATATTTTAATTAATGAAGATTGCGTATGTACTCTTATAGAATCAATCCTCTATTCATTTCTATACTAGCAGGACCCATGATAATTACACAGGACACTCATTCCTATGTAATATATTGATGTTGGCATTCTGTAGACATTCAGTGTAAATGGAAACGTTCTGATATTATTGTAGCTCTTTTGTTAAAACTCCAAAAGTATTTATCTAAGCTAGCAAGAACGCCCGGCAAAACCCGACCGTAAAGTGCCCTAAAATATGATATTTTAATTCTTGCAGATTTCATATATATCAGTTCTATCGATTTTTATATATTATAGTTGCGATTTCAAAAATAAAAAATATATCTATATGACTTTGGTACATTAGCTCGAATCGTAACCGAAATAAAAACTTATGAAAAAAAATATGTATATATCTATAATTTGAGTTCCTTCAGCCATAATCGAAACCGAAGCCAAAAACTTATGAGGAATTCTTGATAAAATTATTTATAAAATAATAATTAGATTACTGGGGTGCCATCAGTTATAATCGAAACTAAAAACAAAACTTATGAAGAATACTTGATAAAATTATTTATGACAAGAAACAAAAGTACATAACAATTAAACAACCCGGATGTAAGCGCGACACAAAAAATAATACACAGGATATCGCATTAATATATTGATTGGCGCCACTACGGGGAATAACTTGTCCGGTAGACTAATTCGCAAACATATATATCAAAACATACAAAATTATAATGATAATATCGTCATCAAATTCGGTCTGTGTTAGTTTACAATATTACGTCAGCTGATATTTAAGCTTGCCGATTAATGCCGTGAAGAAATCACTTCTGATTAATATTTAGTTTTAAAATATGCAAACGAAGAAATGATTTGCTGCGATTTTTATTTGTACCTCTTCTTTTATCATAAATTTAATAAGAAAAAAAAATAAAACTGTGAGGTGCACCCAGGCTTGTACAAGGGATCATTCAGTCTGTGGTATCTTGCTCTACTACTAAGCCACATCTCCAGATTATAATGGATCTTTTTTTACAAAGAAAAAATGATTTTCTGAAATCCTATCTTCCTTGCCGGTATAATGAAAAATATTTCCCTGTAAAAATGTTATATCCTTACTTTAATAAGAATTCAGCAAGAAACATGGGGTTATGGATGAAAGACAAATGGGTTTATTTACAAGGGAATACAGGTGACATAAGAGTTACTCGACATCTTGTCTTATTCTCTTCCTGTCTTTTTTCTTTCTCTCTCAGTCATGTGAGAGGGTATACTTCATTTCATCTATGAAGGGACGTTAGGTTATTCCATCACATCATCTTCCCTCCAAGCTAATTTATTCCATAGAATTTTTCTTCTACCATTTTTTCCTTTTTAAACTTTGTCCAAAAAATTCATCCTTTTC
Organism: Euprymna scolopes; assembly: GCF_053919585.1. NCBI lineage: Eukaryota > Metazoa > Mollusca > Cephalopoda > Sepiida > Sepiolidae > Euprymna > Euprymna scolopes. The sequence continues at coordinate 46,941,865 of NC_136520.1, forward strand.
CTTTCACTTCTCCTCACCATTTGTGTTTGCCGTTTTTTTTTACTTTTGGGGAGTGACTAGATTTCTGAGTTACTGGCACTTCCTTGTTTGTAGGTTGTATATGGAAAGTGTCATATAGCACTTCTATTGGAAACTCTTGGCTTCTGACTGTTTCTATGTATCGGGATCTCAGTTGGTTAATATGTTTTTTGTGGAAAAAAGTCTGCCCTTTTATAATGTAAACCATTCTCCCAATTCTTCTTGAGATTATGCCTTCTTCCCCGAAACTCTTCCCTGCCCGATAATTTTTGAAGAAAACTTTATCCCCGTCATGGTAAGTCTTGTACCTTACATCATCCTTGATACTTTTTTTGCTTTTTCTCTTGGGATTAACCGGTCGAATACCGAATGTACCTTCCTGGCAAACATAATTTCAGCTGGGTATAATTTAGCATTTGTATTTGTATTTGGTGTTAACCTATATATTGCTAAGAAGTTTTGATGTTTTATTTTTAATTACCGTATCTTTCTGTTAAGTTAAATTCTTGTTTCAGCTACCCGGCCGTTTTTTGGTCGTCTGTAGCTTCCTCAAACCTATATATATATATATATATATATATATATATATATATATATATATATATATATATATATATACATATATTCTCCAGCCTGTAGTGACGAAAATGCCGTAATAATATATATATATATATTTATATTACTTTTATTCTTATATATATACGGCAAAATCAAGTTGACACACCGGTTCTCGTCAGATCACTGACGTTAAGCAACATTGGGCCTGGGTAATACAAGATTGGTGACCTATTAGTTATTCTAGGCGTTGTATGTGCTCTCCGCTTATCTCAGTATGGTTTTCAGTCATACTGTACCTCCATTTGCTACTGAGGTGTGGTTGAGGATTGCGCAACTCTTGCCACACAAATTTCACGCGCAGGAACCCTTGCAGTGGGTATCCATAGTCTGTCAAGACTTAAGGAAGCCACTTATATATATATATATATATATATATATATATATGTATATATATATATGTGTGTGTGTGTGTGTGTGTGTGTATAATTCATTTACTGAAGGCATCTACCTCATCGTAAGCTGGTGTAGATGGCGATCTCTGGCTTGCTTTGTTTCTTTCTTTCAAAACAATGATTAACAGCCTATAATCTTATTAAGTATTCAATTCTTAATTTCCCATGTCTACCAATCATCTCGACACTTTTCAAACGAAATATTGCAGTGTCTTTAAAGATTGAAGGTGAGAATATTACACATATCTGACGAATGTGACGTATCTATTTTCTGCTGCCTCCTGGTGAGATTCGTCAACGTCTTTGGTGATAGTTCTCTTAACGAAACGCTTCCGAAACAAACACGAGACGCTGGTAATTGTATATAGAAACAAAGGTTATGTTTACTATAATTCTTTACACAAATATTACCCAAGTATAAATCATGTGGAATGTGTGCATGAATATAATTACACGTAATAGTTTACTAAAGATGATAATCCCATAAGAAAACTCCCAAAAACTGCTATTATATGATTAAAATGAATGTTAAAAGAATATGCACATTACCTAATTTTTTTTTACAGATAAATGAAATTATACGACCCATATGTAACAAAGATGTACTCTCTATTTAAATAAATAAAAAATGCGTTTTAATATAAATATCAATACACAAAAAATAAGTATATATATATATATATATATATATATATATATATATATAAAAGTGAGGTGTCTGTGTGTCTGCCTGTGTGTCTGTGTACATATCCCTACGCAATAACTCTGTCAATTTTTAGTTTACAGACTCGAAATCTGATATACAGGGGAATGAGATTTAGGAAAATCTATGTGATCGGTTTTCGGCCAGAAATCTGGCTGTTAAGGGTCAAAGTCCAGCGATTTGAACTCTGAGAACTCTAACAAATTCCCCTGATAATTTTCGGTCTGAACACTTGAAATTTTGGATATAGGTTCCTTTGACATGTCTCTAACTTAATAACTAAATTTGAACACAAAACAATAAATGTTAAGAGGTCTTAATAGGGGTCAAAGTTTAAAAAAATCTGGTCTAAACATTTGAAATTTTACATAAATGGTATTAAGAGTTAGGGCAAGCTTTTTAATCGGTTTGAGTCGAAATTTTTTAGTTACCAATATATAAATGTATGTATGTATGTTCGCATGTCGGCCTAAAAGTTTCGACAGAGGCAACGGATTTTACTAAGACTAGTATCGTATTGAAGTTCGACCTTTCAGACGACAAATATCGAAAAATGACTAAAAACATTAATATCTTCACCTTAAACTGGGCATTTTTCTACAGGGTGGGGTCGCTTTTTTCGCCGATATTTTGGAAGTCATCCTCACCTTTCGATTGTCTAGCCTTAATTTTAACTTACGTCACTTCCGGTTTGGCGATGGTCGTAACAGCAATGAAATCAGTGTTTTCCCCGTTCTTTTCCTCCTTCGCGGTACTAGTTCGAGCCTGCCTTCCTACTACCACTTTTTCTTTTGTTTTTTTCATACACTTCCAAACACTCGGGCAACGTCGGGCTGAAATGCTAGTATATATATATATATATATATATATATATATATATATATATATATACACACACACACACACACACACACATATATATATATATATAACTATGCTCCAATAAATTATGGGGTTTATATATAGATATATATATATGTATGTATATATATACACATATGTATATATATATATATATATATATATATATATATATATATATATATATATATATATAACCGAGCAAATGATGTAAAAAAAAAAAAAACTAAAAAACTGAACGAATGAGTGAAGGTATTTAGAAAGCCAACGCGCTTGGTTCGGATACGAAAAAAATGAATGTTAAGCGAAAGTCAACGGGACGTAAAAAATGTCGACTCGTGCCATTGAAGCGAACTTTCTCATAAATCACGACCTAAGATACGAAGAGAACCGCTGGTCAAGTCAATGAAATCCGCGCCAAAAAATATACACGGTTCTAGCTTCACTCTCTGACTTCACCATCCTCTTCTCACACGGTAATATTTTAGACTCTGCTTGCAATCAAGTGTTTATGTCCCGCATGGAGCAGTTCTGTATCTAGAAAGAAACATAATATTTTTATATAGCTCTATGATTTATATATTCTAGTAAAATGCACATAGTATATGCGGGCAAGCTTCTTTATGTGAAAATTGACTTTTGCAACTTGCAGCTTTTGACAGAGTCTTAGCAAGAACATATTTTACTAACATATTTAATATCTACACGATTACAATCGTGATTTACCCGATTGACCCAAGAGATGCCAGTGCCTTGAATGACCTGAGTGACCGGAGTGGCCCGAAAGGACACCATTTTAATTAGCTTCGTCTCCAGTATTACTTCAATTTTCGGTGATCCTTAGCTTTTTTTTGTTCATTTTATCTAACAGGGTGCAAACGCGCCTATGCAAATGGATGCAAAATGAAATCATCGGTAAAAAAAAGGAGAAATATCATGTTAGAGAGGACGATAACGTTACAGACGTGGCTGATTTTCTAGAGCAGGTTAGAGACATGGGTGACGTCACGGCGTTACGTGAAGTAACGCCTGGTGGTAGAATTAGGAAACAAATATCGTTGTTACAACGAGAAAAAGCGAGTTGAAGTTCTTTCCTTTTATTTGTCTACTTTGCGACTGAGGCTGCAATATTTTGGATAACTTACAATTCGCTGTTTTGACACATAGTTTTAATACAGTTTTTACTCTAGTGAGTTATTTCCCAAATCCGGTATATTGACGTTGACGCACCTGTTCTCGTCAGATCACCGAAGTTAAGCAAGGTTGAGCCTGGCTAGTACCAGATAGTTGACCATTTGGGAATTCTAGGCTCTGTATGTGCTTTCCGCTTATCTCGGCATTGTTTCCAGTCGTCCTTAACATCCACTTGCTACTGGTATTCAACTCAGGAGAGGCGTGGTTGCTGATTGCGCAACTGTTGTCACAAAAACATTTCACGCGCAGGCACCCTTACAGTTAGTATCCATAGTCTGTCAAAACTGAAGGAAGGCTTCTTTTTTATTTCCAAAAAAAAAAAAAAAAAAAAACACAGACTTCTTGGTCAAACTTACTATTATTCCTAAATGATACGGCAAACTGTACTATTGCATTAGCCCTGAAGAAATGTTCTAATTTTAATTACATTTATTATAAAACTAGCAGGGAGCCCGACGTTGCCAGGGATTGAATGGTTATCAACGAATGTTTCACACTCTCGTATATATACTGTCGTCGAAATCGGCAAAATCGCCCATTTGTTAATCAAACCGATGGATTGCCTGTTCTAGTTGAGGACCCATCGCAGTGCACATGATGGAACTTTCACATACCCCTCACATAGGATATTGTAGTGTACATTGCACTGTAAAGAACGTACTGTTGATTATATATATATATATATATTTAAATAAGGGAGTAGTCACCAACAATGTGTATTTTTTAACATTATTTTATTATTCCGTGTCTTGGTTTTTCATTGAGAATTATGTTTGGATCATTGTAATAATGTTTTTAAGTCATAGAAATCGTTTTTACGCGCGTTTCAGACGTTCTGTGAAGCGTCTTCGTCAGAAATTATTTTCAAATATGTTGGAGATGTAAAAATGGCAATTTTCGTAGTTCATTTGAAGTGTTTCCAAGGGGTGGAGGCTAGTAAGTGTTATTATTCATTGGCATGTTCAATTTTTATTACTCTTTTATTGGGCTTGTCGAGGCCGCTGACCTGGCTGTAGTCACTCTCTCTTTCTGCTAGTGTTTTTTTTCTTTTCCTTTAGGGTGGGAGAGGGTGTGTGTGTGTGTTTGTGTGTGTACGCGTGTGTGTGCGTGTGTGTTTGCTTTTATTGGTTTGAGAATGTGTATACTGTTTTATAGTATTATGAGGTTATTTGTTTCCTTAGGAAGGTGACTGTGATCCGAGGTCGTTACTAATGTGTATTTGTGAGGAGGGGGGACCAGCTCTTCTGAAATAAGGGTAGGGGTGCTTTCATTCTATTTTGATATTTATTTTTTGGATTCTTGGATTTTAGTATTGTGATTTTTCGTTTTAGTCTTTTCGGTTATTCCTTATATTATGTTTGTTTTGAAAGAGGGGTGTATCTAAAATATGTATAGGGGAATTTTTAATGTTTTCATTTGTGATAATGGCTTGAATTTACGTTTGAAATGAAAAAGTTAAGTATCATAGTGCAATTGTGCTTCAAACAGAAACATTTATTTCAGACACGCCATTGTTGTATCAAAGAACCTACTGTTGATTGCATATGTTTAGACTTGTGCTATAGTAAAATTTCTGAAATGCACCTGTAATGCTTGGCTGTGTAAGGTGTTAACTTTAATGAACATCACCTGTTACTTCTTTCGTTGGATTATTTCGATGATCGATTATCGATACTTGTCGGAGATGTTCTGATACAAAACATATATAAGAACACTATCAGGCACATGAAGTACCTGCATGTGAATTTTTATAAAAATCGGCCCAGCCGTTTTGGAGACCATTTGAACGAACTTACGCAGACACATACACAGAAATACTATTTTTTTATACAATAGCAGTAAAACTTTTAGTTGAATGAGTAAAGTTTTCTCAAAGTCTTTTCTATAAAAGCCATATCATACTCATTGTTGGTTGTATGTGTTTCATACGTATGCAGCATGCACGAAAATTAACGAGACATAACGCTATTAGAACTTATTTCATCACGTGAGAGGAGTTAGACACAAGGTAAGTTAAAAAAAAAGCCCGGAACACTAGCTTTTATTAAATCAGTATTTCGAGTTAGTGGAATAAATCAATAAGTCAAGAAGTGCTTTGCCCTTCACTGACGACGATTGGTTGTACAGTGTGTTCAACAAGTCAGTGAAGTGTTGAAAATCTTTGTCATTTTACCATTAATGATTATTTTTTTCCCTATTTCAGATATTTTATAGATAATATTTTGGAGATCAATGATGGATACGTATAGCATTGAACAATATACACAAGTTGTGAATGTCAATGTCAAATTGCCACCATGCCCCCAAACTTTACCAGCCCCGACTTTTTCTTGTGGGGATATCTTAAAGTAAGAGTCTATATTAACAAATTCCAAACCTTGCAAGAATTGGATAAAGACATCACAAATGAAATAAGGGAGTTAAATCGCAATCTAGACATTCTGCAATCTATTATGAATAATGCTTTGGAAAGAGCAGCAATATGATGAGCTGAAAATGGGCAACATTTAAAAGACGTTATCTATAAATATAAAAGCGAAAATGTATGTATGTATGTATGTATGTGTGTTCGCTTTTTCTGTATGTCTACAAAAAGCTTTTTTCAGAGAAGCGGTCGGTCGGTTCACAACTTTTTAAAACTTTTTATATCACATATAAATCGTAATATCTCAGAGTTAACAACGAAGCTCGCCTGGCTATTTAATTTGCTCGATTTCGGGAAGATAAATATTCAACATTTGTCGGTCGCCGCATGTGGGTTAGTCTTTTTCCTATAGCATCTTGGGAAGCGGTCCCGCAGTAAATGAAATACTATCCCGCAGTCAAACTTGACCTCATTAACTCATTAAAACGGGCACCTGCCAAATCCAAGTAATTAAATAAATTCAAACGTGTTCCCGTTAACATCTCGCGGTGGGGCAATGGTTAACGTCGCACTTTTTTTTCACACTTTAATTTACAACTTTGCCTCAACGGCTCGGGTTCGATCCTCATACTTACTTTTTTTAACCCCCACCCACCCCCGGAGTTTCCACACACACCTCCAAACACCCGGGCAACGCCGGGTACCCCGCGCTAGTGTTTCATAAATAAAGATTGATTTGATTTTTTGTATTTCCTTTTGAAAACTATTTCGCATGCCTTAGTCAGATTGTGTTAAGATTACAGAAAAGTATCATCGGAAATTTGGAATATATTGATATTCGAAATCTTTCAGTGCTTTTTTGGACATTCTGTATAAGAAAGGCTGTTGTTACGTATGTGTATATCCCACTTTTACTGCCTTTGTAAAAGTACAAAACCTTCAGCGAAATCAAGTGGGAGATAATCTACACTCACTAGTGCTGCGTTTGATCCTCGTGTCATGCATGCCGAAAACCAAGTTGCTTGAATTATGTAAAAAAAAAAAAAAAAAAAAAAATGAAAATTGGCAATTATTAATCACCAGGGTTATGACAACAGCATATTCTTCTCATTGTTTTGACTCTCAAGTATATATCCGACAGAGTTAGACACAGTTAATCAATCGATAATCACATCACTTTATATAAAAGCATATAAGGTATCAACGGATACACACTCGAGAGTCAAAACAACCAAAAGAATATGCTGTTGTCATAGATCTATTAATCACACCTTGTTAGCTGCTGATTCTTGTGATCTTTCAAGACAAAAGGTTTGTTGCCCCAAAATAGAGGATCTTTATTCATATTTTCAAAGGTACACTGTCAACAAAATTTGATAAAAGTACCTAAAATCCATTAAACCTGACATTGGAATATGAGACAAGCAGGAGAAAGAATCAACTTTGTAGCAGTCAGTGTCTCCAATGATGCTGGGTTAATCATAGCTGATAGAGAAGAGATAACGAAATACAAAGGTCTTATGTACGATATGAAAAGAAACTGGAATATAAGGAATGTCTCCACAATTTTTGTAATTATAAGAGCAACCGGACTCATGAAAAAGTTGCAAAAACCGACAAATATACTTAGTGAACCAAGTGCAAGAGAAATGCAAACACTTACACTTAAAGGGATGGATGGAGATAAAAACATATCTCTTGGTTAGAATGTATGATATAGCGGATGAATGCCTGGCATTCATAACAAAATAATAAAGAAATTGTTTCTTCCCCAGAATTGCTAGACTTTGGAACTCCCTTCCGACTTCCTGCTTTCCCAACTGTACTGACATGCAGAAGTTCAAGTGTAATGTGACCAGACATCTTGCTACTCATCTCCCTTCATAATATCCATGCAACTTATGTCCCTGATAGTAGCCCCCTACATCAAATGGCACTGTGCCTTGTTTGTGGTGAAAATGGGGGGGGGTCATGTCATTGTTTTTATGTAAAATATTTGCAAGATGGTCGTTTATTGAAATGTGCATTTTCTATAGCGATAGCTTCGTAAATTTCAGAAGGGCGTTTATTAAGTTTTGAATTCGAATTCTTCAGTTTTAGAAAGCGATCTTTGACGATTACCAAATTATAATTGGCGGCAATGTGTTCCACAGAGAAGAATTTCTGGCGAAGGAATCTGTTCCTGTACATTTTTTTCTGACGCTATTCACACTGTGGTAAAAAGGAAAGTCTTGCTTCATTATGCTAATAGAACGAGTTCTTGCAGTGAATGCCTTATAAAGAATAGATTTGGGATCAGTAAACCTAATTCCATGGAAATCACGATAGAGTAGAGAGTGACTGCCAATGTTATTTTCTGTAAGAAATCGACAACGGAAGAGATCATTTCTCCACTAGATTCTGATAGTCTAATCTGATTTCGCTGAGCAGTAGCTCCCTAGATGTGGGTTGGTTGTTTTGGTTTTATGGCATATAAACCCTTTTAAGGTTATTTAATGCCGAATCCAGTGATTTTCAAGAAAAGTTTTTTAATAGAATATATATATATATTTTTTTTGTTCAAGTCGGTTTCTATTTAACCCGTAGTTGGCACCCTAACAGGTACTACCAAACGGGGTCAAAGTGGACCTGGGATCAATGGCAATTAAAGGGTGGCTTCAAACCCCATCAAAGCCCGCAAGCTGGTGCCTCACCATCGAGCAATAGTTTAAGGTAATATTCAGAACCCCTAGATGTGGGAGCACTACTCTTTCCAGAAACGTATCCTTATCATGTTGAGCAATAAACGATTTCCCATTCATCGGAAAATATTTGCTTCCATATCGATATTAACCATTTCATGTTTATCGATATTTAAAATGATAAAAAGAAAACGTATGCAATTCTGAATTTTTTTTAGATGTGATGTGAATGCTTGTGTTATGTTGATTAAACGGACTATTATACTCATCTTGAGTGTTATTAGCACAACGTTTCGGTCGCTGAAACCCGCGATCTTCTTCCAATGTTTAAAACATGCTTATTTTTCTCTACTAAGCAAAACAGGGTTGGCTCTGCATTATAAGAATTCGAACGGTGGGTTTCAGAGTACGCTCGTAGATCATACAGAAAGTTAATTTTAAGGGGTCACTAAGAGTTTATTATTTTAAAGGCTTTCGTATGACTCAATTTTTCGGTATATCCCTAATAATTGTTAACGTATTATTTTAGTCTTCGTACAACTGTTCTCATCTTGAGTGTCATTTTTATAACATGTCCGTCGATGTAACCTCTGACCTTTTTCGGAAATATCGTGTCGAACTCGGGAATATTTCTAACGAACTCGGCAGTTTGGAGGGAATTTCGAACCGTAACCTTTTATTTACTTCAGGAGGTAGTATGCTCTCGTTCCATCAGCCATGACTAGATAAAACTCCTAAGTAATTTGCTATCGTATTTTTGGTCGCCCACACTGAGAATTGAACGTTCAAGCATGTTATCCAATTATTCTGACCATTGCGCCACGGGTATTTGCGAACAATCCTAGTTGTGAAAATGAGACTAAAGATGAGAACAGTACTCGGAAAAATCTAAATAATACAAATAATTAACTCTCATACAAAAAAAAAAAAAATCAAAAACGTTCAAAAAATGTCCCGTAGATTCGCAACAATGGATATTAAATTTCAATATGTTGTACCAGTTTTTTGATTGAAAACAAAATATGGTCATATTGTCCTTTGATGTGTATAAATCGTGACACAGAACATCAGATCTTGTTTTGAAGCCAAGTTGAAAAGAATAATATTGAAAGATTTCTATCACAACTAGAAATGAAAACATGCATTATTATACAAAAGATCTCGAAAGATTTCCTAAAATGTTTAATGCAAAAATAACTCATATACGCATGCTTCTCAGAATGTATATGTAGGGCGTTAAAAAAGATTTCTGTGTTCGTAGACTTATCGCAATATATATCCATCCATCCATCCATACATACATACATCCATCCATACACACATACATACATACATACATACATACATACACACATTCGCGTATGCATTTAATTAAACAATATAAATATAAATATTTCATATGAGATTCAACCGTGATAAACGGATGACCGATATAGATAGAGCATGATTATATGACAACTTGAAAAGATGAAAAATAAAAAGTATAAATATATTATTTATGAGTTCAAACAATTGATATATAAAAAAGATGCATTTTCTCATTTCATGGAGTTTCAAAATAAATAATAAAATCTTCAGCAGAAGAAAATCTAAAAATATAACTAAAAAATAATGTTACTTCTAAGTCTACATAAATTTTCCAATTTTAAAATTTTGAAAATTGTAACGTAGGGAATTTAATGTTTATTTATATCATTATAAACTATGACATTGTTTAAAATATAAACATTACAGATCCAAGGAACGGCATGTGCCATTATTTTAACTTATTCGCTCTAAAAGCGAGCGTTGTATTCCTCTTTCACTTTGTCGTCACGCTGGGAATAACGACACATCAACCCTTTTGGCGAGGAACTAAAATGAATGACAACATATGAACTCTTCGAGCAAAGAACTTTTATGCGGTACGTACAGCACTTTTATCACACCAGGGAGTGAAAAAAGTAGCACCAATCTGTTTTAAATGTACAGGGATTAATCTTTGGATAACAGTAACTGCCATTGTTGTGGCCATTGTTGTGATTGCGTTATATTAGAATTTATATTCTAATTTTATAAACATGATCTTATTTATAGGGGTCCTGGATATGACCTTAAACTATATCCAGTGGTGAGGCCCCAGCTTGCGGGATTTGGGGAGTGTGGAGCCACCTTTTAATTGCCATTGACTCGAAGTGGTAGTACCTGTTAGTGTCCCAACTATGGGTTAAATAGAAACCGACTTGAAAACAACAAATATATTCTACTAATATATTTTTTTCGAAATCTTTGGATTCGGCATTAAATAACCTGAAAAGGGTTGATATGCCGTAAAACAAAAACAACCAACCAACCAACCAAATTATTTATAGGAAAAATGACGTCTTAAAATTAAATTGAAATTTAAAGAATCTTGCTTTGTTAGAATGGCTACTGATAAAATATTATACAACTCTAAAATATTGGCCTTTCAAATGAGGGAGTGTGACAATATTATTTTATAAACCCCTTTTCAATACTCAGAAGAAATTTAAATTTAGTAAAATATTTATTAATTGACATCTTATGCATGCTAAATTTTCACCAAAGAATTCAAGGAAGGATTCCACCTCTTTTACCACCTTAGCAGTACACTATCGTATATACTTGTGTATGAGTCGATCTGGTGTACAAGCTGAGGTTCATTTTCAGACGAAAAATTGTCATTTGAATATTACCTGTTTATAAGTCGACGGTATATTCTTAACAAGTAAAATAGTCTGTCTCATGGCTCTTTCTTGCACAGATAAATTCTTTTTTTTTTTTAAGACAATTGTTTCTCGGCATCCGCGAGCGATAAAATTCAATTTTTATATATAGAACAAACCTACTGCACACTTACATATAACGAACGAAAAAGTTGCTGGTTCCCGCTGGATCATCGAAGTTAAGCAACCTTTAATCTGTTCAGTACTAAATGGGTGACCATTTGGTACACCCCAGGTACTGTATGTGCTCTCTGCTAATCTCGCCATTATTTCCAGTCGTCCTGGTCTTCTCCTTGCCACTGGACTCAAACAGTGCCGACTCAGGAGAGCTGTGGTTGGAGATTGCGCAACCCTTGCCTCACAATTACACGCGCAGCTGCCCCTACAGGGAGTATCCTTTGTCTTCCGAGATTAAACGCAGGCATCGATCTAATTCCAAGCAATTCTTGATTGTCTTGCTGACTCCATTTGTTTGGTCGATGACGCAACACAAACGAAAAGAAAATAGCTTTGCCTAGCGGATTTGGGATTGATAATCTTTTTATACTAGCATTGTTTTGCTAAGAAAACAATGTAATTCGAGAGATTGGTAGTATACAGTTGTTTAGGCTACGACCGGGAACAGTATCTGACCTTGAGGTCAGGTCCCAAGGACATCCGGGAAATAGACCACCTCAATGGATATTTACCTCGATAAGATAAGCGATAATGTAATGTTGGCACTGGACCAATCAAAAGTAAAGAGTATATGACGCAGTGATTTCCGATTGGTTGGATTATGTTTGGGAACTCCGATCCCCACTCCGTCACCTCATTATATAAGCTTATGCACGAGCGATTTTGGACAGTTGACAGTAAGCTCAATTGAGCTGAGTTGTGAGTTTTAGAAATAGATCTCCAAGCCCATGACCGCTTAAATAAAAGCTGACATTGAATAACGCCGTCAACTCATCTCCCTCTAGCAAACTGAAAGACCCCTGGTTGAGTACTTTAGTCATATATGGTACTTACACAAAAATAGATTCCTGGTTTGCTAAAATCTTTTGATACTAGCATTGTTTTGCTAAGAAAACTATGTAATTCGAGAGATTGGTAGTAAACAGTTGTTTAGGCTACGACACGGAGCAGTATCTGACCTTGAGGTCAGGTCCCAAGGACATCCCGGAAATAGACCTTGCAAGGAAACTCATTGCTTTGCCATTATCGCTGACCAAGGCCTTACCCATTAAAAAAGAAAGAAAGAAAAGACTAACTCACTGATTTGTGTTGGTTACTATTCTACCACTATCGAGATTTACGATATACAAAAATTGAATTCGGAATTATGGGCGACTGTCTGTCTAAGTGAAAGCGCTATCGGTTGCAGATAACGAGACACGTGTTGAACTGTGAACTCTGAAGTGATTTAATTTCAACTGCCTATATACTTATCTTTACAGTGGTATAATATTAGAACTTTGTAGTTATATAGTTTCTGTTAAAATGATTTTATAAAAAAGAAAACAAACGACTGGAGTTTATACTTATTACTTTTGTGAGGTTGTTAATATTGCTACCGGACCAAACGGTCAACTTGAGTTATTTTTCAGGAGACACCTATTGGAAGAGGAGTACCTATCTCAGCGCCGGAAGAGAGCTGTGAGCCGCGGATTAAAAAAAAAAAAATGTACCGTGTGGCCACACCTATCTCCCTGGATTCGCGGGCATTTCTTGTTGTAATAACCAGAATCCCTCATCAAACCTTGTCCCCATGTAGACGATCCAGAATCCAGTTATTTTTCAGGAGACATCTATCGGAAGAGGAGTACCTATCTCAGCGCCGGAAGAGAGCTGTGAGCCGCGGATCAAAAAAAAAAAATAAAAATAAAATGTACCGTGTGGCCACACCTATCTCCCTGGATTCGCGGACATTTCTTGTTGAAATAACCAGGATCCCTCATCAAACCTTGTCCCCATGTAGCCGATCAAAACCAAGTCATTGTGCTGCGAGAGTATTTCTGGGTGACCAGAATAACTGATGACTATTTTTGGACGTTCCGTAATCGGAAAAGCCTAACATGAACTCATATACCGGTGATATCCCCGCCCTAGAGTATCGATGAGTTATAATAGCGATTTTTTGGTGCTTACTTTTTAAGGACTAGATTCAGTATATAGCGTTTTCTTTCTATGAGAATCTTAGGAGGGGGTGGTCTACACCAAATTGAATTATCGTTAAAAAATCAACAATAAAAAACAATATATATGTGCACACACACACATACACACACATACACATATATATATATGTATATGTATATGTATTTTTTTTTACATGGTGGTCACCACTTATCAAGGCCCGGAAGCCACTCAGGGATAAGGATTATTGCAAGTACATTACGTTAGTGTGAAGATTTGTTGACGTGTTTACTTAAGGAGGCAGTTCATTAGGAATTTGTTACTATTGGACTTGAACACATCCAAGTTGTAGTCAGGTGGGAAGCAGGCAGACGGAACAGAGTTCCACAGGCGTGCAGTTCTAAGAAAGAAGCTTTGTTCATGAAATCCTCGTTTTGATTTAGGTACAGATAAAGAGTGGGGGAATTTTTCACAGTGGATTCAGCTAGACGGGTGTTTTTCGTGAAAGATTGGCGATGGGGGGACCAGAGATTGGAGTTCATATGAGCACTATCCATGGAAATAACGATAAAACAAGGATAGGCTCGCAACCTCTCTTCTGTGGGAGAGAGGTTGCAGGATAGAAAAAAGGGCATCCCCCACTAAGCCACGAAGTCTATTTTGTACTCTCTCAAGGCAGGATAGGCTGTTTTTAGCAGCTCTTGCCCAGATATGGCAGCAGCATTCCATCCTTGGACGTACTTGGCTTCTATATAGATAGAGAATTGCATCAGTAGTGAGATATCTTCTGGAGCGGTAGAAGGATCCCACCATCTTTCCAGCGACCTTGGCAACAGACTTGATGTACGTGTTCCATTTCAGATCAGGAGTAAAGGTAAAACACAGAAGCTTGTCAAAACACGGGGCCTCTCCTAGACGAGAGCCATCCATCCCAATTGATGCCAGATGGGGATCAGAGTGTTGATGATGTAAGGATAGGAGTTTGGTTTTAGATGCATTAAAGGTAACCAGCCACGTCTTCCCCCACTGAACCACGTGCTCAAGTTCAGAGAAGAGAGAATCAGAGAGAGCTTTGTCATTTACAGCCTTTGATGTGTTGCCGTAGATGGTCGTTTCATCAGCATAGATGTCAACGAATGATTTAAGTATGTGTTTAGGGAGGTCATTGATGTAGATTAGGAAGAGAGTTGGGCCCAGGATTGACCCTTGAGGGACTCCAGCATTAATACTGCAGGCCTCCGATTTTTGTCCATCGACCACAACTCTTATGAGCCTATCGGAGAGAAATGATTTAATGATTGAGAAAATATTTCCAGTTATACCGTAGCTGGAAATGTTGTGAAGTAGACCCTTATGCCATACCTTGTCGAAGGCCTTTGACATGTCAAGAGCAATTGCTCTAGAAAGGAAGCCTTTGTAAAGAGATTCAATAATCCTGTGAGATATAACCGTCATCACATCTGCGGTAGATCTTGCAGAGCGGAAACCATATTGTGTGTCACTAAGAAGGTTGTTTCTGCTGAGGTGGTTGACTATTTCTCTATTTAATATGGATTCAAGCAACTTACTCATAACACACAGGAAACTTATAGGTCTGTACTGAGAGGGAGATGACTTATCACCTGAATTCTTCAATACAGAGCAAACTGATGAGGTCTTCCAGGGAGTCGGAAAGCACTTCTCTTTAAGGCATCGCTTAAACAGTTTCGTAAGTATGGGAGCAAGTTCTGGTTGAAACTATTTTAACACTATAATTGGGATGCCGTCAGGGCTTGTTGCTTTACTGGAATCAAGGTTCTTGATTAGCTTGGCGACCTGATACACAGATATTTGTATGTTGCATAGCGTATTTTCTGTTATAGGAGGGAATATGGGGAGTTGATGGCCTTCGTCGCATAGGGTAGAATTAGCTGCAAAGTTCTTTGCAAATAGTTCAGGATCCTATTTGTTATTTGCAAAAACTGGTGGGAACCAATCGGCTGATCAGCTACCTTGGATTTAACAGACTGGGCATATAGCTCTCTTGCATTTTTAATTACTCTTTTACAGTGGTTGCTGGCAGTCCTGAAAGCAGCTTTAGTCTCAGTGCATCTATTATGTTGGTAGTTATGGAAGAAGTGATTTCTGTGCGCGATAGCAGCAGCACATTTTGGGGAGAACCATGGCTGGCTATTAGTTTTTTTTGGAATTTTTTAGATGGTATGAATTGGTCTATGCCTACAATTAACCATTCGGTCAGATCTGATACTATAGAGGACACTTCCTTTTTAAACATGGAGTGCAGAGGTAAATCAGATATGAATGTACGAAAGCTATCCCAGTCAGCCATAGAGTATCGGTATACAGTACGGTGGAGGGGTACGTCTGGGGACTTATTACATTTCGTTTTTATCTTAACTGATACGACGGAGTGGTCGGAGGGTCCTAGAGGAGAATGAACGGAACATGAAGATAGTTCAGGGGAAGTTGAGAGAAAAAGGTCTAGGAGGCTTGCATATTGACCGGGTGTATCGGGCACAGGGTTGGGTTCGCGAACAATCTGAGTGAGGACATAAGTAATGGCAAAATCATGACAAAACCTCCCCTCATCGTCTGTTTTATTTGAATGGGTCCGCCACTCCACGTTATGGACGTTGAAGTCACCACAAATGTGGATGTTAGCCGAGGGATGTGCAGACAGGGTGTGGTCTATTTTCTCAGATATGCTCTTAAAGATAGTAACTCCGCTGTTGTGGGGCCGATAGAGGGCAAATATAAATGCAGTGGTGTTAGCAAGTGCAACCCTGAGCACATATAGGGTAAATTAGGATCTTCTCTATAGATATCCATGCCACACGGGAAGTCATCTTAAATGTAGGCACATATTCCATGCCCATGGCGACCTTGGAGGTCAGGTTTAGCTGTTAAGAGAGTATCCGTTAATTATGAACTCATCTAGGGAAGTGGTCGGCCCTATTCCAGTTTCGCTTAGGATTAATATGTCCGGTTTCATTTCCTGTAATTGGGTTTCAACCTCTAGAAGGTTGGAACGTAGACCCCTGATGTTGGAGAAGGAGACCTGGTAGAACGGGTCTATGTTGGAAGATGGGGTTCTAGGTATATTCGAGTTTTTAATCTGGAGATATTGCTATATGAGGTTTTGGGATTTGTGGAACAGGTCGGCGTACTTGGTTAGAACAGTACAGAGAGGGAAAGTAAGAAAGAAAAAGACAGGAATTTTTTTTGTAGTACACGAAAAGGTAAAACCGTAACTATTACCCACTAGTATGGCATCGAGAGGCCCCACCAGAGACTACTGGTCCAGATCCACTCACCAAATGGCAATAAAGCAGTCTCAATACTTTGCGCCTGCTGATAGGACAGCCTCCTTAGTGGTTTATCCAAGATTCGGGTCCCTTACTATCAGGCGGATAATGTCAGCCCAGACAAAACGTTTACCTCCAGCACCCTTACTAGTGACATGGCCACAAGGACAAACATAGAGACAGAAAAATTTCCGACATCTCAGACTACTGTTCACCAAGTACTACCGACCTTTAAGCAACTTTTTCTTCACCCTTTGTCAGAAAAATCACTCATTGAATGAGGACTGAGGGACAAAAATGGAGAAGCGAGAGTTACTGGAGCTGCCGATAACACATCCACTGTATTATCTACTCTTCATTAACAAAAAGGGGAGGAGGGGAATGGGTACAAGTGGCTTATTTATATCTAAGTAGTAAGTCCGGTGTTAAGTTATCAATTCAGAACACTTTTGATGATAATCTCCCCTCCCATATTAATGGGTGGAAGTTTGTCGTTATCTATCGAGTTTTAATCATCGGAGCTTCACCTTATAATTAATTAAAATCCAATAATTAACTTTTTTCAATTTGTAAAGTCGGCTTAATATTAATTTACATTCGAGTTTAGATAAGCATTCAAGGTTTTAATTTAGGAGGTTCGTTTTCATAGGTAACTTTTTCTTTGCTAAAAGGCACTGTATTATATTTTGAATATAATTGAAAATAAGACTAACTATATTAGATGGTTTGATTGGCTAGCCAGGAAGCAAGCATTTTCAATATAGGCAAGCTTGCAGTAATAGTATATATTAAGTATATTACTTAAATAAAGTCGTAACTTTATCTACTCTAATAGAGAAAATAATTCCCGTCATTTTGTTTTTTTCCTACCCTCTGATGAGAAGGAAAGTATTTCTTTGAAACTCCGCGGATTAAGGACTATCCACTTATCTAGTGTTTCCTTTTCAGATTAAATATGTTTTTAACTCATTTGACAGTGTTTTTAACATGTTTTATTAACTGTTTGCTCGTATATATATATATATATATATACATACATATATACATGCATACGTATATGTATACATATGCATGTACATATATGTATGTATAATTGTATATATTAATATATACATATATATATATATTTGTGTGTGTTATAGACTATCAGTGAAAAACATCGGTACCGTCGATTTAAATCTAAAAAAAGGAGACCAATATCTGGTCGAATAAGTCAGACTCTCTTAAGCCACTATTTATATTTGTACTTTATATTGATATATGTATATACCGATATATTTATTTATACAAAAATATTAGATACATATACGCATACATGTTTCCGCTGTGACTCGTTTCGTAGAAACAGCTTCATTGAGCATCATCTTCCTTCAGACCTATCTAAGAATAATTTAGTATTTTTAAACAATTTTTTTTTTCAAATTATAATAAGGAAAATGAAGAAGGAAACCACGAAAAAGGGATATACAGGAAAAAAACACAACAAAATGTAAGGATAACGAAAAAGAGGGGGAAAAAGTTAGGGAGAGGAAGAAAAGAGTGATAAGAGGTGGGAAAGCGGGTTTATGTACATATTGGTTATTGATATATTAATTGAATTGAAATTTGATAACGAAGTATGTATATAAATATACTGTAATTAAGCCCTGCTTGTTCATTCGACACATTCTGTTTAGTAAACATTGGAGTTTTAGTGGATTTACACGGAGGAAACTAAAAATATACAACAAGTATATACATGTTTAATCGAAGAGCATATACAGTTCCTCTTTGTTTATCTTGCCATGTTCTTTTGTCTTTTTTTACACGGTGGTCACCACTTATCAAGGCCCGTAAGCCACTCAGGGATAAGGGTTATTGCAAGTATATTACGTTAGTGTGGAGATTTGATGAAGTGTTTACTTAAGGGGGCGGTTCATTAGGAATTTTTTAACGTTGGACTTGAAGACATCCAAGTTGTAGTCAGGTGGGAAGCAGGCAGACGGAACAGAGTTCAACAGGCGTGCAGTTCTAAGAAAGAAGCTTTGTTCATGGAATCCACGTTTTGATTTCGGCACAGATAAAGAGTGGGGGAAATTTTTCACAGTGTAATTTTTCTTTATTGCCGGTTAATATTCGAACGTTTGTTCAAGTGTCAAAGAAAATTTTTGACGACACATTTATCAAGACCTTTGATTTTGACGACACATTTATCAAGACCTTACAGCACATGGCACTCCCAAAACTGAATTTAAAATATACTAATTAAAGACACCGCCATTTTAGCCGTCTCAGGCTGTGATCTTCACCTCCCAATCATTGAAGTCCAACTAATCCGTAAAACAAACAAAAAAAAAAACACAACAATATATAAGGATCAATATGAAGGGGAGTCGTGTTTAAGTGCTTTTAATGATTTGAAACGATTATAATTGTATTTTCAATAAAATCACCAACGTAATTCTTTATTCACTACTCGCCCGAGGGCGATTAATGGAGGTCGAAAACGTTAGAGAATGCGGGAAATTTCTTTTTACACTCGAACAGAACGTTCGAAAATCTTGGGAAAAAGAAAAAAAATCGATTGTAAGAGAAACGAACAGGAATTGTCACTGCTCGTCAATGTAAAAGGCAATAGAGGAGAAATGCTGCCCAAATATACTATACTATATATATATATATATATATATATATATATATATATATATATATATATATATATATAGTGATGATCATATTTATTGGCACGGTAAAATAAAAGTTAAATTTTGTCTAATAAATTCTAAAAAAGGGATTAAATTAAAGAAAATAACAAAGTATATTATGTATTTTTAACTGGCCTTTCCGATGCAGCAATCGGATTTTAGAAAAAAATAAATAACAAAGGAACAACAAACATAATTGCAAAAAACCCTTGTATATATATATATATATATATATATATATATATATATATATATATATATATGGTCAGGTCATGTCATATGCTACTGGTACCATGGAACCCAGTAGTACCTGCCTCATGGTCGGATCACCGGCGACTAAACTGGTTCCCTCACCAGGCTTGTTTGTTGAGGAGGGCGACTAGTCTCCCTGAATGATTAAATACAAAACTTTTCAAAGGGCGAATGAACCCTTTTACGGGGACAACGGCCAACTAGCACCGTGTGTGTTTGTGTGTATGTATGTGTGTACTGGAGTGGAGAGGGCTCCCGTCAACCGTGGTGAAGGCAAGCTTTCTAGGAGAAGCAAATCTCTGATTAAAAAAACATAAAGCGGGAGACCAGTACCCGCATTAAGCTGGTCTGCAATTTAACTTGTTGCTGGCTATCTTGCTCTTGTTTGTTGCTGGATCTCAACATTTTAAACCGAGAGAGAGACTTAGCTGTCGTACAAAGCTAAGACTCTGTAACATCTGTGTATAGATATTCCCTCAGGCATTTTTCTATAAAAATTGTCCTGTGGCGATGGAAGTCATTTTTGGGATCATGGACTTTAAGTGTCTGAGGGAGTGGCACTCGTCTGAGAAGACGTTGCAATCATATATATATATATATATATATATATATATGTGTGTGTGTGTGTGTGTGTGTGTGTGTGTGTGTGTGTGTATCTAAACAGGCTCCTTCAGTTTTTGACAGAATAATAAAACCCCGCGTGAATTTTTTGTGGCAGGATGTGCGCGATCTCCTGAGTCGACATTGTTAAATGCAAGTGGCAAGTGAAGTGTATGTACAGGACGACTGAAGACAAATGACGAGACGAGCGGGATTAAATACAGCGCCAAGAATTCCCAAATGGTCACCCATCTGGTACTAATCAGGCTCAACGTTGCTGAGTAATCTGATGAGAACCGGTCTGTTAATAAGATTATGCCGTATATATATATATATATATATATATATATATATATATATATATATATATATATATATATATATATATATATATATATATATATATTACTTGTTTATTGTTATATAAACATGCTCACATCCCGCTGCTACAAATAGCCACTTGTTTCAATCAAACAACAGATATCATCAGGCAGCGACTTGACTATTCAAAAGTTCAATGAATAATGGATTTTTATTTTAGGTAGGAACTCTTTAGAAGTTGGAGTTAAAAAACTTATAACACAGGACTTTAATTAAATAAAAAAGTAAAAAGGGAGAGGCAATTTAAGTAAAGTTAAAAGATTACAATGGGGAGAGAGTGATTGAGAAGAGAAAAAAGGAATAGAGACAGAAATAGAGAAAGAAAATATAGAGAAAACAAAATAGAGGGAAAAAGAAGAGAGAAAAAATATATATATATATATACATATACACATATATACATATATATATATATATATATATATATATATATATATATATATATATATATATATGATATGGAGAAGAAAAGAAAAAAGAAATAAATGGTTATAATAAAGAGAATAAGAACTAGAAGGAAAAGGAAAGAATAATGAGATCTAGTTAAATAGAGAAAGAGAGAAAGTAAGAATTTGACAGTATATAGAAAAAGAAAAAGAAAAAGAAAAAATCTGCGTGTCAACCAATCAATGAACAATTATACAATTCAGTAATGAAACATATTATTACAAATACAAACAGAAGATACAATCCAAGCGTCAGAAATGAACGTGTCAAAAAAGGCAGTGAATGTATTCGGCTAGCATATTTATCCTCTTACATACGTCCACGAGTAAAATCAACGCAATTCAAACATCCCTGAAAAATATTCCTACCACCACCAATCGGAATTACCAGATGACTCTCCTTCTAAAAACTGAGGAGCTACTTAGGAGAATGAAGTGGAAAGCTTTTTTCTTCCTGAGAAATTCAAATGACAACAAGAATAAGGATTACCATGGTTTCAAAAATCGAGATTCGGCACCACATATCGACCAATTGGATGCTTTTGAAGCAGACATTATGGATCTTATTAGAGGCCTGTCTTTCCATAGGAAAAAGAATCATTTTCAAAAACAGTTGGATTTTACCATTAAGAAAATAAACACCTCGGATTACCTCTACGTTAAAGCAGATAAGACGCAAAATTTCTACAAATTAACTACACATGAATATAACAAGCTTATTAAAGAAAATATTACAAAAAATTACAAAAAATCAAATATAGATATTTGCAAAAAAATTGACAAGGATAGTAAAGAAATAACTGACAGACTTAAAATTAGTAATAGAGTGGGAATTTTACAAAAAAAAAACAGTCATATATTTTGCTTAAAGACCATAAGATAAATTTTGAAAATAAACCTACAACTAGGTTAATTAATCCTACGAAACCCGAAATTGGTAAATTAAGTAAAAATATACTAGAAAGAGTTAACTATCAAATTAAATCAACATATAAGCTAAATCTATGGATTAACACAGCGGATACCATTAAATGGTTTTCCAATATACATAATAAAAAGAATTGTACTTTCTTACAATTCGATATTGTGAATTACTATCCCTCCATATCTAAGGAACTATTCGAAGAGGTGATGGAGTTTGCTAAACTCCTGTCTGATATAAAAGACACTGAAATTGAAATTATACGGACATGTAGAAATACTACATTAATTAGTGGAAATGATCAGTGGTTGAAAAAAGAGCAAAATGACCTGTTTGACATTTCCATGGGGTCTTTGGATTCGGCTGAAATGACAGACTTAGTAGGTCTATTCATACTATACAACTTAACCAAAGACATCAATGTCATGGATATAGGCTTGTATCGTGATGATGGACTGATGATCATCAAGGAATCCAACGGCCCTAAATGTGAAAAAACCAAAAAGATTATCTTAAATGAATTCCGTAGAATTAAATTAAAAGTGGATATTATATCAGATGTTAAAACTGTAAATTTTTTGGATGTGAACTTTGATTTAAGGAAGGGCATCTACCAACCATATAGGAAGGAAAACTCAAACCCAATTTATGTACACCCCCTATCAAATCACCCAAAATCTATCATTAGGCATATCCCCAAATCCATTAGTAAAAGAATCAGTGACAATTCTTCCAATCTTGAAACATTTAATAAACATAAATATTTCCATAACAGGGCCCTTAAGGATAGTGGATACAAAAACACCCAAATTGAGTTCATAGAACCAACACACCCAAACACAAATACAAATAGAAACCGTAAGAGAAAAATCCTGTGGTACAATCCCCCTTTTAATCTGAAACTTAAAACAAATCTAGGAATGAAATTCTTAAACTTAATTAAAAAGCACTTCCCTATTAATAACATACTACATAAAATTTTCAATAAAAATACAATAAAACTTAGTTATAGCTGTAATGAAAACCTTGACAAAATAATTAAAAAACATAATAACAAAATATTAAACAAAAATAGCACACCCATTGCTACCGAAAGTTGTAACTGTAGAATTAAATCAAAATGCCCTCTTAAAGGAAATTGTCAAATTACTTCTGTAGTGTACCAAGCAACTATTTCTACTAAGGAAAATCCGAACGAAAAAAAATATTACATAGGAATGACAAATAACAATTTTAAAGAAAGATTTACCGGTCACAAGTGCTCTTTTGAAAATAATGAGTACAAAAATAGAACTTCCTTGTCTAAATATTACAATGAACTAGTAGAGCAAGGTTACTCCCCAATAGTAAATTGGAAAATTTTAAAGAAAGCGAAAACCTGTTCATCTTTAAACTCGCCTTGCTACCTATGTCTTTATGAGAAATTATTTATACTTACTTTTAGAGAAAGAGATAAATTATTAAATAAGAAGCACGAAAATTCAATTAATTGCAAACATTATAAAACCCATCTTTTAAGTAATTTAGTTTAGATATAAAATTTAAATAAATTAAAAATTGTCACTGATTTCTATAATTTATTAATATTCTATTAATATACTTTCTCCTCTCCTGATTTCATTCTTTACTTCTCCTATGTTATATACCTGTGTGTCTATGTGTATATGTATGTGTATATGTATTTATTTTATGACCGTGTGTACTTAGATCTATACATTTCTATATTTCTATATTATTTGGTATACCCTCCCATGTTTATTCAATCCATTTGTATGTTTCTATGTGTGTATGCATCTATCTGTACCCTTGCCAAATTATTTGTATTCTTATGTATTTCTATATATATAATTTATGTAAATTATACATATTTATGTGTGAGTATATATATGTGTGTGTGCGTTGTTGTTTATTAGTATATGATTGTGTGCATATATTTGTGTATTTTTTGTATGTATGTGTATACATAAGATTATATGTATATATGTATATATATATGTATATATATATATGTGTATATATATATATATGTATATATATGCTTATTAGTATGTCGGTTGGTTCTCTGTGAGTATATACATATGTATCTTATTATTTTTAATTTGGGCACTATCTACCAGTGCGTCGCTATTTTTGAGTATTTCGTTGATTTAATTACTTCTTTTGCCTGAATATATTTATAGGTAAGTGTACTTGTATCTATGTTATTAGTAATCTGGTATTGAATGTATTATTTTGTGATTTAATATGACTTTATATCTATACTTAAATAGCTTAAACTTCCAACTTAATAGTATAGTTACACCTTTACTTATGTGCATGTATATGTATATATATATATATATGTATGTATATATATATGTGTGTGTATGTGTGTGTATATTTGGGTATATATATGTGTGTGTGTGTGTGTGTATATATATTTGTATTGTATTCTTTTTATATTCATAAATATTAGTAGTTTTTTATTTATAATTATTGGACCTATTTAATTTATTTACTCCCCTCTTATGGCTAAATATGTTATATTAAAAAGATAATAAATATTAATTTTATTCTGTTTTATTATTATTATTATTATTATTATTATTATTATTATTATTATTATCATTACTATTATGTTTATTGTTATTAATAATAATTTTAATATTGTTTTATCATTATTTTCTTCTTTTATTCATATATTTATCTAATAAAAACGCGAAAACTTTAAACTTATATCATTTAGCATAAAGGGCCTAATTAATGGTAGACGTATGTTTGAATTGCGTTGATTTTACTCGTGGACGTATGTAAGAGGATAAATATGCTAGCCGAATACATTCACTGCCTTTTTTGACACGTTCATTTCTGACGCTTGGATTGTATCTTCTGTTTGTATTTGTAATAATATGTTTCATTACTGAATTGTATAATTGTTCATTAATTGGTTGACACGCAGATTTTTTCTTTTTCTTTTTCTTTTTCTATATACTGTCAAATTCTTACTTTCTCTCTTTCTCTATTTAACTAGATCTCATTATTCTTTCCTTTTCCTTCTAGTTCTTATTCTCTTTATTATAACCATTTATTTCTTTTTTCTTTTCTTCTCCATATTATATATATATATATATATATATATATATATATATATATGTATATATATATATGTGTATATGTATATATATATATATATATTTTCTCTCTTCTTTTTCCCTCTATTTTGTTTTCTCTATATTTTCTTTCTCTATTTCTGTCTCTATTCCTTTTTTCTCTTCTCAATCACTCTCTCCCCATTGTAATCTTTTAACTTTACTTAAATTGCCTCTCCCTTTTTACTTTTTTATTTAATTAAAGTCCTGTGTTATAAGTTTTTTAACTCCAACTTCTAAAGAGTTCCTACCTAAAATAAAAATCCATTATTCATTGAACTTTTGAATAGTCAAGTCGCTGCCTGATGATATCTGTTGTTTGATTGAAACAAGTGGCTATTTGTAGCAGCGGGATGTGAGCATGTTTATATAACAATAAACAAGTATTATCAGCTCTTTTTATTGAGCACTATCTAACAACCTCGTTGAATTCATTAGTCCATTACTTTTGAATATAAAAAAACCCCGAGTATATATATATATATATATATATATATATATATATATATATATATATATATATATATGTCAACATGATTATGCCATATATATCTTCATGTATATATATATATGTTAGTATATATATACATATAAATACATATCTATATATTTATATATACACATATATATGTAAATATATTCATATATATATATAAATATATGTACATATATATATTAATATATATGAATATATTTATACATATATATATGTGTGTATATATAAATATATAGATATGTATTTCTATGTATATATATATTAACATATATATATATATATATATATATATATATATATATACTAGCAAAGATACCCACGCATCGCACGGGACTTTTCTGTACAGTTAGGTACACGATTTGTGGACACTTTTCCAGTAAGTGGATGTTGTAAGAGAGAAGTAAATTTCAACACGATGCTTAAATCTTATCTAACACATTGAATACTGAAAACATACCACATTATGATCATACCCGCTTTTCATCATATCCTTTTGGTAAAACTTTTCATTGAAGAGACTCGTGGTAAACTATATTTCTGCTTCTTTGATTTGAAGCCAGAATGTAGAGTGTTTTTGAACTTCCTGTCCGGCTGATTGAGACGTAGAACATACCGTGACTGAAGCAGTCTGATGTCAGGTCTACGCAATGGTTTCACATGTCTTACCTTGACTTTTATTTATACTCATTGCAAAACACACCTTGACAGGAAACAATTTTAGATAGTACAATTACAACAACGCCCCAACATCCCCCCGGCCGCCGCCGACGTCCCTCCCCCGCCCCAATATAAACAAAATATTTTTGGGTGGGTCAACGTGTGGGTGCTCATGTTAGGTTAAATTATCATAGAAAAGTGATCCCCCACTTTATTGAAACTAACATTTCTTCAAAAAGTCCCAGGGTCCAGGAGTTCATACCATGCAAACAGTAAATTTGCGACGGGTTTGATTATCAGATTTGGAGTCAAAGAAAAAAATCGGTGTCACAAAACGAAAATAAATGCCTTTTTTATCATAAAAATAATTATTTGTCCAATCATGAGAAAGTTAAATGAGGCCTGGGGTAATTTTTTTTGGCTTGTTTGGCTCTTTTTGGTGTTTTTTAGTAAATACACGGGCGGCCATCTTGTTTGCCAAACTGTAGTGATTACGTTGGATACTAAATATCTTCAAATATGAATAACTACTCGTTTGCGAAAGAAAGAAATGCAATAATCGTTCTCAGCGTCCCTTAAAACCTATAAAAGTCGACAATTCAAAGGTGAATGCCGAGGCGTCGATAAACTAAAAAAAATACCGATTTATAGTAATAATTATACCATAGCGATGTATGTGATATCATATATAGTAAAAAAAATATATTTTATATTAAATCTATATGATTATAAAACTCAAATGACCTTGTAACGGGTATTGAAACTCAACATCCGGTTTACGACTTCCGGTGGCGTAGGCGTACATAAACATAAACCCATAACAGCGTAAAAAAATAAACATAAATCGCTACTTTTGCAGAATTTGGCTTGCGCACTAAAATATTAACGCTATTATTTAGAAATTATTTATAATGGGAAGAGTGGGGATGTTTTGCAACTATTCTGTATTACAACTATACTGTCGCAATTTTCTTATAAATAAATCAACTTTAACCAGGTGACTACGTATTGTTTTACTGTGTACGTTTTTAGCGTCCCAATTGCTTTTTTTCGCGTTTAAATCATCCAAATAAAATTGTTAACACTTTCTGCATTTTTTTTTACATCATTCATTTCCATATTACGTTTAAGTTATTTTAATGCAACTTTCTTACAAATAAATCTAAATTAACCAGTTGACAACCAGAAGAGCATTTGACAACGTATTGTTTTACTGTGTACGTTTTCAGTGTCCCAAATTTTTTTTCTTTTCGCGTTTAAATTAAAAGATATATCAACATTTGAATTTAAATTATGCTATCTGTTTAGTGCATATTTACGTATGTCAAATTTTTATTTATGTATGTCAAACAAAAAACTTATAGTTCAATGGCTGTAATTTTTTTTAATAAAAAATTAACAATTATAAAGAGAACGATGAATTATATCGACGTAAACCTACTAAATACAGTGACCCCCCCGATAACTCAACAATAACAAATAAAAAAGTTTTTACTCATGCAGAGAGTGATTCAGACGTAACTCAGCGCACGTCCGGCTTTCCCCGGAACATGACGTCAACAGCTGGAGTAAGCCGAGCGTCGCCGAGAAAATTAAGCCGTCTGACGAAATAAAAAGCTGAACCAATGACAATGTAGCGCGATCGTTTCAACGCGATACACGTCCGCACGAGCTGCAAATTCAAAGCAGCCGACGACAATTTGGAAAAGGAAGAACTAAAAATAAATTAGTAAAAAAAAAGAAGCACACCACTTCGTACATTAACGTCAGAAAAAAACCCAAAGAAACATACATTTTACAGCCTTAAGTGAGCAGCTGGAAACACCAACTGGAGTCCTCGACTTTTGTCAAGAAAAAAATTACTGGCACGGACGAAAACTTGTGCATCATGTGGACAAGGAAAGGGAAGCGATGGCTATGTCTGGAGGTGTCAGGCTTCCACATGCCGAACCTTTACATCATCCGGACTGGTACCTTTTTTTTTGCCAAGTCTAGACCTACAATTGCATTTGTGGGCGTTTGAGCGAGCAGCACAGAAAGACCTCTAGCGCGAATGCGGAATACGATTTACGCACACACACTATTAATAAAACAACGGTCTGAGGGAACAACAAAAACATCTGTTTGGATATGAAAAAAAATATTTTAAAAAATCTATCCCACAAAGTTTTTTTCAATTTTTCTAGTTTTCAGGTTTTTCCTTGAGAAAAAAAAAAAATGAAAATAAAAATAACACCCCCAAAAACAAAAATAATTATTTTTTCAATTTTTTTTAAACAAAAAAACTTTACAAAAAAAAGTGTTTATTTGACTTACCTTTGAACCTTTTCTCGAACAAAAAAATCGGTCAATGTCAAGTTTCTTTCCAACTCCTTAAAAAACATTTTTAAAGGTTTTCTGTGGTGATGAAAACGAATATTACATTTAAATTTGGGGCAGATTAGTAGTTTTCATGATACGAAGAAGTTTTTTCAAAAAGTGGGGGATCATTTTCCTATATAAATTTAACATAAAATGCGCACCCATCTTCTGGCCACATAGTAATTTCTTCAGATCAAAACACATTTAACTGATGTTCGTTTTCAGCATCTCCGAAAACCGGCGCTGTTTTTTTTTTTTTTTTACTAAAATTCGTTGATTTTTTCATCTCATATTTTAGGACGTTAATGATGCTGTCAGTAAGCTTACAAAAACATACTTTTTTTTCATTATACAACTTGTATAGTTGTTAACAGGTGCTTCTGCAGTTAAATATTTCATAAAAATTCTGTTTACATTAGGGGGCTCCTCAGTCCCCCAATGTAAACAGAATTTATGTGAAATATTAAACGATTCTGCTTTAATGGTTTAATGGTTAATGTCGGCACGTCACTTACGGAAAAACGGTTAATTCAACTACAGAAGCACCTGTTAAAAACTATACAAGTTCTATAATTGAATACCCACCTAAAAAAACGCTCATGTAAGCTTACTGGTGGCATTATTAGCGTCCTAACTTATAAAAAAAATGAACGAATCTCGTCGTTAAAATACAAAAAAAAAAAACAAAAAAAAAACAGCGCCTGTTTTCGGAGATGCTAAAAACGAAAATCACAGTTAAATTTGTTTTAAAATATGAAGAAATTATTAGGTGGCTAGAAAGCGGGTGCTCATTTTACGTCAAATTCATATAGGACAGTGATCCCCCACTTTTTGAAAAAGTAATTTCTTCATCTCATGTCCCAAATTTAAATGCGATATTCGTTTTCAGCACCACAAGAGAGACGTTGTGAGCCTTTGTTTTATCGTTACTTCCATGGCAGGTGCTCATCTGAGCTCCAATCCCTGGTCTCTCCTCGCCGATCTTTGACGAAAAACACTCGTCTAGCTGAAACCACTGTCAAAAGTTTTCCCCACTCTTTATCTGTGCCAAAACCAAAACGAAGATTCCATGAACAAAGCTTCTTTCTTAGAGGTCCATGCCTGATGAACTCTGTTCCGTCTGCCTGTTTCCCTCCTGACTACAACTTGGATGTCTTCAAGTCCAACATAAATTCCTGATGAACCGACCCCTTAAGTAGACACTTTATCAAATCTCAACGTTAACGTACTGTACACGCAATAACTCTTATTCTCGAGTGGCTTCCGGGCCTTGATAAGTGGTGATCACCTTGTAAAAAAAAACAAAAAAACAAACACACCGAAAACCTATAAAAGTCGTGATTTTAAAGTTTTTTGAGGAGTTGGAAAGAAATTTGACATTGACCAAACAATCTTTAACATTATTTCTCTTTAAAATAGCTGGTGCTTATGCAGAGAGTGATCGGCGTTATTTTTTAAATCGTATGTCCACGTTTAATTAAAGTTTTATGATATGTTTTTTTTAAATTCAATTGTACAGAATAGGTACAAAAATCCACCCCCTCCCCATGTTAAGAATCTCTTTTTAAATAATAACGTTATTATTTCAGCACGGATCACTCTCTGCATGAGTACCAAATATATATATATATATATATATATATATATATATATATATATATATATATATATATATATATAGCAAAAACAAAACAAAACAAAACAAAAAATATTATTATAAAATTTTTCTTTACAGTTAATAAAATTTAAAATTTTAGGTAGGTTTTCTTTTCTTGTTATGCTTTCATCGGCGACGCTCAACTTAATTTCTTCAGCGACGCTCGTATGACACTGTTAGCGTCATGTTCCGGAGAAAGCCAGGTTGACTCTGAATTTACTCTCTGCATGAGTACCAAAAGGTTACTTAAAAATTAAGAATAAGCGAAAAAAAAATTGCCTCCGAATTAAAAATAACAATAATAATTCAACTTTTTTCGAAATGAAAACAAATCTATTATAGAAAATATTTAATAACGTGCACAAAGAATTAAACTATCACAGCTATTCCCCTTGGTTTTCTGGTTTGAAAATTAAAAGTTTTCAGATTTACTATAATAATAAGTAAATTTAAGTTAAAGAAAATATAAATTCAAATGAAAAGAAACTAAATAATTACATTTCAAATTATATTTTTAAATAGTACAGTATTAACGAGGCTATTATGTCGAATAAGTAGTATAATCAGTAATTATTTAAAATGATTTAATTTAATGTGATATGCTAATGACCATAACTCAGTCGATGTATATGTGATGTGAAGAATGCTATATCTAGAAGTTAAACATAAAAATAAATGTCTTCTTTGACAGAAGTATCCTACAATCGGCATTAATATTTCTTAACCAGGAGAGGTATACACACACTATAGACACTTTATATTTCTTTGATCATAGGGAGTTGTACACACATACAAACACACAAACGAACGCTATTACTTTATATATATATATTTCATATTATAAGCTCTATTTCCTATTTGGTTTTATCGAGCTTTTATATCTGGCTGAGATTATTTTATAAATATTAATTCTTTAATATTTATAATTTACTTTAATTTTACCATCTTGGATCATTTTGGTAAATTCAATTGTAATTTTGATTTTATATATATATATATATATATATATATATATATATATATGTATATATATTTATATATATATATATTTATATATATATATATATATATATATAAATTCTTCAGAATACCTTGTTACTCTATTTTTTTTATCTTTCCCTGTTCCTCACTTTTTTCTCCGTCTTTTCCGTTTTTTTTACTTTTCTCTCTCTGTTTTTTTTTGTTTTCTTTCCTATTTCTTTACGTCTTATAATTTTTTTCTCTCTCACCACTACCTTTTTAAATTTTAGAATAAGATTTCAATTGTAGGCATTTTTCACTTGTGCTATTTATAATGCATAACCATTTTATTTTATTTTATTTATTTATTTGTTTATTTCATTTCATTTCATTTTGTTTTATCTGTCAACAGAAACCGTTTTTCTTCACAAATTGAAATTAATTTGGAGTGGACATTAAAACTCATACATTAAAATTATATAAAAAATATTAAATAAATATATAAAGAATTATATCTTTATTCAAAAAACAGCTTCACCGGACATATACTGATTTATTTACCGGACTCATCATCAAAACAAAGAAGAAACCAGTGAATTATGACTACTTCGGATTGTTACCTTGTGTTGTGGTTTATTCAAAATACGAATTGAATCCATTTACCTCACTGCTACCAAAGTTTTTCACTTCAGAATTTACCATACAATTAGGATCTGAAATTACATTTCCTTTTTATTTGGAACCAATATATTATTTTCCTTACTCTATGATATTTAAAAAAACTTTAAAAACTTTTAATTATAATTTTCTATGTTTATTATTTTAAGTAAATTAGGTATAAACCATGATAATATTTGTCATTGCTATTTTTAAAAGTGGAATCGCCTAATCATTGAGCAAGGTGCACAACTTATCTATATCTATATCTTTATCTATATCTATATCTATATATCTATCTATCTATATATATATATGTATATATATATATATGTATATATCGGATGGGATGAAAATAATTGAGATAACGAAATACTAAAAGGAATTTATATGGCAACATGCGCTTCGTCATCTTTTTTTCTTTATGTTCCTCTGTTTACAGATAATTTTGTAAAACGTAGGCGTTATCACGTTCAATCTTTCGATTCTTACCGAAAGAAGATAGAAAAAAAAAGACCAGGAAAAAACAAAGTAGGAAACTCTTGATTAGATTCTGATGAGTTATCAGAAAATCCTTTTTTTTATTTGCTGCTGATTCAGATCTTGATCTCCAATTCATCATTTAGCCATCAACTATATTGTAATAACATTTGTATTTCATTTCACAATACGTACAACATATAACTTGTTGCTTCACTTGTTTTTCGGACTAAAAAGCTGTAACTCGTTAAACATATTATGCTGCATATTCTTTTCATTATTTTGAGATTACATATATATATTCGTATGTTTCACGAAAAGGATATATTCGTTTGTATTAGCTGAGTGGTCTTTGGTGGTGGTTCAAATAATAGTCTAGCAAGTTGCCTTACTGAAGGAGTATTTGTGGCTGGAGCTGGATCATCTTCTGGGTTATACTTGCCGACTCAAGTAGTCGGCATTTTTTCTTCTAAGTAGGTAGAACTCGGACATTAGTAAAACATGCACGAGTATGATAACACAGATTATGAAGTGGAAGATATAGAAATTGTAAATGTAAAAAATGATATTTATTGATACGCCTAAGAAAAATAAGAGTGCACATACATACGCACATGCGCACACACATATACACACATCTATCTATCAGTCTATATATATATATATATATATATATATATATATATGTATATATCTATATGTCTATAAAAGTGAAAATGTGCGTGTGTGTGCGTGTGTGTGTCTGCCTGTGTGGTGTGTACACTTCTCTACACAATAACTCTGTAAATTTTCGGTCTACAGACTCGAGATTTGACATAAGGAGTATTGAGACTTGGGAAAAAGGTTTTAATCGGTTTTCGGCTAGAAATTTCGCAGTTAAGGGGTCAAAGTTCAACGATTTTACCTTTAAGAACTCTACCAAACTTCTCCGCCAATTTTGGGTCTAAATACTTATAATTTTAGATATAGGTTACTTGGACATGGGTCTTTCTATATAATTTGATTTGAGCCCAAAACAATAAATTTTTATGAGGTGTTATAATTGGAGGCAAAGTTTAAAAAAATAAACTCTGCGGTCTCTACAACACTACTCATCAAATTTTTTGTTTACACATTTGAAATTTTACATAAAGTCTACTCAGACAAAGGGCAAGATTTTAAATCATTTTGTTGCTGAAAAATTGGCTTCCAACGGGTCAAAGTTGAAAAGACTTTACCTTTGCGTTCTCTAGCAAATTATTCAGCCAATTTTGGGTCTAAACATTTGACATTTTACATAAAAGGTATTCAAACATGCAGCAAGCTTTTTAATCAGTTTTAGAGGGAAAATTTGGCTGGAAAGTTTACATAGTTTACCTTTGCAGACTCTACCAAACTCCTTCGCCAATTTTAGATCTAAATATCTGAAATTTTAAATGTAGGTTTAATTACATTTGAGCCATAAATAGTAAATATTAAGGGGTCAAGATTGGGGTCAAAGTTTTAAAAAATATGATGTCTGCGGTCTTTACCAACTTTTCCCTATTGTAGTTAAGGAAGCCTATTATATAGAAAGACATTGCCGTACATATTCACACTTTTTTATATGCACATATGCATATAAAGTTATGAAGAGTACATAGGGCCCGAGCAAAGCCGAGCGGAACTGCTATTATATATATATATATATATATATATATATATATATATATATATATATATGTGTGTGTGCGCGACTACCCGTGACCCGTTGGGTCAGTATGTTATATTAGCTATGGAATTCATGTATAAGCGTGACACTTGTGACGTAAAGAAAATAGGTTTCTTTTTGACATAACAGAAACATTTCTATGAAAGTATATTAAAATGAAAAATCACGGACGGATCACTCAAACATTAAAAAAGAATCCTCCCTATTCGTGTAAAGTTACGTATTTTTCCGAATAATCGCTCAAAAATCGAAAATTAAATTTTCCTACGAATCCTACGTCGATGAAAGTCATTTAGCAGCAACAAACGCACATGAACCTACCGATGAGAAATATAAGAATGAAAACCCCATATTGGAATCCTTCAACCAAGTTATAGAAACTTAAAATCTAAATAAAAAATAATTAAACAAACCTGAAGCAAAAATAAAACCTAAATAAATAGAATAAAATAAAACTAATATTGAAACAGATTAGTAAATGTGTAAACAAATTCACCGTCTCACACAACTATTTTGTATCTAGAAATGTAAACAAAATATAAAAAAGAAGGAAGGAAGGAGGGAAGGAAAAGGGACGAATAGAGAGTAGTAGTAGTAGTAGTAGTAGTATTGAGTTTACTACAATTGTTCTTTTGTTTGTCAACGTGTTAAAGTTGTTTAGTTGTAAGAAAATAGCGACAGTATAGTTGTAATAAAGAATAGTTGCAACCCCCCCTTTCCCATGTTAAAAAATAATTTTGAAATAATAACGTTAATATTTCAGTGCGCAGGTTAAAATCTGCAAAATAATTGATTTGTGTTTTTTTGTTTGCGTTGTAATGGGTTTATGCCTATGTGCGCATGCGAAACCGGATGTCGTAAACCGGAAAGTGGGTTGCATCACT
This sequence comes from Euprymna scolopes, assembly GCF_053919585.1. Classification (NCBI taxonomy): domain Eukaryota; kingdom Metazoa; phylum Mollusca; class Cephalopoda; order Sepiida; family Sepiolidae; genus Euprymna; species Euprymna scolopes. Next base: position 46,977,101 of record NC_136520.1, read on the forward strand.
CGTTACAAGATCATTTGAGTTTTATAATATATATATATATATATATATACATACATATAAACACACACACATACACACACACACACACACACACACACACACATATATATATATATATATATATATATATATATATATGCATAAGCATAACAGTTTAGTAACATTCCAAGATCCAAATATTAGTTTTTCATGCAAAACAGCTACTCCAGCATGGTAAAATGTCTATACATTTTTGCATAGTCGTTTCATTATGCAGAACCAAACGATTAATATTATGCAAATACAGTTACTTTTCATGCATATACTCTTAGGAAAATTGAAATATTTTTGCTGAGATAAAACAAATGTATAACAATATAATGCTGCAAAGAGAAAACAGTTCATAGAAGACTCAAAATCGTGGTTTTGTTCCGGCAGCCATTGTTTCTCATATTGTAAAGGTAAACAGGTTTTATTCAGCGTATTGATTAACGTGTTTTTTTATCCTACGAAAAATTCCTTGCAGATTATTATTATTATTATTATTATTATTATTATTATTATTATTTACCTAATATTTATTTTCTTGTAATCTGTTAATTAGAGTTCTTGGGGGAAAATAGAAACGGACATACAAGCGACTTTTCTGTGAAGCGCCCACGTGTCTGCCTGTCGTGCGCGTTGGATAGGAAAAATAGAAACCAAGATGGTGTCTGAGATATTTAACAGAAACAGTCTCATGTGATCTCGCGAGATTCACGTGGGTGAATGTAATATAAAGCTGATCGGTTGAAGGAGTGGTAGGGTTTTCGCTGGACAGACTGTAAACAGGTGACGTTAAAAGACAGACAGTTATTCAGTGCATTGGAGCTGGTGAAGGAGGTTCCAGTTCTACAGTTACATCTAAAATGGTTAGATCGGTTGAAACTAATTCTTTTCTTGTTTTTACATTGAACTTCTAAAATAAAAAAGGGATTGGTATACACAAAGAGTGAAATATAATTGTAAAAACTGTTTTCTTACCAAAAGAATATATTGCGCGACCATCAGTGCAGGAAGATATGATAAATACTGCTCGCGGGGATCAAACACAATAAAAACACAATTTTGTTCTTCTGTTGTACCGTTATTTCCAATCAGCAATCAGCGATTAAGAGTTAGCTGGAAACAGATACTTATGCAGCCTTGTAAGCTGTTTTTTATAATCTAACGGCGATAAGAGTATTCGACAAACAGTAAGTTTGAATTGATACTCTCCATTCTCGTCAGATCACTGAAGTTAAGCAACGTGGGGCCTGGTTAGTACCAAATGGGTGACCATTCAGGAATTCTAGGCGCTGTATGAACTCTCCGATTATCTCGGCATTTGTTTGGTGTCGTGTACACACTTCCCTGGCCACTGGTACTAAAGGAATGTCGACTAAGGAGAGGTGTGGTTTGAGATTGCACACCTCCTGTCACAAAAAATTTCATGCGCAGGCACCCCTTCGTGGTTATCCATAGTCTGGAAAAGACTGAACGAGCCTCATATATATATATATATATATATATATATATATATATATATATATATATATATATATATATATATATATATATGGTGTTTTTTTGGTTTTAGTGATATGTTTTGAATGAATTCAATTATTTAAGAAAGTGCATTTTTTTCCTTAATGCGACCTGGGAATAACTTTCCCTTTAACCAATTATATACCCCCACATGGGGAGCGGTATATATATTATTTAAGAAATATAATTATCCACTGATACGTGTTTCGTTGTCTACGACTCATCAGAGTGGCTGAATCTAGCGAGATTTGTAAATACCGTGGGGTACCGATGTCGAATCTCGCTAGTAGTCCGAAATGTACGGCACAATCAGGTTGACACGCTGATGCTCGTCAGATCACCGAAGTTAAACAAAGATGAACGTGGCCAGTACCAGATGGGTGACTATTTGGGAAGGCGAGGCGCTGTATGTACCTTCTGGGAAGGTTTTGGGTTGAGCCAGTACCATCACCCCGAAAAAAAAAACAAACTCCTCGCTACAAAAGCATCCGCAAAGTTGTAGATGTCCGATGCCACTCCGCGGGTTCAAGGCTATGTATGGATAGAAAATAGTCAGAAGAATCCAAAAAATACGAATAATTAATTTTCATCACAATACTTCAGAAACGTAATTATCTTTCGTACTTTTAAATGTAACTTTATTGAAGTGACTTTTTTTTCTCGAATGATTCCCATAAAATAAATTCGTAAATACATTCAACCAAATTAATTATTCTTTACAGTAAATAAATATGAACGTTTTTTTCACAAAATTTAACAAATACTTTTAGTACAATTCATAATTATAGTTTTTTTTTTAATTTAGTAGCGAATTCCACATAATTTTATGCTTTCTGGTCGGCTTTACCACTGCACGTCGCAAATAAAACGTGTCAGGCGCGAAACCGCAAACTTATAGACCTATTAACGTACCTAACTTTATACAGATATATATATAAAAAAAAGTTTTGAAGCTCTTCGTACGATATTATTTATTTTGTTTAATATTTATGCAAAGTTTAGTACATATATTTTAGAAAAAAAAAATCATTTTCTTGTCAAAACAGTTTAGCTTTTTATACTTTTACATTGCTTTCGATAAACAAACCCCAGATTATTTGACATTTTCGTTTGTTTACCGCAACCGTTATAGGTGACATATTTCTCTATTTCACCCAAGTTAAACATGTTCTCATAATATATTATTTAAATTTTATTCTCTTTTCGATTTCCTTGTTTTTCTCATCTCTTTTCTCATAATTAGTTTTGTCAAACTTGTTTCCCTTTTTTGGCTCTCCTAAAACAACATAGACGATTTTGCGTCAGTAGTCTAGTCTGGAAAGCTGTGGTTGCGAACACTATTAAATGACAGGGCCGCTGATCATGATGAGTTAAGTTATCAAAGTCGTACACATATAGACACATTTTGGCGGGAGAAACGGAAAGAAGCGCGAAAAGTAATTTCATTTATGTATTTCGATTACCATACACGCGAACATGCGATTGATTCCTCGTTATGGCTCAATTTAAATGAATAGCCCCACCACTGAGGAAGACCGTTGTTTTGACAAGCTCATAAAGCAGATGTTGATCCAAAATGGAAGACTTACTTCAAAATTGTTGTAGAAATTTCTGTAAATATTTGCGGGAGCATTATACTTCATCAGAATAGGTAACTTCTGATACAATCTCTTACGTGTATGAAGTAAAATACAGACAAAAGAGAGTACTTCTATATATTGAGACGTGCAACTAAGAGGACTCTTTTCTGTCTCAATATATTGCTGAATCAACTTCGCAATCTAGTGGGTAAAGATCTCTTCGCCTCCCTGCAGCACTTTTTTTTAACATAAGAGAGTTTGTTAGTTTTCCTGTGCCCTATCGGCAAAACATACAATATCGAATGCCTTAGGACGTCTAGCCACTAGCGGCTGACGGAACGAGAACATGCTATCTCGGTGGATAAAAAATAAAAGGTTATATTTGAGGTTCTGCGCAGATTTACGAATTCGACAGGAGGATTCCCGAGTTCGACACAAAGATTCCCTAGTTTTGCAATATACACCTGAGGAAAATAGGAGATTACATAGATCGAAACGTCGTGAAAATAACATTCACGAATAGAACAATAGTTCAGAGACTAGAAAAAATTAAAAAAAAGGTTAGGTTAGACAAACAAAAAGAACGGAAGGTATGGCTCCTCTAACATCAACAAAACGTTAGATACTCTGCATCTGGTATACGTTAAAAGCCAAAACCCAACACGAAACCATAGTATAACATATTAAACTGGACAATTAGCGTTACTCACTTCTTTACTAACATAAATTTTAGATGCAAAGTTTAAGATGTAAATATAAAAGACTATATGTCTCTCTGTCCGTCTCAATATTTTCAAACTCTATTTCTCCTGAAACTTAAAATCGCAGAGCGGCACTAGGGACCTCAAATAAATGGATATTTTATAGACCGTTCTTTTAAGTGCCTTTAGCTGCGTGTTATGACAAAGGCGCGTCTGATATAAATATTTCTGTTTTAAGCACAATTTCACTATCATACTTAACCTTTTAAATTTACACGAAAAATCCAAGCTATTATCATCGCACAAGCAGTAAGGAAGACATAGAAAATCAACAGCATGTTCCTTGATACCATAAAAGCGTTCGAAATGAATGTTTCATTTTTAAACACAATTGAACATGATACTTGACTTTTGCAGTTTGAAGTTTTATTTATACATCTAATATATAAATGACTATACGCCTGTCTTAGTTTGTCGATCTGTCTGTCTTTCGGTCTGTTTGTTTGTCTCCATATTTTTAAACTCTATCACCCACGACACTAAAAGTCGCAGAACGGCGCTAAGGGGCCTCAAATAATTGGATTTTTTCAGGACCGCTCTTTTAAGGGTGTTTAGCTGATTAAAATAGTTTTTTAAGGGGTCAAAAAGGGATAAAAATAGAAAAAAAAATGTTCTACATTTTGTACATTCATCTTAGTTTATTTTTAATTTTTAAGCAGTCCACGTGCGTGCCACGTCGGTACAGTGGTAAAGTCACCAGCAATTTATTTTACTACTTTCCCTTTTGACACTTGTCTGACACACTCCGTTTCGTTATGTTACTGTTTCGGTTTCGATTCTAACTGATCGTATCCAAATACATGATTTACTTTTGAAATCACGACTCATATATACGCAATATGGACATATTAAAATATTATATTTAAGCGCATTAAATGTACGGGCAAATCCGGATACCATCTACCCGCTAAGAATGTATAGGAAATCTGGAAAGATTAAAATATCGTATTTAAGCGTATTTTACGCCTAGGCAAAGCCGGCCTCCACCCCCGCTAGTAGAACATAAATTATAAAGATAAAGTGGTAGCCCCATCCGAGGCCTCTTTATTTCTGCAAACTTACACTGAAGTAAAATGACGAAAAGAATGCAAAAAAAAAATATATATATATGAAATGTATCACACGATTGCAAAAACAATACACATTCGAACAGTTACACACACACGTCGGAACGAGCACAAATTATCACACTCACAAGAGTGGAAAGTTTGAAATGAATTTCAAACGGGAAAAGGCCATAAAGCTAATGAGGTCTGTCTGACGTTTATTGATGGTATACCTGACAGGCTAATCAGCACCTTAAAATTAGAACTTGCAGAAGTTTCCAAACGGAGTGAACTTTCGGATGATGAATGGTTCTATGATTCAAACGCTGATTGTCCATCATAAGAGATGAATATGTCCTTGTGAGAGATCGTGGGTATGTCCAGCAAGGGTCCCTGCGGAACAAAAAGAGTTGCAGTGAATATAACAGTGCAAGAAGATGAAAGAGAAGTAAAAAAAAAAAAAAGAATTACACGAAAATAATTAAAGGTAAAATAAGAAACGTAAAGAAAGAACAAAGAGAAAAACGAATAAAAAAAAAAAGAAATTTAAAGTTGTTATTTTTGGTAATTTTTGTTTTACGGCATACCAACCCTTTTCAGGTCATTTAATGCTGAATCCAATGATTTTGAAGAAAATTTATTAACATATATATATATATATATATATATATATATATATATATATATATATATATATTTCAAGTCTGTTTCTATTTAACCCATAGTTGGGACCCTAACAGGTAATACCACTCCAGGTCAGAGTGGACTTGGGAGCAATGGCAATTAAAGGATGGCTCCACACTCCCCAAAGCCCGCAAGCTGGGGCCTCACCATCGGAAATAGTTTATGGTCATATCCAGGACCAAAAAGTTGTTAAGAAAGAATACAAAAATAGAGTCACAAATAACGAAACATTATAATAAAAATGAAATAAAGAAGGAAGTAATTTGTTACTATCAACGTTTCCCTCAACGTGTTGACTGGTGGACGATAAAAAGAAAAAAGTACAATAAATCACAATGTGAAATAAGTTTATCGGGTAAAGTTATATGAAATGATGTTGGTGGATATAGGAGAAAATGCGGAAATCAAGAAAACGTTTTACCTTAAAGCGTCCGGGCGTATGTGTTTCATTTAGAATCAAGCTGTCGGAGGAAGAAAGAATCAAGATAGCGGCGCCCACAACTTTTATAACTAGCGGTGTCCCAAACTGATGCTAAAATATCGCTGCTCTTGTCCAAAATCTCGCTGCTCGACTGCATAAAAGGAAAGAGCGCTAATAGACGGTTCTGAGAATCGTTGGGAACGGTCGTATGAGAATCCCTGAAGACAATTATGAGAATCTTTGAGAAAGTTGTACGATAATCCTTAGATACGGTTGTACGAGAAACCTTCGAGACTGTTGTACGAGAATCCTCGGAGACGGTTGGTTGAGAATCGTTGGAGAGGATTATACGAGAATACTTACGGTTGTACGAGAATCTTTAGATACTGTTGCATGATAATCTCCGAAGACTGTTGTAGGCGAATTCTTGGAGACGGTTGTTCAAGAATCCTTGGAGAGGATTGTACGAGCTTCCTTAGAGACGGTTGTACGAGAATCTTTAGAGACTGTTGACGAGAATCTCCGAATACTGTTGTAGGAGCATTCTTGGACAGTGTTATTGAGTGTTACTGAGTTAATTTTTTTATTCTTTCGCTTTTGTGTTACAGTGGAAAATAAGCAATGGATAAGGAGTTGTTTAAAAACGCACACAAAATGACGCTGACATGGTATTGTTGGCCAAGGTGTGATAATGTTGGAAACAAAAGGGAAGATATATTTAGGGTTAGTTTGCAGGCAGTTTTGGGGTGTTATGAGTTTTGCAATACTCTGGAACAGTTGGGGGCAGTTTTAGGTATAGCAGTGTACGACAATCACAGTTGAGAACATTTAGCTGATAGACAATCTGGACGAGAATGGCGAGTTGGACTATTGAACGCAGGTTGCGGTTTAGATCAGATCGCCAGAACTTTATGAGGTCGAAATGGATTGACAAACGTAATTTCCTTGAAGACTAACTTGTAGTGGATCGATGGTGTCATACACAGTGCAACTAATATTCATGGAAATTGTATGAGTCTATGCTTTTATTTTGGGTCGTTTTATTTTCTTTATATATACGTGTAAACTAGTGTGCACCCTCTCGCCAGCCGCCAATATCAGAGACGACGACTACAAATAAACGATGTAGAAGATGATCATAAGAACAACGTTTGCGTTGGCAGTATTGTAGTTGAAGGGAGCATATATTATCACAACAAGAAGTATAACAGTACAGAAGAAGCAAATGAGTAGAGAAAGAAAAAGTAGAAAATTAAATAAAAAAGACAATGAAAATAACTAGTATTACGGAATTTTGAGATAAGGATTGATAATTTATATTGTTTGGATGATTTAAATTACTCTTGTCTATGTGGGGGTGATTTCAACCGATGTAGCCTCTAACTTTCTTAAGTGCATCTTATTGAACTTAAGGTAGAGTGACTTCCTTTTCTAATTAGCTTATTCATATTTTAGGTTAAGAATCTGTCAACGTCAGACGTATGTAAGCTTGAGGCTGGTGTTTAGGTACTGGTGGCCGCTTATTTGCTCGATGAGGTGCATAAATGAGCACAGTTTACAGACGTTGTTATTTTACTCGAAAGAATCAATAAACTAATTATTTTTGTGTGTGGTATTTTCCAGTTTTGTTTTTCGCGTTTCTTTTCCATTACCAGGCTAATTAAAAAAAAGACAATGCAAATTGTAGCGAACTGATAGGCTATCGACCAGCTGCTGTCAATGTCGGCAGAAAATAATCAGGTCTGATTGAAGCACGCGAATTAATTGATTGGAAAGGGGCTCATATCGACAATAATGCCCGAAAGAAGCTGCTGTCAAATAATATAAAACCTGCCATTCTACTTCGATACGATACATAATGTAAAACTGTCAACCGTAGTAAAAGCGACCTGAGGGCTAAGTTTTTATTAGTTATTTACTGAAATATAAGTGTGAGCGCACCGCATTTAAAATGATATTTCTACTAACTTTTCATTCGCAATTGTTTTTGCAAGAGTGTATCAATTTTTTTTAGCTCTTTGGTACGCAGTGACCGATAATAGAGCCATAGTTACAGGGCCTGTTAGCAAACATCCTTACACTTTTAATCTGATAAACAGCTATGAACAATAAAATAGTTCGTCTGTTGTGTGTGCACGTTTCTGGAAAGGGTGTTACCTCCTAGCACGGCACATGAGTTTCCTGGTTGTTAAACTAAATAACACGATAGGCACATCTCCCTTAGATAAAGGGGTTGATATGACGTTTGTTAGGTCGACGTCACGGACCTTCCTTTCGCGTTCTCGGTGTTATTACTGGAAGAGCTTTTCTTGTAGTTAATTCTATGTATTTGGCATTGGCCATTTGTGCTGGAATAGAACGCTTGTAAGCAATGTAGTCTAGAACAAGCAAGAGATGCTTTTGTTAAAAAAACTATTCTTTTATTTTAATACACAAGAAGAAGCATTTTTGTTAAGAATTCGAGAGTTGAGAAACGAGAACAGTTGCCAACGAGTTCTGATTTGCTTCTGTGTGGATAGAGGCCGAGTTCTAATCGATCGCGACTAATTCGAACTCAGTCCACGCTATAACTTGTTATTGGCGTCCATGTTTCCGCTTATTAATAAATCTCCTTTCGCGGTGGCGTAACACGAGAAAGAAAGAGAGAAAGAGAGAAAGAAAAGGTGACGGAAGAGAGATATGCATACATATTAATGACAAATAGACTAATTGTTGTTTCGCGAGCCTTGGGGTACGAATTAATTGGGTTTACTGCGTTCGACCTTTAGACAATCATCGCTGCCTTGTTTATAATTTACACTTCTGTCAGCTCCGTGTAAATTTACTGTGATTTACAGCACGTTCTAAGTTCGCCATACTTTTAATAACATGTTTTAAATTATACTCGTTTCCAGGAAGGTCTTGTATAAGTGTTTTAAATGTTAATATCATTGTGCCACAAACATTGTATAATATAGACTGCACCATTGCCAAAGGAGCCAGACCAACACAGACAGATACACGTAAGCCAGTAAGAAAATGTGTTTAACTTTTTAATGCTGAGTTAAAATAATTCTTTAATCTTATAAGTGTTACATATATACATGAGTTTGTGATATTCTGTTTTTGGCCGTCTCAATGAAAAGTTATTTTCGTTTTCAATAGAATACAATGAGACTTTTTACGATTTCAAATATGGCTTTGTTTATCTCCCATTCAACAAAATGCACGTGACAAATACGCATCAGAAATCAGTGGCGTTAGAATGGAGCTGGGTTGCAGGATTTTCTCGCCTGCACAAAACTATCTGCTTTCTCTCTCTCTCTCTCTCTCTCTCTCTCTCTCTCTCTCTCTTTCTCCGTACTATGTTGCTTGTCCTTTTATATCGTTAAATGACCTCATAACCTTCTTTTTTCCCCAGTCTGTGTTTATTGTTTTCGGCTGGTTTTGTTCTTATATGGATAAGACTGTCCCTGGCAATTGACGTAATTATGACATATTTCTCCGACTGACGCAGACATTATGATCACATTATAAATAAGCTTTTCCCCAAGGATTATGACATCATTGTGGCCTGGCGCTCCCAAATGCTTTGCTTTCTCTAACAAGTTCTTTAGTTCTAAAACATAATAAGACTTGTACTATATAAAACAGAGTCATTTGATATGATATGAGGCACAGAGGGGCACATTAAAAACAGCGTCGAGGTTCGTCTGCGTACTTAGTATCTCACCAGCTTAGTGCGATAAATTACCACCCGAGAGTACGTGTTTTTGTAGACTTCCGCATATTTTTTAAATCATTTTATTTTTCTTTAAAACGTGTTATTCAAACTCTTCCCTTCGAATATTGGACAAAAAAAAAATGAACGAATTGTCACCGAGAAGAGAAAGTTTGAACGAACGCCAGCAGTATCAACTGGTAAAGACATTTAACAGCAAACAACTGCAATTGTTTAATCCCTCGCCTCAAGGAACAGTAATGCATTTGTGCATAAATTTATACTGACCATTATCTGATGTACTTTAATCATTTAAGGCTTTGCGTACTTTTTTATTATTGTATTCTGCCAGCTATTTCAAGCTGCACTGGTTAGATAGAAGAGAGTCGATAAGTCAATGTTGAATCGTATGATTCTCCTCTCCGTGTACGCAGATGGTCAGTCAGATCTGTAGGCTTATCTGGTCATTATTCCTGGGCGGTTAATATATTGTTCTGGAGCCAGAGTGCCCAGAACAAGGATGGTAAATGGCGATCCAGTATTAGCATAGTAGGAAATGATGATGATGATGATGATGATGATGATGATGATGATGATGATGGTGATGATGATGATTATGATTCGAACACGGTTCACATAATGAAACAATAATTTTATACTGTGCTATATCTTGTTCTTTTTTTTTTTTTACCTTACTCCATCATAAAAATTGAGCGATAATTAACCAAGATGCCATGCGTCGTATACAAGACACTGAAGCCAGACCAAGTATAAAAACAAAATACAGTATGATAGGTCGCTGCCCTTATCCGTAATTGTTCAACGCCATCTTTTGGCGCTGGTTGGACATATGTCTCTATACTATCAACTTGTTGGATAAGTGCTGATGTTGGAGGTGACGGTGGTGTAGTGGTTAACGACTCCAATGACTACCTTGGTGTTCCAAGTTCGATTCCAGTTCTTTCCACTAAAAAATCCTTTTCACATAGGGATGTTGGCAACCTTCATGTACGATCTTCCTTAAGTATCCTATGCCTACCTAGATATAATTCTAGCAAGAAAAATGACGAAGATAACAATGCCCAAAAGAAAAAGAATCTTCGGATTCTATTCAATTCGGATGCAATTGTCTATAAGTATAAGAGCCAAGTACGTTCTAAATTTTAAAATGGAATACAACTGCCACATTTGGGCATGAGCTGCTATGCGCCCCCTATCTTGCCTTGATATAATTAAAAGCCGGCTAGTAGGTGATTCCCTTGGCTCTTTTTTGCAACAACTTCCCCACAGATAAAACGCTGCGAGCCTGTCTCAATCTATCGTTATTTTCATGGCCAGTGCTCAGCTGTGTTTCAGTCAATGGTGCTAAACTTTCGCAAAAAAAACTCTACCAGCTACAATCACTATCAACAAATTCCCCAACTCTCTATCTGTTCCTAAATCTAAACGCAGATTCCACGACCAAAGCTTCTTTCCTAGAACTGCCACAGGTGCCTACTTCGATTACAATATGATATCCTTCAAGTCTAATGTAAGCAAATTTTTGTTGAGCCGTCCCTTAAATAATTCAAATTCTACCGAATTTACAACATAAACGATTACAAAATTACCACCTTATATTCATTAACATTTATCCTCGAGTGTACTTCTGGCCTTTATAATGGTGACATTTTGTAAAAAAAATATACGATATAATGATGAGTGCTGCTGTAACCTCCTAGCAACTGCTTTAGAGAATTTATATAACAAGCAAGATTCTTTCGGCAAAGGACACTCTCATCTCATCATTTAATGTTGGTCGTAGTGCGAGAAAAAGCGTCATGGCGTACGGCTTTTTAAAAATGTTTCACCAATTTTTAGTGGATAACCTAAAAAGTAGAAGATACCTTTATACATCAAAAGGAATTCAATTTTCTTTTTACTTCAGCAATGACAGTGCTATGTCGTAACGTTTTCTTTAATTAAATATCCGTGTGATAGCACGCATAACCAAAAATGAAGCAGACCCCCGGGCAGAGCGTGCTCTAGAGAAAAAAAGATTTTCTAAACACCCGGAACTTTTTTCTTTAATTAAATATCTTTTTAAGATTTTGGAAAAAAGGCAAAACCTCTTCAACGTTAATGTTAAGGTTTTTGCATGCTTTAAATTAAAAAAAAAATCGCAGAGAAGTTGTCTTAAGTCAGAAATGTACACAAAAACAAAATGGAGAACACACACATGTATGAAAAATCCGTCCACAAGCCATCGGAGTTGAGTCATAAAATATTAATTTCAATTTTATTAGGTAGTTGCATACGTACTCGCCTTTTTTTTTTTTTTTTTAAATCAAACTATTTTTACAGCAAGAGTAAGTTCGTGTATGACGCAAGTTCCAAGTTTTTCTGTGAATCCCATCGACTGGAGGTATCGTAAAATTGTCGCAAAACCACACTTCATCTTTTCACCCAATTCTGTACATGTCTGATCGCCATCTTGCTTCAAAGGAACCCTGAGTTGGTCTTCGTCTGTCTTGATGCATCTTCCGGAACAAGGAGCGTAATTGAGATCAAAATTACCGTGTTTGAATCCGGTAAATCAATCTCGAACAGTTCCTTCAGCTATAGCGTTTTCTTGATATACAGCACAAATATCCTTGGTCATTTCGTTCGCTTTTTGACCTCTATCAAGGGCAAAAAGAAGAGGATATCAAAAATGTGATGTTTTATTTACTTGACAACCCATTTGGCGGTTCTGAAAAATGAGAAAAACATTTACATGAACAAAAATAGATAACCATTATCTTGTAAAATAGAATACGTGCTTTTTAATGATATATAACACTTTGCCAAATATCAAAACATATTTTTGAATAATTTTTTATGAAACGGTGGGAACGTACGCTACATTTTGGTAAAACATAAAGAGTGTGGGTTCTCTATAAAAATACTATTTCCTTGAGTTTAATTATTTTTCAAATCATGATTTGCCATGAAAAAACCTTGAAGGTTTATTCTGAAATTCCTTTCGGTAAAGATTCCTTTACGACTACTACTTCTTTCAATGGAAATTATTTTTATTTTAAGAGGTTCTATTGAACATTTTATGTAACCTAATTGTAACGGTATTACGCTTTCTTCGTTAATTTTTAAATTGATAAACACGTTATAAATCTATGTCCGGTTCAGATTCTGTAAATAAATAAATAGATAAATAAAATATTACTGAAATAGAATATAGAAAACCTTCTATTTTGTATTAAAATGGGCGCTTAAATTAAAAAAAATGAGTCAAAGTTATCTGGTCTAAAAGCCAGAAAATATTATTTTACTAATTTGTAACCTACTTGTGTTTTACAATAACATTATAATTTACAATGAAATACGGAAAAAATGGCTTTTTTTATTTACAAGTAGTGAATTATTTAGAAACAATATTACAAGGATGCAGATAGTTCAGTTTCTGTATGAATTAAAATATAAGTATTACGAAAGGGCTACGCCGGGGGGCTATTAGTATATTATACAATAAAGCGGCTACAAAGTAAATTTGTTAGTATTTCTGACAGACAGTTTGTAGTTTCGAGTTTGGTCGAGATATTTTTAAACGTAAGTATTAACTCTTTTTATAGTGGTTAGAAGAGTCCATGGTGGGTGAATGAGCCCCCGCAACATCAATCCATCACCTCGAGTAGGTATTGGAATTGAGGAGGAATTACCACAACAGTAAGAAAATGTGTGTTTGTATTCATTGAGTTTCTAGTTTATATCTATCTATCTATCTATCTATCTATCTATCTATCTATCTATCTATCTATCTATCTATCTATCTATGTCTGTTTGTCTGTATATGTAACTATGTATTAATAAACACATCTCTCTATCAATTTGTGTCCATAACCTCAAAAACATCAATAATTATAGAAAACCTTTAAATAACAAAACACTGAAAACAAACAAACCCGCCTGTTTAAAAACATAACCAAAGGAGTAGTGACGCTAGAAGTAAAATAATATATATGTGTGACATAAAAAAACTAAAATAATCACATATATATATATACATATATACTAGACTACCCGTGACCCGTTGGGTCAGTATGTTATATTAGCTATGGTATTCATGTATGAGCGTGGCACTTGTGGCGTAAAAAAATAGTTTTTTTGACATAACAGAACATTTCTATGAAAGTATATTAAAATGAAAAATCACGGACGGATCACTCAAACATGAAAAATCCTCCCTATTCGTATAAAGTTACATATTTTTCCGAATGATCGCTCCAAAATCGAAAATTAAACATGATTTTCCTACGAATCGAACGCCGACGAAAATCATTTAGCAGCAAAAACGTACATGAACCTACCGATGAGAAATATAAGGAAACCCATATCGGAATCCTTCAACCAAGTTATAGAAACTTAAAATCTAAAAAATAAAATAATTAATAAAACCTGAAGCAAAAAATAAAATAAAATAAAACTAATATTGAAACAGATTAGTAAATGTGTCAACAAATTTACCGTTCTAACTCAACTATTTTGTATCTAGAAATGTAAACAAAAATAAAAAAGAATGAAGGAAGGAAAAGGGACGGATAGAGAGTCGTAGTAGTAGTAGTAGTAGTAGTAGTAGTAGTAGTATTCTTGGCTTTACTACAATTGTTCTTATGTTTGTCAACGGGTTAACGTTGTTTAGTTGTTAGAAAATACCGACAGTATAGTTGTAATAAAGAATAGTTGCAAAACACCCCCACTCTTCCCATGTTAAATAATAATTTCGTAATAATAACGTAAATATTTCAGTGCGCATGTCAAAATCTGCAAAAGAAGCGATTTGTGTTTGTTTACGTTGTTGTGGGTTAATGTTTATGCGCGCATGCGCAACCGGATGTCGTAAACTGGAAAGTGGGTTACATTGCTCGTTACAAGGTCATTTGAGTTTTATAATTATATAGATATATATACCAAATTGCATTCTTAGTTCAAGACTTTTCAATATGACTAATTAAAAAGATAACACAAAATTGCAATATTCGAAAAGATGTTATGTGTCTATGACATAAAATAATCTGCTCCTATTTGAAACTGAACATAGTTCATAACGTAAAAATATGGTGAGATTACCAAACGGACGATAGCCGTTAAAATCCAAAATATTTAGTGCGCTTATGGAGTAAAATGCTTTTTGCTCTGTATATTGAATAATAATTACAAATTATAGAATAAAACTATATAAAAAACCTTAGAAAAATATTAAAAACAACAAAACAGTTCTTAAATCACCCTCAAATAATGCCGTTTTATGTACTGTCCAATGTAATCATTGCCATGAGATATACATTGGTGAAACTCAAACTGAACTAAAGAAAAGTCTTAGTAAACATGTAAGAAATAGAAAAAAAATAACAATTCCGAATAAGTATTTTTTTAAATGCATTGCAACATGGTTATTATTAGATAAGATTAGCTTACTCATTAAATTAATTCTAAATAAATTTTGGCGAAAATATCTGGACATCCATTATAAGCTATAAGACCATTTTACATCTATTATAAGCTATAAGACCATTTTATAAGAACATCCATTATAAGCTATAAGACCATTTTACAACGTATCGATTGTGCGAATTCATACCTGCACTATGCAAACATGTTGGAACCGAACAAAACTTTTAAAAGAAAACTTGTACATAATATTTAAATCATTTTTCTACTTCATAACTGCACCATACATGTTGATTTCAAACAGCTATGCTACATACAAATTATAAAAAACAAAAGGATTATTTTCATGTAAGGGAGACGTCGCACTTTTTGAGTTCTAACGGCCATGACCTGTTTAAAACATTAAAAAAAGATATTTATCTCAGATTACAATTATACCACATACGAGGTGCGTTCAATAAGTCTCTAGACTTTTTTTCGTATGGACACTTTATTGATAGTACCCACATGAAATTCTAATCATCTTCGAAGTAATGTCCTGCAGTTGCAATGAACTTGTACCGTTCCAACAACTTCTGGAAGGCGCCATGGAAGTTTTCTTGCGTGAGCATGTCAATAACCCTCGTCAAAGCCTCTTCCATCTCCCCAATTTTCTCATTACGATAGCATCTGAGTTTTCCATGAGCTTAGGGAGTAACCATAAGTCACAGGGAGCAAGGTCTCGACTATAGAAGAGCTGAGGGAATGTCTTGATGCCCATCTTGGTCAAATAATTTGTGACATGGATGAAGTTCTCTGGGCACTCTTTGGAGAAACTTCGCGCAAATATTCCGCATATTCAATTCATCGCATGAAATGATGTATACAATGCCCAGATTGGCATCAAACTGCACAGTTATTATCTCTATATACACAGGACGTTCCTAATCCAAGAAATTCTTTATCTAGCCAATAAAGTCAAATGAGCTGACGTCAATACTCCTCCAACACATCTCATCATCGTCACAAACCCCCTGCCTTTCTTGAATCTCTTATGCCACCCAAAAACTGATGCTCGATTTATATAAGATGGTTCAAAAGAATCCTCAAGCATTCCATAA
This sequence comes from Euprymna scolopes, assembly GCF_053919585.1. Taxonomy (NCBI): domain Eukaryota; kingdom Metazoa; phylum Mollusca; class Cephalopoda; order Sepiida; family Sepiolidae; genus Euprymna; species Euprymna scolopes. Next base: position 46,993,362 of record NC_136520.1, read on the forward strand.
GTTTTCCTGGGATTTTTCTTTTCAAGTTTTTTTAACACAATTTTATTGCATATCGTTCTGTTAAAGTGTCCTCACATCCAAATTGAAATTCTGTAAATTCATTAGCTGTGGCAGTCAGGCCTTGATGTATTTCAATTCCTTCTATACCTGTTCATTTGAATATGAAATAATAAAAATGGGTCAGTCAACTGACATGATGTATACCAATAAGATATTGAATTTCCAAAAGTCTACGCCAATTTTAAATGCCTGTACAAAAATGTCTGGAAACTTATTTAAAGTACGTCGTATATTAAAACATTGTTATTTCTTCAAATCAGTTTCTCTCAAGAAATAAGGACGAAACACGGATGAATATACAAATACGTTCGGTAATCTCTTGTGTAATTTTCCATCAGGTTGTATTATGATTTGCATATTTTTCAGCAAATATTTTTTATGTCAATGTATTCATAATTTCTTGTATAGTTACCCAGCAATACATAAACCAATTAATCTATTTATCTTCGATGTAGTTATTTATCTATCTAGGTAAGCAAAGTTGAGCTTGATCGGTACTAAAATGAGCGACCATTTTGGGAATTCCAGGTGCTGTATGTTCTCTCCGCTTATCTCGGCTTCATTTCCAGTCATACTGGGCTTTCTTCTTGCTACTGTACTAAAACAGTGTCGATTCAGAAGAGGCATGGTTGGTGATTGCCAATTTTTGCCTCCCAATTTCAGGTTCAGCTACCTTTACAGAGTGTATTCATTGTCTAAACAGAGACTTCTAATCTATCGATACTCCTATAAAATTTTTTTCTGGATTGATATTCATATTAAAAACACTTTTATCTATTTATTTAAAAAGAAAATACAACTTTCTTATGTATGGGTCGTGGAATTGCATTCATCTGCAAAAAAAAAAAAAATACAGATAATTTGCATATTCTTTTAAACATTCATTTTAATTAATTGCCCATTAGTTTTTTTCGGTTCATTAATGGAGTGATCATCTTTAGTTTACTATTACGTGAAATTATATTCATACAGATATTCTACATGATTTATACTTGCCTAGTATTTGCGTAAAATTTTGTGTAGTATTTGCGTAAAGGTTATAATAAGCACTAACCTTGTTCTCTCTCTCTCTCACTCTCTCTCTCTCTCTCTCTCTATATATATATATATATACATATATACGTTTTATTTTTTATTACCGTATTTCTCTGTTAAGTTACATTTTTGTTTCGTCTACACGACCGTTTTTTGGCCGTCATGTAGCTTCCTCAGACTTTTACAGAAATGTTCGTTTATGGTGGAATGAAAGTGTGGATGGTGTCAGGGGAGGGGTGCGAGAGGAAAGCGGAAAAAGAGGAAGGGAACAAGGGGGAGAGGTGGGATGGGGGGTTCTTGGTATGTCGGTAATGTTTTAGTTTTGTAGTTTAGGGACATTAGGTGGTTGTGGGGAGTCTGGGAAGTTTATCTCTGGTGTGGCTGAGTGCAAAGGCATACACGGAGGTGGAGGGAGATATGTAAGGGTAGGAGGAGGGGGGGTTACTTTAAATTTAATTTAAATTATGTCTTGACCTGTTGGGTGTTCGCTTAGCTTGGGAGGCCGGGCGGGGCTATTATTCGGTTTATCTATTTGATTTTTATTGGTTGTTAAGTGCTTGGAGAGGGTTAGCCTGCGGCCGTACCCGCGAGAACACACATGCGTATATACAAACATATACTTAAAGAATCGCTTATCTGTACACATACATCTCCGCCTAGGCATGTAAACACATGCACGCATGCGTACATGCATGCATATACGCCCGCGCTGCTCCCGCTGACCCCAAATTTTCGTTAAGGTGTTAAGTTGAGTATGTTGGCGTAAGCATGGATGCGCACATATACAGACACCCGCACATCGACACCCATATACCCATGCAGGCGTATACATGGGCCTACATGCATATACCGATTCAGACATACTTTCATCCCCATGCATATATGCAAGCACACGCGCACATATAGATATTTATATTCGTGAACACATACCTCGACATATACACAGCTGCACGCTCCTACATACGTATGTGGACAGCTCATCTATACACACATATGCATAGGTACGTACACATATACATCGTTACCTCCACGTACACACGGACACACACATGGATGCACCCATTCATATATACACATACACGCATACCCAGATATATAGACAGTTATTGGTATAGACATATTCGTCTACATAGATGTAAATCTAAGTTCATTCGTGGGTACATAGGCGTAATACTTTCGTTAAATGTAGACATGATTATACATAGATATGAGCATAAACTCATTCCCAGGCTCGTATGCGTAATATTTTCATTAGTGGAGGTTTTTAATGGTTTGATGCGAGTACACACGGGAGCGCCGACGTACACCACCGCATGCATATACACACCTACAGATACACGCCCCCACACGCATGCATGCACACATATATACATGCATACACGCATACACATATGCACACATACATGCACTCATACATACACCTGCAAAAATACACATCCACTCTCACTTACGCACCGATATCTGCGCACGCATATATATACAGATATATCGCGTGACATGCTGTAAATATGGGCACAGGTTCCACACACATATACTTACATACGCAGTGATAAACGCACACGCACCTGGGGTAGTGGTCCTATCTAACCATACCTATAGATTTTGGGAAGGAGTTTGAGGTAGTTTATATGGGGATTAAGTACTGTAGTTATTGTTCTAAGTTGGGGTATTTGGTTTTATAGGGTATTATAGATCAGTTTAAGCGGAAGACTATATTGGTGTGTCATACTCTAAGGCATGCGTCCATGCACCTAAGGCATCGGCCAGTTATACATTTCCATAAGTACTTACCTGTGCAGGTGTAAATCTACATAGTTATATGTAAACAATTTCCGTGTAAAGTCGTTAAGATTGCATGTAGCTAGGGGGAGGGGAAGTGATGCCGATTATTGGGTGGTTATGGGGGATAAGGTAATGTGGTGTTTAGAGTTGGTGGTGATTGGGGGTATGTGTTATTTTGTTGGCTTTAGAGGGATTCTTAGGGGGAGTCCCTCCCCCTAAGAATCCCCCTAAAGGTGGTGTAGGGGGTAGGGGGAATTTGTTAAGGGGGTTTAGTTGAGTATATGTCATGATAGTTTGGTGTATGTGGTGGGTGCTTGTATTAGATGTAAAATTTAGGAGATTTAAGGTGGTGTTGTCTAAGGGATGTTTTAGAAAGGTGTATAGTTGCTAAGGAGGTGGGATGTGTAATACCTACAGTTTATTGTGGTTTCCTGTTTTTTTGTTTAGTAATTTGTCTCTGTCTTTGAAATTGGAGGTAGGAGTTCCTCGTTTAGGCAGAGGAGGCATGGGGAGTTTAGGGATTTACATGTGCTAGATTTTCTAAGGATTTCCCATTTAATGGTTGGTGTAAGGTTATTTTGGATTAAATGTAGGTAATGGGTAGTTAGTGAGGTTTTGTTAGGGTGGTTAGGGTTTGTGAAGAAGGATTAATGTACTCTGAATCTATCCTTAAATGAGGTTCCAGCCAGGGAAATATAGTATTTTTGTAGTTTGGGTTTTCTTTAGGTGCGATTGTAGCTTTATATACTACTTCTGTTTGTAGGCATTGTTGATTAAGTGGGCATTCCGATTTGGTGGTGCAGTTGCACTTGTTCTTGTTGGTGTTGTTTGTATTTTCATCTTTGTTAAGCATTTTTCTGTTATGTTTTTTTGATTATTTGTTCTAGGTTGTCCGTGCAGCTGTAGCTGAGTTTAATTGTGTTTTTGTTGAAGATTTTGTGTAGTACGTGACTGGGCGGGAAGTGGTTGTTTATTAGTTGGAAGAATTTAGTGCCAAGCTTTGTTTTCACCATTGTATTGAAGGGGGGGCAGAACCAAATTATTTTCCTAGTTCTATTTCTCTTGTTTGAGGTATTCGGTGGGTTAGGTTTCATGTAATTAAAGGTGGTGTTGGGTGACCACTTTCCTTAAGTGCATTTTCGTAGAAGGGTTTGTGTTTGTTAAAAATCTAGAGTTTGGAGGAATTGGTGCTAAGTCTTTTTTCGATAGATGTGGGAATGTGTTGAATTATATGTTTTGGGTAGTTTGATAGTGGGTGTATATAGAGTGGGTAGGTATTGTTTTTGGTGTAGGGTTCGTATGTGTTACTTGAGAGGTTGAGAGTTATATCGAGAAAGTTGACGGTTTTTATGTTGGATTTGATGTCTTGTTTTAGGCCTATTCTGTTCATTTCTTTAGTTAAGGTTTTCTTTATTTTTTCACATTTAGGGCCATTTGAGTTTTCAACTATTATGAGGCCATCGTCTCTATATAGTCCTATGTTTTTGTTATTTATAGTGTTAGTTAGGTTGTATAGAATGAAGAGACCGACAAGATCAATTGCTTCTGCTGAGTCTGCCGCTCCCATTTTGATATGGAACTGGATGCAAGCGGCCTTCTATTTATTTTTGATGTTGTTGAACCATTCTATGGTGTCCTTAGTATTAATCCACTGGTTTAGTTATTATTTGGTTTTAATTTGTAAGTTAATTCTTTCTAGTATTCTTTTGCTAATTTTTCCTATTTCGGGCTTAGTGGGGTTTATGAGTCTAATTTGAGGTTTTACCTCGAAGTTGTATTTGTGATCCTTAAGCATTATGTAGGCTTCCTTGTTCGTTAGTTTTCCGACTCTGTTGCTAATGTAAAGTGTGTCAGTTATGTTTTTTATATCTAAATTGATGTCTTTGATTAAATCTATATCCGATTTTTTATAGTTGGTGATGTTTTCTTTAAGCAGTTTTAGGTATTTTTGTTTTTTAATTTTGTAGAAGTTATGTGTCTTGTCAGCTTTGACTTACAGTAATTTGGAGGAGTTAATGTTGTTGACTAGTTTGTCTAGGTGGTGTTGGAATGGGTTTTTTTCTGTGGTGAAAGGATACTTTGTTGGTAAGTTCCATGAGAGCTGTTTCGAAGTTGTGGAATAGATCAACAATTAGGGCTGTATCCTTATTGACGAATCCGTGGGGTTTCTTTTCGTCTTTTCCCTTTAGAAAGAAATATGCGTTCCATCACATCCTTCTGATTAGTTCTTCCATTCTTAGAGTGAGTTTTAGCAGGTAGTTTGTTTTTGTCATCGTTGATATGCTCTTGAGAGACAAGTTGAAGTTCACCTTTTCTATAGCGTAGGGTAATAGTCCAAGTTTTTAGGATATAGTGCTCAACCGTGTAGGAGCAAATATTTAGTAGAAATGGTAATTAATAAAAACCCGAAGAAAGTGCTCAATACTGTTGTAGAGCAAATATGCGTTTTATTTTTATTACCGTATTTTTCTGTTAAGTTACATTATTGTTTCGGCTACACGACCGTTTTTTGGCCGTCATGTAGCTTCCTCAGACTTTTACAGAAATGTTCGTTTATGGTTAAATGAAAGGGTGAATATTGCCAGGGGAGGGGTGCGAGAGAAAAGCGAAAAAGGAAAAAGGGAACAAGGGGGAGAGGTGAAAGGGGGTGCTTGGTATGTTGGTAATGTCTTAGTTTTGGAGTTTAAGGACATTATCTGGTTGTGGGGGCTCTGGGAAGTTCATCTCTGGTGTGACTGAGGGCATAGGGATACATGGAGGGGGAGGGAGACGTGTGGGGTAGGAGGAGGGGGGTTTACTTTAAATTTCGAGTCCGAAGGTTTAGGTTGTTGGCGTCTCATTGGTGAGATGATTTCTTGATAAGTATGTCTTGACCTGTTGGGTGTTCGCTTAGGTTGGGAGGCGGGGGGGGGCTATGATTCGGTTTATCTATTTGATTTTTATTTGTTGTTAAGTGTTTGGAGAGGGTAAGCCTGCGGCCGTACGCGCGAGCACACACATGCGTACATATACACACATATACTTAAAGGAACGCTCATCTGTGCACATACATCCCCGCCTAGGCATGTAAACACATGCACGTATGCGTACATGCATTGTTTAGGGATCAAGTAAAGTTAATAAGTTAGATCCATTTCCAAGGAATCTATATATAAAATATCACGTGTTCAGACCTTACATTGTAGGAGGAGCTTGGTAGAGTTCTCAAAGGTCTAATTGTTGAATATTGACCACTTAATCGCCAAATTTCTGTCGAAAACCTATCACATCGATTTTCCCAAATCTCAGTACCCTGTATATCAAATTTCGAATCTGTAGGCTTAAAATTGACAGAGTTTTAGCGTAGGGAAATGCACACAGACGCACAGACGCACACAGACACTATCACTTATACATATATATAAACATAAACATCATATATATAAGGATAATAGTACGCCATATATATAACAAAAGACCATTATTTACTTAAGTGAAAGGAAAACCCGGGGGAACTTTACCCAAAAATAAATCTATATTTTTTTGTGTGTATTGATAGTCTGGTACTTATACAGTTTAGTGACGACATTAAAAAATGGAAATATTGAAAAAAAATTATTGTACGTAACTGTTATAGACTGAAGTTCTCCGAAAAAAAATTTCACTTCATTTGATCAAGTAGATTTTTTTTTTACAGCGAAAAACAATGATTTATCACGGCTACGTCAACGTGGCCATTTTGGAAATGTTATTGCAGACCCAGGGATTCCCCAAGGGCAGGTAACTGCCGTACATAGCAGAATACCTCCATTTTAGGCCAATCTAGCCCCTTTCCCCCCACCAGAATGAGATTTTTTTTTTTTTTTGCGAAGACAGATGCCATTTTTGGGGTGTTTTTTTTTTTTAAATTTGTAACAGAAGTAAATAAACGAAGTTTCGAAGTTATGCGTGTCCAACTGAGCATGTTTCGAAAATAATCTCGTATAAAAATTCTTCAATTCTTTGCATTCTTCAATTTCTTTGCATATTCAATAGTATTCTTATTTTAAAAAAAAAACGCAAAAAAATTGCAGATTTAAAAAAAAAACGTAAAAAAATTGCAGATGTGTTGTGCGCATCTCAATATGGCGAGAAAAAAAAGACTAGATTGCGAAATTTGGCCTAAAATGGAGGTATTCTGCTAGGTACATGTCCAAAATGGCCACGTTGACGTCGTCGTGATAAATAATATTTTTTCGCTGTAAGAACAAAACTACTTGATCAAATGAAGTGAAATGTTTTTTCGGAGAACTTAACTCTATAGCAGTTACGTACAATAAAATTTTTTTTCAATATTTCCATTTTTTAATGTCGTCACTAAACTGTATAAGTATCGATAGTCTTATCAACACCCCTTTTTTCTATTTATTTAAAAGAAAATACAATTTAAACAAATTCCCTATTAGTTTTTTTTTCGGTTCTCTTATACGATGATCATCTTTATTTAACTATTACGTGTAATTATATTCATACAGCTATTCTATATGATTTATATTTGCGTAATATTTGCGTAGAAATGAAGAAAATCAAATTTACTGTGTATTTATCGTGTTGCCATAACAACGTGACGTAGCCAAGGACGGTAGTGGACGTGAGTGTGTGTGCGTGTGTGCGCGTGTTTTCGTGCTGTATTGTTTGTAGTAGTAGTAGTAATAATAATCTGTCCAGCGTTTGCTTTCCTGTTGTGTGAATGGCGGTCGTTGAGTCGGAGGTTGGATTGTGATGTCTGTATGTTTCGTATTTTTGTAATTTGTAAATGGCAAGTTAGAAAAAAATTAAACCCTTCAAAGATGGACAATAAATAAGACCAAAATATTTTATGGTAAAGTTAAGAGCGTAAGAACTATACTTTTTTAGGAGATGTGATTATTGGATTAACCAATCAGAAATCGTCTGTGGCACACACATCTGTTTTTATAGATATATAGATATTCACATTATATATATTTCTATTTCTTACGATTTTTATTTTCCTATGTCTATCTATCTATCTATTTATCTCTGTATGCATGCATGTATGTATGTATGTATGTATGTATGTATGTATCTATCTATCTATCTACCTACCTACCTACCTACCTACCTATCTATCTACCTATCTATCTATCTATCCATCTATTTTATTATCTATCTATCTCTATATATATATATATCCCTATATCTATCTATCTATCGATATATATATATAATATATATATATATATATATATCTTTCTATCTGGTTATCCGTATCTATGTATGTGTGCATGTATATATCTATATATCTACTTATCTATTCTTTTCTAGTTGTCTATCGGTCTCTCCGTCTTTGTCTCTCTCTCTCTCTATATATATATATATATATATATATACACACACTAGTATGATTTAAAAAAATTATTATAAAAAAGTAATTCTAAAATACATCTCAACAAAAACAATATATAAATAAACATGCTGAATTTCATGATGAACCATTTGGAATTCCATTTCAATCTGTTTAAACTTTTATTTATTTTAATTATTTTCAAAGAACACTGCGCAAAATGAACATCACGTTTCGAAACAAAAGATTTGTACAGAAAAAAAATCAATTACAAACAGTGGAGCGTTTAGTTTTTTTTTTCATCTCTTTTTTTAAGATACAGGATAGGGTGAAAGGATAATAAGAAAACGCGTGTGGAGAATAATCCGGAGTCAGAATCGTGAAGGAGATAATTATCGAAATATATCGGGGTTGCAGTAAATTACGCCAGCAAAATGCCATTTCTGATGAATTGCACAATAAAAACGGAGCAGGAAACAGAGCGACGGTGTCAATTACATATTCTTATTATGGCCGACACGCACGTGCTGATAGATAGCAAAAACTTTCGCATAAAAGCAAAAAAACGTATATATTTATACCAAATAAGGATTACAAATAGAAATGTGCATTGATCGTTAGGGACTGTTATTGAGTGAGCTCATCAACATATTTTAAAAATAATGCGTTTACCTAAAGAGTACAGGGTTCGAAACCGTTTTCGGTATTTATTAGGCGTCTACTTTTTCGCTTCTCTTACCAACGCCAACTGAAATGGATGGCCTTCGTCTTGAGGAAGCACCTTGCTTTGAGAAACCTCTCAGAATGACCTACAATTTTGACCTGAAGTCATCATATCCGTTGCCAGAGTCACTGGAAAAATGGTAGAATCAGAAAGCTCGAACAAACTTCCAAGAAAGGCAGAACACGACCAACTGAAATACTTTTAAGTTGAGATATTTTGAAGAATTTGCAAAAGATTTAAGAAGCAATTTGAAGACTTAGACGATGATTCGGTTAACTTGAAGCAAAAAAAAAAACAAAAAAAACAAAAACAAAAACAAACTTTCTACTCGGAAGCAGAATCAATTCACGCCTGGCCAGCGCCGGACATCGTCTGGTCCAAAATCGGCAAAATCGGCAGAATGTAACGAACACTTTAGCATGTCCTTTACGACTTCAACTGGGGAAATCCTGACATTACATTGCCAGGAATTAGCAGGAAATGTTCATTTCTAAAAAAGAAGAAAGGATTTTCCAATTGTTTCAACGATTCTGGTTTGTCATCAGGCCGATTCCACAATTTGATGTTTTTTTTTTCAAAGTTGCCCTTTCACGCGATTACAACTTCAGCATTTTGCTGGAAAAATTGTCATCGATTCCGAAGATTTTCTCGATTCTTTTATGCCCCCCTCTTTGTTTAAAAATTTGTTGTCATGCTTTGTCTAAACAAGAGTTAAATACGACCCAGGATAGAATACTGCTGTCATATCTTCCTGCCTTGACAAAGTCCAAAACCTTATTCCCAATTTATTGGTGGCGACTTTTTTTCTACTCATTATTGCATTTTTGTTTGTTTTACAGAAAAGACGCTGTCTCTGTTTTATCGTTTTCTTTTCTTTTTTTTTTTTACTCACGTTTACCCCTAACACGGGATATCACCACTTGGACGTAAGCGGCTACTATTTGGGACCGTGCCCCAAAAAATCTTAACAAGATGTTGGTTTGCGTTACATTATAACGTAACGTTATACAGCCAGAGAAGAAGGTAGAAGAAAGTTTAGCTGTCCGAAAGTAGAAAATCGTAGAATAGAAAGCTTTTTAGCTTTAAGATATCTCTGCAGTGAAGGGGTGAGATTTTACTGTTAAGCGTTTTTTTTTTGGGGGGGGGCGGGAGGGTATGTACGTCAAGGGGCACACTTGCAACAAGTTTATCGGAGCACACTCCATTAGAATATTTATAAAACAGGCACAGAGATGCAAGATTGTGGCGATGGGACAGGGGTTGGTGTTTAGTTGACAAAGTGGGATCTATTAGATAAAATACTTTTTTTTGATCCTATCCAAGAAAGACACACTAGTGTTAGATGAACCAGTACAGAAGTGGCAAGAATTCTCCATGCATAGAAGATTGGTGGCCTTGCAAGTGTTAGTAGTCTATCATAACTTTCATGGCAAATGCTCGACTGAGCTCCAATCCATGGTTTCTCATTGTAAAACGTTTGTTACAAATATTCGTTTTGCTACGATAGCCGGCAACAACTTCCCTCTATCTTTATCTAAAAACTAAAAGAAAACTCTACGAAAAAGGTTTCTATCCTAGATGTGTACGTCTTTGGTACAAAATACCGTAGAGCTGCTACACAGTTAACTATAACTTGGCCATGTTCAAGTCATATGTAAACACGTTTTGTTGGACCGTCCTCTTAAATTACTAGACCCTATTCAAGCGTTTGCACTGAGTTATTTTGCGACTTATTCAACACTTATTAACCTTTATCCTTGTGTGGTCTCCCAGCCTTGATAATTGATGTATCTTAAATACGAAAAAGATATACTTGCATCTAAACGTCGTTGTAACAATTTGTAGCAGTCATGGCTCCAGAACTATGACGGGTATTTCTGTAAATCATTTTTCTAGTGCACTTTTTGTTAACTATACCACTGTGTTTGGCTTGACTGTTTCCGGCTTGCAAAGCTAAAGCAGTGAAAAGTATTATGTATTAGATTTAAAACAAAGTGTAATAGAGAGCGGACGCGCTTATGCAAATTCATACGAAACATGAAATGACATCAACGTAAGAATAAAGGACTATATAAAGAACATTTGCGACAGAAATGGGAGCACGTCGGAGAGTAAGTTCACGAGCACATTCAAAACGACGTTCGAGAAAACAGGAGTCAAAGAACACAACTACATAACAGGTGTGAATGATATTCGAGGTGGGGAGAGATCAGATAGAAGGAGCACGATCACGATTTATTCAGGAAAGTACACATAAATGAATGTTATTGTTAAAAAAAAAGAGTCCGATTATTACTTGTCTTATGTTCCTTGCGACGTAAACTGCATACAACATGTGGATGTCGTGTGTAAACGTGTTATAACAGTATCATTTATTTATTTTTTTAATGTGATCATAAATAAATTAAATAAAAGGAATCGATTTTCCGTTATGCATGCACTTTAGAAATCGATCGTGAAAATCGTCCAGCTTTCGCATGCATTCAGTTAGACAAGAAAATAGAGGATAGGTCATCTCCGTCATACCATATTAATCCGAAGATTCTATCATTGGGTTCCTCAATATTTTTCTAGTAAGAATTCTTTCTAAAAAGACATCGGGGATTATAAGAGGGGACCACGTAGACGGTTGCATATATCTAAAGTCAAAATGCTTTTTGTGGAACGATCTTGATTTAAAATGTGGACACATAGATCGCCAGCCCCTATAAATGCCCACTTATGGAACACTGTTCTGGTGGTCTACTTACATGTTAACTACAACATGGTAGCCTTCAAATCCAATGTAAACAAGTTCTTGTTGAGCCGTCCTCTTAAATAACCAAACTGTACCCAACTTAGACTATTAATAATTATTACACTACCGATTTACATTCATTAGCCCTTATACTTGAGTGGCTAGTAGGCCTTGATAGGTGGTGACGCCGTTGTAAAATATAAAATTAAAAAAACCCAGATCACTTGTGTTTTCTCCTAAGAAAGATTAAAATCAACAAATGATGTTACGAAATATTCGGCTTAGAACTGGATTTCTATTCATATTGGGGGGGGCAGGAAACATCTATTAATTTTTTGGTTTTGCTATTTCTTTTATAGCATATCAAATGTTTTAAGTTTTTTTTAATGACGAAACCAATAAGTTTGGATTTTTTTTTTTTTTATAGTTTAAGCTCTTTTACAATTTCGATTTTTTTTTCACGTTTTTGTCACTTGCGTTTTCCCCATAAAGGTTAAAATCTGGAAATGACGTTACGAAACATTCTGCTTTGAATCCCTATTCACATTTCGAAAAACAAACAAACAAATAACAAAAAAACCCCCCCAAAAAACGTCTATTACATGTTTGGTTTTGTTATATATAAATTTGCAAAAAAAAAAGTTTTATGCTGACAGGTTTACAATTTAATTTTTTTTTACGGTTTTGCTTTAATTTTATTCGTTTTACGACTTTTTTTTTAATACATTCTCCCCCCAAACAAGCCACATTGCCACTTTGTTGTAGGGGGCTACTATCAAGGACATAAACATCAGGGGTATTGTGTGGGGAGTTGGGCAGCAATATGTCGATTCACGTTTCACTTGAACTTCTGTATATCAGTACAGTTGGGGAAGCAGGGACCCGGAAGGGAATTCCAAAGTCTAGAGAAGAAACTACTGGAGTAGAAGGGTCTCTTGCGTCTAGGGATCTCTACTGTGAAGGGGTGGGAGTTAACTGCTTGTCGGGTTTGTCGGGGGTATTTACGTCGAGGGGGCACAAGTGCGTCAGAGCATTCACCATTAAAGTACTTGTAGACCAGGTAGATGGATGCACCATTTTGTCGATGTGACAGAGGCTGAAGTTTAGCTGACAGTTCAGGACCTATCAGATTGGCGACTCTCTTTTGAACCTTGTCTAGGAGCGAGCGACTAGTAGAAGATGCGCCAGCCCAAATATGACAACAATACTCCATACATGGGCGAATGGTGGCCTTATAGAGGTACAGGATACTTTCAGGCGTAAATAGCTTTCTAGCACGGTAGAGAGAACCCACCTACTTTGCAGCAGTCCTGGCAATGCTCTCAATGTAATTGTTCCAACTCATGTTTCCTGTGAACGTTAGGCCGAGGAGTTTAAAAGATGTATTTTCAGATAAAGTGTCATTAGCCATTGCTATTCGCGGTAGGGAAGGTTTCTTGTAATTATTTGAGGAAACCAGTTAAGTCTTGACAGCATTGAAGGTGACCAGCCATTTTTGTCCCCATTCCACTAATCGGAGGTCATCTTCTAGTGTTTCTGCAATTTCTTTAGATATGTGTTCATTTGTTTTCCTGTCGTGTCTGTTATAGAGCGTGGTGTCGTCAGCATCTCACAGACAATTTTGTCAGGGAGGTCATTTATGAATATTAGGAATAACAGAGAGCCAAGGATAGACCCTTAAGGCACTCCCGCATTTATATCATATTGTTTAGATGCACTACCGTCAAGGACAACCTGGATTTTTCTCTGATTAAAGAAGGATCTAATTATGTTATGTATTCTTCCAGTGATACCGTAAGATCTGATTTTCTTGAGCAAACCCTCCTGCCATACCCTGTCAAAAGCCTTAGATATATCTAGAGCTACCGGTCTACATTCCCCCACTTTTTCCAGTGACTGGTATATACGTTCTGACATTACAATTAGGATGTCTGCTGTGGAACGGGCTTGCCTAAATCCATACTGTTGGTCAGCCAGAAGTTTAGCATATGTAAGGTGATGGACTAGAGCTTGGTTAATTATGGTTTCAAATATTTGGACGAAAAGTGGGAGGATTCTAATGGGGCGATAATTTACTGGGTCAGTTCTTTCGCCAGAAGTCTTGAAAATTGGCACTACAGAAAAAGTTTTCCAGCAGGAAGGAAAGCAAGATACATTAAGGCATTTGTTGTAAAGTTTGGAGAGAACTGGAGCTACTTCGACGGCGCACATTTTTAATAGCACAGCCGGGATGAGATCAGGTCCTCATGCTTTTGCTGTGTCAAGATTTCTTATGATAGCATGCACCTGAGCAGGGGTGCTTTTCAGATCGTATAGTGTGGTGTCTGTCTGAATAGGAAAGTCAGGAAGGGGTGGTTTGCAGAGTCCAGTGTGGAGTTGGAGGCAAACCGTCTGGCAAGCATGTTAGCCTTCTCAGTTGCTGAGCAAACAACCTCATGATTGTTGGATAGTGAGGGAATTGTTGATTGCCTATTATTTACTACACTGTTGTAGATTTTCCAGAAGTCTCGGGTTCCTAATGTCTGTGCTTCGATACGTTTTCGGTGGTTTCAGTAAATTCTCTCTTAGCTGTCGCTATTTCTTTCTTACATTTATTTCTGGCTTCTATGTACGTCTGTCTGTTTGAGCTGGACTTATGTCGGTTAAATTTGTGGTACTCATGCTGCCCTCGCGCTATGGCAGCTGCACAAGTTGAAGTAAACCATTGGGAAGAGTGGGGCTTGGTATAGAATTTGCGTGTGGGAACATGTGCCTCAATTGCCGTTCTGAACCATTCAGTGGTCTCATTTGCGCAATGTTCAGTAGGAATTGAAAATATATTTTACCATGGAGCGTCCCTGATGAGGTCCCTGATGGCTTTCCAGTCAGCCTTTTTATAAGTGCTCGTTGTTTCGAGCAGTGGCTTTTCAGTTTTGGCTCTAGAGTTTAGGGTGATTTCAACCATTACCACTGCATGATCGGCGTTCTCAAGAGGGCTGTGGGCATTCGTTACACAGTCATCGGGAACTGTCGTCAGAAACAGATCTAGAAGTGATGCGTGTTGTTCTTGCTGGTCTGGGAAACGGGTTGGAAACGTAACCATTTGTGATAGGGAATGAGATATAGAGAAGTTACGTGTTGTGGTACCAACTGCGTCTGTGTAAGTAGAAAATCCAAGCCAGTTGCTGTGGTTGACATTGAAGTCACCAAATACATGCACTTGTGCGCTAGTGTTGAGGTAAAGTGCTGTATCTATGCTGTAAGAGACTTTTTTTATTAGGGTACAGTCCTGGGTCGAGGGAGAGCGGTAGAGAAAATAAAAGTAGCTAATGTTATATTGCATGTTAGTCTAAAGAACATAAAGACTTGGTCGTTTGATTCTAGTTTAGTTTTTCTAGTCAAGGGGAGGGTGTTTCGAATGTAGACTCCAAGCCCATGCATATATCTGTCACATTCCTTACGGCAGAGTGAGAGGTATCCAGGCTTGTTAAAGTATTTAGAGGGGATGGAGGAGTATAGGTACGTCTCACTTAGTGATATACCTCCATTTCAAATTATGTAATTCCAGATCCAGTAATTTTAGTGAATTTTTTTTGCGGTAAGTTCTTTCCATTTTCAAATATATTTTCACGGTTTTGGTTTGACATTTATTTTTTTTAATTTTATGACATATCAAACCCTTTTGGAACGTTTAATGTTGAATCCATTTATTTTGGTGGCATGTTTTATTCCTCAAGTTCTTTATTTTTTAAATCTTTATTGGTTTTATTTAGTTTGGTTGTTTTGTAGGGGAAACTGTTGCTTCGTTTTAGACTTTGCGTTGCATGATTCTGTTTTCAAGGGAAAAGGAAATCAATTATATACAAGTAAAGGATCAGACCTGCGCAATATTTTTTTATTTTTAAACAAATATTTATTAATTCAACATTTCTAAGTTTCGGCTCATACAAAGGATTTCATCAGAAAGTTATAGACAATACTTTGTTTTCCTAGTAGCCATGATTGCGTTTGGCGCAGTCTCTTATTGCCGGCAACAAAGGAAGTAAAAGTATTATCACTACGATTCGGATGCATAAAACGAAACACAGAAATGGTAAATAAATAAATGTTTATGCAAAAAAATATATAAATACTGCGCATGTCTGATCATTTAAACATCATGTTTTGACTTTAATTTCCACCGTGCTTCTTATCAGTGTATTTTTCTTAATAATAACACCAACCTTTGCTACATTTTAGATCGTGAAGGCAATACTTTCGGACGGCCTGATCTGGTAGAGCGAAGTCTTAAAGATCATAATTTGGAAGTTATTGTTACTTCATCTATTGCGTCCCGTATGCATAGAGAATCCCGGTTTCGACACAATGCGTATAACGACAGCCTAGAATTACAACCCTCGAAACGTTGCGAGAATAACATCCAAGACAAGAACTGCATAAATACATAGAATATGATTTCTGGTCTCATTTTATATGGCACACACAATCTTTCGATAATCAATCAACTGTAGCCTATTTCCTTTTCTAAAAGTAAATCGAAGCAATAAAAAAAGAGGAAAGTAATAGAGGACAAAAATATATTCGTTTTCCAGATTTAACGATACGCAACACAACGCCAAGACATTGCGGAATGGTGGGTGGGCTGCGCCAAAATAAGTCGCAGATCGCGAGACTTGACAGATAATTATGACCAATTAGACCCCGATGACGGCCCGCCATGATTTAAAGACTGGACAGTTTAATAGGGAGGCGGGAAGGCAGACAAACAAAGGGACTAATTGAGAAATTATGAGCCGTACTCTATAATCATTCGTTGTCGAAGAGAAATTGGATAGATTTATGTAAATTGACTGTAGTGGAGTCTATTTGTGACGAAGAAAAAAGACATTAATTCATATAATCTGACCACTGTTCTCATATTTGATCTTACTCTCACATTGTTTCAGTCGATGTGATTTGCGACCTGCTTCAGGTGCCTCTTCCCCAACCTTCTAATATTTCTGTCGACCTCCGGAATCTGGAAGGAATTTAAGGTACAGCCTTTATTTCATCCACATCGGTAGCTTGTTTTCATTCCCGTTGCAGTAATGCGTAATCGTATTCATAGTATCGCCCGCACTGACGATTGAACCTTCATCCTTCAGAATACACTAATTTAGAACTGATTAATAATAAGCACTTTATCAGTTACGCCATGGGTAATTGCGTTCGAAAATTCCTACATCTTTCGGAGTAACACAGCGAGGTAATTGAGTTGAAAGATGAACATGAAGAAAGTCGGAGGTTACATTAGTGGAAACGTTCGTAGATATTGTCCTCCGTTATTAATACATTCTACCGTAGATATTAATGCAGGTTTAACTTTCAGTAAGAAATCTCATGTGTCCAATACGAATGGTGGGGTAGGTTATTTCAATATTTCATGAGAATCTTTCACTTGGTGATACAAGCACCAAAATTGGCACAAATGATGTTCAGAATATTCATTTTAAGAAAAAAGCGTTAGCCATCAGAAAATTCAATATGGCTGCCAGTTTTCAAGATGGCTGCAGAAGCAAACCTGACAAATTTCAATTTTGGTGCTTGTATCACCAAGTGAAATATTGTTTCAGCAAGTTTTCCCACTAGAGTTCGATATTTGATTCAGATAGACTTTCTACTCAAGCACGCTTATTTTATTCATAAACTAGCACGTCGCCCGGTCGTAAAATACGTATAAATATTATATTTTTTTTATAAACGCAGATTACTTATTAATTATAAAAAGAATTTCTGTGGGTATTAAACTTAATATTAAATTTCTTTAAAAAAATGAAGTAAAAAAAAATGAAACTGAGAGATGTGCATGCAAATCTTATATATTTTCTAAACCGTTCATTTCTTGGAGTAAAAGCATAATACTCGATCTGTGATGGAAACCAAAACCGAAAGTACGAAAACTATTACATCAGGTTGACACGACTTTTTAATAGTGTTTTCACAACTGTAGTCGTGAAAGAGTTGGAAACAGATAAACATCCGGTAGCGTCTTATGTATCAATGTTTCAAATTTGACCCCTTTATTCAGGATGAAAACGGATTAAACAGTTTTAACATGTCTGAATGCTCTACATACCAAATCTCACTTCTCTAGATAACACATTCACAGGGTATATAGGTTGAGAAGTGTGCCCTCATACATTATTACTATTATAGAATAATAGAAGGTATACCGGGCGTTGCATAAATATTATAATTTAATTAATGCAGAATTTTATTTATTATAAACAGAAGTAGGTATTAAACTTAACGTTAAATTCCTTGAAAAATGCAAAAAAAGACGGACAGGAACTGAATCACGCGCATGCAAATAGTATGTTTTTTTTCTAAACAGTTCATTTCTTGTAAGTAAAAAAAATACTCGAACTGAGATCGAAACCAAAACCTAAATATTGTGCATCATGCAGGATAACTATTATTCTAGCTTTGCATGGCCTACAAAAAGTGATTTCAAAACAACTGATACTTAACAGAAGGAAGCTGTTCTCTTTCATAACAACGCATGCGCAGTCGTGAAAGTGTTAAAAAAATAAAAATTCGGTAGCCTCACACGTAGCATTTTTTTTTCAATTTTGACACATTAGATGTCATTCTTTCCGAATTAACACTAATTCAAAAGATTTCCACATGTCTGAATAATCTATATACAAAATTTCAAGTCTGTAGATTAAAAATTCGTTGAGTATATAGGTTGAGAATGTCCGCACACACGCACACATTCTCATTTTTAAAGAATATAAGAAAAAATAAGATAGATAAAGCCGGACATTTGTTTTTTTTTTTTTTCACTTTGATGAATTTTGACGCCCATTAAGAAAAACTCATTTTAGTTAAGTGTTTTTAATTTTAGATTTTTTTAATTTTCATTATCGTTTTATATATTTAAATTGAAAGGGGTCGTCACATGTAATTTTCCTTAACTTTTTCTTTTATGGCCTTCGTTTGGCCTGAGACTCGTTATTATAACACGATCCGTCCCGCTGGGCCGAATAAATTGCCGACCTCTGCTTTAAAGGAATCACAATTTTAGAAAATACTTATTGATTGATGTGTAATAAAAATATGAGATATGTCATAAAAGACGTACACTTTACTTTATCTGTTTACGTTAAAACTGAATTAAACTAAATATGACTCACGTTATGCACACACACACACGCGCACACCCACACACACACACACACACATACACACATATATGAGGATTGTTGCATCATATATATATATATATATATATATATATATATTTCCAGATGATCGCCGTCACATTGAGTTCTTCCAATCTTGTCGTCCATGCCATCTCAGATGACTCTGCACTCCCACCGCAGATTTGCACATCTTGAAGCAGATGTGACATACAAATTGAACAATTTCCACCGAGTTGACTTCCTCTGGAGGTGGACTGTTATTCCTATAAATAATCGCATGTCTTCTCAAACCAGCGGTAGACTTGCACACTTTGCTGCATGTTTAACAGATCATTAGGTTCGGACTAATAGGTGCAAAGTTGACCAGAGTTGGAGTTTTGACGCAGTCAGCTTTTGAAAAAAAAACACTCGTTCACAAGTGTCGCATTTCTAGTTCTGTGTGTCATGGTTAAGACCATCAAAAAAACCTTTGGAAAACTCTCTCTTCAGATTGCTGTGGGTCTGCTTTCTTTTCTCTAGAGCATCACAACGTTCATGTACAAGCTTTCACCACTTCGACCTTTGCAGAGTAAGTTCTTTTCATGTGTCGATGTTGATTTGTAAGACTTTCAAATTATTCTTTGTAGAGTCCCTGAACCTCTTCCTAGGCTTGTGTTGAGGGCGCTTGCCCTTTTCCAGCTCCCCGTAAAAATGTTTTGGCAGACTACAATATTTCATTCGAACCAAGTGACCCACCTAACGTATGTGAGATCTGATTACAAGGGTCTCAAGACTAGAGCAACATGCTCTCACAAAGACTTCAGTATCGCGTACTAGTGCTTGCCACTTGATGTTAAGGTACGTCTCAAGCATTTTTGGTGAAATCGTTCAAGCCATTTAATGTGCCTTTGATGCAATGATGTCCATGTCTCTGATGAATACAACAGTGTGGTTAGCACACAGGTTTGGTAAACGCAGATTTTAGTCCTGTCTTTGATGCCACGATAAGACCACACTTTCTTCTCCAACTTTCCAAAAGCTACAGATGCCTTCTGAATTCGCCTGTGGATTTCAGTGTCGAGACAGCCATCCCTCGACAGAGAACTACCAAAATGAATTAACTACTCCATCTAGCACCACAGACCATGATGTTCGGCTCTACGTATGACTGGCCCGGTACAGGAGTGAACGCCACCATTGTTTTAGACAGACAGATCCTCAGACCAAAAGCTATTCAATATCGTCTGCATACAGTAACTCCTTGACCAAGATATGATGCAGCTTGGATCTGGCATTAAATCTTATAAGATTAAAAATGCGACCTTTGATTCGAAACTGTAACATGACACTTCCATCGCAATCTCGAAACGCATGAGCAAGTAGAGTAGCAAAATATATAGAGAAAAGAGTAGGGGCAGGAATATCACCTTGTTTGACATCATTGCCAAATGGGATTTCATCAGACAATTTTCCGTTAAATGAAACTCGAGCTTTCATGTCCGTGTGCAGTTCCTTGAATATTCTAACAAAGGTTGGAGGGCACCCTACTTTCTCTAAGATTAACCAGAGAGCATCCCTTTTAACGGTGTCAAATGCTTTGGTTAGATCCACAAACAATTGATACAGTGGTATCTGTTGTTCAATGCATTTCTTCCGGACGTGCTGGGCTGAAAAATCCATAGTTCCTCTGCCAGACCTAAAGCAACTTTGTGACTCTGGAATAGAATTAGAACAAACATCCTCCAGTAACCTGTTTAATAGAAGTCGTGCGAGAACTTTCCTAGCAGCCTCCAAAAGCATAATCCCACGGTAGTTGTCACAAACATTCTTCTGTCCCTTTCCTTTAAAGAAGGTAACGAAGACACAATCAATCCAATCCTGTGGAACAAGAACACCTTCCCAGATTTCATCAACAACCAAGGATAGCATTAGCAATGTTTACACCTCCAATCCTAAGAAGTTCCACCGGAACACCACCCAAACCAGGTGCCTCACAACTGCTGATTTGTGCGATAGCCAGCTGCACCTCAACCAGATTAGGCGAACGATCTATTCTGAATATGATATCACATTGTGGTAGGCTATCAATTACATCAGCATCTACTGTTGAGGGATTGTGAAACACATCAGTAAAGTGCTCTTGACATCTTTTCAAGATATTTTCTGGATCCTTAATGACAACAGAACTATCTTTCACCATTAGGGAAGATATTGAAGAGGTTGGTTGGTTGTTTTTGTTTTACGGCATATCATCCCTTTTCGGGTTATTTAATGCCGAATCCAAAGATTTTGAAGAACATTTTTTTTTAATAGAGTATATTTGTTGCTTTCACGTCAGTTTCTATTTAACCTATAGTTGGGACCCTAACAGGTACTACCACTCCGGATCAGAGTGGACCTGGGAGCAATGGTAATTAAAGGGTGACTCCACACTCCCCAAAGCCCACAAGCTGGGGCCTCACCACTGGATATAGTTTAAAGTCATATCCAGGACCCCCATTGAGGGATATTTACCCTCTGCAGGGGCGCAGTCAGCGTATTCTAATGCCCCACCCACAGGGCCGAAGAGGTAGGACAACCAAATACTTGGCGGAGGAGTCCATAAAATTCCTTAGAATTTTTTTGTGTCAAACGCCTTTTGGATCTGCTCCGTTATATTCACCCACCATTGGTTTTTCATTTTCCTTAGCTCACGTTGCAATGTGGCTTTGATCTCTTTGTATTGTCGCAAATTAGTTGTATGATCAAAATGATCTTCACGAAGTAAAGATTCATAAATTTTCTGTTTATTCATCAGCAACTGTTTAATTTCAAGATTGTCGTCAAATCAGTCCTTGTTCTTATCCCTATTGAAAGCAATAACTTCAGCACCAGCAGAATTAACATGAGCCTTAAAATTCACCAATGTACCATCAAATGCAAGATTATCGAGCTTTTCTGCCATACTCCTTTGAACTTTAGACAACTTTTACATCAGTACGGCTAGGCACCTTAACACCACTATGAAAAACCTTCTTATGGATTCGTAAATTAAACTTTCCTCTCACCAACTTGTGATCGGTGTCACATTCAGCACTGCGCATAACACCAACAGTATATGCATCTCGAAGGTCGCGTTTTCTAGTTATGAAGACGTCAATTAGGTGACCATAATTTGAACGTGGGTGTATCTAAGTAGTTTTGCGCTTCAATTTACGGCGAAAAAAGTGTTACAGATAGCAAGATTTAATTCTGAACACAGCTCTAGTAGCTTAAAGCCATTAGCATTCATGGCACCGATGCCATAGCGGCCAAGAGGACTCCAGGTCTCATAGTCTTTCCAAACACGGGCATTGAAATCATAAAGACTAACAAGTTTGTCATTAATTGGTGTAGATGCAACAACAGAGCGCAGAGACTCATAGAAACACAAGATGTCATCTTCACTCGCTTGAAGGGTTGGTGCAGAGACCGAAAGAATAATGATGGATCTGTTATGTGAGAGAGGAACACGAAGTTTCATGATGCGATCGCAGATACTGGAAGAAAATTCCATAGTATCAAACAAGGATGTTTTAATCGCAAAACCGACTCCACCATTTCTAAGGATACCCTCCGGTTTACCAATCCAAAAGAGAATGTAGCCTCATGATAGTTCTGTCATTTGATCTTCTCCTGAGAGGCGGGTCTCTGACAGAGCAGCAATATCTATATTAAGTCTCCGTAGCTCTGCAGTGACGAACGTTGTCTCTGGAGAGTTTGATGACGCTTTATCATGAAAGTGCGTACATTCCAAAAGCATAAATTGAATTTTACTCCTTTTTGGAGATAAATTTTTGTTTTTTTCCTGCTTACATGAACGACCGTAAGTATGGCAGACAATTTATAGTGCACCTTTTCTAGCACTTTCCAAAGACATTGAGTGAGCAGTGCTCTCCCAGAATTGTTTGCTCAGTCACAGGAACCCCCACTTGCGATAGAAATAAACGACAGATAAAGATAACATAGAAAAACATAAAAGATAAAAGATAGCTCTCAAGTAACATCAGTACATCGTTGTATTAAAGTGACAAGCTCTTGTACGACACGAGTGCCACTCTCGAAGTCTCATCAACAATAACACAGTGACAAGCCATTGCAAGATGTCTGGTAATTGCTTTGACCGAAGATTTCTCGTAAGAGTTGTCTACTCCTAGAAGTATTGCCTCCACCTCGGCTTACAGGAGCTCCTTCTACCCCGCTAATGTCATTTACCAAAGACTGAGACTTAAGTAGCTGGACACCATAGCATGGTCCACATGCCGTTGAGTCATGAATGCCGCAGTCAATAGGGCTTAATCTCCTCTAGAGGTTTCTGTCAGGGTTACCTCACCCTTAACCTTCGGTTAAAAACCTTGCCCCACAAGGCAGTGGCGATTCATTTTTCTTGCCTTGAACACTCGCCATTCACTAAAGCCCCGTTAGCGTGACAGAACTCACGACGTATATATATATATATATATATATATATATATATATATATATATATATATATATATTTAAATATAAACATATATATGCAAAAACAGAAAAAAATATAGGAGCTAGAAGTAATTTAAAGAAAGAGATAGCGACATCCAAGGGAGAATGCACCGATACCACCAGAAAACGTATTGAATGCAGTAATTAGACACTCGTGATTTCTGGAAAATCTACAACAGTATACGAGGGGCGTGCAATAAGTAATACCCTTGACCCACTCTCCATAGAAGTAGAGCAATGGAACTTGGCCCATTTATTAGTCTTTCTCTACATAGGAACCACCCAGAGTTATGAATTTTTCCCATCGTTTGATGCAGCTCTGGAGACCGTTTTTGTAGAACACCTAATGTTGGTCCTCAAACAACGACGTGACTTCAGAAATCAAGGCTGCATCATCTGGGAAACGCTTTCCTTTCCAAAACAACTTCGTGGCTGGGAAGAGGTGAAAGTCAGAGGGTGCAAGGTCAGGAGAGTAGTTGGAATGGGGGAGGATTTCATAACCACACGCCCGTGCTTCTGATCTGGTGACATGCGAGTTGTGGATCGGAGCGTTGTCCTGCAGGAGGAGAGTATCTTTGCTGGTCTTGCCCCGCCTTTTGATTTTGATAGCTCCCCTTAATTTCCTCAAAAGTGAAGCATATTAGGCTCCTGTAATTATAGTACCCTCTGCCAATAAAATCTGTCGTCAGTACTCCGTCATGGTCCCAAAAGACTCTCAGCATAACCTTGCCAGCGGAGGGCTGCACCCTTGCCTTCTTTGGAGGTGGTGAGTTCAAGTGCTTCCACTGCATTGGCCTCTGGATCATAGTGATCGACCCAGGTATTATCCTGTGTAATCAGTCTTTTGAAAAACTTGTACTCATCTTCTTGGCACATCTCCAAATTCATCCTCGAGCACTCGACGCGTTCTCGCTTCTGGAATGGTGTGAGCAACCTGGGAATCCACCTGGCAGACACCTTATGCATATGCAAATGGTCATGAATGATAGTTTCGTTAGACCCTGTACTAATCTTGACATCTTGGGATATTTGGCGAATAGTAATGCACCAATCTTTCAAAATACCACCCTCAACTTGACGGACAGAAGCCTCATCAATGGCAGAAGGGAGGCGACCAGGACTGGGAGCTGTTTCCACAGACTTTGGGCCATGTTTGAATTCACGATGCCAGCGTTTTATAAGGTCATATGATGGGGCATTATCACCATAAGTTTCTTTCATTCCATCAAAAGTCTCCCGTGGTGTGCGTCCTATCAAATACAAAAACGAGATCACTGCTCGACATTCAACAGGCTTCATTTCACACTTGACTCAGTTCAACACCTGTAAAACAGAAACCACAATTAAGAGGGGCGTGCAATAAGTAATACCCCTGCCCCACTCTATGTTGTCTGATCTAGCTGAAATTTTGTATGCGCAATGATTTATTTCTCTACGGGTTATGTGGAAAATTCAGCTCTGAACTAATTGTGGTTTCTGTTTTACGACCATAAAGTTGTTTTTGACAATCAGTTGCTATGGAAACGTGAGATTGTAGGTTTACAAAATATTACTGGCAGTAATATTCTATAAGTTATCCCATCTAAACAAGAATTGCTCGATATGCAAGATAGAGCAAATAACTTTCTTTTTGTATATATGCACATGTTAAGTAGAGCCTTACTATAAGCACATTAACATACTAGACTTTAAATCTCCTACACGTAATTTGCACTCTAAGTTCTAATTATAATAGTATTTCCGAAAATATTTAGCTTCCCAATTAAAGAATTTAAAATTTCGCCCCCATCTACTAACCAGAAAAGGAGTAAAAATTCCCCATTGCAAGGTAATCTCCAGATCCGTACGTATAAACAAGAAAGAACTATATACTCAATGATGGGTCATCCCTGTTGGTACTAGGTTAATTAAATTCTATAACCATAGTTACGCAACCCCACTTTTTTCATCTTATTAATGTTAAATTAGCAGTGTAGGGGTTAAAAATTATCTATGATAAATTTAGGTAAGTTGCATACACTAATTATTGTTATAATTAATGGTGTTAAATAATGGTATACATTCTTTATGTCTAAATATATTTTTTTGTATATATGAGGGTATATCTGGGTATATATGGAACACGTGTTATATGTGGGTATATATGGGCTTAGATGTAAGTGAGCGTATGTGTGTATAAACTGTATGGTTGCGTGTATGTAAAAAATATATTGTATGCGTGCATGCATATGTACGTGTGTATGTATGTATGTGTGTGTATGTATGTATATGTATATGTGTATATATATGTATATGTGTATGTATATATATATATATATATATATATTCATGTATTCATAGGAAACTTTGTATATATTGGAATGCAGTTTTAGAAAATTTCCCTGGTTAAATATTATTAAATAGTATAATGTTATGGATATTACTGATTTTAAACGTTTTTCAGTAAGGTATTATCATTACTTTATTAACTTTGTTTTAACTTATTTAGCATTGAACTATTACCGTAAGGATCATAAAATAATATAAAACGTTCCATCAATAATATTAGAATTAATTTCACAATTAGCTCATAAACATTAATATATTCTAAACTTTAAGTCAATCCTCCTTTCTAAGGGAAATATAGATACGTATAAAATTAATAATAATTAGCACCTCATGGGCAGTATATATAACTTGAGTTGACGGACCAAATACGATTTAAAATGACAATGAGATTTGAGATGGAACGAGGAAAAATCCGGAAAAAAACGAATTATTCCATTTACGTATTTGGCCCATCTTTTTATTTTCAATTTTACTTTTGTTTTTGTTCTCATCTCTATATTATTATTCTTCCTCCCCTTCCCTTCCCCGAACTAAGTCTCTATATCTAGTACACGACCTGACCTCAATTAAGCGACCGGCCAAACTTTATGATTCTTTGATTCTATTCGAAGAGATATCTATTTATATACATGTATGTATGTTTATGTGTGTATATGTATGTATATGCATATGCATATATATGTTTATATATATGTGTGTGTATATGTGTGTATATATATGTGTGTGTGTATGTGTATTTGTATGTATATGTTTATATGTATATTGTGTGTATGTGTGTGTTTGTATATGTGTGTTCATGTGTATATAAGGATGAATATGCACATATGTTTCACTTCCTACCACTTACCACTACATATTCTCCCTAACACATCGCCCCACTAAAAATAATATATACTTCCAATGAAAAGGTTTCCACCAGACTTTGAATTATTATCGCTGGACCCACAAACAAATTTAAACAAGCACTTCCTCGATTCGGATATCTACACAGCTATGCGGATTACCCAATATATAGCTTGGACATTATTACCAAACGGATGTAAAGAACGTATAACATGGATTTTACCAAGACAGCTGGATCTACAAAAAACATTCACATCCTTTTTCTACAAATCCTCCTGCTACAGGACTTCTGATAAATGTATTATTTTCACTTTGACTTTCCATGTCTCACTGCCTTTAGCAAATAGGGTGCATACCTTTATAACTATTTGCTAATATTTTCTCTCCTCTGATGAGATGGTGACATCGAAACCCTATAGGTTAAGGAGATTAATTTTCTAAAGCATTCTTTGTCTTGCTTAGAATAATAAACATTCTTTGATATGAAACTCAACCACTTCATTTCATTTCAATGAGAGTTTTTTGAAATTCATTGAATTACAATTTAATATATATATATATATATATATAGAGAGAGAGAGAGAGAGAGAGAGAGATTAAGAGGGTCGCTAAAAATTAAGCCATTCTAATTTGTAACTCAGAAAGTTAAGTAGCTACGAAAATAGGAGGGTAATATTAAAACTAGTGACACTTTGTGCTCCATAATTATTTCTTTCTTCAAAGTCACCACTGTTTTCTAATGCAATTTTTCTAAGGATTTAACTACGGGTACCTTTTTTCTGACGTACGCCCATGTCAGGGGGTAGCTTTAATCGACTTTCACGTTGTCAATATCTGCAACAGGAAGATGAAAACGTCAGGTAATGAATACATAATTTCAATCAATCTAAAATGATCCATTAATGCGAAATAAAAATGGGAGACATTACTTTTGGAACGCCTGTTTGTATTTTTGTCAATGTTTGTCCGAAGTCCATAAAGAGCGTCGACAGGGGAATGTAGTAAATACTATAGAAGGTCAGACAGAGATAAGAATGATACAATATGTGTTGATCTGTCCTGACAAAATGGCATGATTAATTGGTACCATAACATTGGAAATATATCAGTAACATTCATTCCTAAACACGCCCAATTCACTCATCTGCTTATAAAATATTCAATAGAAACTCACTTTAAATCTATAATGTATTCGTGGCTAGACTTGAATACAATGTCTTAAAATAGTATCTATACTCAGACATAGCTAATACTCAATAAGAAAAAAAAACATATCTGATATTATTGTTTTTATAGTAACTTATTTTGTCAATCGGATAAAAATTGAATAAGAATGTGCTTACACTAATAGTGTATTTGTATATTATATATTTTTGCGGACTGTTATCCTCATCTTCATAGTTGTGGTTGTGCAACCACGTTTCGGCCAACGTGTTGAGACAGTTTCAGTTACAAAACTCAGCATTCCTACGCAGTCGCGGTAAACCACATGAAGAAGGCCAGAGGATGAGTAGGCCGAAATGTAGTGAAGCAACAACAACCTCGCAGATAACCAGTTCGATACCAGTTCGCAAAAAAATCAATACACAAATTAGGAACCTTATCTCAAAGGACGTTAACAAATAATATATTTTTTTTACTTGCGTGTCATCACTTATCAAGGCCATAAGGCTAATCAAGGGTAAGGGTTAATTAATGTTAGTTAGTAGTGCAGTAATCGTTCATAGGAAAAATTAGGTAGAATTTGATTATTTATAGAGAAACCTCAACAAGGATATGTTTACATTGGATTTGAAGGCAACGATGTAGTATTCAACCGGGAAGCAGGACGTAAGAACAGTAATCCACAAGCAGGCGGTTCTTGAAAAGAAGTATTTAGGCACAGACAGAGAATGGGGAATATTGTTTTTAGTGATTGTAGCTCGTAGAGCGTTTTTTTTGTGAAAGTTTAAGAAAAGCGAGAACACCATATATTAAAGTTTAGCCGAGCAATCTCTCTCTCTCTCTCTCTCTCTCTCTCTCTCTCTCTCTATATATATATATATATATATATATATATATATATATATATATATATATATATATAAGTAAACGTGCCTCTGTGGGTGTCTGTGTGTGTGTGTCAGTGTACATTTCCCTACGCAATAACTCTGTCAATTTTCAGTCTACAGACTCGAAATTTGATATACAGGGTACTGAGATTTGGGAAAATCTTTATAATCCGTTTTCGGTAGGAAAATTGGCTATTAAAGGGTCAAAGTTCAACGATTTGACCTTTGAGAACTCTTACAAACTCCTCCGCCAATTTTGGGTTGAAAAACTTGAAAATTTAGATATAGGTTCCTTGGATATGGATATAACTTAATAACTTGATGTGAGTCCCAAAAATAAATGTTAAGAGGTCATAATATGGGTCAAAGTAAAAAAAAAATGACCGCTTTTTTTTTTGGCTCAACATACACCTTCAAACACTCGGGCAACACCGGGCTTGAATGCTAGTATATAATAATAGTGACTTGTTATAAAATCGTTGATAAAGTAATTCATGATTGTTTCTGCAAGTAGATATTTAAAAATTATTTCAGACTTCTCGCAGTGATACATCTGGAAAATTAAACGATACGCACACGGAAATGTAACCAAACGCTAGAAACGACCAACTTAATTAAATTAATGCAAACAGAGGTCTTCCCTATGCTTGATAGATTGTCTATGTTCTTGCACCTTTAAGAAAAAATAGAAATAATGGCATACCACAAAAAGTAAACATATTGAAAGTCGATATGAACGACCAATTAAATGCAAAAAAAAACTGTTTCATTCCAAAATTCCTTAGGTAAAAAATATTAATTTCTGTAAACGAAACTGCTCACTAAAATTATAGAACATTGACACAATTAAAAGACAGTAGAGATGAAGCGTGGGACGAGAATTGTATAGACATGATTCTCTCACCTCTGATATTGAGCACGTGGTGCAATGGAGGAAAAGTGATTGGTTAATTTTATTGCATCTAAAATCAAGCTTCTATTCTTACATCCTCAACGCTCTTATCCTTGTCTGACATCAATTTAAATAAATGGCTCACATCTTGGAAGGCTCCATGTTTTGACAAGCTTCCGGATCTAACGTTTACTCCTGATCTTAAACGGAATACGTACATAAACTCCGTTGCCAAGACTACTGAAGAAATGTTCGGATCATTCTCCTTCTCCAGCAGATATCTCAGTGCTAATCCAATTCACTGCCTGTATGAGAGCCAAGTACGTCCAAGGATGGAGTACTGTTGCTACATCTTGGCAGGAGCTGCTATAAGCAGCTTATCCTGCGTTGACAAAGTTACAAAGTAGACTTCCTAGCCTAGTAGTGATACCTTTTTCTCTTCACGGCAACCTCCTTCCCACAGAAGAGCCGTTGCGAACCTGTGTCTACTTCATCGTTGTTTGCATCTGAGCTCTAATCTATGACTGTTCTTTGCCTGACTTTCACGTAAACCACTAGTCTAGCTGAAAACACTATCACTAATTTCCTCCACTCTTCATCTATGCCTATACCTAAACGTAGATTCCATGTACAAAGCTTCTTTCTTAGAACTGCACGCCACTGTAACCGTTTTTCAGCTTTACAACTGATTACAGTATGGTCGTCTCCAAGTCCAGCGTGAGCAAGTTCTTGATGGGGCGTTCCATTTAAGTAATCCAATTTACCAAATTTCCATCACTAATGGTTATTACGAGATTGTCCAAAGACTACCGTACACTCATATAACCTTACCCATTAGTGGCCCCGAGCCTTCATAAGTGGTGACTATTTTATAAAATTAAATTTAAACCAGTCAGAATCTTGACGAATTTCATCTATTGCTAATAAGCAAACAGACATTTTCATATATAAATTAAAAGAACACATGAAGAAACGGAACCACACGAACCTAAATGATGTTTGACTTTCAGTAATCTATTAAGCTGGGACCACAAAAAACTCACAAAAGATCAAGATGATGGTAATACCGAATATATATATATATATATATATAAGTATATATATATATGTGTGTATATATATGTATATATATAAATCGTTCTAAAGGTGATATATATATACACATATATACATATATGTGCATATATATACATACATATATTTATATACATATATATACATATATGTATATATATATATGTATAGCAGTGTTTCAAAGGAATTACTATCGCTGACAAATGCCAATAACAAAAACTTAACTTTATAAGCGATTAAAGATCATGCTGAAAGTGATCATCGACGGTGGTACATCTGTTAAGTATCCGGATGCTGATATCGTGAGTTCAATCCTGACCTGTGTTGACGATTTCTAAAAAGCCAAATTGGTATATTTTACGCACGTAAAAATTATTTTGTAATAAAAATAAATGATTAAGTACGTCCCATAAAAAAGGGGCGTCTATTCATATATATATATATATATATATATATATATATATATATATATATATATATATATATATATATATATGAATAAAAATAAGAGCTTATAGTTCTTAAAAAACCGCGAAGGTTGTGGAACCCGCCCCAGCGTTTTGAAGAATATCGCTAAAAAATGCCAATAAGCAAATCTTATATATATATATATATATATATATATATATATATATATATATATATATATATATATATATATATATATATATATATGAGAGTAGAAAAAAAAAACCATGTTCATTTATACGTCTAACAACGTTTCGTCTTTATTTATCGAGAAAATAGCAGCTAACATATCTCGATTACATTGAGATATTAATTCCATAATTCTCATCATACACACATAGACACGCACATATATATGCGTGTGCGTATGTATGTGTATGCATACATATATTTGTTCTACTAAAATCCAATTATTACATTTTATTTTTGAATGAAATGATGAATGCTATGAATTGCTACATTATAAACTCAACACCAAAAACTGATTTAAAAAAATAGAATTGGTTCCGACAACCTACACTAAGGCTTTCTTATAAACCCTGTAAGTCTAATAATTAGTCCTCTTTCTTTCTCCCTCTCTCTCTCTCCCTATATATATATATATATATATATGTATATATATACATATAAATATATATATATATATTTATATATACATATAATTTTATTACTTTAAAAGTCATTAAGACACAGTTATTACCTTTCAGATAGATATAAATAGATTGAGACGAATATATATATATATATATATATATATATATATATATATATATAATTGTATACTTTCTTCAGATATGAAACTAATGAGCAAAATCCGATAGCTCTTAAGTAGATCACCTAAACGGAAGAAGACCTTTAAAGGAAAGGAACCATCAAGTATAATTGTAATGTCGATAATCTTCCCATTGAACTCGGGTAAGTTTGATCAAGTAAAATGCTATTCCACGAATTCGTGTTATGTCGACTTTTATATTACGTTTGTCTTATTCGAAAACACCATTATAAACATATTTTATTTTTACAAATTTTAAACCGGAATTTCCAAAACAAATGGAATAGTAAAAAAAACAATTAAAACGGTGTGATTCTCCCTGCAATTTATTACCACAAAACACCCCATTCTCTTCTTTTCTTTATCTATCTATCTATCTATCTATCTATCTATCTTTATATATATATATATATACATATATATATATATCCTCGGCTTGGGAGAGGTGTTAGTCTAGCGGCACTGATGAGTTGTGAAACAACGAAACAGGTCTGTATGTCGATGACTAAAATATATTTTATAAAGCTCCCCTCTTTGGTAGAGCACTCTCGTAAATTATCTTACTCGCTACTTAATTTAGCTGAAATAATGCGAAGCTCGCGATTTGTTTACAAACAAACGTTTGAGCCCTCTACGAGTAGCGGACGGATGTTTATTTAAATAATCGTTCGGACAGGTTAATTTCGGCCACTGATTCCGTAGTCATGGGGTAGGACTGCCGACTGTCAGCACGACGGTTCTAGGTTCGATCCTCGGCTTGGGAGAGGTGTTAGTCTAGCGGCACTGATGAGTTGTGAAACAACGAAACAGGTCTGTATGTCGATGACTAAAATATATTTTATATATATATATATATATATATATATATATATGACGTAGTATTTTTCGAATCAACTTGTTTCTATGAAAAAAAAACAAGCAAAAAAATAACAAAACGAAAAACAAAAACAATATAAGGTAGAACCCCGGGATACGTTCCCCGTTTTAGTGCTACGATGTGAAATACGATGATTTTTCTGGTTCCTTGTTACGGCATTCGCCTCGGTATACGATTTTATTCATAATGTTATTTGACTATATACATGTGTATTATATACTGTACTGTATTTTGTTACTTATTTTTAATGGTAGTATCCGCGGGTTCT
Source organism: Euprymna scolopes (assembly GCF_053919585.1). Taxonomy (NCBI): domain Eukaryota; kingdom Metazoa; phylum Mollusca; class Cephalopoda; order Sepiida; family Sepiolidae; genus Euprymna; species Euprymna scolopes. The sequence continues at coordinate 47,026,241 of NC_136520.1, forward strand.
ACTGTACTTATTGAGATGGATTTCTTCTTATTAAAATAGAATGATAAATGAATAAACAGATAGGCATTTCTCTACTCAAACATACCCGTCTTATGTGTTTGTTTTTCTTTTCTTTACTCTCATGCTTCTGGTTCTTTCCGCATAGCTTTTGGCTTTTAAAACTTCCATATATTCCTTTACCAGCAATGCTTCAGGCAAGCTGCCATTTACTCTTCAAGATAATTTTATATACACATGGAGCGGGGCAATTTTGTAGATGGGGCACTAAAAACGCATTCTAAGTAGATACTTATTATTTTTACCGGACGGGTGTTTTAAATATATTGGATATTACTTAATCCCTTGTGTACGCTATTAAGCGAGACTAATTCATAGATATTGTCAGATAATCATTCTAAAGGGAGAATACTTTGACGTACATCTTGCACTGTTCGTAATGTATCAGTATTCTTGCACTAGCTTTTAATTGTAAGCAGGCTTTGTAGAAGATGTAAGCGATGTGCGTAGCCCAAAAAGCCCATGATAGAGCTATGCATATGCGCACAACATTAATAAAGAGTAGATTGCGCATCGTTGGTGCATTTTCGGTAGACTTATATTTTTTACTCTCTTTTTTTAAAACTTAACCCCCCCCAGTGCATGTGCGATGCTCATGTAAAAAATCTCAACGCAATATTATCGGAAACCGTTTCTTACCGTCAATGGATAATTCATTCATATTTAAACGCGTTGAATGATCTGTTTTACAACTTCCAATTTTATTATAAAAATGTAGAAATTCTTATACCCTTAACACATGCTTCAAGCGGAACGTTACCTTTTAAAATCTTAAAGTCGTACAACATTACTAGTAGATTGAAAAATATAACTAATAGTCGTTGCTACATTACTAGTAGATTTTAATAGATTACTAATAATCGTTGTTTTTTTAACATTGCTAAGAGTGGTTACAACATTACTAGTAGTTTTAAAAATATGGCTAATAGTCGCTACAGCATTACTGGCAGTTTATAAACATGGCTAATAATTACAGCATTACAATTAGTTTTTAAAACATAACTAATAGTCATTACAGCATATCTAGTCGTTTGTAAAACGTAACTAATAGTCATTACAGCATTATTCGTAGTTTATAAACAAGACTAATAGTTTTTAAAACAAGACTAATAGTTGTTACAAAATAACTTGTAGTTTTAAAAACATGAATAATAGTTCTTTCAGCAGTACTGGTAGTTTTAAAAATATGACTAATAGTCGTTACAACATTATTACTAGTTGTTACAGCATAACTTGCAGTTTTAAAAACATGAATACAAATTCTTACAGCATTTCTCGTAGTTTATAAAACATGATTCCTAGCCGTTACAACATTACGAGTAGTTTTTTAAAACTTGGTTAATAGACGTTACATCATAACTTATAGTTTTAAAAACATAACTAATAGTTCTAACAGCATTACTCGTAGTTTATAAAAAATATTAATAGTAGTTACAGCATTACTTATAGTTATGAAACATGTTTAATTGTAGTTACAGCATTACTGGTAGTTTTTAAAACATGACAAATAGTTGTTACTAAATTAAAAACATAAATACAAATTCTTACAGCATTTCTCGTAGTTTATAAAACATAATTCCTAGTCGTTACAACATTACGAGTAGTTTTTAAAAACTTGGTTAATAGACGTTACAGCATGACTTATAGTTTTAAAAATATGACTAACAGTTCTTACAGCATTACTCGTAGTTTATAAAAAATATTAATAGTAGTTGCAGCATTACTTATAGTTATGAAACATGTTTAATTGTTGTTACAGCATTACTAGTAGTTTTTAAAACATGACAAATAGTTATTACTAAATTACTAATAGTTTTTAAAACATGATTACTAGTCATTAGTAAATTACTTGTTGTTTTTAAAACATGACTGATAGCAGTTACAACTGTTTTTTTTTATGTCGTTAACCAGTTAATCATCGTCACCTCCTAATGATAAAATAAAAATAAAAAAAGGAAACGAAGTAGTAGACAAACACGTGTAGAAATACACGATGTCTGTGGAAAAATAAAATTGCTGAATTCGAATAAACTTAATATAAAGAATAAAAAAGAAAATAATGATATGAAAAAAAAGAGAAGGAATGAAGAGGAAAAAAAGGAGGTAAAGATGAAGACGACGAAAACGATGATGATGTAAAAGTCGGGAGATAAAGATGTTGGGAAAACCAGGAGGGAAAGAAAAAAGAAAAAGTATGACAACATTAAAAGTACCAACGAAGAATACGAAGCAGAAGAAACAAGGAGGAAAATCGACTGAAAAAAGGAAAAGTAGAAAAAAACAAAAGAAATGTTAAAAATATAAATAAATGAAGGAGAGAAAAAAAGGGAAATAAAAATGAAGACGCGATGAAGAGACAAAAAAATAAAAAAAAATATTAAAAGCTAAAATAAAATACAATCATGCGTAGGACAGCTTTAGAGATTAAATTAATTTTATTAAAAAAGAGAAAAAAATGTACCATCAATACTCTGAATAATCACTCAGAATATAGAAAACTCGATGTATCGTAAAGAATATCGATTTTTTTAAAAAATACTCAACTAACATACTCAGCCAATCAGCAGCAACATAAGCCGTAGGGTCCCGCGCTTTTTCCGTGCCCTCCCTCTCCCATCCCGAATCGACAGGGAGGGGAGCAATGGGTGGCAGAATGTGATGCAATAATTTTACTTTTTTAGTGTTTTGTTTTGTAATTTTTTTTTATCGTTACTTAATTCCAAATCAAAAACCATCCGTCGCATTTAAATAAAGTTGGGTGTTTTAATATCATGCTCTATTTGGCGGCTGCTGGAAAAAAGAGATTTTCTTTTAAAAAAATCAACAAAATAAAATTAAAAAATATAAAATAAATAAAAACAGGCAAAAGATCGCAATAGCAATCAATACTGCGTAGACTGAAATTAAAATGGGAAATTAAATCTCAAACTTGTCCTTCGAAAGATGCAGACAACAGGGGTATTGACCATATATCATTATCATTATCATTATTATTATTATTATTATTATTATTATTATTATTATTATTATTATTATTATGTATTTATACCTTTTATTAGGTTTCTGCTATATGATTTCGTTTCCAGGAGATTTCTTGTTCTCCTGAGGTATTCCTTTCCAATTTTCACTTTCATTTCTGTTGCTCTGATGGTGTCCGCTTCCAGAATTACCAAGTATTTATAGTTGTCTTGTTCCCCCAGTGCCCTCATTTTTCTTTGGTTGGGTAGTTCCATGCCTTCTGTCGTTTCCAGTTTTCCCTTTCTGATAACTAGTTGTGCGCACTTTTCCATTCCAAATTCTATTTGGATATCTTGGCTGAAGTTTCAGATCGTCCATGTACATCAGGTGGTTCATTTTTTCCTCTGTATTGGAGAACTTGTATCCGGCTTGGCACTTTCTCAGAATACTGTTCAAGGGCATCATGGCTATGCTGAACAGTAGTGGTGATAATAAGTCTCCCTGAAAGATGCCTCTTTGTATGTTAATTTCTGTTATGTGTTGTCCATCAGATGTCAATTCCAGTCTCCATGTTTTCATTGCATTTTCTATTACGTTGGTGCTCCCGCTTGGTATTTTATACATTTTTAGGCATTCTATTATCCATGCTGTCGTACGCTTTTTTGTAGTCGATCCATGCCATGGCTAAATTCTTTCTCCTCCTTTTTACCTCCTTTAGGTTTTTTGGATTTATATATAACTGGTCATGTGTTCCTCTTGTTCATTTTTGGCATCCTTTCTGCTCCTCGGGCATGAGTTCACGGTTATTCAGAGAGTGGTAGATTTATTCCCTCAGTTGCGTCAGTATCTTCCACATAGTTGTTAAGCACGTGATTGGTCCATAGTTGCTAGGGAGGTTCCTTTCTCCGTGTCCTTCTGTAGCAGTGTGGTTCTACATTTTGTTATCCAGTCTGGTACACTTGCTTCCTGTATACATCTTCTAAGGTTTTGGGCTCACCTTTCGTGTTAGGTTGTGAATTTTTTGAACCAGTATGCCCTGGTACTCTCCCGTTTGCCATTTTTCCTATGGTTTTCTTTAGAGTTTCCTTGTTGATTTCATTCACTGTTCCTTCTTCTATTTGTTTTAACTGTTCTTTCATGTCTTTCAGCCATTCGCCATTTCTATTGTGATCTCGTCGCTCTTCCCATATTTTAATCCAGTAGAGCTTTGTTTCTGTCGGATTTGGTTGTTCTGTTATTGTTTTTCCTCCGTTCACATTTTGGTAGAATTGGCTTTCATTAGTTTAAAATGTTCTGTTTTGTTTGCATTGATCAGATTTATATCTATATCGGCTCAATCTCGCTTCTTTTGCTTTTATTTTTTGGTCCAGTTTTTCATGTTTCTTGTTTAGTCTCTCCCTGTCAGTTACATTTCCAATATTCCGTTTTCTCCACATTGCTTTCTCCCTGTTGATCATTTTGGCTTCTTTTTATTGTTTGTGTATTTGAGTTTCTAGTATTATTTCCCATCCAGGTTTTGTCGGTCCGCTTGTCCCCGGTGTTTTTCTGCTTTGAGATTCATGCTTACCATTTTGGCGCCTGCGTAAATAAGGTTGTTTAATCTATGATTGTATTGTTGGGATATGTGGTAGGAGCTTGTTAACCTTCTCTGTTTTTTTTTTAGTTTCTTCCGCTCATGGTTCCTTAACGATGGGAGCTTTGTTTTATCCTCGTTCATCATTATTTTATATATTTCATTTGCTTCATTCTCTGTTACTACTGTTTCATTGTTGTCGGTTTCCACGTTTGTGGACTTCGTTCGTTGTTGGTCCTCGGTCTTTGGTGTTTTTACTTGTGAGGCTTCAACTTGTGGGGTTGCTCCACGTGCGGTTCCGTTGGGGGATGCTTCTTGTTTCATCATTTATGTTTCGCTGTATGTTTGTTAGTTCTAGTTTAGAGATCCAACCTTTCTTGAGCATCAGTCTTACTTGGTTCGCAATTCTTTGTTATGTCGTATGGAAGTTCTTTCATTCGTTTCCGATAACCTCCATATCTATATTTAGGATGACTTCTATAGTAGCATTCCATTACAAGTCTATTCTCTTTTGTTGTCCATTTCTTTCTTCGGATTCTTTCCTTTTGATGGTTATCATGGCTGTGCTTTGTTTGTTCGGTATCATTTTGTTACCTGAAATTAGAGGTTATACTTACCTGTTCAGCGTCCATGTTATTTGAGTTTCTGAAATTAGAAAGTTGGCAAACATTCGCAGGATGCTGGCTACCGAAGGAGCACCTGCCGATCATGACACCCAGATCTTTATTCTGAGTCCCACGGTTCGGATTATTTGTAATTGACATTTTTCATATTTTGGTGTTTGTGGCAACACCGGGCCAAGAGTTGTTTTACCTGTGGTTCTGCTGCAGGGATAGTGTAACGCTTCCATGTATACCGGAGGTATCGTGCACTATCACGCATACATATAGGACATAAACAAAAAATATTTATATAATATTAAAAAAATTAAGAAAGAGGTTCAAAGGACTTATTAATATTAACTTAGTATAAGTCCGTGGTTGTAATTTGAAATTAGAGATATTTGAAGATAGATTCCCCTCCCATATTTACAAGTGTATTTGTATTGTGGATTCATTGTAAAACCGTCAGATATAGTTACCGATTTTTTTCCTCCTTCCTTTCTTCTTTCTTGGGCCAGGGGGGGTTAAATACATTTGCATTTAACCACTGACTGGAATTAATATTATATTTGGCAGAGATTGAATCAAAATAAAGAATTTTAATAAAACGACAATTTAGCCCCCCAAAAACCGGTGGGAAAATAATCACTGGGGAAGATATCTTCCCCAAACATGTCAACTCAAAGGACGAGAAACCTTACAGAAGCGGCGTTTTGTTTGGCTTCCTTGTCAGTGAGAGAAAAATATAAATTTTCTTCTTATTATTATTATTTAAAGTATTAATATTATTATTTAAAGTATTATTATTATTTAAAGTATTATTTATATTATTATTATTAGTAGTAGTAGTAATAGTAGTCCTTTTAGCTTAAATGCTTTATTGTAATTCTTTTTTTCAGTGCACAAGGCATATTCTTACACATCCAACTGAATAATATTATTGAAACTAAAACTACGACACACAATAATGACTAACGAGTCTTTCAAAATAGGGGGACAGCAGTTCTAGCCAATATAACATAATAATAATAATAATAATAATAATAATAATAATAATAATAATAATAATAATAAATATTATTATTATTATTATTTTTATTATTATTATTATTATTATTATTATTATTATTATTATTATTTACGTAGACTGAAATTAAAATGGGAAATTAAATCTCGACATTCGAAAAATGCAGACAACAAGGGTGGTTGACCATATATTATAATTATTATTAATCTTACGATTATTATTATTATTATTTAAAGTATTATTATTACGATTATTATTATTAGTAGTAGTAAAATTGGTAGTAGTAATAGTAGTAGTAGTAGTAGTCCTAATAACTTAAATGATTTATTGTAATTCTGTTTTTTAGTGCACAAGGCATATATATATATATGTATATATATATATATATATATATATATATATATATACTATTGAAACTAAAAGTACGACAAGCAATAATGACTAACTTGTCTTTCAAAAGAGGCAGACAACAGTTCTTGCCGCTATAGCAGAATAATAATTATAATAATTATTATTATTTACTCACTAGGAGTAGTCACACAGGCCTTCATCTTAGACTCCTCTTTGAATAAAACCTTGTGGTATTCTCTGGGGTCTTGGTAACAGCAAGTTTTATCAGATTTCAATATAGCATAATCATACTTACTGGAAGTAGTAGTAGTAGTAATAATAATAATAATAATAATAATAATAATAATAATAATAATAACAGTCTATATAGAAAGAGAGTATATAAACATGTGTATGTTTAGGCATCTAATAAATGTATATAATATGTATATATTTCTGAACTAAACTATAACCTGAAACGTTGTAGAATTTCTCTGAGTTCCCGGGAGAGTGCAGCAGGGGATCGCGGAGAATGGAGGAAGATGTGTTTCCTGGGGACCAAAGAATTTGAACATAATCGCCTTTGCCATAAGGCCGCCCTTCGTGCAAATATGAAGGCAAACACACAAGAAACATCCACCTAAAAATGAATATGTATGTCATTGTGGTTTCAGAGCACGCAGCAAAGCAGGGTTATCTGTTCACTCGAGAAGGAATCTTTGACCGACGAGCATATGAAAGTTCACCATCTGCGGAGGAGTGTGCCGGACGTCTCCAGGGTTGCAATTATGCATGTGGTGTCGCAGAGCTTAGGAGCTGCTGAAGATTGCATACTGAACCCTCATTCATCGGCTTCAATAAGAGAATCCACCATATTAATGAGTGTTTCTATTATCGTCTGGTGTTCTCATGTTTGCACGTGTCGATATATTCACTGATTTATAGTTCATCGGACATATACTATTTTCAAGAAAACGGGACAGATATCAGTTATCTTGATTATTTAACATTGATCAATACGGAAAACCTACCTGGTCCATCTTGGTCTTGTTTTTACGGAAAAAAATTACAAGAAAAGGGAGACCCAAAGAAATAAGAAGTCTCGGATGTATTTTCATCAGCGTTAATCTGGCAGTTTCGCTATTGGTCCTACGTTTCTTACATTTGGTAAGCGTTGGGCAGCTAGATTGCTCAGGTGCTCTGAGCCATTACGGCAGGTTAGCTCGACTCTCCGTCTATATTTAACGACCGTCTTTGCCAAATTCTGAATTTCAACTGACGAAAACCTACATGTATAATGACGTAATCAACAGGTATCGCTCGCGACCACCGCCTGATTTCTGTCACATTTCTTATTTATCTGTCCACTGCATAAAAACCAAATTCTACTATCAAATGAACTTTCTTTGTACATTCCAACGTTGACATTCTGTTTTACAAACATACGCCCACGTTGCTTGACGTTTTCTGGACAACACAATCTAACACTAGTAATAATGTAATCTATAATATAAATCTTATCTGTTTGTTTAAATATATGTATGTATGTATGTATGTATGTTTGTATGTCTGCCTAAAACTTTCGACAAAAGCGACAGATTTTCAGTAGATCGGTATCGCTTTGAAGCTGGACACTTCGGACGACAAACATCGAAAACATGGCTGAAAACATTAATTTCTTCTTCCTCAACTGAGCACTTTTCTACGAGGAGGGGGTCGCTTTTTTCTCTGATAGTTTCGAAAGTTATTTACCCTTTTCGATTGACTAGCCTTAATTTAAACCTTCGTCGCTTCCAGTTTGGCGATGGATGCAACAGCAAAGCCGTCATGTCTTTTTTTTTTCACGTTCTTTTCCTCCTTCGCACTACGGGTTCGAGCCTGCCTGCCTACTACGATCTTTTTTTTTTGCTCAACACACACCTTCTCACATCCATGCAACGCCGGGCCCCCAATCTAGTTATAATATAATTTGATTTTACTTTCATTTCAGTCCGTCACTACCCAAAAATCTACATATTTTTTTACATATATGACTAGCTTAATGGAAAATGCTTGTTCACCAACGACTACTTATGTCATTATAGCAATAATACAAGGCTTGATCTAAATGTTATGCTATTGGTATGTTATTTTAACAAAAAGAAAAATAACCTACGAAGACAGAAGTAGTACTATTAAAACAAGTCACCTCTTGTGAACCAGAATTTATTTTACTCTATAGCCGTAAGCAATCTTCAGTAGACTTTTGTCAGCGATGCGGTGGTGTTTGTACATGGGCAGAAGAGCGCACTTTATAACTCATATCCGTTTCATCAATCTGAAATCGACGAAACTACCAGCTTATTTTGTGGATATGATCTGAATCTGCTTCGTAAACGTTGAATGTTAATTAGGCGCCGGTGAATGTTAATCAGGTTTATATTTTCTGTATGGCAGAATTCGTTGAGGCCTCGTTGCTTCTGACGCTCTTCCATGTTAGGAGTTACTTTCTCAGAGTTGCACACTGTAAATATGTGCAACAGAGATATAAAACTTACAGACCATAAATGCATAAGTTCAATCATCATAACAACGCTATTTGCGATAAATTCTTTACTCTTCGGGTGGAATAAAACACAGGAGGAATGTTTTTATATCACTTTTCCTGAATAGATGCTACAGTAGTAGATTTATTATTCGTCCGCCTTCAGGTATAATATATTTTACTAGCAGGGAAACCCGACCTTGCCCATGAATGAATGATGGCCAACGCATATTTGACATTTCCATATTTTTATTGATGTCGAAATTTACGAGCTCGACAATTTTTTAATCAAATCTATTTATTTCGTGCTCTTAGCCTGGGACCCATCACGGTGCATCAAGATGGAGCTTCACATTCATTTCTACAGCGAATTATTCCGCAAGACAGTGCAGCCAACATTGCACTGTAGAGAGCCTACTATTGATTAAAAAGAAATTATCTGTAAATAATGGTTTTAAATTAAAGTTTAAAATGAAAAGGTCAACTATTATGTTTTAATTATGCTTTAAACAAAACATGCATTTCGAACGGGCTCCTGTCATATCAAAGAACCTACCGTTGATTTTATGAATCGATCCTTGCTGTTAATAATAAACCTTTTCAAATACGCTTGTGATGCTAGGCTGTTTAAAGTGTTAACTTTGGTCAAAATCTCCCGTACTTCGTTAATCGGAATATTTAGATTATCGATTATTCGATACATATCGAAACCATTCCGAATATGAAACATATCTAAGAACACTGCCAGACACATAATATACCTTACTGTGAAAATCCATAGCGAACGAACTCACGCACACAGTCACACAGAAAAAAAGTCCTTTTATACAATAGATACTATCATCGTATTTTAATCTAGAGTACATCTAGTGCGATCGATATTCTTATTACTTCTGCTATGCTAGACAAACTGAAGAGAAGGGTTCAACTTATTGGAAGCTGCTCTCAGACGTATAAAATCCAAAATGTATAAGTGCATCATAGATGAGCCGTTCTGTTGTGAACGACTGCGTAGGTGTAACTCTTAAGCGTCAATCTGAACACGGCTTCAAGAGGAAGATGTAACATCATTAGCGGCACTGGTTCGTCGGAGGAGATGAGTTGAAGATGTACACGTCAATAGGTTCCACTGAAATGCCTGCACCTCGTTAGTTCAATAGTATCTGTACTGTATATGAAAAACATTTTTCGTATTAATAGATTCACGTAATTAACTTGGTGAACTACACACCCACACATACAGACATACACACGTATATATATATATATATATATATATATATATATATATATATATATATATATATATTAGGACACTGATATATATATATATATATATAAATATATATATGTATATATATATATTAGGACGCTGATATATATATATATGTATATATATATATATATATATATATATATATATATATGATAAAGAACATGGGAAAGAGTGCTCAATACGTTAGTAGAGCTAAATATGTGTTGTAATTTTATTTTCATCCACAGATGTATCAACATAATCCATTAGAAGTTGTTTCAATAAACGGGCTAAAGGTTACCCATAACTTCAGATAGTTTAAGTTTATATATATATATATATATATATATATGTATGTATATATGTATATATATATATATATATATATATATATATTATTAATAATATAACAAAATCAAGTGCATTAACTTACTTTTAACTTGAATCATCTGATATGTTAATCGGATGATTTAGATTATCGATTATTCGATATATATCGAAAGCATTCCGAATATGTTTTGTTGATAATTTTTATCCTTTCTACTGAATTTTTAATGAATTAAGTAATAATAAGATGTATATATACATATATATATATATATATATATATAATTTGTTTATTATACAAACAGGAATGGTTACATAGGGGCATACATGTTTTAGTGAAGTCCCAATTGAGGGACATCTTTGTTGGTCTGATGAAGTATCGTCGCTGAATTGGGATTCCACTGAAACATCTATGAACGTATGTAAGCAATGAGGGCTGTAGAACAAACATGCTATATACCAGCTTTGTCCTGAATTGAGCATTCTATAATAACCATGCGAGTTTCATTGACGTTACATTTAAAACAAAATTATTACATTTTCACCCTAAACAAAGCACATCGCAACTTTTGTGTAGGGGACTACTATCAGGGGCAACACCTACTGGTGTACTATGTAGGGAGTTGTGCAGCAAGATGTCGGTTAACACTACACTTGAACTTTTGTATGACAGTACAGTTGGGGAAGCAAGGGCCCGGAAGTGAATTCCAAAGTCTAGCGGTTCTGGGGTAGAAACTACTGGGGTAGAAAACTCTTTTACATCTAGGGATATTTACTGTGTGGGGATGGGATTTTGCTGCCTGTCGGGTTTGTCGAGAGTGTTTACGTCGTGGAGGTACAAGTGCTTGCAGTTCGTCAGAGCATTCACCATTAAAGTACTTGTCAACAGAGGGACGCACCATTTCGTCGATGGGACAGAGACTGAAACTTAGATGACAGTTAAGGACCTATCAGGTTGGCAACTCTCTTTTGAACCTTGCCTAGGAGCGAGAGACTAGTAGCAGATGCACCAGCCCAAATATGACAACAATACTCAATACATGGGCGAATGGTGGCCTTGTAGAGGTGTAGAATACTTTCGGGTGCTAGTAGTTTTCTAGCACGGTAGAGAGAGCCGACCTTCTTCGCAGCGGCTCTGGCAATGCTTTCAATGTAATTGTTCCAACTTATGTTTCCTGTGAACGTTAGGCCAAGGAGTTTGAAAGATGTACTTTCAGATAAAGAGTCATTGGCGATTGCTATTGGTGGTAGAGAAGGTTTCTTGTAATTATTGAAGGAAACAAGTTTAGTCTTGGCAGCATTGAAGGTGACCATCTATTTTTGTCCCCATTCCACTAAAGCTTGGAGGTCATCCTCTAGTGTTTTTGATATTTCTTTAGCTATGCGTTCATTTGTTTTCCTGTCGTGCCTTTTATAGAGTGTGGTATCTTCAGCATATATACCCATCTCAGAGGTAATTTTCTCGTGGAGGTCATTTATGAATATTAGGAATAATAGAGGCCCAAGCATAGACCCTTGAGGCACTCCCGCATTTATATCATATTGTTAAGATGTTCGACCGTCGAGAACAACCTGGATCTTTCTCTTATCTAAGAAGGATTTACTTATGTTAAGTATTCTTCCAGTGATACCGTATGATCTAATTTTCCTGAGGAGACCCTCATGTCCCACCCTGTCAAAAACTTTAGATATATCTGGAGCTACAGCTCTACACTCCCGTGCTTTGTCAAGTGAATGGTATATATGTTCAGAGATTACAATTAGGATGTCTGCTGTGGAACGGGCTTGCCTAAATCCATATTGTTGGTCAGTCAGAAGTTTAGCATCTGTAAGGTGATAGACTAGAGCTTGGTTTATTATGGACTCAAATATTTTGACGAAAAGTGGGAGGAGTCTAATGGGGCGATAATTTAATGGACCAGTTCTGTCACCAGAATTCTTGAAAACTGGTACTACAGAAGCAGTTTTCCAGCTGTCTGGAAAGCAAGATTCATTAAGGCATTTGTTGTAGAGTTTGTAAGGGAACTGGAGCTACTTTGGCGGAACACTTTTTTATTAGCACAGCCGGGATGAGATCGGGTCCGAATGCTTTTGAAGTGTCAATGTTTTTTATGATAGCATGCACCTTGGCAGGTGTGATTTTCAGATCTAGCGTGGCGTCCGTCCGCAAAGGAATGTCATGGATGGGGGTGGTTAGAAGGGTCCAATGTGGAGTTTGAGGCAAACCGACTGACAAGCATGTTAGCCTTCTCTGTTGCTGAGCAATTGTTGGTTAGCGGGAGTGTTGGTTATGTGGGGAATTGTTGATTGCCCATTATTAACGCCACTGTTATAGATTTCTCAAAAGTCACGGGTTCTTAATTTTTGTGCTTCTATGCGTTATTTGGTGGATTCAGTAAATTCTCTCTTAGCTGTTGCTATTTCTTTCTTACAGTTATTTCTGGATCCTTTGTACTTCTGTCTGTTTTAACTGGACACATGTCGGTTAAATTTGTGGTACGCATGCTGCCTTTGAGCAATGGCAGTTGCGCAAGTAGAAGTAAACCATTGGGGAGACTGAGGCTTGCTATAAAATTTCCGCATGGTAACATGTGCCTCAATTGCCGTTCTGAACCATTCTGTAGTCTCATTTGCCCTCTGTTCAGCAGGGAGAGAAAAATATTTCTCCATGGGACATCTCTGATGAGATCCCTGATGGCTTCCCAGTTAGTCTTTTTTTATAATATCTCGTTATTTTGAGCAATGACTCTTCAGGTTTGGCTCTATAGTTTAGGGGGATTCCGACCATTATCACTGCATGATCAGCGTTCCCACGTGGGCTGTTTGCATTCGTTATACAATTATCTGGAATTATGGTCATGAACAGATCTAGAAGTGAAGTGTGTTGTTCTTGCCTGTCAGGGAAACTGGTTGGAAAAGTAACCATTTGTGATAGGGAGTGAGATATAGAGAATATACGTGTTGTGCTGCCCGCTGCCTCTGTGTGAGTCGAGAATCCAAGCCAGTTTTTGTGGTGGACATAAAAGTCACCAAATACAAGCACTTGTGCCTTAGTGTCGTGGGAGAGTGGCGTGTCTATCCTGTCAGAGACTTTGTTTATTATGGTGCAGTCCTGGGTCGAGGGAGAGAGGTAGAGAAAACAAAAGTAGCTAACGTTATGTTGCATGTTTAGTTTAAAGCACGTAAAGCTTGATCGTCCGATTCTAGGTTTGTTTCTCTAGTCAAGGGGAAAGTATTACGAATGTAGACTCAAAATCCATTCATACGTCTGTCAGAGTCCTTACGGCAGAGTGGGAGATATCCAGGCATGTTAAAGTAGTTAGAGGGGATGGAGCAGTGTAGGTTAGTCTCACTTAGTGCTATACCTCTTTTTCAAATTATGTAATCCCAAATCCAGTAATCTATCTGGTTGTTAGGGGAAATGCTTCAACTTCAGCTTAATTAGTTCTAAGCCCACGGATGTTCGTGAATGCAAGCCTAAAGGGAAAGGCAAGTTGAAGTTGTTTGAACCTAAGCTAGAAAACCTATTGATACAACCGGTATATATATATATATATATATATATATATATATATATATATATATATATATATATATATATAGTAAGTTACAAAATATATATGGTAATTGAGCTATACAGAATATTCCGTATTTCATCAACGCTAGGATTCGTCAGGCTTATGCGAAGAGTTGTGCTTGTATCGCGTTTTTATATACGCATCTTCTATTGAGCTTTTAGTTAGCCAATCAGATTCCTAGTTTCCACCGCTCTCTTCCTAATCAGCTAATCGGCAGGCACTTACAGGACAAAGGCCTACTTGACCTTGGGTTCATCTTTCCTTTGTGTTTGCTTTTTTAGCGGAAAGCATAGATATCTAGTGATTCGACTTATTTTAAACGTAGGTGTAGTTAAATAGGTGCATTTTTTATTATTTTAGTTTATATATATATATGTGTGTGTGTGTGTATAGATTATAATTTATGTATATGTATATTTATTTTATTTACTTTCTATCGTTATTATTAATTTTAAAATTATTTTTTATCGCTATCCTAGAGTAAAGTTTATCCTATGTACACAGTTGTTCGCAATGTCTCTCCTACAGTTTAATAGATGTTGGTGTTCTTTAAAGTATAGGATAGCAAAGAGCGTAGAAATTACTGTGAACAAATGGATGAAATGCACCAGAAACTCCGACAAGAATGATCAGCATCAATAAAAAGGAAAGACCCAATTCTTCTCTTGAAAGAATTGGGCCACGAAACCGTGCATCATACGCCATACTCTCCAAAACTCTCACTACCGACAACCACTTTCTACTCCACTAAAATCAACGACGGCACGTTTCTAAAGCGACCCTGACTTACCCACATCCACCTTTTCAAGCATCTCGAAAAATTTCTGCAGGAGAAATGCTTCAAAAACTTAAGCATAATCAAAGACGCATTCAACAACTTCAACGCCAAAGGACGCCAGCGTTTTATATTACAGTCATAGTTTTGCCCTGACATAAGTGTGTTCATTCTGATGGTGCCTTTTTTTCGATCAATAATTTTTTGTCTGAGCTGAGATATGTAAATCTGAATTTTCAAGTTATACACTGCAAGAACTGTCTTGTCAACCTAATATATATATATATATATATATGGCAGTTAAGCTACACAGAATACACAGAATATTCTGCGTTTAATTCCCGTGATAATTCGTCAGGCTTATGCGAAAAGTTTTGGATGTCGCGCGTTTATATATATATATACGAACATAGTGCTGAGTTTCTTGTTAGCCAATCAGATTTCTAGTAGCTACAGCCCCCATCCTAATCAGCCAATAGGCAGGCACTTAGAGTACAAAGGCACAGTTCACATTTCTCTCTTTGTGTGTTTATGGAAAGGGTAGATATCCGTTTTTTCTGCAGTAAGCTAGCCCAATTTCAGCCTATGTTATTTTGTTCCTTTATTTATATTTTGGATATTATGTATGTTTTATAGTTGGAATCGTATTGAATAATGACTCAACAAGTGAGAAATTTATTGAAGTTTCCTGTTCTTTTTATTTAAGAGTTTATTTTTAAATTCCGTGAAAAGAGTTGTTCATTTAAGCAAACAAAGCAAAGTGAATTTATTGATTGGCAAGTTTTTTGCTTTTATTTAAGATTTCCCAGTTAACAACAGGTGTTAATGTTTTACTTGTTAGATCATTGTAATATACAGCTAATGATGTTTTATCATTATAAATGGGGATTAGGAAGGAACTTTTATGGCCTGTATATCTCTGTTCAAAAGCATTACTAGTTTGCCTAATGTAGAATTTATAAGTGGTGCGGTCCCTCTTAGCTGTGATACTTGCTAGATAAATTACAGACGCTTTAAGGTAGTTCTGTTTACTGGGGGCATTTAGATTTATCCATACAACTTCAACTTTTTATTATTGTATTCTTCTGTTTACATTCTGTCATTGTTTAAAATTTTGTTATTATGGATGTTTATTACTGTTTCCAAGTTATTTCCGCAACTATCGCTTGATTTAACAGTGGTTAACTTAAATATTTTGTGGAGGATGTTGTTGGGGGGAAATGTAGCTTAATGACATTTATGAATTTTATCCCAAGGTTAGTTTTAACAATTTGATTGAAAGGGGGGGTAAACCAAATTCTTCTTCTTTCACGGTTTTTTTCTAGAAGTGAGTGTTTAACTTCAGGGCTTAAGCTTAGTTTCTTTATATCCACTGTTTACTAATGCCTTGTTGTAATATATATATATATATATATATATATATATATATAATTTAAAGGGGATTAGAACAATAGCTGAGTGTATTTCAATGTAACAGTGAAATTACTAGTTTAATTAAAACACAGGAAAGAGAAAGTGCTCGTTGTAATTTAGATATATAATAAGCTCAATAGGTAAATATCCTAGAGCTAATTCAATATTAAGTAATGTGATTGATAATTTAAAATTTAAAAATCAAATTATAATTAAATTAAAAATCCGTTTCATAAGAAGGAACAACAACAAAATCAATTATCTGTACGATCGTTTCGGAAAACAGAGCTTTTTATTGTGGTAGACATCAAGTTACGGACGATAATTATTACATATAGTATTTAATAAGCAAGGTCTCCTCGTCAGCAAAGTTTGAAGGTTTTTTATTAAATTTAAAAGACACCATAAATTAACCTAGCATTAAAAGTAAGGCAGATGTATTTAAAAAAAAAATGTCCTTTATAATTTTAAAATATTTTGCGCGTGGATTCCAAAACTGTGCATTTTCATTTAAACTAATGAGATTATAATTTGATTTTTAAATTTTAAATTATCAATCACATTACTTAATATATATATATATATATATATATATATATATATATATATATATATATATATATATATATATATATATAAATATATATATATATATACATATATGTGTGTGTAGATATATATAGCCATGTTTTTATTTGTCGTAAATCACACTTAAATTAGGTATTTAAATTTATGCAGATTTCAGATTTATTTGAACACGATCTTTATCGGAGTGTAAGTTATTTTTTTTTTTTATCCATGTACTGAGGATGTCTCTGGAACTGTTGTTAGATCCTTAGCACGGAAAACTATTTCCCGGGTGTTAAAAACCAGACGATAGGCACACCGTCTTTAAACCAATAGAACATCGACTACGTCTGCTATTTGGTCTATAGGCTTCAGGTCTGTGTCATGACTAGCAGGATTTCCTCAACATTGATAAAATGGACTGCTGTACTGAAATTGAACGCCGTCTAAAATATGATTCTATTAATTAAGGGACATTTTAAACTCGAAACCTTTTTGAAACCCGTCCGTCGCTGCATCCGATTGGATCTAAACTGTTTACCATACAATTACAACTTATTACTTTTTCTATTATTAAAAGTGGGATAAAGAGATGTAGGGAAAGAAAAGATAAAGAGATATGCATATTTTAAAGGCAATACTGTTATTTTGAAACTCATTCAAATTATTTTTTTGTGACCTTGAAATCTGAGCACTCGAACACATTAACAATTTTTCTCGGCAACCGTCATTTTATGTCAATCTGAGTAAATTTCATATGCGCTGACATTTTGCAATAAGGATTGCACCGATTTGCTTTTACTGTCTCTTAACAAAAACAAATAAATACTGGTAAAATATTTCAAGTGTGTTCGAACATGTTTCCCTTACATATACACACCCACAAGTACGCACGCACGTACGCACACACACACGCACACATATACACAGCCTCATACACACACTCACATTCATGCGCATACACACACCCGGGCTGTGACGTCACTTCCTTTTAAGTGAAAACCAGATATGCGCACCCAGAACACTAACTCCAGTATAAAAGTCAACAAAACCTGCTAACTTCCCTTTTTTCGTCCGAACCAGCGTTCGAGCTGTTTACTCGATGAACCGACTGCGTGCTCTAACGTCACTCTATCTCCCCTTCACTTTGGTCCATCAAAACGTAGATGTGCGCGACGCTCTAATGAGCTGAACCTCTCTTTCTACAGGCCGGCTTGCCACTTCGCGTTTCTCTTTTGCATTCACCCTTTTTTTTCCACGCGCGTAGTCGTCAACGGCTGAATGAACACGTGTACACCGAAGACTTTCATTTCTCAACAGAAAATAAACGACATGTTTATTTTATTCCAGCGTTTGAGTTCTTTGTTTCCTTCATTCAATTCGTTTCATTATTTTGTCTTGTGGCGAGTTAGGGTATTTTATATCCTGGTCTGCAACAAGTGTAAGAAGCTCAATAGCTCTCCCGAAATTGGCATTCATTTATTGTACCACATATTATTATGCAGTTAATTCTTTGTTTATTAATATTTTGTACTTAATATATAGTAGTGACCGCCGGGCATTGCCCAGTCATAATATATGCTTGAATATTATATTTTGATTCATGTGTTTATATAACGCATACAAAAATAAAAAAAACATACCGTTGTCAAAGATATAAATGTTTACAACGCAAGCGTTAAAAAACACGTGTAGTCAACTTACGCCTACCAGGTTAGATTTAAAAAAGATTTTCGACCTTTTAGACTGTATTTGTAACGGTTAAAAACCAAATTGAATTTCTTCCACGAGTCCAAATCGTCTTTTAATGACTGAGGAATTTTGGAATTCCTCCAAGGAAGAGACAGACACTTTCTTACACACACACACCGACGCACACACACACGCACCCGCGTGCGCGCGCACACACACACCGGACACACATACACACACGCATATATATATATACACATATGTATATATATATATATATATATATAATTGGAATAGATAAGAAAAATAATAAGAAAAATGCTTTTTTTTAATTATGAAATTTTTAATAACTCTTGAGAGAAAAAAAAGACAATATTAAAGAAAAAATGAAAAGAAAAAGAAAAACAAAAGAAGGAAAGAAAAGAAGGAATAATGAAATTTAATTAATTAAATTTCTAATAAATATTTAAAGAAGTAACTAGATAATATATAACAATAGTAGGAAAGGAAAAAGAATGGACATAAAAGAAAAATGTGGTATTTTTTATGATAAAATATTTGCTGTTGGAATATAAAAGAAATTACTTGGAAATTAATTAAAAAATATCTTGCCCGATTTTACAAATCATTATCATTCCTATAAAACACGAAAATGATTTTTGAAATTTATATTTTAAGCGTTCGGATACAAAACGTGATAAAGGCATTATTCCCCAAAATTATAAAATCACGGATGCGAAAAATGTTCTAAAGTTGATCTGACATTTGGCTACTAATCTTGCTTTTAATTAAATAAAGCTTTTAAGGGCTAGTTTTACATCTGAAGTCCTTTGTAAAATGGGTTTCTCGATTTGAGGGAATTTGAATTATCGCATTTTGAATTTCAATCTTTCTTATGAATAAGTTAAAGTGTGAAAGGCCGAGCATAATTCTTAAGTGGAACAATTGAATTAATAACTGATTCATTGCATTTGCTCGCAATAACGATTTTTTTTTACGGGGAAGATGAATTTAATAAGAAATCCTGTGTTCCTTGAATTGACAGTAATATTAAGCAATTAATAAAATTTTAAATGTAATGAATTCAATTTACTTTGAAGAACTGATACATTCCTGTCTTTATAAAGAATATACAGAAAATGAAAGTCCTTCAATCTGTTCTTAAGCGTATGAGAACCCTTTAAAAGAATATTACACTGTTGTTGGATTTGGGGAGCTGTTTCAAATCTGTTTCTGAGGATGCGGATCTAGATAACATTGTCTTCTCTGTAATAAGGTAACTCTAGGACGACCAGATTTAGGGGAATCACGAACACCGCCGAACATTTGGTGCTTTTAGATTTTTATACGTACTGCTTTTGCATCACATTTCAATCTGCAGCCGATATCTTCATAGGATGAACTAGAAAGGTGGAGATTAATGAGCTCACTAAAAAAGTCTAGGCATATGGACTTATAATCTCACATTGTATAACCTTGAACAATAACAATTACGATTAAACACCCTTTTTTCCCTAAGAGCTGAATATTTGAAGCTAATTTTAAGCTCAATTGTTTCGGTAGAGATTTTTTTTTCATTCTTGATTTGAAGTTAATTTTAAACATTGAAGTAAACACTAGAATACTTCAATTTAAATCCATATATGAACAGGTGAAATTATAAACGAATCAAGGCGGATGAAATGAATTATAGGCGGTTTAAATAGTTACATTCAATATAGCTTAAATTTGCGGTTTTAGAAAGAATGACAAGTGCCGGCTTTTTTAGCGCCATATAAGTATATATATATACAGTACTGTTTCGCTGTTTAATAACTCATCAGTTCGGTTAGACAGGCAACTACCTCAAGCCAGGATTGAAACCCGACCGCCTGTGCGACAAGTCATGGCCCCTAACTATTACACTAATCGGCGGCTGCTGTGCGAGTCGTGAATTAACGATGTTTTGACATCGTCCGAAATACCTAAGCTCGATTTGTTTACACAAAGAGCACCGCTTTATACGGTAATGGTAATTCGTGTATCACTTCTCAATATGCTCAACTCAAGATGAGGAGCATTATAGTCATCCACATATAGTATTGTTTCACTGTTTCACAGCTTATCAGTGTGGCTAGACAGGTAACTACCTCAAGCCAGTATTGAATAATAGATTAGAATTTATATATATATATATATATATATATATATATATATATTAATCTATTATATATACCAGCTATTCTCGGCCACGCGTTGCTGTGGCTTAGTAAAAATGGGAAAAAAAATCTGCTGACAGTTACGGATATGCCTCATCCCCTCTGAAATCCACACAGGACTCCTGGTTTTTCTTTTATCTCGTTAATCTCATCGATTACAAACGTAACACTCACAAGTTTTAAAAAGAGGAAAGCTTTTTAAAAATATTATATTTATGATTTTTATCGTTGAGTCTGATTTTTTTTTTTTTGTGAAATGTGAAAACGGGAATACCGCGGCCTAATCACGGCAAACAAATGCTTCGCGCCCATAAAACTTAAAGACCAGGCCAAAAACTCGAAATGAAATGAAACGTAAATTATTTATTTATTCATGTGTTTGCTATTATCATTAATGTTGTTGTTATTATTATTATTATTATTATTATTATTATTATTGCTGTTGTTGTTGTTGTTGTTATTATTATTATAGTTATTATTAATATTGTTATTATTATTATTGTTATTATTATTATTATTGTTGTTATTATTATTATTATTGTTATTATTATTATTATTTTTGTTATTATTATTATTGTTGTTGTTGTTATTATTATTGTTGTTGTTGCTATTATTATTATTATTATTATTTGTATTATTATTAATTTTATTGTTATTATTATTATTATTGTTTTTATTATTATTATTATTATTATTGTTATTATTATTATTATTATTATTATTATTATTGTTATTATTATTATTATTATTATTATTATTATTATTATTATTATTATTATTATTATTGTTGTTGTTTTTTTTGCTGCACTTGTCATTTATTTAGGCATAATTTACGAGAAAAGAACGAATTGCTATTACGTTATCCTTCTTATTAAAAGAAAATTGTTTTTTCTAGTATTTTTTCCATGCGTACCTGCCTTAATTACTATTTCTTGTTCTTCTTACCCTTTTGTCTTCCAATTTTGCGTCTGCTAATAATTTTGAGTACGGCGTTGCGACAATGCAATAAACCATTCATTT
The DNA here is from genome assembly GCF_053919585.1 of Euprymna scolopes. Taxonomy (NCBI): domain Eukaryota; kingdom Metazoa; phylum Mollusca; class Cephalopoda; order Sepiida; family Sepiolidae; genus Euprymna; species Euprymna scolopes. The sequence continues at coordinate 47,048,137 of NC_136520.1, forward strand.
AAATGCCGCTTGTTATGGATTTAGCGGAATGCGATATTAAAATGACTTTATTGGTACTTATGCACTTATGTTACCTGACAGGTAACTATTCTGTACTTTAACTTAACAATTTAGTAAACAAAAAGATATTGTAAAACTTGATATATACTTATATATATGGATAATCATTTTATTAAATATATATATATATATATATATATATATATATATATATATATATATATATATATATATAAATTCCCGTTCACATACATCTTTCAGAATAAAGATAGAACTCAGAATTAGATAGAATCGAGCAATTGATTTGACAACGGACAACGCCAGACCCAAAGTGGGTTTCTATGTAGTGCGTCTCATCAGTGACGTGCTCCGACATGGACGCGAGCATGCAGGCCGTAGATATCACATCTACAAACGTTAACTGAAATTTGCCGACTCCCCAGACAGGATTTCGGAACAACCTATTTGTTGAGGGACATCGCGTCCCTACGAATGATGACCCGCGTTTTCTACACATATTAGACATCAAGAGGAGATTATAGATAGGTATATAAACACCCGTTCACATACATCTTTCATTATAAAGCTAGAACCCAGAATTAGATAGAATCGAGCAATTGCATCGACAACGGACAACGCCAGACCCAAAATGGGTTTCATACCAGCAGTAACTATCTTAGTTGTATAGGAAGCGTTGCTTGTCACATCGTAGAATGTAGAACTGGATAAAAATATAAGAATTTGAAAAAAAAATCGAGGCATAGTCAATAGATTGCGCCGTGGCCCATATGGTTAGGTCGTCAGTATTGCACGCTTCATGAGTGCGACGACCTAAGTTCGTGCCTATGTCGGAGCACGTCACTGATGAAATGCAATACATCGAAACCCACTTTGGGTCTGCCGTAACTATTCTGTGCTTTCACCTAACAAATTAATAAACAAAAATAAATTGTAAAAATTGAATTTAAATGGAAAATGCTATTTAAAAAATAGCACTAATATAAGCTACACTGCATTGGAGATATTTTATTAATATAGGAGTCAACACTTATCAAGGCCCAGACGCCACTCGAGGATAAGGGTTAATGAATGTACAATGGTTAATGGGGTAGTGACGTAGTAATTGTTAGTAGTGGAAAGTTGGTAAATCAGATTACTTAAGGGGAACGGCTGATCAATAACTTGGACTTGAATACGACCATATTATAGTCTATGTAATATATATTTATATTCCAAAGGACCGTCTGAATAAATTCACAAGGAGTGTTTAATTTAAAGTGTAGGGTAATTATTTTTGAAACAGCATTCTTTTACTTTCAGTTGCACTTGTGCAGTATATCTTCAATTTTAAATAATTTCACAATTATGAATGAATTCGCGTGTACTTTTAAAAAGTTGTATTTCGTCAGTTTCGATTTATTTTACCATTTTCTTTACTACCGTAATAACGTGTATATGATTTTAGCAGACGAAGGCGGGTCATGGAAAAAAAACACATTTCGTTATATTTTTTTAACTGAAATGAAATATAATTGTTAGATTATTTGTCCATGCGTATGTGACTATAATGCACCGAATAGGAAACAAAAAAAAAAAGGAACTCAACACCAAAAATATAAATATAATAATAAGTTGGTGTTTGGGCCAAGGCTGAAAGTGTAGTATCTGTACTAATGCAGCACCGTCACATTAACGTAACGAATACATATGCAAAAAGAAAACACACACATACACACGCATGCACACACATACTCAAGGCAACTCCAGAAGCACGCAAGAAAAATTAAAAAAAAACACAAACACACACGCACAGGCACATGTATGTGTACAAACACCAACACACTTTTGCCCAAGTTCACACGGCTTAATTAGTTTATGGAACACACACACACAGGAAAATACACGCACATTCACGTACACAAAGGCGCACTCAATCAAACCAAAAAAAGCATGCACGCACACGTGTGTATAGACATGTGCACATGTATGTGTATTAGCATGTTTTTGCGGCCTATTTAATGGCACACATATATGCACAAACACATGCACGCAAGTAAACAAAAACAAACATGCGCGCACATGCATGTATATAAACACAAACACAGGCGTGCAGAATTTATGCGGACTATTAGTTTAATGTCACACACACAGCAATGCTGTGTTTTTAAGTGTATATACATGTGTAATGCGTTGTCGGTGTGTTTAATGTCATAAGTAATAAGCCAGAAGTTTTATCTTTCGTCTGTTTGTAACGTGAAGATTCCATAAGTAATCGTTCGGTTTCGAGGCTGATACCGTTAATCCTGCATGTAGGAATGCTTACAGTTCACCCAATCGAAATCTAGGGAATACGGAGACGGAAACCTCATTATTTGTATAGCTGAAATGTTATAAAATATGCGATGTGGATGAATTCAGTAGTCAGTTAATGGCAACGTATGGACAAGAAAGTAAGAAAAAGTACAAATTTACACGGTGAAGAATGGTATCGTAAGAGGACTTATGGTATAAACGGTAAAATTTGAACAACTTTCTTTTAAGGTAATGGCGATAGTGATGGTGTCGCTACTTGGATGTAATGTAAAATTTATTATGAAGCCTAAATAGGTCTGTAATGAAGTTGATATGTCTGTAATGAAGTTGTAAAGTTTCAGAATACAGTGGCTAATAGTATCTACATAACAGATTTATATGTGGCATACCTTATTGCAAACCTACGGTTTTTTTGTGCAAAGGGAACAATCGCGCCGCTTTTATTATAAATAGGGTTATTCCATTTTATTACACCTCTCTCTCTCTCTCTCTCTCTCTCTACACACACACACACACACATATATATATACGTCTGAAACTATACTATAGCGTCTACGAATTGAAATATTTATTACCATTCAATTCATTATTTTGGGTGGAGTTTATTATCTATTTAGTGGTAATGCTATACATATGGGGAAATACTTTAAAATCACCTTAGAATTTAGGTGTCAGTGTAATATATGCTATGTTATCATGAATTAGTTTGCAACTTTTTAAAGTTAGTATATGTTGACAAAAATGTTCACAACCGCTAGTTGTTAGAAAACTCAACGCCGCCATTATAAGTACCAGAATAATATGTTAAAAGAATTATATGGAAATATATTTGAAAAAATTAATCTATTGTGAACACATTCTATTGACACTGTAATATCATTGTCATGAAACGTATATTGTTTATTGATGTGATGAATTATATTGTTATGCTTTTTTTATATATTGTGAATGATATTAATAAACAATTAAACTTGGGGTTTAATAACTCCACTTGTGATATCACGAGTTACAACGTTGGCTCGACAACCCTAACCCTAACCCTAACCTTGTTTCCGTTGTATTCTTCCTTTTATCTTCGCTACACATTTTGTCGTCTTACACATTCTACATCTACAATAGCAATAACATACTGAATTTTCCAGAGTCTAGGACAATTTGAAATGCCTGTATAAAAAGTGTTTAAACATTGAAAGCTTCTCGTATTTCTATTACATTTGCGAATGTGTAAATTCATACATAGCTTGAAGTGGCTTAATTTTAAATCTTTCTTACCTATCTACACTATTAATAACATCTTAGTAGTCGTTTGCCGAAACTGTTTTCAACTGTCTCAAACACAAGACTGTCCGTAAACCATTCTCAAAATATTCCGCAAAACGCACCGTCACACCTAAAACTAACCTCAAAATATACTGAAAAACCATTTACTGCTTCCTGTCGAGTTATCACATCTTGACTGGAAGTGAGTCAGGATTCTAATTGTTAGATGATGGCCAGGCGATGACGTTCTTTCGGAAAACTAACGAGTGTTCCATTTCTTAACCTGATACGTCAATCCTGGCAGAACAAAAAACATTTTTGGGTCAGAACATTCGGGAGAAACGCAGACTAGACGCATGTTGTGCATTCCTACAGCCACCCTATCATAAGTAATCTCTTGTTGTCTCATTTTCCACAAGCAACGAGTTCATTTGTCAAAATAAAGCGTATTGCTTGAAATCAACTTTGCTATTTGTTATTGAAAACATTATATTTCAGGGCCCGTAGGTGTCAGTGAATTACAGAGAAAAACTATTAGGTAAAAGCGCATACATTCGAACACACAACGCTACACCAATCAAAGTTATGCACACAGTGTCTACAACATAATAGAGCACGATTCCTAGCTATAAAATGTAATCTATTATTTTAATTTATTTTTACATACTTTTCAAAAAAGAAAGCTCGTTTTACAAGTTTTTATGACATTAAAATTCACGTCATAATAATTATTTTATTACCCATTTGTATGATCAGATCTGTAAATACTTACATTAGATGTACATTATTTTTTAAATCAAAATTGAGGGTTGACAATTGTCTAGTGATATACGACACAGACTGACAACATGGGTGTTCCAAATTACTCATTGTTTTTTATGTGGATGGTTGGTTGGTTGTTCTTGTTTTACGGAATATCAACCCTTTTCGGGTTATTTAATGCCGAATCCAGCAATTTTCAAGAAAAAGATTTTAATAGAATATTTTTTTTTTCAAGTCGATTTCTATTTAACCCATAGTTGGGACCCTAACAGGTACTACCAATCCGGGTAAGAGTGGACTTGGGAGCAATGGCAATTAAAGAGTGGCTCCACACTCCCCAAAGCCCGCAAGCTGGAGCCTCACCATCGGATATAGTTTAAGGTCATATGCAGGACCCCAATTGAGTGCCTTTTACCTTATGTGGGTGGTTCTTATCGCTTTATCTTGTGTAGCTTTTATTATGAATTAAGTTTTTCTGTTTAGATTTTATTTTCGTAGTAATGTCATCGTGTTTTCGTTTCTCAAATCGTTTTCACTCATATGAATCGTCCCTGCAGCAGTTTTTGTTTCCCATCTTTCCATTTTCGTCTTATCTCTTGACTCTCTGTTTTAAGTCTTTAAAATTTTTTTCGTTGCTTTTTTTGCTGCGGGTATTTTCTTATCGGTGTTCTGCATTATGAATGTTTCGAATATTTTAGTGCCATTCACACAGTCTCATTTACAAAGTAGTTCTTTTTCCTTTTCACGTAGAGTCCGTCGGTATCACTACTTGGTGTAGTACATTGTGCATTATCATAAGTTTCCTAATCTTCTGGTCACCATGGTTGAGTTCTTCATAAACGTGTCAGAATAGTTTGCTAATGCCATTGCCCCTGTATTTATATCTTTTATGAGATTTCTGCTTTATAGTTTAGTTTTTAGGGGGTTTCTTGTTCTTCTGAAGTATTCATTTCCGATGTTTCATTTTCATTTCTGTTACTTTACGGGTGTCTGCTTCAAGAACTCCCCAAATATCTGTAGGTGCCATGTTACCCCTAGTACCCCCATGTACGCTAGGTTGGGTGGTTACATAACTTCCCTTGCCCCCTGTTTTCTCCTTGTCGTAACTTTCAGTCTACATCTTCTATACCAAGTTTCATTTGGATATCCTGACTGAAGATTCTGGTTGTGTTTTTTTGCGTTCATAGTTCTTTTTACTACATGCAAAATGTTTCACGTCTTCCATTAAGTGGTTCATTCGTTCATTTTTATTAGTAGACTTATCTTATTTGACCCTTAATATATTGTTAAGTGGTTATTATTATTATTATTATTATTATTATTATCATTATTATTATTATTATTATTATTGTTATTATTTTTGAAGTTGTTGTATGTTTGTTGTTGTTGTTACTCTTTTTCTTTTATTATTTTTGTATCATCATCATCATCATCATCATCTATATATTAATACGATAGCGAGTGGGTTATTTTCTGTGTCACGCTTATATCTGGGCTGTTTAATTAATAATAAATAATTTTACTAAGAATTTTCATAAGTTTTGGTTTCGGTTTCGATTATAACTGATGCCATTGAAGCCATGTAATTTTTTATGAATAATTTTACTAAAAATTCTTCATAATTTTCGTTTCGGTTTCGAGTTTAGCCGATGTCACCTCAGTCATTTATTCTTTTAATATATAATTTAAGTTAGAATTTATCACCAGTTTTAGTTTCGTTTTTAATGTTCATAAGATTTAGTTTCTATTTCGATTATAGCTGATGGCACTTTAGTAATCTATTGTTTGTAAACAATTTTATCAAAAATTCATCATAAGTGTTGGTTTCTGTATCGATTATAGCTGAAGGAACTAAAGTTATACATATATATATATATATATATACATATATATATATACTATTTTTTGTTGGTTATCTTAGCTGTGCATTGCTTGATCAGTAGCATTTTGGTCCCTGAAATTAGTTATACCTACCTGTTCAGCGTCCATGTTATTTGAGTTTCTGAAACTATAAAGTTTCGCAAGATTCGCAGAATGACGACCGGGTCCCCCATGCTGCCTCCAATAGAGCACCTACCGATCATGACACCCAGATCTTTCTTTTGGGTCCCACGGTTTAGATTATTTGTAATTGACATTATTCATATTTTTGTGTGTGTTGAAATACAGGCCCCAGACTTGGTTTATATGTGTTTCTGACGCAGGGATAGTGTATAGCTCTCATGTATATTGGAGGTATCGTGCAGGATAACACGTACATAAAGTACCTGAACAGACAGGACACACTAGGAAATATAGTAATACATAAATGAATAAAAAATGAAAATGAAAAGAATAAATAAATTATCTTGGCATTGTTTCCAGTCGTCCTGGACTTCTCCTGGCCACTTGACTCAAGCAGTGCCGATTCAGGAGAAGTGCGGTTGTTGATTGCGCAATACTTGCATCAGAATTACACGCGCAGCTACCCTTATAGAGAGTATCATTTGTATTTCTAGATTGAGCGGAGGCATCGATCGATTATTATTATTATTATTATTATCATTATTATTATTATTATTATTATTATTATTATTATTATTATTATTATTATTACTGGAATTAGGCTGGTTACGAATGTTAATATTGAATGCTACTAAGCCAAGACCATTTTATTTAAACAATTACAAAACAACAATTATTAACCCTCAATTGTCATGAAAAATAACAGTGCATCCTTCAAAGTCCATGGCTTAGCATTCACGATACACATAATTCAGAACATTGAGTACATTTCCAATACTGCTGCAAAGAAGGTTGATTCTCGCGGCTGTGCTAAAATCCTATTCACACCTGAGAGTATCCTATCCTTCTACAACGCCACCATACGAAAATTCATATTTGGCAGGTACATCTACTACTAGTCTTGCACTCTTAGACTCAAAGGAATCTCAAATCTAAAAGCTTTGCACCATCTATCAAGCCCCAACAACTTCCTTCTCGACGCAACGTTGTTTCCTTGGGTCTGTTTTAATGGAATGTGCTCTGATGAACCCATATTACTTGTGCCCCCCTCGCCGACTAACTCGACAAGCGCAAACTATTCACTCATTGATGATGCCTCCGTTCAGTCTCAAAAGACAAAGGATACCCCCTGTACGAACATCCTAAACCACACCTCTCCTGAATCGACACTGCTTGATTTCAGTGGCAAGGAGAAGTCAAAGACGAATGGAAACTGTTGTGGAGACGCCCACTAATTAGCATAGGTAGGTGGGTGAGATATATAAAGGTATCAATCACCAATACCGGGGGAGTTGGGAACGACCATCAAATAGGCAAGACACCTATGCTGCCTCCAGTAAGACATGCAACACGCCACCTGCCGGAATATCTCCAACTGAAGTATATCTGAAGACATGTAAATATGTATATAACTTTTCTTCCTAATATATTATTGTATACCTTTACTTTCCGTGTTCTTGTTAATGATTTAGGCAGACATAACAGAACATCTGGAAGTTGAAAATGGAGGCTTCTCTGATATTACTGTAGCTTTTAAATGGAAAAGTATTTATCCAAGCTAGTAGAGACGCCCGACGTAGCCCGGTTTTAAAATACGCTTAAATATGATTTTTTTATTCTTGAAGATTTCGGATATATTACTATAGAGTTAATGTTCTATCGATTTTTATATATTATAAAGTTGCGATTTTAAAACTGAAATATATCCATATGATTGCATCAGCTTGAATCGAAACCGAAACTAACATTTATAAAGAAAAAGGTATATATATATATATATATATATATATATATATATATATATAACTACTTCATTTACTCACATAAAATTCATATACGAAAGTATAAATTTATGCGTAAACTTTAAGTATTTACTTCAAAAGTGCTCAATACGTGGGTAGAGCTAGTTAGTAAGTTATAAAATATATATGGCGATTAAGCTACACTGAATATTCACCGTTTCATCCACTCTAGCACTCTTCAGGCTTAGGCGCATAAGCCTGAAGGGCCCTAGAGTGGATGAAACGCGGAATATTCAGTGTCGCTTAATCGCCATATATATTTTATAACGTAATATATATATATATATCTATATATATATATATATATATATATAGATATATATATAGATATAACTTCAACTCCTTCAGATATAATGGAAAACTAAACCAGAACTTATGAAAAATTCTTAATAACATTATCAAAAAATAGATAACTAGAGTACTGTCAGCTATCGTCGAAACCGATGCCAAAATTTAAAAAGAATTCTTGGTAAAATTATTTACAAAAAATTTAATTACTTACGTGCCATCAGCTATAATCGAAACCGAAACCAAAATTCATGAAGAATTCTTGGTAAAGTAATTTATTACAAAAAAATGGAATGCCATAAAAATTAAACGACAGTCACTCGGATGTAAGTATGACACACAAAATAAATAACATACATGTTATCCTATTAATATTTACATATTCTTATTACTATTATATAATTATTAACTTATTTTATTGCTATCTTATGATTATTATCAAAATTATCAATATTAATATTACTACGGTGGTAGTAGTAGTAGTAGTAGGGGCAGTAGTAAGTTGCCAACAGGAACCAAATAGAGCAGCAAATTACGTGTTTTGAAACTGAAAAATCCGAAAGAGGTTTAGCCTTTGGATAGTATTCTGAGAGTCAGGCATTTTTCGTTATTACAAATATATGTTAATTTCACGGTGTTTACTTCTAGCTAGGTTTTGTGAAAAAAGTATCCTGCTCAATTATTCACTATTCAATATGGCCGCCAAAGATTGAAGACGCCTAAGGATGGCATAACAATATTAGAAAAAAGAATTACAAAAAAAAAAAAGATAAATAAGAACGTTAATCCGAAAGATGAGTCTATTCAGTTTGTGCGTTTAGCGAAGTAATACCATTTGAAACTTAAGATTTACAGACATACAGAAATGCAAGTTACAACGAAAATGTGATGAACAAAACAAAATTATATTTCAAACTTAGACGTGGAATAAAATAAATACGATGTTATATGTATATGTGTTAATCAAAAGTGAAATACTATGTCAAATTTACACGTTATAGATCAAATAGGATACTAGTTAAAAATCAAGAAAAACAAGCGACAAAGTTATGTATGACTATAAAATTCTATTTAAAATGGAATCGGAGCATAACGAGTCATATTTGGAATTTAAGCGTTCCATACCAACGGAAATTTCAGTTCCAAACTTAAGCATTACAGATCAACTAAAATATTATTTAAAAATCAAGCAAAACAACATACACTATTTGTGACAATGAAAATTTAAAGTTGAAGTGGAGCATACAAAGTAATATTTGGAATTTAAGCGTTACAGACCAACGGAAATTTAAGTTCGAACATTTAACCGTTACAGATAAACAAACATGCTATTTATAACCTAACCGTGACAGACAACGAATAGTGCATTTTGAACTAAGCGTGACAGACAAACAAAATGTATAGTTCTAAATATAACGAAAATGAGATTCTATTTAAAATTTAAGAGGGACAGGCTGACATCATATTCGGAATTTAAGCATTACAGACTAACGAAAATTTTATTTCAAACCTTTTTTAGCGTTACATCAACCAGCATGTTATTTAAAACTTAATTGTAAAAGACAATGAATATAGTATTTTGATTTTAGCGTATTTGGATTTGGATCTTAGCGTGACGGACAAACATAATGTATATTTCCAAATTAGACGTAGCAAGAAAAACATCTCTAACTTCATTCGTGAGAGACTAAAGAAAATTCTTTTTTCACATTAAAGCATGACAGATAAGTGGACATGCTATTTAAAACCTAAAGTTGATGTAACAAAATGCGGACGCGTGTATTGATGCAGAAGTAAGAATTTCTTACAGGAGATAAATAAAATGAAAAGGTTTTACACTAAGATATTTTATCTGGATTTATTTATTCATGTTTTTGCGTAAATTGTTGAATTTTTCTTGCGTTTTTATTTACCCCAGAGCAGGTTTTTGACATTTTTGTAACAAAATTCTTTTAGCATATGAAGGTATGTAACAGAGCGCGGGCGCGCCTACAGTAGTAGCAACAGTACGACCACGAACGAATGCAAATCAACAAGCAGTGCTCGAGGTGATGTCATAATGAGGAATAATGAAAGAAAAAAAGATTATAAAGCAAAATACTTGAATAGACGTGTTACACACGTGGGCTGAGAGCGACAGGAAAAGATGTGTCGTAAGCAAGGCAGGGCAAAGAGCATACCACGTGTGTGACAAGACAGAGTCTTGTTAAACAGATTCGAGTACGATAAGACTTTAGACAAGAAACAAGACGTTTTTTTAGGGAGTACCTGTAAATAAATGTCTATTGTTTTAATTGAAACAATGTAAGTCGAATTATTTCGTTGTCTTTGTTTCCTTGCGATTGTTCGCATACAACACGTTGGGTCGCGAGTGTTGACATTCATCGAGGAAGATACAGTGACAGATAAATACAATCCATGTTTAATACTAAAATGTCACAGGCAAATAAGATTTATATTTACAACGAAACGTAACACAGCAATGGAAACGATATTTAAAAGTGAAATGCAACAGATAAATGAAAATGGTATTCCAAACATAAACATACTACCAAACAGTTTTACAATAAACAACTTTCGTACTTGTTAGCTCCTTACATCAAGTGGCTTCCTCCTTGATTCGAGAAATTTTCATTAAAAAAACTACAAGCAACATTGATAAGTCAAAAGCAAGCTTCACACGTCAATGACAATGCAATTTTAAACGCATTAGACCAGATGTTAGCAACTTCCGGTCCGCTGGCTAAATCCGGTCTCTGAATGAATTTTGTTTGGCTCGTCACCTTATTAAGGCCACCCTATTTTTGTAAAATATGTTTTTAATTTTCCGTTTTTATATACATCTGAAGCAAAATAAGTGATATCGTTGAAATATAATCATATTATCTTTACCGCTTGTTTCCTTTAAACGCCTATAAACTTATTTTCTTACTTAATAACATTGTTATAATACATAAAAATTTTGCTAAAGCTATTTGCCCCTTCTCATATCATCAGCATAGCTTTTTAGCTCTCAGGTACCAGAAGCTTGCGAACCATTGTGCTAGACCAACGAATCTAGGATTAAAAACTTAAGCGTAGCATACAAAAATGCAATGGACATTTCGAATTTAAGCACACTAGATAAAAGAAAATACGATTAAAATATGACAAAAAAAACAGGCCTATCATTAAAGATAGTCGGTTGTTAGTTATGTGAATTCAAATAATGCGTTCATAGATAAACATATATCAAATCGTGACAGACGAATCGACTGTTAGGTAGAACATCTCGTTGAGATTCACGGACGCACGTCGAAATACAAAAGGATAATCAAGCTGTTAAACCCATTCAAACTTTTCCTTTCTATGAAATGTTTGGCTGGAGTATTATTCAAGTTTCAATGCGCAAAATTTTTTGGATAAGCTTCTGGTAAAAGACTCTCATGCTGATCCCGGGAAAATGTAATAACCTTTCCGTCTATAAACGAATACAATTTTATTGCGTTCTTTGACATTAGTTTTTTTTTTTTATTTTGCAACACATTGAGGAATTAAGAGAGATAGACGAATGCAAACGTTATTTTAAATTGACAATATTGCGAAATATATTTACAGCGGCGCTTACAAATATATATATGCATATATATACATATAATATATACAATCATAAAAATAATAACAGCGCTTACTGATATATATATATATATATCGTCAAATAATGAGAGTTCATATAGAAACGTTGTTTTAAATTGAATAAAATAAAATATGCATCAAATAAAATACGCACGAAAGCCAGATAGAACGTAATATTAGGGAAATAAACAAATAGTTTACTTGTTTGAAATTCATCAAAAGTATATTCCAGACGTATCCTCCATCTTCAGTGTTTAGTTTCTTTTTTCTTTTATTCTTCCTTGTCATGTCGTAAATTTGAGACAGAATCTGTAAAGAGCCGCGCGTTGTGTCACTTTTATTTACTATACGCACGCACACACACACACACACACACACACACACACACATATATATATATATATATATATATATATATATATATATATATATATATGCGATCCCGCATTTTGCTAATTCCTACACTCTGATGAGAAGGAGATTATTTTTTCGAAACTCCGCGGATTAAGGATTATCCATTTATCTAGTGTTTCTTTTTCAGATTAAATATGTTTTTAACTCATTTCGAAGTGTTTTTTTAACATATTTTATTAACTGTTTGCTCATATAATAAGCTTTATTTCCTATTTGGTTTTATTGAGCTTTTACGTCTGGCTGAGATAATTTTATAAATGTTAATTCTTTAATATTTATAATATACTTTAATTTTACCATCTTGGATCATTTTGGTAAATTTAATTGTAATTTTTATTATATATATATATATATATATATATATATATATATATATATATATATATATATATATATATATGATTGCCTTTTCATACATATACGTAGTAGTTTTATAACATACCAAATGTGGTCCACGTTGCCCGGTCGTAAAACACGCATAAATATTACATATCAATTACACCAGATTTCTTATCACCATATATAATATTTTGATTGGATAACTTGGACCAAAGTATCGTAGGTTTGAAACAAGAGATGCCACATACAAATTCAATACATCTAACCTGGTAGTCACTATGTAGCTTACGACCACCATTTCTGCCACACTCACTCGTGATAATAAAATGCTATATTACATCCGATGAGAAACACTATTACAATCGCCACATCTACAGAGGAATAAGTTCCTATTTTTTTCTCTCAATATTTAGTGTTCTCACTGCTACTAGTTGTCACTGGATCCAATACTACATTGTTTAACTATAGTCTGATTACATCCTCCGTGACTGTTAAGACATACATAGACAAAACATATTCTTACCGATTACCGAATCCCAAATAATAACGACTCGCTATCCATGTTCGCTCTTTCTGATTGGATGAGACTTGAAATCCTCATATTCTAGAATGAAACTAATTCCTAAATAAACGAACACTTCTAAAAGTTTACAAAAATGCTGTCGCTCTCCACATATGACACTAACGCTAAAAATACAGACATAATAACCGATCAAAAACAGACAATTAAATAATGATAACACTGATTGCTGGAACAAACGTGCACAAGTAAAACGTTTTATATGCATAACATCTCTTCCGTCTTAGTTTGCACGCTTGGAACACTAGAAATAATGTAAACGCAGCAAGGGTTTGCGAATGTAATCGTGTACAAAATACCGAATTATGAACTGTAATTCAGTCGCTGCCAGGTTTGTACGCATGCGCGATAAACAAATCTACTTTTCTCCTACCGACACTGTCAACCTTCAATTATTGTTTTTAGCCTTTGCGGGTGGGTATGCTTACAACTATTATGACGGTTAAATTTTGGGGAATTATTCCTCCCCCCAAAAGGGACTTGTCTACTTCGAAAATGGCCCTTTACATGGGAAGGTTGGTGGTGTCTATTCCAAAAGCCGTTCTTAACATGTAGAGCTTGAGATGTCTATTTCAAACGCCAATAATGAAAGAGGTGAATGAAAAAGTCATAATTGTTTTGTTTGGCACGTTACAAAATAGGATATGAAACTGGAATTTAATTAAATACTATTAATCGAAGAGTTGAAAAAAAGAGGAAGACTTGAACAACAAACGGATAGAGCTGCTACCACTGATTTCGATCATTCTAAACAGTCCATATACAGAAAGAATCCTTAACTTCTAAATCTTTTGTTTTTACTTTCCATTATTATTCTAATGGAGCATTTTTCGTATTTTTAGTCGCGTGCAAGCGACTCTATAAGTCACTCCGTCGGTCAGTCGGTCGGTCTGTCCGTAACACTTTTGTGCTTGGCCTTTTTGGTTAAGATCCAAGGTCTATTGTTAATAGATGCTGTTCAAGATCAAATTGTAGTATCTGTTCTTACTACATGCTGTACTCCTATTTGTAACTTTGTGATATAAAGTCGTGGATCACTTTTCTGTATTAATTTAATATAAAATGATCACCCACTTTACAACCAGTCAGTCTCAAAGCCATTCAAGTCATTCTCCAGATCATTCAAGTTGTTTTTGAAGGATTCCTGTTATTTTTTAAGCATTCAGGTCATTCTTAAGGTCATTCAATTCATCCTTAAGTTCACTAAAGTCATTCTAAGTCATTTCAGCCCATTTTTCGGTCATTTTAGTTTATCTTAAAGAATTTCATGCCAATCCTACATTCACGCATTCATTCATTACATTAGAGCACGCGACTAATGGCTATCGGCCTTGTTTTAAAATTCATACTGATTTACGCATTCCCTTAATTGCTTTTTTAGTTCAAGCAGTACCTACATTTTATCGCCCAAACCAGCACTTATCGCCAGTGAAAGCCAGATTATTTAATTTCGGCTACGGCTACCAGTGTCCGCAATTGTTCAGGGACAGCAGTGGCAGTCAACAACCGTTGTTTACTTTTTTGGAAGGCAGGCTTCCACCGGGCAACACCGGTTAACGGGTCCTGCTACTTTATTATAAACAGACATAGAGTAGGTATTAAACGTAACGTTAAATTCCTTAATAAAATTAAGTGAGGCATCAGGAAAGATTTGAGACGTGCATCCGAGTTTATTTTTTTTTATTACATTTTCACCCCAAACAAAGCATATTGCCACTGTGTTGAAGCGGGCTATTATCAGGGACATGGACATGAGGGGTACTGTGTAGGGAGTTGGGCAGCAAGATGTCGGTTCACGTTGCACTTGAACTTCTGCATGTCAGTACAGTTGGGGAAGCAAGGACCCGGCAGGGAATTCCAAAGTTTAGCTGTGCTGGGGAAGAAAATACTCGAGTAGAAGGCTCTCTTACATCTAGGGATCTCTACTGTGAAGTGGTGGTATTTAGCTGCTTGCCGGGTTTATCGGGGTATTTACGTCGATGGGGCACAAGTGATTGCAGTTCGTCAGAGCATTCACCGTTAACGTACTTGTAGAAAAGGCAGAGGGATGCAACATTTCGTCGATGGGACAGAGGCTGAAGTTTAGATGACAGTTCAGGACCTATCAGATTGGCGACTCTCTTTTGAACATTGTCTAGGAGCGAGAGACTAGTGGTAGATGCACCAGCCTAAATATGACAACAATACTCCATACATGGGCGAATGGTGGCCTTATAGATGTATAGAATACTTTCGGGCGTTAGTATATTTCTAGCACGGTAGAGAGAACCTATTTCTCGATGTAATTGTTCCAACTAATGTTTCATGAGAGCGTTAGGCCGAGGAGTTTAAAGGATGTACTTTCAGATAAAGAGTCATTGGCCATTGCTATTGGTGGTAGAGAAGGTTTCTTGTAATTATTGAAGGAAACGAGTTTTGTCTTGGTAGCATTGAATGTGACAATCCATTTATGTCCCCATTTCACTACAGATCGGAGGTCATCCTCTAGTGCTTCTGCCATTTCTTTAGATATGTGTTCATTTGTTTTCCTGTCGTGTCTGTTATAGAGTGTTGTGTCGTCAGCATATATATCCATCTACGAGGCAATTTTCTCAGGAGGTCATTTATGAATATTAGGAATAACAGAGGTCCAAGGATAGACCCCTGAGGCACTCCCGCATTTATATCATATTGTGTAGATGTATGACCGTCGAGGACAACCTGGCTTTTTCTCTTATCTAAGAAGGATTTAATTACTCCATGTAGTCTTCGTGTGATACCATATGATCTGCTTTTCCTGAGAACACTTTCATGCCATACCCTGTCAAAAGCCTTATATATATCTCGAACTACAGGTCTACCCTCCCCCGCTTTGTCCAGTCACTTGTATATACGTTCTGTAATTACAATTAGGATGTCTGCTGTTGAACCGGCTGGTTTAAATCCATATTGTTTGTCAGTCAGAGATTTAGTATCTGTAAGGTGATGGACTAGAGCTTGGTTAATTATTGTCTCAAATATTTTTGCGAAAATTGAGAGGAGACTAATGGGTCGGTAATTTACTGGGTCAATTCTTTCACCAGAATTCTTGAAAACTGGTACTACAGAAGCAGTTTTCCAGCAGGCAGGAAAGCAAGATTCATTAAGGTATTTGTTGTAGAGTTTGGAGAGAACTGGAACTACTTCGGCGGAACACATTTTTAATAGCACAGCCGGGATGAGATCAGGTCCACATGCATTTGCAGCATTATACTTTTTTCTTAGCAGTTCACTTATTGCAAGTAAAAAATATAATATTCGAGCTGAGATCAAAATCAAACCCCAAAGACATTTACGTATGATAACTATTAAACCAAATTGACAGGATCTTTAAATATCTTTGGAAAAAACATTCTCATCATAAGGAAGCTGTCATGGTTCTCGACCGCGCATGCGCAGTCGTGGAATAGTTGAAAACAGATAAAAATTCGATCACCCTACTCGTAACAATTTCTGAATGCATGTATATCCTATATACTAAATTTCAAGTCTGTTAGTCACAAATTCGTTGAGTTTATAGGTTGACAAGTGTCTTCACACGTACACACACACACATTGTCACTGTTATAGATATATAGATTGGCAGGTCGCCCAGCGTTGGCCGGTCGTAAAATACGCATACTTATTATTTTAATTATTGCAATATTCTTATATTATAAACACAAATACCGCAGGTATTAAACGTTACCTAAAATGTAATAAAATAAAGTAAAACAAAATCGAAAAGAAACTGAAACTTCTTGTAAGTAAAAAATACTCGAGCTGAGATCGAAACCAAAATACTCGAGATGAGATCGAAACCAAACGTAAGTAAAGTATGATAACCATCAAGCCAGCTTGACATGATGTGTAAAAGTGTTTTTATCAAACATATGCTTAATATAGATTAGCTGTCATCCGCAGTCGCGAAAGACCCACACGTAACAATTTTTCAATCCTGACCCCTTTAGCTGCCCTTTCTCTCGGATCAAAATGTTTAAAAGGTTTTCCATAGGGCTGAATATCCTATATACCAAATTCCAAGTCTTTAGATCAGAAATTATTTGGGAATATACATGGGGGAGTGTCCTTACACACATTCTCACTTTTATATATGCATGCGTAACTATTAAGTAATTTTTTGAGCATTTAAAAAGTAAATCCTGAAACGCAAATAACTACGTAATATGTCATAATATTACGTCTAGTGACCCGTATATATATACTGTGTATGCAAAATCAAGGCTTCAAGACAAGGTGTTGATGGCAAACAAAAAGTGTATTTCATTTTACGTTACAATTGTTTCAATATCTAGTTAGACAATTTCATTGCATTAAATCCTTTGAAAATTTTCAAAAACTAGCATTTCTTCAGACTTTATGAATAAGCACATTTTTGGCAATGTAACATACAATTAGGAAATGTGGTAATTTTGTAGTTTAATCCTTAAGGCCACCATTTCTGGCTTAAACCCTATTGTTATATGAAACTTTAATGAATTACACGAACTCAGTATATTACATATACGTCTCTCTCTCTCTCTCTCTCTCTGTATATATATATATATACATATATATATATATATATACACACACACACTCAACCATAAAACTATAAAAGTAGCAGATGCAAATCAGAGACTCGATTTTCGCTGTCATGTTATAGATAAAATCACATTCGAATCAAAGAAAATAATCTAATCTATATATATATATATATATATATATAGACGATATCAAAACATCGTTAAACTCACTACTCGTTCAAGCAGCCGCCAATAGCGTAATGGTTAGGAGCCTTGACTGCCGTACAAACGGTCGGGTTTCTATCCTGGCTTGAGGTAGTTGCCTGCCTAGCCGCACTGATGAGCTGTGAAACAGCGAAACAGTACTGTATGTGGATGACTATATATATATATATATATATACATACTGTTTTGATCGCTGATGTCGTTAATTTGGTTTTAGCTTTTCAACAAAGTACATAATAATATAAGGGCTGTAAATGTTTATATAAAGTCATGGATGTATAATTTATGAGCGCCGGTCAATCGTTTGAGGTAGAACTACCGATTTCTACATACGTGGTTGTAGGTTGAATACCTGTCTTGGTAAGGTTGCTATACTAGCTATACAGTCTGGCTGTTATATAGAATAGAGAAATAAAAAAAAAACGAATTATGTGTTGATCAACGTTTCGTCTTTATTTAAAGACCTCCTCTCTCTCTCTCTCTCTCTCTATATATATATATATATATATATATATATACATATTAAGTTATAAAATATATATGGCGATTAAGCTACACTGAATATTCCGCGTTTCATCCACTCTAGGACTCTTCAGGCTTTAAGTGAATACTTCAAGTTTACGTATAAATTTATACTTTCGTATAATTATTTTATGTGAGTAAATGAAGTAGTTATATATATATATATATATATATATCTATATATATATATACATATATATATCGAGAGAAAGAGGAGGGAAGGAGGAGGTAACACATAGATATTGTTAAAATACGTTGTAGATTTTGATATATGGCTGGCTAGTTACCAAACACACTGAATAGTGTAATTATAATAATGACTTCACAAGCACAAGATGGAAGCCAGTAAAATGGAGATGAGGTTAATTATGATCGTGTCTTGAATCTTCATTGGCGTCTAACTACTAAGCTGAGCGTCATCAGTTGTCATAAAGAACCCACTTTTCATTGCAAGACAAAACACGGTCGAGAAACGTGTCATTCTTGTTGCGTAAAAGAAAAGAAGGTGACACTTCATAACGGCCTTTCATTTAGTTAGTGTTCAATTTGTTAGGCACACATTTATTGAGTGTTTTGTCTTTGTAATATCTTTCACATAATTAGAAGACGTTACTTCTAATTCAGAAGCAATCTCTCCAACAGTCGTACGTGGATTGTCAACATCGGATGTCACCACTTCGCTCATTTTATCGCCGCCACGAAATTTCTTAGACTACCATTGTGGATTGCGTTCAGTAGTGGTTCCTTGGCCGAACGCTTCGATGATATCGCGAGTTGTTTCAGCAGATTTACGGTCTAGCTTGAATTGAAATAAGAAATTGTGCGAATTTGCTTTCCGTCTATCTTGTATTAAACGTTCTGAAAAAAACATAGCTGTTGTAAAACGATTATATACTTAATGGATTAGAAAGAGCGAAAAATACTCTTTGAAATAATAGATAAAGTGAAGATATTATAAAGAAATTTTATTTGTAAAGACATCACTTGAAATTAAAAGCAAAACTTCTGCAAGAAATTTCTTGCCAACCTTATAATTCGCCCGTTTTCCAGTCTGTTCCAGGTTTTTCGGACACTACTAGGATGATCCGGCTGAATTTTGCTATAGACGTATATTGTAGTAACATGCAGCAAATATAATAGAGTTGGTACTGTTTGATGCAGAGTAAGGGATTATAGAGATTTGTATTTAACGCAAAAAGAAGCAGACATTTAACCATATTCAACCATGAGATTGGCCTCGTTCTATGTCAACGGTCAATAACGTTTTACCTGTTATTAAAATCGTAAACATTTAGTCGAAAGTTAATATGTATACGACTACTTGTTTTAAACTAAAGAAAATGAGATAGACATATTAGCAAAAACATTGATGGACAACTACCTTTATCACAATGGTGGGATCCGTCTACCTCTCCAGTAGATATATCACTCCTGATGCAAGTCTCTACCTATATAAACGCCAGCTCCGGCCAACCATGGAGTACTGTTGCCACAGCTGAGCAGGAGCTGCTAGAAACAGCCCATGCTGCACTGACAGAGTTCAAAATAGATGTTCTCTTCCCTGCAACCTCTTTCCCACAGAAGAGATGTTGCGAACCCGTCTCTGCTTTATCGTTATTTTCATGGCAAGTACTCAACTTAGTTTCAATCTATGGTTCCCCTTCGCCAAACTTTCACGAAAAACACTCGTCTAGCCAACATCGCTATCAATAATTCCCCACACTCTTTATCTGTGCCTAAACCTAAATATAGATTCCATGAACGAAGCTTCTTTCTAAGAACTGCACGCCTGTGGAACTCTCTTCCGTTTTCCTGCTTTCCAGCTGACTACAATATGGTCGTTTTCAAGTCCAACGTAAATAAGTTCATGATGAACCGTCCCCCTAAGTAATCCAATTAACAATATCTCAACTACTTACGTATTCAACGCTATAATAACATTGAATAATGTACACCCATTAACCCTTATACTCGAGTGACCTACGAGCCTTGATAAGTGGCGATTCCTTTGAAAAAAAATGGTAAAGAAAAATATTCCGAATGCTTATTTAAATTAGTTTTTCAAAAATCTAATTATGTCATCATGTCCAATATAATAGTAACATTTTGAATACATACATTATATTATTATTACATTGTTATTTATTTAACGGTTATTTACTATAAAGAAAGATGATATTTATTTCTTTAAAAAAATAAATTGCAAAATGTTGGATAAAGTAATCCTAGTTGTTTTATTCATTTTTATTTTAAAATATCTAGCTGACGATGGCAGGTATATTTACGGTGTGAAAGTATTTCGAAAGCAGTATTTTAAGGGATCCTTGGACAAGTATGCACATGACCAAGCAGTGGCGCGAAATGACGTCACAGCGAAGGAAGCAGGGATGTGCAGGGTGGGTGCGCCTTCCTCTTTACTCCTGTCTTAAAAGTGATCTTTTCAGAGAAATGTATTATAGGCCTGTGCCCCACCGAGATTGTGTTCGTTACGATATTTTGGCCGTTTTTGCACTTAGACATATGCCCTGAAAAAAGTTCTCTGCACGTAACATGGAGGAAGAGTAGGGGAAAAGATAAGAAAAAAACACGTGGGTGGTACGAATAGAGACTATTAAGCACGTGTTGTTACAGCAGGGTTTTTTTACCCTCATGGCAGCAGAGCAGGAAGTTTTAAACACGATTCATTTATCTTCTGAAGTCTTCCCAAAGTTTTCAGACGACCATATTTTCACTGCTCGAAAAATACATGTGAGGCGACTTGGTGTTGAAACGACCGAAAATAAATTCCTTTTATCGATAAAAAATATAACTCGTTCCAAATTTCTATCTTTTGTTTTTATTGCGAGACTTTAATACACAACGTCGGGTCTGAGTTTAAATCTAACAATCACATTATAACATTAAACCCTAACATATATTTCAAATAGAAATCTACCATTAACAGTAAATTGGACAAACTGATGTAGAAAGTACCCAGATGATTACATAAATGTATTTGTCATTTAATAACATGCAATATTTTTTAACGTCATTATATGTTTATATTCAAAAGTAATTTTCACTTAATTGCGAGACGGAATTGAAAAGGATTTCTAGTTGAATAAAAGTTTAATGTCAGCTGCTAAATATCAAATTTAATTTATCCTCATAAAACGAAAAGAAGACAGCACATTTGTCACACATCAGTGCCACATAGAAAAAAAAAACTATCATAGCTTCATTACTAGTCACGCAGTCTAGTAGCGACTTCCGTTTCCTAAGACATACCGGAAGTTAATTAAAATAATGACGTCGTTTTATATGACTAGATCGCTGCTGCACTTTACGTATACTCGATTTATATTTGCACTTTTAAAACATTTATTTCGCTTTTCCACCACTTTGAATGTCTAGTATTAGATTTAAACATTAAAAAAAAAAGGTGATATCAATATTTTATTGAGTTTTCATTTTTTGTCTTTTATTCAAAGTTATGGAAAAAAAATTTTATAAAAGGGGCGATAAATATTGTAAACCATATTTAATAATAGCTGAGAACAACAGTTCTTAAACTTGAAATCAATTTTACGTTATTTGTCTTATTTTATCTTAAAATAAATTTAGATAGCGTTTCTCTCATCTATGTATGTCGGGTTTAACCGCTTCTGCACGGTATTTTACTATAATATCTACATTGGCCCTTTGGCCAAGATCAAGGTGTAGTATCTGTTCCGGCGGATGCTGCACTTGAGATAGTTTGTACCAGTCGATGGAGGGGAGACCCTCTATACTGGGACAATTATTATTTTTGGTAACCAGAGTGCCCCCTTTTTGCCTACTTTTAGGGGAGCTGATTTTTACCTCACATTAAAAACGGCCTTGTGCCTAATTTGCTCAGTGGGGGAGCAAATAAATACCATCTGTTCCGACAGATACTGCAAGCTATGACTAGCTATGACTAGCAAAGACCAGATGTGGGGGCAACCCCACATGTCTGACCTTTAACCAGCTCTCCTTTCCCACCTCTCGGGAGCTGGTCCCCTTTTCCCCTTCCCCCTCCCTTCACTCCTCACATTAAAAATCGGCCTTGTGCCTAATTTGCTCGGTGGGGGAGCAAATAAATACCATCTGTTCCGGCAGATGCTGCACTTAAGCTAATTTGTACCAGTCAATGGAGGGGAAACCCTCTATACTGGGACAATTATTATTTTTGGTGACCAGAGTGCCCCCTTTTTGCCTACTTTTAGGGGAGCTGGTTTTAACCTCACATTAAAAACGGCCTTGTGCCTAATTTGCTCAGTGGGGGAGCAAATAAATACCATCTGTTCCGGCAGATACTGCACTTAAGATAATTTGTACCAGTCAATGGAGGGGAAACCCTCTATACTGGGACAATTATTATTTTTAGTAACCAGAGTGCCCCCGTTTTGCCTACTTTAAGGGGAGCTGGTTTTTACC
Source organism: Euprymna scolopes (assembly GCF_053919585.1). Lineage (NCBI taxonomy): Eukaryota > Metazoa > Mollusca > Cephalopoda > Sepiida > Sepiolidae > Euprymna > Euprymna scolopes. The sequence goes on from NC_136520.1 coordinate 47,071,221, forward strand.
TCACATTAAAAACGGCCTTGTTGCAAATTGGCTCAGTGGGGAAGCAAATAAATACCATCTGTTCCGGCAGATACTGCAAGCTATGACTAGCTATGACTAGCAAAGACCAGATGTGGGGGCAACCCCACATGCCTGACCTTTAACCAGCTCCCATTTCCCACCTCTCGGGAGCTGGCCCCCTTTTTCCCTTCCTCCTCCCTTCACTCCTCACATCGGCCTTGTTCCTAATTTGCTCGGTGGGGGAGCAAATAAATACCATCTGTTCCGGCAGATACTGGAAGCTATGACTAGCAAAGACCAGATGTGGGGGCAACCCCACATGCCTGACCTTTAACCAGCTCTCCTTTCCCACCTCTCGGGAGCTGTTCCCCTTTTTCCCTTCCCCCTCCCTTCACTCCTCACATTAAAAATTGGCCTTGTGCCTAATTTGCTCGGTGGGGGAGCAAATAAATACCATCCGTTCCGGCAGATACTGCAAGCTATGACTAGCTAGGACTAGCTATGACTAGCACAGACCAGATGTGGGGGCAACCCCACATGCCTGACCATTAACCAGCTCCCATTTCCCACCTCTCGGGAGCTGGTCCCCTTTTTGCCTTCCCCCTCCCTTCACTCCTCACATTAAAAATCGGCCTTGTGCCTTATTTGCTCGGTGGGGGAGCAAATAAATACCATCTGTTCCGGCAGATACTCCAAGCAAAGACCATATGTGGGGGAAACCCCACATATAAGACCTTGGTCAATGTAGGGGCAACCCTTCATACCAATTGTCACTATCCAACTCCCCTACTCCCCGGGGAGTTGGTCCCCATTTCCCCTTCACTCCTCACATTAAAAATCGGCCTTGTGCCTAATTTGCTCGGTGGGGGAGCAAATAAATACCATCTGTTCCGGCAGATACTGCAAGCTATGACTAGCTATGACTAGCTATGACTAGCAAACCCCAGATGTGGGGGCAACCCCACATGCCTGACCTTTAACCAGCTCCCATTTCCCACCTATCGGGAGCTGGTCACCATTTCCCTTCCCCCTCCCTTCACTCCTCACATTAAAAATTGGCCTTGTGCCTAATTTGCTCGGTGGGGGAGCAAATAAATACCATCTGTTCTTCAGATGCGGCACTTCCATTTCTTGTTCTCTTTCAGTGGAGGAGAAATCCTTCACGACTGAGACAGTTTTTATTTTTGTACTTTTTCTCCACGTTAAAAAACGACCCTGGTGTCGAACTCTGTCCCGTGGGGAGGCATTGTAAATAGGTACAATCAAAATTTCATGATAATAAAAAATAAAATAAAAACATATTATATTCCCTAAATAAAAGCACAATATTAAACTATAAAATGGTGCAAACACCTAAAATAAACCAGAAAAAAAATAAGACAGGATCGCAGAACATATTAAAAAAAGTAAGGCAGTATCGCAGAAAACATTTATATAAATAAATAAAATAAATGAATAAAAACTAGGGAATAATAGAAAGTAATCAAGATTGAATATTAACTTAAACGATAAATTATGTCTAACACTAAAAAAACACCCAATAATAATATAAAAATATAAAAGAAAAAGAAAAAGTAAACGCCAAAAGACCGCAGAAAGAAAGAAAAAAAGAAGATTAATAAATAAACCAATAACGACTAGTTAATAATACAACATTAAGTAATTAAGGATAAATCTTAATATACAAAACTGTAAATAATATTAAATAAGAACATCCAATATTAATACATTCTTCATCTAAAACAGATGAATTAATTTCCATTTTCTGCGAACCTGCTCCATTTAGACTAAAACCTGCCATACATGTTTGAAAGTTAGACACGCTTTACGAATAATAGAATATACCATCCAAGATGTACCACCTGATCCTCTGTTACATGTAAAATATTGTATAAACACACACACACACATATATATATATATATGTATATATATATATATATATATATATATATATGTAAATTCTTGGTACAGCAAAATGATGTAAGGAGAAATTTCAGAGAAACATAATTTAATTTAAATCAAAAAGATCAAAGAAACAAACAAAAAAAACCGGGCAGGTGGAATTGTTAAAATTTCCTTAAGGCCTTATCGTCTGACCCTCTAAGAGGAAACGTCAGAATGATAAATTAAAAGCTAAGAATTGAATGAGGAAAGAGGGAAATTGGTTTCAGTTGGAAAACCAGTGAGAGAAAAAAATTCTCACTGTTCAGGTGGTTTTAAATCAGTAAATATTTCCAACTGATGTTTCAAAATCTTTTGTCTACACAAGCTAGGTCGAGAGTTATTAATGACTTACGCCTCAATAATATTGAGATGATAGTTCGACCTAGCACTGTATAAAACAGAAAACCAACCATCGGAATATTGGTCAGAACACCTATTTATACTAATCAGGTGATTACCGATGGCGGACTCATGAGCTTGGGAGTGCCCGGATGTTCTCGAAACCTGGTGTAATCGAATATCCCGAGGGATGTGTTGGGATATTCTCATTTCCAATCTTTGGGATGTCTTGCCAACGTAGTCAGCTCCACACTGACAAACACATTTATAAACAACATAATTCTTTTGAATGGTTGGCAAAACATCTTTACGAAAAGAAGAGAAAAAGGTTCGAGTTGTGTAAACTACTCTAAGCATAGTAGCTGGAAAACAACGTTGAGTAACAGAAGAAATCCTTTATATATATATATATATATATATATATATATATATATATATATATATATATATATATACTTGCAAAAAACAAAACAAGGAGAAAGATACACTCATATTTGTATTTTTTCAAATATTACAATAGTTTCGACATCAACCAGTGAAACTGTGTGTGTGTGTGTATATTTCCCTACCAAACGCATCCGTCTATTTTCAGTCTACAGACTCAAGATTTGACATAAGGGTGTTAAGCTTTCTGGAAAATGTTTTAAGTCGGTTTTAAGTCAGAAATGAGGCTGTCAAGGGGTCAAAGTTCAACGATTTCACCTCCGAAAACTGTACCAAACTCCGACAATTTTGGGTCAAAACACTTGAAATTTTATATGTAGGTAACTTGGACATCGATCAACCTTTTTATTTGATTTGAGCATAAAACATTAAATGTGCAGCGAGCATAATTGCGATGAAAGTTTTAAAAAATTGACCCCGGCGGTCTCTACCAAATTACTCAGCCACTTTTTAGTTTAAACATTTGAAATTTTACAAAAAGTGTATTTAAACATAAGGCAAGCATTTTAATGGGTATTTGGCCGAAAATTTTTCTGTCAAAGGGGTCAAAGGTTAAAAAAGTTGACCTTTGCTGTCTCTAGCTAACTATTCAGCCAATTCTGCGTATAAACATTTGACATTTTACATAAAAATAATCAGCATTGCGGCAAGGTTTTTAATAAGTTTTTGGGCGAAACTTTTGCGGCCAAATATTCAAAGCTGAAGGAGTTAAACAATGCAGACTCTACTAAACTCCCCCGCCAATTTTAAAATTTTAGATGTAATTTACCGGGGCTTGAGTTAAACTTTTTAATATATACATATATATATATATATATATATATATATATATATATATATACACACACATAAAGTTATGAACAGTACATAGGACTCGATCAAAGTCGGGCTTAAGTGCTAGTATGTATACATGTCTCTTTCTCTGTCTGTCTGTTTCTCTCTCTCTCTATATATATTATATATATATATATTCATATATATATGTATATATGTATATGCATACATATATATTTATTATAAAACTTTTAACGAAAAACATAAAAACGTCGGTACCACCGGTTTCGAATCTTATACAGAGGGACCAGTTTATGATCAGGAAATATTGACCTCTATTCAACCTCTGTATTTTTATTTGTTCTTCCCGTAACGGATGTATAAAAGGCTGAAATATTTCTCGACGATAAATTGACCACTCTGTCTCGAACGTGAAACCGGTGGTACCAATGTTTTTCTAACATTTTGTTATAGGTTTCAAATAAATATTATCCTCTTATATAAAATTTTTCGTTACAATCGAGCACTTTGTTTTACCCTTATTTTAATAGTAAAAATCATTACTAGTAAAACCTTACTATAATTTATAGTATTTAAGGCATGACAATAATTTACAAGAACACTGACACCAAATACATGTAAAAACTTGTTAATTTTACTCTATATTAAGAAGGAGGAACTATGGTTTTAATCGCATATAAACATTTTTATTTTACACTGAATAAAACGAACGTACTTTGATTTTGACGTCAAAAAATAACCAAAACAAAAAAAATTAAAAATAAATATGGCGTCACACATATACGAAAACAGGTCATATAAACCATTCAATTATAGGAAAAGAAACGTAGTACAAATATACATATATATATATATATATATATATATATATATATATATATATATATATATACCAAACAACATATAACGATTTAGGCTACTTCATATTGCAAAATAATTACTCGTTTTTTTATACAAAGATAAGTCCTCTGCTTCAAATATTAGCTAGTGTTAAACAATTAAACCGGCGTATCTTGTGAATCTTTATTAAACATTATACCGACACGCTTATTAGCAAGGCGCGAATCCGTGGGACGCCATAATTCGAGCAAAAGGAAATGAAATTGAAAAGTTTAGCTTCTTGTTATGCTAATCCTCTTCACCTTTAGTGACCCGGATGCTAATAAATGGCAGCTCCGCAGGGAAGAAAGCCGTCAAGATGTAACCTTTGTGTTAAACCTTACTAATACTGAATGTGAAGGGGTTAACAATTTTCCAACTTTCCAATATATATATATATATATATATATATATATATATATTATATTTGTTAAAGTTATTGTTCAATCATTAGTCAAGTGAAACATAACAGTAACAGTCTTACCTTTGGCTTGAAATATTATAAGAAAGACATATATAGATATTGGTATGTAGAATAAAATCATATTTTAGCAGACCATAACTAAAACTGTTAATATCCTGTCCGATATGGAACCAGATAACTGAGAGAATTTCATTAAATCGTAATTTCAATATCTCAATTTGTTGTCCGAGTAAGTAATATTTAAATTGTTTTTATTAAATTAATCTTTATTTCAAGAAAAAAAATATTTTTTTATATTTTTAAAACAAGCCTTTTTAAATATTAACCAAAAATAACTTTATCGGAAACTTATTTTTCACACGAAAAATTATACATGAACTAAATTGGACACGACCAAAAAATGGAAGAAAGAATTTGTTGTTTGTTTTTTTTAACGAATCACAAGCTATTAAAATCCGTTATTCTTGAGTAACTTTTTCCCAGAAAGATAAAAGCCTGAAATATATCATATGCTAAGTAGAATATAATAAAGCATTTTTACTATTTTTAATAGAATTTAAAAATTCACCGCCATTTTTGTTTGGATGTAAAACAGTTTGAAATATTTTTTAAAAGGTCTTTGTATCAATTATTTTCTTTTGTGTAAAGAATATTTAGGATGAGTTGCTATAAGAATAAGCAAAAAATATTATGACATAAATACCTGATTTCAAATAATTCCATCTCTTATTGCATTCTATACATTTCACGTGACCAAATTAAAAAAATCCAAAAGTAAATGATGGTTTGGAAATATGTATTTTAACGTTTGTTTTGACGATTAAATGTAGAATAAACTTTATAACAGTTTTTTTTCGGAAGCGATATATATATATATATATATATATATATATATATATATATATATATATATATGTGTGTGTGTGTGTGTGTGTGTGTGTGTGTGTTGCCTACATAACCGGCGAAGTTAACTAACGATGAGACTGGCCAGTAGTACAAGATAGGTGACCATTTTGGGAATGCTAGGTACTATATGTGTTGGAAACAACTCCTGCGTCTTGTATCACGCTTGGTCGTCTTGACCCTATCTTGTCATCGAGACCAAGTGTTTCCGGACGAGAGAGTGTAGCAGATGTAAGTCCCCCCTAACGTAAAACTCAATAAAGCGCAAGTCACAGCATCATCAGATAGTCAACAAACCAGTCATGCTCCTATTTATTTGCCTCCCCAGGAGGGAAGGATTAGACACGATAGATTGTTAATGTGGAAAAAGCAGGCTCCCTAGAATCGAGCACTGTAGATAAAAATAAAAATAAAAATTTACCTCATCTAGAAATGTCTTTCCTTAATTAAACGAGGAAAAGATAGGTTAAGAGTAGCATCAGGACAGATAGTACACTCTGATCTGCGCCCCCAGAACTAGGGATTTTTCTGATCTTCATCGAAAAAGATGGATTAAAAGAAACTTCTTCATTCGTGGTCACTCCTACCCTTAAAATATTTTTTTTAATCTAACCAAACAGGAAAATACCTTTTTTAAATAATTGAATTAAATAACTTTCGCTTTATACATTTTATCATGTATTTGACAGTACATGTTAGAGCTCATGTTTCCCTCAATGAAATGTAGCTCTCCAATACCTGCAGCACAAGACCATGACATTCCATCACCATGCTTAACTGTAGGCATGACACACTTATCTTTGTACTCCTCACATGGTCGCCGCCACACATGCGTAAGGCGATCATAACCAAACGAATTAGATTTCGTCTAATCAGAACATAGGATATGGTTCCAGTAATCTAGAGACATTGTTGACATGTTTGCAGCAAATTGTTTCCAGGCTTTCTTGAGTATTGCCTTCCTTCTAGTGTGACAGCCATGAACACCAATTTGAGGAGTACAAAGATAGGAGAGTCATGCCTACAGTGAAGCATGATGCTGGTAATGTCATAGTCTGCCTCCGCATGAGTGATTTGGGTATTTGAGATTTACATTTCATTAAGGGGAACATGAACTATAACATGTACTGCCAAATACTGCAAATGAGCATTATCGCCTCCTTCTAGACAGTGGGTCGCAGAGCCGTGCTCCAGCATGACAATGACCGAAAATAACATCTAAGACAACCACTGGTTTACTAAAGACGCTGACGGTAAAAGTGATGAACTGGGTAAGCATGTCTCCAGACTTGAACCTAGTAGAACATCTTTGGGGCATCCTCAAGCAGAAGCTGAAGGTTCACAAAGCCTCAAATATCCGCCAGCACCGCGACGTCGTAATTGAAGAGTGAAAGAGCATTTAAGTGGCTACATGTGAAGCTCTGGTAAAATCTATGCCCAGGTGAGTAAAGGCAGTTTTTGATACTAATGGTGGCCACACAAAATATTGAGAGTTGATATATTGTATGTTAATATTGAAAACTTTTTATAAGGGAGTACTCACTTTTGCTGCCAGAGAATTAGTTTTTAATGGCTATAATTTGAGTTATTTTGAGGGGAAAATATATTAACTTTTTTATATATTCTTCAGACTGACTACTTTTATTGTGTCAAAAATAATTTTTACATTGTTTTGATGTGAGGAGTGTACTCATTTTCGTGATACACTATATATATATATATATATATATATATATATATATATATAAATTAGATATGAAACAATATACATCGTTATAAAGTCCATTCTTTATTTAATAGTCCGTTAAAATTTCGCATTGATTAGATAATAACTTGATTTTGGTAGATTTTTAGAGAGAGACGCCGTGAAAAAAACAAGAAGAAAAACTTTCAAATCCTAATAATAAATTTTTTTTTTTTAATTGTAAAACTTAATAATTTTCATATATTTTCCAACTTCTTTTTCGAAAAATCGAAAAAAATGTATATATCGGCAACGCTTTCAACTCACAATTTTATTCATTTTATTTCATCATCCCAATATATTTTGATACGTAAAAAATAAGTTGTATTCACTCGCAAATTCTTATAAGGTCAAGTTAGGGGTTTGTTTGCAAAATATAATACTTATTTTGTATATTATTTTATTTAAGTTTGTATATAGTTCAACCATTATTAAATAAGTCTGTAAGACATTTCTTTACACATGAGTCACCATTTATCAAGGACTGGAGGCCACTCGAGGATAAAGGTTAATGGGTATACATTAGTTAATATGATTATAGCGTAGTAAACATAAGTAGAGGAAATTTCGTACATTGGATTACTTAGAGGGACGGTTCATCAAGAACTTGTTTACATTGGACTTGAAGACAATCAGATTGTAGTCAGATGAAAAGCAGGTAAACGGAAGAGAGTTTCACAGGTGTGCAGTTCTTAGAAATAAGCTGTCTTCATGGAATCTGCGTTTAGATTTAGGCACAGATAAAGAGTGTGGGAAATTATTGATTGTGGTATTGGACGAGTGTTTTTCGTGAAAATTAACAAAAATTATCAATTATTTGGTTTTTGATTGAAATGAAAGATCGTGTTGTATTCAATGTTTAGGTCAAAATATGTAGAAATAACATGCGATTTTAAATTTAATCGATTTTAGGTTTTCAGGGATTTTTTAAAAATTCACCTGTTTTACGGACAATTAAAAAAATAGACGTTTTTAGAATTGTTCTTCTTTAGAATACTGCAAATATTATGATAAATCTAATTTATTGTACAAGTTTTTACAGTTATTACCTGTTATACCGGCCTTCCTTGAACAGAGGAATTTACACCGATTAGCGCTTTAAATAGCGCTAATAATTCCAACACCGGTGAGAAAGATGCGACTGCACTTCAACTGCTAGCCGAGTGACCAGTAGATATATGCACGCTTTCCTATCTTTGTACATTATTATTAATACACTTGTTCCTTAACCGAACCTCGACTTGATTGTTCTTATTTTCACTGTTGTTCCACGATATAACCTTATTTTCTATGGGTGTCAAAAGTTTCCCTTTTATTATGAGCATACCTATAGTATTTTATTATTAAGAGAATTTTTCGTTTAAGTTGATAAATAAGCATTGTTTAAATGAGATTTGCGATAAAACTTATTTGTAACAATTACTGAATTATCACCTACTAGAGCAATATATGTCCTAGCACTGGCAAAGATAAATATAAAACAATGATTAAAAAGAGAAAAAGTTTTTGTCATTTATTCTCTCTCTCTCTGTCTGTCTCTCTCTCTCTCTCTCTTTATACATATATATATATATATATATATATATATATATATATATATATTCATGCTATATATATTTTGAAGCACGTTTTTCGCTCTATCGAATTGCGCTATTTGTGACCGTTCACAATCTCTTTATTCAATTTTGGAGGCTTATCGACAGCATGGACACAATTCAAATCGGCATGATTTTCTTGTTCAAGTTCCATCTATGCCGAAAATTAAGTGATATAAATAATGCATTTAGCCCAAGAACCATTAACGAACGTATTGCACAGCGGTGGTCCAAGAAATTTCGCAATGGTGACAAGAGGATTGAAGATGAAAACGGTCACGGCCGGTCGACTGCGGTTGATAACGAACATTTGAGAGCCTTAATTGAAGCCGATCTTCGTCAAACCACACAGGGAGTTGCTGTTGAACTCGAGGTCGACCATTCAGCAGTCGTTCGCTATTTAAAGCAAATACGGAAGGAAAAAATGTCGGATAAATGGGTGCCGTATGAATTAAACTATAATTTAAAAAAATCCTTGTTTTGAGGTGTCTTCTACACTCCTTCTGCGCAACAAAATGGTCCATTTCTCGAGTGGATTGTGATGTGTGAATCGTCTATAGCAACCGGTAACGTTCGGAACAGTTGTTGGATGCTGGAGAAACTCCACAAAACTTACCGAAGCCGAAATTGCACCCCCCAAAAAATTATGGTGACTTTCGTGGTCTGTAGCCGGTCTTATCTATCACAGCTTCTTGAATCCGGGCGAAACGATTACGGCGTAGAAATACTGTCGACAGATTAACAAAATGTCCCAAAAGTTCTAACGTATGTGCCGACGATTGGTCAATATGAAAGGACCAATTCTCCTCCATGACAACGCTCGCCAGCATGTTGCTCATCTGACCCAGCTGAAGCTGAAGTAATTGGGCTACGAGATTTTGCCGCCTCCTCCTCCTCCTCCTCCTCCTCCATATTCTTGACTTATCGTCCACCGATTATCACTTTTTCAAGCATCTCGACAACTTCCTGCGCAAAAAATGCTTCAAAAGCTGAGATGATGCCGAATCGGCCTTCGATGACTTCATCGCTTCCAGAACTCCAGATTTCGAGGCTAATTGGATGCCAAACCTTGTTTCTCATAGGCGAAAATATGTCGATTCTAATGGTTCTTATTTCGATTCATAAAGTGTCTCATGAAAGGAGTTATTTTTTAACGAGACTAGTATCACAACTCGCGTTATTTTTATAACTTTAATTTAATTTCAAATTTTCTTAAACTCATTTATATATATATATATATATATATATATATATATATTGGGGTAATTCGTTTTTACACTTTTCTTAAAATATAAAATCGCATTTACTGAGAGTTGTGTATTGACCTATAAATTACCCGCGCAGAAAAATTGGCTCAAATACTTTAACGTTTTTTAAGCGTTTGCCATCAAATATCGTAGACAAAAATATAAAGAAAATTCCTCATTTCTGCAAGATCTGCTTAAATATTAGTGTTGAAAGCAAGTAATTTTAATGTTTAAATTCAGGGAATGCCCTTTTATTTAATAAAAATGGCGTTTATTAAAGAGATCTTCAAATTGGAAAAACTCCCGTTCTATTTTGAGTATCCCTTTCAATTTTTAGTATGTTTTTGCAAACTTCTTTTTAACGTTATGAATTTAGCAATAATATTTTATGCCTTAACATTGTTTTTACTGTTATAATTCAAAATATAACAAACAAACAAGGAAAACCAAACACTATTCTAATAGAGCTTAACATATAGGTACAGGGACAAATTGCTCCATATAAAAGCTCTGGGATCAACATACTGGTGTGACTGGATCAACCTACGGGAGCAAATTGCCCCTCATTGGGGAGCTTAAACACCCAGGGGCCTGAGGATGGCCGAAAGCTAGGCTAAGATAACTTTAATCGATCCCGGGTAACAGCAAATATCCCGAAGACTTAAAGTAATATATATATATATATATATATATATATATATATATATATATATATATATTAATTCATTGTCAAAATAGATATATTTGCTTGTTGGTTGGGAAACCTGTGATAATTTGTTATTTGAAAAAAACTCAACAACAGGGAATGTGAGGATGTTAGAATGATATATTGCACTGATCATCCTGGTGGATCTTTCGACCTTTGGCTGTCTGAGTGATGGGTTGTGACCTTAGGGATCATGGGATTTTAATATTGACTTGAATCTCATATCGGTGTCACAAAAAAATATCCCCCTCTTATATATATATATATATATATATATATATATATATATATTTTGTGTACAGAAAGTTGTTAGTTGAGACAGGTCATTGGTACCGTCGGTTTCAAGCCCGATAATAAGGCCCGTTTAAGGTATCCTTATCAAGCTCTCTTCAGCCAATATTCGTCTCCTTGAAAGAGTTCAAAATAGACTTCGTAGCCTCATAGGAGATGTCCTTTTCTCCTCCTTGCAACCTCTATCTCACAGAAGAGATGTATATATATATATATATATATATATATATATAAAGAGATGTATATATATATATATATATATATATATATATATATATAAAGAGGGGCATAATATAGATAGAAAACAATCGGAACTGTGAATGTGAAGAATAAGTATCTTTTTAAACATTTATGCTACCATTTATGGTACCACATCTAAGACAGTAAACGACCAGGTTCTCTCCAATTCTCTCTCCTCTGATCTTGAGCACGTAGTACAATGGGGAAAGAAGTGGCTGGTTACTTTTAATGCATCTAAAACCAAGCTTCTCTCTTTACATCATCAACATTCTAATCCACATTTGTCATCAATTGAAATGAATGGCTCTCGTCTTCAGGAGGCCTCAAGTTTTGACAAGCTTCTGGGCTTGACCATTACTCCTGATCTTAAATGGAACACGTATATCAAATCTGTTGCCAAGGCCGCTGGAAAAATGGTGGGATCTTTCTATCGATCCAGTAGATATCTCACTGCTGATGCTATTCTCTACCTATATAAGAGCCAGGTACGTCCAAGGATGGAATACTGTTGCCACATCTGGGCAGGAGCTGCTAGAAAGGACTTGTCCTGCCTTGAAAGAGTTCAAAATAGACTTCGTAGCCTCATAGGAGATGTCCTTTTCTCCTCCTTGCAACCTCTATCTCACAGAAGAGATGTATATATATATATATATATATATATATATATATATATATATATAAAGAGATGTATATATATATATATATATATATATATATATATATATATAAAGAGGGGCATAATATAGATAGAAAACAATCGGAACTGTGAATGTGAAGAATAAGTATCTTTTTAAACATTTATGCTGGAGAAATAAATAAATAATAAATAAAACGAACGTTTCCAGTAAGTTAAAAGTGCAGAAAACCATTAAACCACTGATGGTTATGTGATTGGTATTGACAAACAAAACCACTTTTTTTTTGTATATATTTCTCATAGACTAATATTTTTACTGTTATACAATTTAACTCATTGTTATATTTATTTACTATTGAAAGAGTCCAATTTATCAAGGCTTAGAGGTCACTCGAGTATAAAATTTTATGAGTTTCAGGTGGCCCCTGAAACAACACAGGGATTATTAGTAATTGTAGAATTTAGTAGAGTTTGTTTTTTTAAGAGGACGGCTTAACAAGAACTCGTTAACGTTAGTCCTGAAAACGGCCATATTATAATCAGCTGAGAAGTACCTCTGCGCTATCGTCTTCTCCAGACAAGTTCGAGAAAAGAAACTTCTCTTATGGAATTGCATTTAGTTTATAATATACGGCTTAATTATAATTCGAGAACTTTTTCTCATTAAATCGACAAAGTTAAGCGACGTCGAGCCGGGTCATTTCAAAATGGGAAACCTGCTACGGGTACTTTATTCTGTAAACATTTACCGAAGAAACGTTTCAAATATTTTTTGTATTATTTTTTTTTTACATATTCACTATTAGTATATGTAGTAATATGTGTAATTTCTATTAAACAGCGGCGATTTTTATATTCATAGCTATTGCTACGGCGACCAATATGGCGTCAATTGCAAACGGTAACTTGTTTAAACATGTAAACAACATACATGAAATAAAAAAAAATAATACGTAATCATTTCTATGACTTATCCATGGCGGTTACATCAAAGAATATATTTAATTGTGAAGAAATTTGTCAGGATTTTTTCCAGCAAAATTCAAAGATAACTTGCCGATTGAAGTATTAAAATCACTTACCTTTGCCTAAAAGATAAGAATAAATCTCCCTTTCTCTCTCTCTCTCTCTCTCTCTCTCTATATATATATATATATATATATATATATATATATATATATATATATATATACAGATAGAGAGAGAGAGAGAGAGAGAAAGAGAGAGAGAAAGAGAAATAGAGAGAAATTGTGATTCGATTTCAAGAAACGCCAATTTAATGATAGGTTGATCACTGATAATTAATATATCAATCAATTTTATTGGCATAAAAGCCAAGTGTAGCAAAACCGTAAAACGGAAATTACAAAATATTGCATCTATATACGATAAGAATGTTTGTCCAAGACGATTTTACACTTGGATACGCTAGTCATTACCATGAAGTTGTTGTAGAGTGGCGAAAGATTTGCATGGTGTGCAACCGTATTTTTGTCAAGAGGAAATCGATGATGCTACATCTAAGCGGATAATTTGAAAATCGCGACTCGCTGTTTGGCTTATATAATAAACAACAGTTTGATTTATATTCCTGTTTAAATTTCTGTATCCCAGAATAAGGTTCGCTCGCATTCTGTACTAGTTAAGTAAAAAGAAATATAGTTTTTGAAGCAGTTCTTCGTACATAAGCGTGGACCGTCTTAATTGTCAGTCAAAGTCAACGTGCTCTGCAGGATAAGTTGTACCATATAATGTTTATGCATAGACAACACAATTTATCTGCTCTTTCAAAGAATATTCGGATAAACTAAAGAACCAGCCTATGTTTCACCATCTCGATAGAGCTCCGTACGTGTTTGGTTGAAAGAGATGTCTACAACTGTTACATTTTAACCACTCAGCCGAGTCACTAGTATAAGAAAGGTTCGTACAATTGCGGACAACTCCTTCAAACAAGCACGCCACTTTATCGGAACGCTGAGCAAATACAGGCATGGTTCTCTACCGATTTGAAAATCATGTCCAAGTCTAAAAGCAATAGCCTATCGTCGTCAATACGTAAACATGGTAGAACTTATTCTTAGGTGAGCAATTTCCAAAAATAAATCCCTTTCTTCAAAATGCTACCGTCCAGGCAAGCCACCCTGTGCATATATTACCTTTTGACATATGGAATGAAAAAAGATGGATAAAAAAATGAAAGAACAACAACAAAAAAAGACAAATGGGTCAAATGGCTCTTGTTTAGATTAGAATGAGTTGTAGTAGCTGTTCTGTCATGGTTTGTAGAAATAACACCTTTCTCGACTTGAGCTAAATCCATTTCGTTCCGTCAATATATTATATTGGAAAGTTGAATATCTCAACATAAATATCGTACATTGGTGCCTCAAATAAGTTCCGGTTTTTGTTATGCACGCATGTAAAATTGTTTTAGACTTTTGTAACATTTAGTATGCTATTGCCATACATCTTATAGGGTGACTCAACAATTTTTTGATTTCAGGGTCAAATAAACTGCAGGAATTTGAATACATCCTACTAAATCCTGAATACCACAGCTGGCGACTTTCAAAAGTGCAATCTGGAAGTGAAGATATTTTAAAAGAACGATTTGCAATAAAATTCTATTTTAAACTTAAAAAAAAAATGCCACAAAAACATATGAAATGTTTCAGACGGATTTTCAACTATCTTGAATGAATCGAGCATCAGTTTTTGAGTGGAATAAGAGATTCAAGGAAGGCAACGAGTCTGTGAAGGACAGTGAGAGTTGTGAGAGTAACTTAGTTAGAACGCTAGGGTTGATTGGCTAAATAAAGAATTTTTTTTACATGGGTTTCACCACTTATCAAGGCTCAATGGCCACTCGGGGATAAGGGTTATTGTGTGTATAGTAATCAATGGGATAGTGTAGCAATAGTATTGGAGGATTGATGAGGTGTCATTACTTAGAGGGGCGGTTCATCAGGAATTTGTTTGTGCTGAGCTTGAAGACATCCGTTTTGAAGTCGGGAGCGAAACAGGCAAGCGGAACAGAGTTCCACAGGCGTGCAGTTCTAAGAAAGAAGCTTTGTTCATGGAATCTACGTTTAGGTTTAGGCACAGATAAGGAGTGGGGAAAATTATTTACAGTGGTTTTAGCTAGTAGAGTGTTTTTTGAAAATAGATTGGCGACGGGGGGACCAGAGAATGGAGCTCAGACGAGCACTTGCCATGGAAATAACGATAGAACAACGACAGGCTCGCTAAGGACCGTCGTGTGTCTACCGAGACAATAAGTGCACATTTTAATGCCAGTGTGGGAACGGTACACACAATTATTCGCGAGGAGCTGAAAATGCGGATGATTTGCGCGAAGTTTGTCCCAAGGGTGCTCCATCCTTGTCACTGACTATTTTACTAAGACGGGCATAAAAGCAGTTTCTTACTATACCTACTCTCCAGTACCTACTCTACGTAGCGTTTGGTTATTGCATAAGCTCAGTGAAGATTAATGCGAAGTTAGTCTCAAAGGTTGCTGAGAAGAGAAGATCAGAAAAGAAGGACGTTGTCATGACATCACGGAGATGGTCTAGCTGATCAATTCAGACTCCGTATCGTCTATTTGAACGAGTATACTCGTAATAACGAGTAGAGATATTCATTGTCATTATCAATATACATTAGCGACCGTACCTCTGGTGAAGTAGGAATATAATGGTGATTTCTCATGGAAACCTGCATAGAAATCATATGAAAAAAAGTGTATAGTGATTAATAATAATAGGCGCCATGCTAATAATAATATACTGCTTTGAAATCTATGATGATAGTATTTTTAACGTACTGGTCCTGTTCTCCAGCAAGTAAAACCAATGAACAGTATAGAATACAAAGAAGGATACATAATGAAGCACAATTGGTTAGCAAAACATAAAAAGAACACGATAACTTCCAATTAGTTTATTATGCATTGTAGATTGCCAGGATGGGGCCATTTTACGTGATGGTAGCTCACTGTGATTAATAGCGTAAGTAATTGTAAGGCGTTCTCATCGTTCTCAATGGATAATTTACTTGCAGGGGCCAAAAGAATATCAGCCATTGATCTCTGAATGATCGCATTGTCAATAATAAACGAGAACGCATGCGCAGGTTAAGCTTCCTGTTGGTTTTATTATGAAGGTCGGGTCAGTATTAATCTTAGGGAAAATAAAACAGGGCAAAAAGGTGCCAGGCTTTTTATTTTTTTATTTATTTTATTTCTATGGACACGTTTGTAATGAGTACACGCGTGAAAAAAAATGGCAGCGGCAGAGATTAAAAGGGATAGAAAAGATATAATCCATTTACACTACTACACACATACACCCACATACAAACATCGTATATAACAACACTTCTTCTTTGAACAACCAAAACCTTAATAATAAGCAAAGAACTTCTCTAACTCATTTTATTAAAAAAAAAATTAAATCTATTAAAATTACTTTTTCACTTAAATGGACTAACCTAAAAAAAGTTGTCTAAGTCTTGTCACTTCTGCACATCTGAAGCTATAGAAATAATTACTTCCCCAAAAGCAATACTATAATAAATTATAAAAGCGAACTGGTTTACTTTTGCAGACATAGGATTAAATTTAAATAAATGTAAATTACTTAAAATAATTCCCTTAAAATCTATTTTTCATCATATACAGATTTCTTTCTTTCAATTCCTCAGCACTTTACGTTACCCCATTACTTTATATATTCCGTTTCATTTACTCTGCCCCCATTGACCAGCTGCCCACGCCCCTGCGGGCTGCACTAGAATTGTTATGCATGTGTACATATATTTCTCTTCCGTGTATATGCAGACCTGGGCATCTTAGCCCTGACGTGTATATGCGCTCTAATTTTTTTTATTTAGGCATGCGTTTGAGTGTGCTTATGCATAGGTATATATATACATTTGTACGGGAGTTCTTGCATAATTCTTTTTAGTGATTATTATGGCAGAGTTTGCGACCACCAGCCGCCTTCGTCTTCCTTTAATTCTTTTTTGCTCTTCTCTAAACCATTACAATCCAATGAAATTTTCAACAAAACCCTCCAATCTTCCAAGTAAATTCTTTTTCGCAAGTAGCTTCCAGTCTCCAAGTTTTATAAATACTTTTGCTTCAAGCGTGTTAACTCTGCTCATAATTTCACCAAACCGTACCCACTGACTTATTCTACTTTGCCCAATTTCACTGCCATTATTACTATTTTTACAACAATAGGTTGTCATGACAACTAGATCATAATCCTCCCTTACTCTACAGCGTTAAATTTCCTTGAGTTTGGCTCAATACCTCCTTAACATCATTGAATAAACTTAGTCGACTGCATGCTATGTTTCTTTAATTATTCTTCAACTCACGGGTTGGACCTTTTCATCCGTGCCTTTTCACACAGAAATGCATTTTTGGATCATTTATAAAAACTAACAACATGTATTCAGACTACCACAAACACGGATACTTTACTTTCAATACCTTATTAGATGCACTAGATTCGGACTCAACAACTATGGAGACGCCATCTCATGTGAAACCAACTTTCATATTAATCCCAGTCCACCTATTTTATTGTCCTATACTTCATTTTCACGCTAGAATGATCCTTTTAGTTTCTTTAAATACTTTGCAGGCAAAATCTTTTATGCATTTTGATAAACCCTTCCCTCTGACGAGAAGACGTATTTCTTCGAAACTTCCCGGATTAAGGACTTTCACCTCTAATGTTTTTTCAGCTCCGAATAATAAATATGCGCTTAACTCTCGGTAAATTCTTTCTCAATGTGTTTATTTAACACACACACACACATACACACATATATATATATATATATATATATATATATATATATATATATATATACACACGTTAGAAAAGCATTTCTATCCAAGAGATGAAAATTAGTAAACAAAATGTTTTTACTATAGGCTTTAAAAATAAAGGTATGGATTCAATTTGAAATATATTTATCTTCAAAGTGCACTTTTATAAATTTTTCAAAGTAAAGTATAAAAATTTAATTTAAATTGAATCCAAAAATTACCTAGAATTTATTTTATGTAATGTACATTCTGTTGCACTTTAAAACTCATTGAAAATTTTATATCTATATCATTAATTGCTAGATTAAAGATAATGTTTTTAAATTTCAAATTGAATCTTGCACCTTTAGTTTTAAAGCCTATAGTAAAACATTTTTTAATAATTTTCATGCCTTGGATGAAATGCTTTTCTAACTTGTATCTTATCTTTTAAGGTTATATTTTAAAAACCTCCTTCTCTGTATTTCAGTTTTTATTTCTCCTCACACCACAACACATTTATGCAACCCCCTCTTTGTATTATTACAGATCTGAATAATCTCTCTGTTTCTGTTTGTATTTCTCCTCACACCACAACTCATTTTTTTCAACCCCCTCTTTGTAATATAGGTCTGAATAATGAGAACATTTTTACAAAAACTTTAAAATAATTTTTTAGATTAAATATTTTTAAACTTCTTTCAGAATAGAAGATCTTGAAAATTTAATAAGGAACATATTTCATATAGGTTTCATTAACAAACATTCAGCACATAACGAGAAAAATAGAGATGAACATTTCAAAAGGAATCTATAACTGGTTATGGTTAATAGCAGTCCTCGCGAGCGAAAGTCTTTATTATTATTATTATTATTATTATTATTATTATTATTATTATTATTATTATTATTATTATTATTTAAAACATTTTGTGTCCTGCTCTTTCACGCGAGGACTAATATAGTGTTGGAATGATTAATCGAAATTTGTATAATAAGAACTTTAAGGAGTGTCGAAATAGGAACAATTTGCGTTTTCCGATGCAAAAAACGATTCCTTTACTTTTTTATTTGATTTTTTAAACAAAATTTTAACTGCTAGCAGTAACAAACAAAATAATAAATATTTATAGAGTTAAACTTTCCGTAAAACTAAGATTTACACATCAGCGCCATCAAGTGTGTGTGTGTATTTTATATTTGAGAAATTATCTGTTCATTAAACATATGGTTTTACGGTAATTTGAAAAAAATACCAATTTTATAGTTAAATATTGATAGATTTATATGAAATCGAAATTGGTAATTGTATCGGAATCGGGAAAAATATTGTAATCTTCCCATCACTAATATATGTAAGTCCAATGTGCTTAAATTGAGATAAAAAAAAGTAAACGGACGGATATATTAGATATAGACTTCGACTCCTCACTTATTTTACCTATATATATATATATATATATATATATATATATATATATATATATATATATATAATGTTACCTCTCCTGTCGATTTCGACGTATGAGATTCCGCCACAACGACTACTAAGTTGGCCGGAAATCCACACAATTTATTTGTTTATAGAAGTGAAGGCTTTTTGTGGAATCAAACAAAGTTTTTGGTATTGCTGCTAACCTTTGTCGGTGCAGATGACTACCACGGGACAGAGTATTTAGTAGACAGCAGATTTTTACATTAGACTTACCTTCTCCTAGATGCATGTCTTAACGAATGGGTGCATCTCTTCCAGTGAATTGAGGCGCCCTCAAATACCAACCTGGAAATTTCCAAGAATCGGCGCAGTACATACAGCGAGTAGCCTTCTCAAATGGTGATCCATCTGGTACTATGCCAGGCTCAACGTTACTTAGCTTCGGTTTTCTGGTGAGAACTGGTATGTCAGCGTGATTGTTTTGTATATATATATATATATATATATATATATATATATATATATATATATATATATATATAAAGTAATAGCGTTCGTGTGTGTGTGTGTGTGTGTGTGTACAACTCCCTATGATTAAAGAAATATAAAGTGTCTATAGTGTGTGTGTACACCTCTCCTGGTCAAGAAATATTAATGCCCATTTTTGGATACTTCTGTCAAAGGAGACAGTATTTATTTGCTTCCCCACTGAGCAAATTAGGAACAAGGCCGTTTTTTAATGTGGAGAGAGAGGGAGGAGGGAGAAAAAGGGGGATCCTGCTCCCGAGAGGTGGGAAATGGGAGCTGGATAGTAACTGTGGTCGTAGGGTGAGCCCTACCTTGACCAAGTTCAGATATGTGGGGTTACCCCCACATATGGTCTTGGCTAGTCATAGCGCTTCTTTGCTTGCAGCATCTGTCGGAACAGATACTACACTTTGCTCTTGTCCCCCGCACCACGGAGGGCGGGGAGACGGTATTTATTTGCTTCCCCACTGAGCAAATTAGGCACAAGGCCGTTTTTTAATGTGGAGAGAGAGGGAGGGAAAGGGGGATCCTGCTCCCGAGAGGTGGGAAATGGGAGCTGGATAGTAACTGTGGTCATAGGGTTATCCCTACCTTGACCAAGTTCAGATATGTGGGGTTACCCCCACATCTGGTCTTTGCTAGTTAAAGCTTGCAGTATCTGTCGGAACAGATGGTATTTATTTGCTCCCCCCTCGAGCAAATTAGGCACAAGGCCGATTTTTAAAGTGAGGAGTGAAGGGGAAATGGGGACCAACTCCCCGGGGAGTAGGGGAGCTGGATAGTGACAAGTGGTATGAAGGGTTGCCCCTACATTGACCAAGGTCTTATATGTAGGGTTTCCCCCGCATATGGTCTCTGCTTGCAGTATCTGTCGGAACAGATACTACACTTTTATCTTGTCCCCCGTGCCACAGAGGGCGGGGGGACATTTATTTTATGTGTAACTTCTAGATATAGCATTCTTCATATTAAATATACATCGACTGAGTTATGGTTATTAGCATATCACATTAAATTAAATCATTTTAAATAATTAGCTCGATTATATTACTTACTCGACATAATAGCATCGTTAATACTATACTATTTAAAATATAATTTAAGATGTAATTATTTAGTTTATTTTCATTTGAATTTATTTTTTATTTAACCTAAATTTACTTATTATTGTCGTAAATCTTAAACCTTTTAATTTTCAATCCAGAAAACCAAGGGGAATAACTGTGATAGTTCTATTCTTTGCGCACCTTATTACATATTTTCTATAATAGATTTGTTTTTATTTCGAAATATAGAAGTTGAATTATTATTTTTATCTTTAATTCGGAGGTAATTTTTTTTCGCTTATTCTTAATTTTTAAGTAACCTTTTGGTACTCAGCAGAAAGTGAACTCTGATCCCACCCGGCTTTCTCCAGAACATGACGTCAACAGACGGAGTAAACCGAGCCTCGCTGAGGAAATAAAGCCGAGCGTCGCCGATGAAAGCATAACAAGAAAAGAAAACCTACCTAAAATTTTAAATTTTATTAACTGTAAAGAAAAAAAATGTATAATAATATTTTTTGTTTTGTTTTGTTTTTGCTATATATATTTGGTACTCATGCAGAGAGTGATCCGTGCTGAAATAATAACGTTATTATTGAAAAAGACATTCTTAAGATGGGGAGGGAAGGGTGTTTTATACCTATTCTGTACTTTAACTTTACAATTGAATAAAAAAAAAACATATCATAAAACTTTAATTTAACGTGGACATAAAAAATAGCGCGGATCTCGATATATTTTTTCGATACATAATGTTAAAGATGTTTTGGTTAATGTCAAGTTTCTTTCCAACTACTCCAAAAACTTTAAAATGACGACTTTTATAGGTTTTCGAAGGCCCGGAAGCCACTCAGGGATAAGGGTAATTGCGTGTACAGTACGTTAATTTTGAGTTTGATAAAGTGTCTACTTAAGGGAGCGGTTTATCTGAAATTTGTTTATATTGGACTTGAAGACATCCAAGTTGTAGTCAGGTGGGAAACAGGCAGACGGAACAGAGTTCCACAGGCGTGCACTTCTAAGAAAGAAGCTTTGTTCATGGAATCTACGCTTTGGTTTTGGCACAGATAAACAGTGGGGAAAATTCTGTACCGTGGTTTCAGCTAGTCGGGTGTTTTTCGTGAAAGATCGGCGAGGGGGACCAGGGATTGGAGCTCAGACGAGCACCTGCCATAGAAGTAACGATAAAACAAAGGCTCCCAACGCCTCTCTTGTGGTGCTGAAAACGAATATCACATTTAAATTTGGGGCATGATATGAAAAAAATATTTTTCAAAAAGTGGGGATCACTGTCCTATATATATTTTACGTAAAATGAGCACCCACTTTCTGGCCACCTAATAATTTCTTCATATAATAAACCAAATTTAACTGTGATTTTTGTTTTTAGCACCCACGAAAACCGGCGCTGTTTTTTTAACTAAGAGATTCGTTTATTTTTTTATAATAATAACATGAGCGTTTTTTTAGGTGAGTATTCAATTATAGAACTTGTATAGCTTTTAACAGGTGCTTCTGTAGTTGAATTAACCGTTTTTCCGTAAGTAACGTGCCAACATTAATCATTAAACCATTAAAGCAGAATCGTTTAATATTTCACATAAATTTTGTTTACATTAGGGCGCTCCACAGCTCCCCAATGTAAACAGAATTTTTGTGAAATATTTAACTGGTGAAGCACCTGTTAATAACTATACAAGTTGCATAATGAAAAAAAGTATGTTTTTGTAAACTTACTGACAGCATAATTAGCGTCCTAAATTATAAGATGTAAAAAATGAACGAATCTTAGTAAAAAAAAAAGCGCCGGTTTTTGGAGATGCTGAAAACGAATATCAGTTAAATTTGTTTTGCTATGAAGAAATTACTACATGGCCAGAAGGTGGGTGCTCATTTTACGTTAAATTTATATAGGAAAGTGATCCCCCACTTTTTGAAAAAAAATTCTTCATATCATGAAAGGTACTAATCTGCCCCAAATTTAAATGTAATATTCGTTTTCAGCACCACTGAAGACCTTAAAAAATGTTTTTGAGGAGTTGGAAAGAAACTTGACATTGACCGATTTTTTTTGTTCGAGAAAAGGTTCAAAGGTAAGTCAAATAAACACTTTTTTTTGTAAAGTTTTTTTTTCCAAGAAAAATTGAAAAAATAATATCTTTGTTTTTCGAGGTGTTATTTTTATTTATCTATTTATTTATTTATTTTTCTCGAGGAGAAACC
>NC_136520.1:47099470-47156970 GCF_053919585.1 Euprymna scolopes
TTTTGATCTAAAACTCCAAAGCAAATTCTCGGTGTTTTCAGTACATTTGAAGTAGGCAACACGGGATACAATCTATCTATATAAATAAAACGATAGGTGTATATACATGCGTGTTTTTAAAAAAAAACATTTATTCTACAAGTCATATAACACTAGAGTTAACAGAACATGGTAACTATAAAACAAGAGTGGTTTATAATGATTAAAATAATATAACCTGTATGAAAATAGGTCAGCAAATTGAAATGAAAAATGTTCGTTCCACATATCGACATATGTCTACTAATTTCACGCATGCGCAAATTCAATCATATCTAGAAGTCGTTAAATTTGAAATCTTTCCCATCTATTTGTCTGGTTAGCACAAACGATAGGGAACACAACTGAAGGGCTTTTGTTTCAATTCTTCTGAATGTTACCGAAATAATTGTGTTTACTTCTTGAATCGGTAATATACAGGGTGGTCGCTAGAAAAGCGGGAAATTTGAAGGTCAGCTTAGATTATGAATAACATGCGTGATTTCTATTTTTTTTATTGGTTCTCTTGTTGGTTTTCTAGGTTAAGACGCTGCAGTGAAGTGCACGGACGACATTTTGAGTATCTATAAGTATAATATAACATTTGTCTTTAAAAAACTTTGTAAAAATTATTCTTTGTAAAAATAAGTCCTTGTTTGACAAATTACCCGCTTTTCTAGCGACCAAGCTGTGTTTTTATATATATATATATATATATATATATATATATATATATATATATATATATATATATATATGTGTGTGTGTGTGTGTGTGTGTGTATTTAAATTTAAAATAATTAAATAAAATAAATGTTTAATTTTCAACAATATTTCTCGCGATTAACCGCAGCAAAATGGAGTAGGTTTTGCTAATGAAGCAAGTGATGGTTCTGTTGCCGGGTTCGAACCTAGCGACTGGTGTTAATCGTGACACCTTGCACTGACGGTCCCCATAACGATGAAACAGTAGTGTCTTTAGGTATTTAATAATTATTAATAGTAAATAATTATGTAAGCCCCATTAAGGAAACTTGTTTCTTATCGTTGAGCACTTTCAGTTGAAATAAAAGTTGGCAAATTTAGTTCTTATAATTATTATAGTATATATATATATATATATATATATATATAATATATATATCTATATATAAATACTTCATTCAATCACATAAATTAATATACGAAAGTATATTTATGCGTAAACGTTAATTATTTACTTCAACAGTGCTCAATACATAGGTAGAGCTGGGTTGTAAGTTATAAAATATATATGGCAATTAAGATACACAAAAGATTTCGCGTTTCATCCACGCTAGGATTCATCAAGCGTATATAAACGTATATATATATATATATATATATATATATATATATATATATATATATATATATTAAGGCAATCATGAAGGGAAGACGTATTCCTTCGGAATTCATTTTATATTAAAAAAAAACGAGGAGAAAAGGAAAATCGGTAGCGACTAAAAAATAAAAGTAGGGAAATAGAGGAGAAAAAAAACGAGTCAATTGACATGCTTCGCCCTCACTCATCAAAATTGGAATCGAGTGGTTTATTTTATTGTAATTTGTTTTCCTTAATGATAACATTTAAAAAAGAGACGGGAGCAACAGCAATCGTATGGGGATGAATTTTAGAGGCTGATCGTGTTCAGACCCAACAAGCAGTCTTTTTTCTTACAAAGGGAAGGCTTCCTAAGGCGAACATGAACAATCTCCAAGACTTTTAGATGATATACGGAGTGAGCTTGATTCAATACAGAGAAAGAGTCGATGCTGAAGTTCGTTGCAACATTCCCGGTATTTAATAAAGTTTGCAACGGGATTGTGCAATATATAGACACTGTTTATTGTGATCATTTATGAATTTTATTGGATTTAAGCATTTATAATTAATCTGTTCTGTAGGAAATGCAATACAAGTAAAATTACTTGAAGGAACATCACCAAGAAGATCTTACATTCCTTGTAGAGAATAATGAATAATCGTGTGAAAGGAATCTTATTTCACATTCCAATACAATGTTTTGTTACAAGAGAGTAAACATTGATCAAGGCCCCGAAGCCACTCGCATCAGGGTTAGTCAGTTGTAAGAGCTCGACAACACTGTAATCATGGGGTTTATTGAAAATTGTATAAAATGTTTTTATTTAAGAGGATTACTCAACAAGTACTTGTTTAAATTGGGTTTTACAAGGAACGTTTAGTTTTAGGCACATATAAAGAAGAGACAACATTTTTGCCAGTGATTTCCGACTGTTTGCTGTGAATAATCTACGGTTGGGGTGATAAATTGAGGCTTACTAGAGGCTTGTAATTAAAATAAGGATAGAGGAAAGATAAACTTCTTCCCAAAGGGAGTGCAACTTTGACGTAGATTGGGAAGCTTGCATGTCTAAGTGACCCCAAGAACTAAGCCGGCGGGAGATTCATCTCCTGGTAGGGTCCTCCATGGTGGACAGATCGACGGGTAGAGGCCAGACTAAAAGCATTCCACCATCCTTCTGGGAATGTTGAGCGTGGAGCCAGCACTATCACCCCGAAAAGATAACTTCTCGCTACAAAAGCATCTATAAATAAAAAAAACGAGAAGCTCCGGTTCTGGAAGAGAAATATCCTACAGAAAGTATGATTTGCTGAGGTCAAGACCGAAATGAGGTTTTAGTCCCGAAAAACATTTTAGAAGAAGATGACAAATCGGGCAAACCCTGAAGAAACCACCAACAAACATTACACATCAGACCTTGACCTGAGATCCTCAGGTAGAGGAAAAGAGGCCGACCAAAGAACACGTGGAGGAGAGACCTGAAGGCGGACGCCACTCAGACCGGCTACTTTTTTTTGGGGGGGGGGACAGGAAGCGAATTAGTCAGGACTGTAGACGTTGGTGGGCTGTTGTGAATGGCCTATGTCCTTCCTGGGGCTCAAGGCTATGATGATGACGATGAGATATAAACTTCTGTGAAAATGAGATTGCTTGGAGAAAAATGGGACATCGCCTACTAGATTTCGAAGCCAGTTTAAAATTCAAATAAGACAGGAAAAGCAGCTGCCGCACAGATATACCATCTGATGATTCATTGACAACTAATACAGACTGACAATTGTATTATCATGTTTACATACCGGTTTTCGCAAGATAATCGAAGTTAAACAACGTTGAGCCTGGTCAATACCAGCATTTGGGATTATTAGATGGGTGACTAATTTGGAAATATTAGGCGCTATTGATAGGGGGACTTGAAGCCCTCTCTGTAAAAGTGTAAAACAAAATAACGTCGTCATTTAGCCTAACGAGGATCTAGACGAAACTGGGAATCGCTTGTGAATTTCCTACTCTTATGAATCATTCGGCGAAAACCGGTTAAACCGGCACTAACGTTAATGAAGAAGCTTAATTTCATTTTTTTTAAATTTTTATTTCAGAGCATTGCGTTGGTAGTGAGATACTTTCTGGTTGCCAGTATTTACGTGAAGTATCCTCAAGTGATTTTGTTCTGTAGAAAAAGATACTGGAACACGCGAAAATACTCTGTAATAGGAAAATACAATTTTCAAACTATGAAATTCACAAAATGTCATCCTCTGTATTTATGGCTTTATCATAAAAACTACAACGGTGGTAATCTAAATATACTATTCCGCAATATTATTGTTTCTTACATTTACAAACTTATATAAAAACTATTTGATTCCAATTATCCAAAACTACAAAGTGAAACAAAACATATATTAATATACCAACCAAATATTTGTTTAGATGACTTTAAATGTGAATATGTTAGGCATCACTAGGACTTCTTCTGACAGCCTGTACCATGGAGCCGAACACATAAAAATGATGCTGCCAGGTGAGACGACAGCGACTGAAGTACATCACTTGCGCGCCACAGAAAAGAGTTCGTATTGTTATCAGAGTGGAGATCTCTAAATGATAAATTCTATTTAAGAATTTGTAACCTACATCAATGGCTCTACTTTATCCGATTTATGTCAACCTGACTCCACACTCCTTTTGATAGCGTGTATCGGTGTTTCAAGAGATTCTGCTGGTGTCACACCTTAGTTTCTTCATTAAGAACAAACATTAAGGGACTCAGTTGGATTCATTGGGCGCAAACTGCATGTCACATGCCACAAGCCACATGCCACATGCTACACGCTACATGGCACATGCTACATGCTACATGCCACATGATACATGCTACATGCACATACTACATGCTACATGTCACATGAAACATGCCACATGCAACACGCCACATGTCACATGCTACATGCCACATGATACATGCTAGATTTCACATGCTACATGACACATACCACATACTACATGCCACATGCTACATGCCACATGACACAAGCTACATGCAACATGCTAAATACCACATGTCACATGCTACATGTCACATGCCACACGCCACATGCTATATGCCACATGCCACATGCCACATGTCTTATGCTACATGATACATGCCACATACCACATGCCACATACCACATGCAACATGCCACATACTACAGGTATATGACACATGCTGCATGCCACAGACCTGATGCCACATGCCACACGCCACGTACCACCTTCTACATCCCACATGCCACATACCACATGCTAGATGACACATGTCACATACCACATGCCACATACCACATGCCACATACCACATACCACATGCCACATACTACTTTCCACATACCACATACCACATACCACATACCACATACCACATGCCACATATCACATACCACATGCCACATACAACATGCCACATGCCACATGCCACATACCACATGCCGCATTATTTGTCTATGTAGAACAACATTAAACATGTTAAGTTATATTTGTTTACGTTATTTTACGTAACTTCTGGTTTTGTAATTTGCTATCTCATCGTCTAGTAATATATTTACAAAGTAATCACCACTTATGAAGGCGCGGGGGCTAATTGACCCGCATGCACCCATTTTTCTATTGCAATCCATGATTTTATGAGGCTTCCAGTAAATTCACTTGTTCTTTGTTTAATTTTAGTCTCATTTTTTGCCCCCATAAACATAACATACACATACGTAAAACAATGCTTTCATTATCTCTGTTTAACTTGTTACTTCTCTTTTATCAGGAGCGGTGAATTAGTTATAACAATAGTTGCTGAACCGACGTGGTTACTATGGAAACCTGTAATAAAAAACATCGCTCACCTCCTTACGAATTTTAACGATTTTCAAGACCAGTAAATTCATCATAACTTTTGTTTTACTGAACGAAAATTGAAAAAAAAAAATTTTACAATATAGCTGAGTAGGTGATCTATAAACAGTAATAACTGTTTTAAATTTGATCGAAAATTGAGTCAGTGGTGAAGCTTTAAAGCAGTTTGACATGACTAAAACTGTCACTTAACACTATATTCAAAAACTACCGGGTTTGAATGATAATCCAAAAGAAGTTTCAGTAGGGTAAAATCCAATGCAAAATAACATCCCCAACAAAATAAGAAGAAAATTCACCGAAAGACTAATTAAAAGATATATAGTGACAATTTAATTATAAAAATAATATATAAATAATAATAAAATAAAATAGTGGCTCCAGATATAAGAAAATAATCTGTGAACTCTCATCAAAAATTAAAATATAAATTAAGTTAAAATTTAAACTTTTTAGTATAGAACTAGACAATTCTATTTATAGAATAAATAAAGACGTGTCTCTAGGCTTTGGAAATCAATGAATTAGAAATTATTATACGAAGAATTATAGAAAAGAAAAAAATAAAAGAAAAAAGGAGACGAAGAAAAAAGAGCCGAAGCAAATACCAAAGTTCATGTGGATACATTGTAGAGGGCGAGGGAGGGAAATATACTAATATATGCAACTCTAACGCATACATATATACACACATGAGAAAATAGGTATACATACATGTAAGCATACTCAAACGCATATGCACATAAGTAATTACATGTAAATACACAAATCCTCAACTCAGCTAAGCGCACCCATCGATGCTTTTCTACATAACCATTAAATTATCAGGTTGATGCAAAAACAATATCGTTTTCTTATATATGTTACTTTCACATATGATTTCTGAATAAATCCATTAATATAAATAGCCATGTTGTATATCATTTTGAAGCGCGTTTTCTTTTGATTGCTCAACCGAATCGTGTTATTCGGTACCGTTCTCAATCTCTCCATTCATTTTTTAAGGCTTTTCGACAGCACTGACAAAATTCAATTCCGTACGATTTTTTGTTACAGTGCAGACTAGGTTAAAAAGCTGCCGAGACTGCTTGTGTTATCAATAATGGGTTTGGCCTAGGAACCACTAACGAACATGTGAGCCAACGGTGGTTCAAGATATTTCGCGATGATAAGGAGAGCCTCGAAGATGAAGACAACGTGGTCGGCAGAACTCGGTTGATAACGAACATTTGAAAGTCTTAATTGAAACTGACCCTCGAAAACAATACAGGACGTTGCTGTTAAACTAGGGGTGGACCACTAAAACCGTCGTTCGCCATTTCAAGCAAATAGGAAAGACAAAAATTTGGATAAATGGGTGCCGCATGAATTGAACAATAAAAAAAGTCGTCGTTTTGAAGTGTCTTCTACGCCCCTTCTGCGCAACAAAAACGGCTCATTTCTCGAGCGGATTGTGACGTGTGATTAGAATTGAATCCTCTCCGACGGTCAGCACAGTGGTTGGATGCTGGATAAGCTCCACAGGACTTCCTGAAGCCGAAATTGCACCTAAAAATGTTATAGTGATGGTTTGGTGGTATGCAGCCGGTCTTATCCAGCACAGCTTCCTGATTCCGAGCGAAGTATTGCCGACAGATTAAGGAAATGCACCAGAAGCACACACGTATGTGCTCGAGATTGATCATACTAGCCGGTCTCTTCGCCCACCGATTATCACTTTTTCAAGCATCTCGACAAATTCCTGCGGAAAAAATACTTCAAAAGACGAAATGATGCCGAATCGGCATTCAATGACTTCATCGCTTCCAGAACTCCGTATTTCTATGCTAATGAGTTAAATGAACTTGTTTCTCATTGGCAGAAATATGTCGATTTTAATTTTTTTTTCGTATAATAAAGTTATTATTATGAAAGGAGTTATGATCTTTTGAAGTTGAACATCAAAAACTAATATTTTTGCACCAACCTAATAGATTATAAACATAGAAATTAAAAAGTCGGAGAGAAAATTAAAATTATTATTTATGTAATTTAAACTATATGCAATAATTTAAATTAAATATAATAAAATTAATTTAATTACAGTAAAATTTTAATAAAACCACATTTAATAGGAACTTTATAAAATAAAATTGGTATAATATGCTAATTTAATATAGATTTATGATTATAAAATTAATTATAGCTATAAAAAAATAGATTGAAAGGTACCACAAGATTAATGTTAATTAGAAAACTATAAAAACATGACATTTTTATTTACTGAAGAAAATATATTTTAAAAAGTAGGGGGAAAGTGAATACCATATATACATTAAATAATAAAGAAATCATAGAAAATGTTTTTATCCGTTTTAGCTTTAGTTGAAGACTATATAAGATTGTGTAGAACGTTTTACGGGAAATGTAATCTTTTACAAACTTAATAGGATGGTTATTCTAACAATAAATGCTAGTAAAATACAGTAATTAGCATATGACGAGAGTTAAAGATAATTTATTAAAGTGACAATTAGGCAGCAAGAATTCTTCAACGGAAATTCAAAATATTAGTTGGCCTTCGATCCGAGATCAAAGTGTAGTATCTGTTCCGGCAGATACTGCAAGCAATGACTAGCTATGACTAGCAAAGACCAGATGTGGGGGCAACCCCACATGCCTGACCTTTAACCAGCTCCCATTTCCCACCTCTCGGGAGCTGGTCCCCTTTTTCCCTTCCCCCTCCCTTCACTCCTCACATTAAAAATTGGCCTTGTGCCTAATTTGCTCAGTGGGGGAGCAAATAAATACCATCTGTTCCGGCAGATACTGCTAGCAAAGACCATATGTTGCGAAACCCCACATATAAGACCTTGGTCAATGTAGGGGCAACCCTTCATACCAATTGTCACTATCCAGCTCCCCTACTCCCCGGGGAGTTGGTCCCCATTTCCCCTTCATTCCTTACTTTAAAAATCGGCCTTGTGCCTAATTTGCTCGGTGGGGGAGCAAATAAATACCATCTGTTCCGGCAGATACTGCAAGCAAAGACCACATGTGGAGATAACCCCACATATCAGACCTTGGTCAATGTGGCGGCAACCCTTCATACCAACAGTTATTATCCAGCTCCCATTTCCCACCTCTCGGGAGCTGGTCCCCTTCCCCCCCCTCCATCTCTCTCCACATTAAAAAACGGCCTTGTGCCTAATTTGCTCAGTGAGGAAGCAAATAAATCCAAACCCCACATATAAGACCTTGGTAAATGTAGGGGCAACCCTTCATACCTATTGTCACTATCCAGCTCCCCTACACCCCGGGGAATTGGTCCCCATTTCCCCTTCACTCCTCACTTTAAAAATCGGCCCTGTGCCTAATTTGCTCAGTGGGGGAGCAAATAAATACCTCAAAGTGTAGTATCTGTTCTTCAGATGCTGCACTTCAATTTATTGTTCTCTGTCAGTGGAGGAGAAATCCTTCACGACTGAGACAATTTTTATTTTTGTTTATTTTTTTCCATGTTAAAAAACGACCCTTGTGTCTAACTCTGTCCCGTGGGGAGGCATTATAAATATGAAAAATTTATACGAATAATATATTAAAGGGGGAAAATGAAATATAGAAAATAGAGACTCAATTATAAGCGTCCAAAGGGGAAGCAATTAAACTTAAAACAGCAGTAATTCTATTTTTTTCCATGAATAAGAAAAAATAATTTTTAGGCGTTATTAAGTTCGACTACGTGATTTCAAACTGGTGGTATTGGAATTTTTCGTATGTTTAGTATTGTGAAAGAAATAAAGATCGACAGTTAACACTATTGATTTCTTTATTAGAGTTGCCCCAATAATC
The DNA here is from genome assembly GCF_053919585.1 of Euprymna scolopes. Lineage (NCBI taxonomy): Eukaryota > Metazoa > Mollusca > Cephalopoda > Sepiida > Sepiolidae > Euprymna > Euprymna scolopes. The sequence goes on from NC_136520.1 coordinate 47,108,553, forward strand.
CAATCAATACAAGTAATATAAATTCAAAATCTTATTTAAAAAAGGTAAAATTAAAATGAAATTAAAACTTGAACATCATAGGTGCATCTTTATTATTCTCCCTTCTAATTTGCTTTACATTTGATACAGATGTAAATTTAATAATTCAGATATAAAAAAAAAAAATCCCAAGAACTCATTAAAATAAAATTCTCGTGACCCAAAACTCGCAAAATGATGAGTTGTAGATGACAAAACACGTGTCAGTGGATAATTATATTTTAACAATATATATACCGCTCCCCATGTCGGGGTACCAAATTAGTTAAAGAGAAAATTATTCCCAACTCGCATTTAGGTAAAAATGCACTTTCGTAAATAATTCAATTCATACGTATCGTAAAAACAAAAACAAATAACATCTCTCTCTCTCTCTCTCTCTCTCTCTCTCTCTCTCTCTCTCTATATATATATATATATATATATATATATATATATATATATATATATATATATCTATATATATGTTGTGTGTGTGTCAGGTCAGGTCATGTCATATCCTACTGGTACTATGTAACCCAGTACTACCTGCCTCAGACTTGTTTAGTGAGGAGAGTGGCTAGTTTACCTGAAGGATTAAAAACGAGACCTTCCAAAGAGCCAATGAACTATTTTTCGGGGTCAACGGCCAACTAGCACCATGTGTGTTTGTGTGTATGTATGTGTGTGTTGAGGGTGGAGAGGGCTCCCGTAAACCGTGGTGAAGGCAACCCCTCTAGGAGAAGCAAATTTCTGATTTAAAAAAAACATAAAGCGGGAGACCAGTACCCGCATTAAGCTGGTCTGCAGTTTAACTTGTTGCTGGCTATCTTGCTCTTGCTTATTGCTGGATCTCAGCATTTTGAACCGAGAGAGAGAGAGAGAGAGACAGAGACAGAGACAGAGACAGAGACAGAGAGACGTAGCTGTCGTACAAAGCTAAGACTCTGTAACATCATATGTGTATAGATACTCCCTCAGGCATTTGTCTATTAAAATGGTCCTGTGGTGATGGAAGTCATATTTGGGCTCATGGACTTTAAGTGTCTGAGGGAGTGGCACTCGTCTGACAAGACGTGTCATATATATATATATATATATATATATATATATATATATATATATTATACACTAATGTAGGGGTGTTTAGATATATTTTAATTTATGCAGATTTAATATTTATCATTACAGAATCAATTTTCTATTGAATATAACTGTGTACATAATATATATTAGTGATTTCAAAAGTAAAGAAAATGGCTAAGATTCCCATCAACTATAATCGAAATCAACACCTTTACCGCTCCAACCGCTGATGTATCTATCGAGAGATAATATTGGATGCCGTGAAAAAATGTATTAAATTTGGGCATGCGCAGAAAAAAAATGATAATAACATGTTTTGAATTGAAATGAACGGTTTTCATTGCAAGTTGCTGATATATGTCTGTACGTCTTATTCATCCATCCAAACAAAATATTACTCATTATAAACCATTTAGCTGAATGATTTCTACTTCCTGTAAATTACGATGTTATGTGACCAGTAGTTTAAAAGTTTATCGGTTAAATATTTACAAAAATAAACATACATGCATATACTGCTATATATGTGTGTGCGTGTGTATGCATGTATGTGTGTGCATGTGTGAGCGTTTGGGTGCCTTTGTGTGTTGATGCCTATTTTATAATCTCATATATATGCGTATACATATATATGTGTGTGTGTGTGTTTGTGTGTACATAGAGATGAATAAACTTCGATAAATGTATATTCTTTTTTATAAGATCAATACATCATTTTACAATGCTTACGCCCAAAACGTAATCTAACACTGAAAAAAAAAGGAAAATTAACTTAGCAAACAACGTATGCATCAGTTACCGAAGTCTAGATCTGCTCATTATTATCAGCGTTTGTCATCTAATCTCTGGCTTGTAAGTTTTGAGCAAACGCCTTGTCCCATCACTTGCATAACACTTTTGGATCGCACATAAACATCGGGTGTCTCCCAAAAGAGTTATGTTGTTCCTTCCTTATCAGTCTTTTGACTTTATTTTATCGGCAAACCCGTTTCAAACTTGTAATCTCGTCACATATCCCCAATGCATTTCACTCTATGTTACACAAACAAGATGAACACAAATCATAAAATTCTATTCTATAATATTACTAGCAGTTCGGTCCTATTTTTACCTGCCTGGTGAGATCAATAATGGTCGACACGGTCTGCACATCCTAGCAAGATATGACTATATTAGCATAAATATGATAAAGCTTATTAATTTTCCCTCTTTGATTGAAAACTATCAATTGACATTATTTTGCAACATTTTTAATGCAATCGACTTATCCTAATATGCAGGGTAAGATGGTAGCCCACCTAAAATTGTCTGATGTGAGTTCTTTTTGAATTTTACCTATTACGTACTTTTGATTTCTTCTATTTGCGTACGTTTTTTTTTTGGGGGGGAGAAATAGTCAATATACACATATTAGTTATTTACCATGAATGAAACAGATGTATTAAGCGTAACGAAGTTTTTACTTTGGAACACAATGATTGCTAATATATATAAAATCTTGAACTGTGGAATATTGCAAATTTGGTATTCCTTTATATTAATATCTAGCAAAATTGGTGTGCATATATATATATATACATATATATATATATATATATATATATATACATAATTATATATGTTTGTGTGTGTTTGTGTGTGTGTGTGTGTGGATTTATCGTTGTTGTTTCCCCTGATGAGATAAGGTAAAAATAGATTCACTAATTGATATAATAATTACGTGATTGATTTTGTGCTAAGAAACAGATACTGTCAAGAATTGTAAATGTCAACTGAATTAAAGGACTAAATTATAAGATGCTCCACATCATGAAATATGGAATATAGACTTTTATCATTCATTCAATATATATATATATATATATATATATATATATATATATATATATATATATATATATATATATACATATATATACGCATTAAGCATTGCCTTTTTAAATGAAACATTTTCGATAAAAATTCAATGCCATTCCATTACGAAATGACATTTAAATCTGAAAAAGACCTATAAATTAATGTTTATTGAAATGAGTTTTCCTATATCTTGAACTAGTTTCGCTAATAAAATATTACCGTAAAAATTTGAGTTGTATTTATAGTTAGTTTATTTTCTGAATTAATATTTGACAAAGAAATTCATATTCAATGGATTCTTCTTTTTAGTGCCTTTTTCAAATTGCTGACGAATTCACAGAAGAAATAACCAAACACGACATATAAACATCCGTTGTGTAACGTGAACGAAACAGATTTGTGAAGTGTAACAAAGTTTTACTTTCAAACATAAGGAGGGAATAAAACCTTAGATTTTGGAATAATGGAATAGTGATGTTTTTTATGTTTATATATAAAACATTTTTTATGTTCATATAAAGCAAAATTGTTAATCATATATTTTTATGTCAGTTGAAGCAAAATTGTGATTCATATATTTTTATGTTCATATAAAGCAAAATCGTCATCCATATAGTTTTATGTTCATATAAAGGTTAATTTTAATTATTATATATTTTATGTTCATATGGAGCAAAGTTGTAATTCATATATGTTTTATCTTCATATAAAACAAAATTGTAATTCATATATTTTTTATTCATAAAAACCAAAATTGTTTTTCATATGTTTTTATATTCATAAAAAAAGCAAAATTGTAATTAATATATTTCTATATTCATAAAAATCAAACTTTTAATTTATATATTTTTATGTTCATATAAGGCAAAATTGTAATTCATATATTTTTATATTCATAAAAAGCAAAATTATAATTCATATATTTTTATCTTCATATAAAGAAAAATTGTAATTCATATATTTTTATGTTTATATAAAGCAAAATTGTAATTATTATATATTTTATGCTCATATAAAGTAAAATTGTAATTGATATATTTTATGTCTATATAAAGTAAAATTGTAATTCATATATTTTTATGTTCATATAAAATAAAATTGTAATTCATATATTTTTTATGTTTATATAAAGCAAAATTGTAATTCATATAATTTTATGTTCATATAAAGCAAAATTGTAATTATTATATATTTTAGATTCATATAAAGTAAAATTGTAATTCATATATTTTTAATGTTCATATAAAATAAAATTGTAATTCATATATTTTTTATGTTTATATAAAGCAAAATTGTAATTAATATATTTTTTATATTCATAAAAAGTAAAATTGTAATTCATATATTTTCTATATTCATAAAAAGCAAAATTGTAATTCATATATTTTTTTATGTTCATAAAAAAGCAAAATTGTAATTCATATATTTTTTATATTCATAAAAAGCATAATTGTTATTCATAAAGTTTTTATATTCATAAAAAGCAAAATTGTAATTCATATATATTTTTATATTCATAAAAAGCAATATTGTAATTCATATATTTTTCATGTTCATATAAAGCTAAATTGTAATTCATATATTTTATATTCATATAAAGAAAAATTGTATTCCATATATCTTTATATTCAGATAAACAAACTTGTTATTCATATATTTTTATGTTCATATAAAGAAAAATTGTAATTCATATATTTTTATATTGATATAAAGCTAAATTGTAATTCATATAATTTTTATATTCACATAATGCAAAATTGTAATTCATATATATTTCATGTTCATATAAAGCAAAATTTTAATTAATATATTTTCATGTTCATATAAAGTAAAATTGTGATTCATATATTTTATATTCATATAAAGCATATTTTATGTTTTTATGTTTATATGAAGCAAAATTCTAATTCATATATTTCTATATTCACATGAAGCAAAATTAAAATGCATATATTTTTATATTGCTACAAAGCAACATTGTAATTAATATTTTTTATGTTTATATAAAGCAAGGATTTTATTAATAAATGTTTTATGTTCATATAAAGCAAAATTGTAATTCATATAGTTTTATGTTTATATCAAGCAAATTGTTATTCATATTTTTATGTTAAAATAAAACAAAATTGATGTTCATATATTTTTTATGTTCATATAAAGCAACATTGTAATTCATATTTTTATGTTAATATAAAAAAAATTAATTCATATATTTTTTATATTCATATAAAGCAAAATTGTAATTCATATTTTTATGTTCCTATAAAGAAAAATTGTTATTCCTATATTTTTAATGTTAATATGAAGCGAAATTGTAATTCATATATTTTTTATGTGCATATAAAGCAAAATTGTAATTCATATATTTTTATGTGCATATAAAGCAAAATTGTAATTCATATATTTTTTATGTTAATATAAAAGAAAATTGTAATTCGCATATGTTTTATGTTCATATAAAGCAAAATTGTAATTCATATATTTTTATATTCATAAAAAGCAACATTGTTATTCATATATTTTTTATGTTCATATAAAGCAAAATCTTAATTCATATATGTTTTATATTCATATATACACAAATGTAATTCATATTATTTATGTTCATATAAAGCAAAATTGTAATTCATATATTTTTTATATTCATATAAAGCAAAATTGTAATTCATAAATTTTTCATGTTAATATCAAACAAAATTTTAATTCACATATTTTTATGGTCACATAAAGCAAAATTGTTGTTTATATATTTTTTTTATATATATATTTTTTACATAGGCATCATCACATTATCAAGGCCAAGAGGCCACTGAAGGATAAGGGTTAAAGAGTGTACAGTAGAAATTGGACAATATAGTAATCATTAGTAATGAAAATTTGGTAAATTTGATAACTTATATGGAACGGCTCATCAAGAACTTATTTACGTTAGACTTGAACACAACCATATTGTAGTCAGCCGGAAAGCAGGAAAACTGAAAACAATTCCACAGGCATGCAGTTCTATGAAAGAAGCTTTGTTCATGGAATCTACGTTTAGGTTTAGGCACAGATAAAGAGTGGGGGAAATTATTGATAGTGTTTCCAGCTAGACGAGTGTTTCTTGTGAAAGTTTGGCGAGGGGGGACCATAGATTGAAGCTCAGTCGAACACTTTCCATGAAAAAATATTCATATAAAAAATTTAATTCATATATTTTTATGTTCACATAAAGCAAAATTGTTATTCATATTTTTATGTTCATATAAAACAAAATTGTAATTCATAGATTTCTTATCTTCATATAAAGCAACATTCTTATTCATATATTTTTATGTTCATATAAAGCAAAATTGTTATTTATATATTTTTATATTCATATAAAGAAAAATTGTAATCCATATATTTTTTATGTTCATATAAAGGAAAATAGTTATTCATATACTTTTTATGTTTATATCAAGCAAAATTGTTATTCATATGTGCTAATATATATATATATATATATATATAAATTTATAATTCGGTTCTTATTGTTGAGGACTGCAAGATAAAGTTAAAATCGGCCAATTAAGCAGCGGTAATCATCACACCTTGCAATTATGCTTCCCGGAATAATTAAACACTAGTAATAATTAAAAAAAAAATATATAGTAATAATTGTGTCAGTTCTCAATGTGGAACACTCTAAGTTGAAGTTAATGACCCCTCACTTAAGCTTACAGTCCGATTCTTTATAAATCTTTCAATATTTTACTATGAAGTTGTTATTTTGTTCCGATTACAGTAAAAACAAATTCAAAAGTGCATGTATTTTCTCAAACGTAAAAAAAAGAAGCTTTAAAGGATCTGATGTAGAGTCTTACTGGAAGTTTTAATTAATAAATATTCATTATTTGATTATTACAACAAGCAATGGAAGACGTTTTATAAAAACAAAATAAACTAAAGTAGATAATTAAAGGACTCGATTTTGATATCGGAACATAGGCTAAAATTTGCCGTATTCCGATAGCCCAAACGCTCCGATTTTTCCAATTCCTGATTCCAATCCTGATAATTGTCCGTACACTTATATATATATTTATTTATTTATTTATTTTACACAGTGATCACCACTTATCAAGGCCCGGAAGCCACTCAGGGATAAGGGTTATTGCAAGTACATTACGTTAGTGTAGAGATTTGATGAAGTGTTTACTTAAGGGGGCGGTTCATTAGGAATTTGTTAACATTGGACTTGAAGACATCCAAGTTGTAGTCAGGTGGGAAGCAGGCAGACGGAACAGAGTTCCACAGGCGTGCAGTTCTAAGAAAGAAGCTTTGTTCATGGAATCCGCGTTTTGATTTAGGCACAGATATAGAGTGGGGGGAAATTTTCACAGTGGATTTAGCTAGACGGGTGTTTTTCGTGAAAGATTGGCAAGGGGGGACCAGACATTGGAGTTCAGACGAGCACCTGCCATGGAAATAACGATAAAACAAGGATAGGCTCGCAACGTCTCTTCTGTGGGAGAGAGGTTGCAGGATAGAGAAAAGTAGGATAGGCTGTTTTTAGCAGCTCCTGCCCAGATATTGTATATATATATATATATATATATATATATATATATATATATATATATATATATATATTTAATTAAAAAGTATTATTTAAATGTGAAATCTTCACGTATATATATATATATATATATATATATATATATATATATATATTTGTAGTCATCGACATACAGTCCTGTTTCGTGGTATCACAACTCATCAGTGCCGCTAGACTAGAATTTTTCCCAAACCAAGAATTGAATTGAACCTAGAACCGTCGTGTTGACAGTCGGCAGTTCTCCCACTCGACCACAGAAGGGACGCCCGCAAATAACTCGTCGGAATGTCTTTTTAAATAGACATCCGCCACCACTCTTACAGTGCTCAATCCGCCTGTTTGTAAAACCTCACGTTTATATATATATATATGTATATATATATGTATATATATATATATATATATATATATATATATATATATATATATATATACGTGAGGCTTTAACGTTTAAATAATACGTTTTTGTTAAAATCATCAACAGTTCAGTAATTAAATAACATTCAAATCTGCGAAAGCAACAGAGGAATGTTTACTGAAGTGGGGTTTACTATATATTGGACTATCTTGGCTACTCAAAATAAAATAATATCGTCAAGTCTTATGCGTTCCTTTTGAAGTTAAATTACGATTTGAATATATTTTGCCAAGAAATTCTAATTTCGTCAAATATTATTTCTTCTTTAAACTCTGAAGAATAAAAATTTAATTAAAACTTTTCTATCCGCATGAAAAAATCAATGTTTATTTTAAATGCCTTCGTTTTACTAATGAAAAAAAAATGTTTGAATTGATTTAACTGTTGAAACGTTCGAATTTATTGATGAGATTAACACTTGACCGATGAATAATATATCAATGTTTGATAAAGATTTTTTTTGGTGGATTATTATTATAGGAAGACTTGATTTATTATGGAATGATTAACATTTCATATAAAGAAAAACGAATCATCGAAAATGACTTGAATTAAAAAAGCAATATGAAATATTAGATTGGTGCAAAAACAATATTGTTTTCTTACATCTGTTACGTTTATATATTATTTTTAAATTTATTTCTTTTATATATATATATATATATATATATATATATATATATATATATATATATATATATATATATATATATATAGCCACGTTATATATCATTTTGAGGCGCGTTTTCACATCTGTCGAATCGTGTAATTCGCTCCAATTCTCAATATCTTCATTTATGTTTTTGCAGGCTTTTCGAACGCATGGACAAAATTCAAATCCCAGGCCCAGGAACCACTAACGAACGTATGGCACAGCGGTGGTTAAAGAAATTTCGCAATGGTGATGTGAGCCTCGTAGATGAAAACGGTCGCGACCGGCCGATAATGAATATTTGAAAGTCTTAATTGAAGCTGATTCTCGAAAATCCAAACGAAAAGATGCTGTTAAACTCGAGCCCGGACACTCAACAGTTGTTCGCAATTTAAAACAAATACGGAAGTCAAAAAAGTTGGATGAATTGGTGCCGCATTATTTCAACGATAATGAAAAAAATCGTCGTTTTTTAGGTGTCTTCTACGCTTTTTTTTGCGCAACAAAAACGATCAATTTCTCGAGCAGATTGTGACGTGTGATAAGAAGTGGGTCCTCTACAACAGCCGCGACGTTCGGCACAGTGTTTGGGTGTCGGAGAAGCTCCACAACCCTTCCCAAAGCCGAGATTGCACCCAAAAAAGTTTATGGTGACTTTGGTGGTCTGCGACAGGTCTCATCCATTACACCTTCTTACAACCGGGTGGAACGATTACGGCGGAGAAGTATTGCCGAAAAATTGACGTAATACACCAGAAGCTCCAACGGATGTGCCCGAGATTGGTCACTATGAAGGGACCAATTCTTCTCCTTGATAATGCTCGCCGGTGTGTTGCTCACCTAATCATGCAGAAGTAAAACTAATTGAGCTACGAGCCTATGCCTCATCCGCAGCATTCACCGGAACTCTCACCCACCGATTACGCTTTTTTCAAGCATCTCGACAACTTCCTGCGTGAAAAATGCTTCAAAAACCGAGATGATGTCGAATCGGCCTTAAATGACTTCATCGCTTCCAGAACTCCGGATTTCTATGCTAATTGGATAAATAAACTTGTTTCTCGTTGGCAAAAATGTGTCAATTCTAATGGTTCTCATTTCAATTAATAAAGTTTATTATGAGAAGAGTTATGATATTTGAATTAGAACGTCAGAAACGATACTATTTTTACACCAACGTAATATTTAAATTCTTAAAATACTTGATGTGTAAATAAACAAGGCCGATAGCTATTAGTCGTGTGCACTCGTGTAATGAATGAATGCGTGAATATAGGATTGACATGGAATTATTAAAGATAAACTAAAATGACCTAAAAATGGACTGAAATGACTTAAATAAATAGAAAGGACTTTGAATGACTTTAATGAACATAATGATGAATTGAATGACCTTACGAATGACTTGAATGCTTAAAAACTAACTGGAATCCTTCAAAAACAACTTAAATGATCCGGAGAATGACTTGAATGGCTTTGAGACTTACTGGTTGTATAGTGGATGGTCATTTTACATTAAATTAATACGGAAAAGTGATCCCCACTTTATATCACAAAGTTACAAACATAAGTACAGCATGTAGTAAGAACAGATACTACACTTTTGGCCAATGAAAGATTAAAAAGCAAAGAACAACATCTATTAACAACAGACCTTTGATCTTAACAAAAAAAAAGCCAAGCACAAAAGTGTTACGGACAGATCGACCGACCGACCGAACGACAGACCGGCCGACCGACGGACCGACCGGCCGACCGACGGACCGACCGACACACCGACGAAGTGACTTATAGAGTCGCTTGCACGCGACTAAAAATTTACTGAATAACTAAAATCACCCCTAATAACCTGTATCGTAACATGTATTTTGTGTAATTAATATTGGTTAGCCTTTAAAAAATGACGTTGATTACTTCACCTTTATGTTATTCGTACTTGCATGGTCTTAGAAACAAAATTGATGAAAGTATTTCTGTTGAAGGAATTGGATTCAAACTTGGCACAAACAGGTTTTCCGTATGTGTTGTTAATTACTTGGTTACTATCTATCTATGTATCTATGTATCTATGTATCTATCTATCTATCTGTCTGTGTATCTTTCTATCTGACTATATATCTATATATCTAACAAACTTTCTATCTATTTATCTATTTTATCTGTCTTCTTCTGTCTCTCTCTCTCTAACAAGGTATGTTGTCCAGAATTGACCGATGGTTAACAAATGTTTCACTTCAAACTCCCATATTTTTATTACCATTAATATATATATATATATATATATATATATATATATATATATATATATATATATATATATATATATATATATAAATCTATTTTTCAATCAAATCGATCTATTGCCTGTTCTAATTGGGAACCATCACGATGCACCCGGAGAATGCTTCACATGACCTTACATTAAATTAGTTCACAGTATACTATAAACTATAGATAACAAAGTTAATTCTATAAAATTATTTTCATATATGATGGCTGGTATTAAAGTTTAAAACATAAAAGTCAAGTATCATGCTTTAATTGTGATCTAAACAGAAGAATTGATTTTAAATCCATTTCCTGTTATATGCAAGAACCAACTGTTGATTTTTTTTTCCTGGTTGTGTCTTGATAATGGCTTGGATTCAAATTTAAAATGCAAAAATCAAATATCATTGTGAAATTATGCTGATACGGAAATATTCATTGGGTTGGCGCAAAAATAATATATATATATATATATATATATATATATATATATATATATATATATATATATATATATATATAGTTCAAAGTCAAACAACGACATTATTTTCACACCAACCTAGTATGCTGTTGATTTTATATAAATAAGATTTCTCAAATCCGCGTGTAATGTTAGGCTACGGAAGATGTTAACTCTGATCAAAATCGCCCGTTAGTTCTTTCATAAAATCATTTCGATTATCGATATTTCTCGGAGATATTTCGCACAAAACTTTTTAAGAACACTGCCAGGCACTGCAAATACGTGCGCGTTTAATTTCATTTAAATGAACCAAGCCGTGTCCAAATCAATAAGGAACGGATTTACAATAGTATCTCTCTCTCTCTCTCTCTCTCTATATATATATATATATTTATATACACGTACACATACACATATATGTAAAAAGTACTTACTGCATGCCAGATCGTTCCCTATAAGCTACAAACGACCGAGCAACTTTTAGTGAAATTTCACACAAATTCAAATTATTTATCTGGGAGTGTTCTTACATAGGAATACTTCCAATAAGTATCGAAAATCGATGATCAGAAAAATCATATCTAATATGGCACACTCCGATATTGACAAAAGATCATCTTTTATACCATCCAACATCACAAGTGCATTTAAGAAGTTTTTTCACCGCAGATGCAAAATGACCCGACGTATAGCATCAAAACGGTTTTATTTTATAAGAAAGTTGCGCATTCGAAATAGATTTTTCTGTTAAGTACACAAACGAACTCTGATATTTATTTTTGCATTTTAATCTTTGTAAACAATTTCATTGAATTAATAATAGTTTTTTTTGACAGTGCAGTGCATTGCAGACTACAATGTATTGCTGCGGGGAAACATGTGAAAATTCCTCTCAGTGCACCGCGGTGGTTTCTCGACTAAAGTACGAAATCAATCAGTTTTATTGACGAATGGCCGAGTTCACCGATTAGTTAGCCAATCAGCTTTTTAGTATTCACCGTGCCCTTCCTATCAGCCAATGAACATGCACTTACCGGGCAAAGGCCTATTTGACCTATGGTTGACATGTTCCTTTGTGTGTGCTCTATTTAGCCTGGGTATCTAGTTTCCTAGCTTGTTTTAAATTTAGGTTAGGGTTTTTTCTTTTTTTTTGTTAGTTTATATATATATATATATATATATGTACATATATATATGTATATACACACATATATACATACGTATATGTGTGATAGTTTATGCATATTCATGTTTATTTAATTTATTTATTTGTTTATTTTCTATTGTTTTGGGTAGTTTTAAAATTATTTTGTATCGCTATCCTAGAATAAATTTTATGTTGTGAACACAGTTGTTCGCTATTTCTCTTCTACAGTTTAATAGATGTTGGGGTTCTTTAAAGTACAGGATAGCAAATTTGTCATGAAGGCATAATCTACACGGGTCGTCTAGGTCTCTACATGTGGTAGCTTGTCTTATTATTTTCCATTCGACTACCGGTGAATGTCCGCTTTCCTTGAGTTCTCAGTATTCATTTGCTAGTGTTGTTTGTATGAATAACGTGGAAGACGACTACTAAAATATCTCAGCAGAAACGTTGCTAGTCCTTTTGTAGTTAAACGTCAACAGCTCCACTCTTCTCGAAGCAATATTAAAAATGTTTAAAATGTTTAAAGCAAAATCTCATTGATCTACAAGTATGCAAACCATCTTTTTAATAGAAAGCTAAGGAAACTTTAAGATTAAGATTTTTCTAAGGACAATCTGTATGCCCAACACAATACAACAGGTTGCTTTCTTGCTGACTAGGAAATTGAGGGTTTCAAGTCTAATGCTTACAAATTTTTTATCCTATTCCTATGTAACCAAATCCGGCCCTGTTGGACAATCATTTTTAATCTTCTTAATGTGTTTCTCGCTGTTCTCATAGCGAATTTAGTAACCGTTATCTTTGCCTTATCTTTGGGGTTTGATAAGTATTTATGCCTAAGTAGAAAAAAAACACCATCACATTTGTCATATTAAATGATACACACACTGACACTTATTTATACGCAGAAAAATTAGATACACTTATATTTAATACAAACGCAAAAAGTGTTTTTTTCTGAGGCTATGACAACAGCATATTCTTTTCATTGTTTTGGCTCCCGAGTGTGTATCAATAGATATCTTATCTACTTTTATATAGAGTGATGTGGTTCTCGGTTGATTGTGTCTAACTGAATCGGATATATACTTGAGAGTGAAAACAATGAAAAGAATATTCTGTTGTCATAGTCATAGTTATTACATAGACGGGAACATACGCACGCCCATACACTATGATAATTACATTTTTTTCACTTAATCGAACGTTGTAACTCATACTAAAATTATTAGCGTTATTATACATTTCATATTAAAAAAAAACCCCGCAAAACTACAGAGCTTTTCTTTATAATCCTCCTATTATTACATGGTATGAAACACGCACTTGCAAACAGACGCACGCATATACAACGTAATCTTTCGTTTAAATAACCGTTGTAAACTATACCAAAATTCTTAGCCTGGTTATACACGGTTTATATTTGAAAATATTTTAAGTCTTTTTGTCAAAATAATATAATATTTAATTCTAAATGACTTTATCCGTGCAGCTTTATTAAAATGCCCTTATTTTTATTTTTGACGATGAAGAATTAAGAACGTTGTTGATACATATTCAAGCATATATTTTCTTACTTTCAAACAAAATATCATTACAAAAATGAAAATAAATGATAAAATGAGGCATAACGTCCTATTGTGTTTACAAATATTTGCTTAAAACTTGTAATCTAAACCCACATCCAAATTCGCAATCGAATGCATATCTTTATGTGTGTTCCCACTTCTCATTCCTTTTTTATCGATCTCACCGAACCCATTGTAAATTTCATTTATAGATACACTTAATAACTTTATCGATTTATATAAAATAAAACATAATTAAAAAAACAAAACAAAACAACTCGTCAAAATCCCAATCAACTCATAAACAAAATTGGCTGACCAAAACTCGAAGTCATGAAATCGATCCAAACGAATCGAACTACGCTAAATCCGTGCAAACTCATCTCAGATACATTCGTTTTAAAGTCCCCAAAAACAAGCAAAAAAGTTTAATGATCTAAAAAAATGGTATTCAATACAAACAAAGGAAAAATGAATCCCAATCGAAACTGTGGATAATAACTCAGATCTGAGCAAATATTGATTGTCAATATCCCTTTAAGACCCTCTTGGCTCGATGTACATTTTACTCCAACATGATGAAATCGGTGATGTAAAAAATAATTTAATAAGCCAAATGCACTTGGTATCTCGATCCTGCGAATGACGATTACAGTGTGGAACGATAAATTTGTCACCACATAGGAAAACAACACTACAGTTTTATATTTTTATTTTTGATTGAAAAGAATATATTTTCGTAACTTGATTATGTAGTAGAGCTGAACCCTATTCAATGTAGCCACCTTCAACCTCAATAAGAAACTCGATACGGATCCGAAACTACGAGCATGCCTTTTCCACAAGAGCTGGCGGGAGCTCGGCGAATACTCAGTAATGGAAACGATCAGGCTAGCCTTGGCGTTGTGTGAGGTCATGTTGGTTATGTTCTCGACGAATGAGCAAACAGTTTAGTCCATTGGAGTTAGGTCCAGGGAGGAAGGTGCCCAGTGAGAGAAGGGTTCAAAGTCGTAGCACTTATTCTGAAGCCAAGCCTGGGGTATCTTTTTCTTTTGCGCCGAGTCCTGCTGCCACACTCAGGGTCCGCCTTAAGTGCACCATGGGATCAACCCACTCTTCCTCACATTCAGGTAAGCTTTGGTGTTGACTTTCAAGCCGGCTTCAAAGATGTGACGTAGCATGATGTGACCTAACCTTGAAACCGCACAGATAATCATAACCGTGGCCGACAACTTCTTTTTCACCCTGGCCACGTCCCTGTTATTTGTCGCAATCCAGCGATGTAGGTAAAGGTGAACATTGTTAGACTTTCATACATGATAGAAGGCTCCTATTGCTCTTGTCATTTGTACATAAGTAGCCAATTAATCTGAAACAACAACAAAAAAAGAAAACGGTTTTCATCAAACGGAAATGGAATCATGTCGTATTATCTAGGGCAACAATTTTATCATTCCACTCTGTATTTCTATTATTTGTATTGCTAAGAATATCTTGCATGGGTTTCATGAAGAGCGTGTTTCCAGATTTTCTTGGTCTGCATGAAGCCCTTCTACGTAGATATTGCATAACTGCAATATGTTGATTTTTACCCTCAATGTAAAGACAGCGTGGCTGATTAGTTGCATACGTAGTCGGGGAAAGTTATGTACATAACTCAAACTGTATTGATTTTAGTGACTTGGGTTACATGTGTTTGTAATTCATACAGATTTAGAGACCATTTTATTATGAATAATCCTGACGTGGGCCTATCTTTTATTTTCAGAAAAGCATTGCAAAATTCGATCGTTCTGAAACTACAATATTGATACTGCTCCGAACATGGTAAGGAAGGATTGGATTCTGCAGTGCACTAACGAACATGACCGTATCGTCGCTTTCTGATGTTTTTCTCGTTGATTTAGAATGCTTGACTTTTCTTGAAGAATTTTCAGGTTATCCTCGACTCAGAGGTCAACATGGACCAGGATTGCCTGAATCGTAAAGTAAGCTTATATGGAGGCACTAAATAACGGTTTCTACATTAACCGTTACCTTCTCATATTGACAAATTATGAAATAACGTGACAATACGTTAAAAACGTTACCTTCTCCCTCCTGCTCAACATTGCTGTAAATGATCTGAACTCATGTATACGTCGATTGTTCATAGAAAAAACGCAAAACCGACTATAAATTGATAGATCTCACTCTACCTATTTTGGATTTCGTAAGTAATAGACTCCATCTCGAAGACCGCAAAGTATTTTACTAATGCGCAGTGGGTGTCCCTGCCTGGGACAAAAGTAACTGACGACGTATATCTATCGAATTGCGGAATGGTTGGACTTTAATGCTGATGTTGTTTAGCGAATAGGGTTTTTGCAAAGAAACCGATAGGGATCTAGTCTCAGGCTTGCCGGGTCTCCACGAAGATCTTTTTTGCACCGATGTGCAGTAATTTAAAACATACGTAATTGTATTTGCAAAACATTGACAAGCAATGCTAAGCGGTTTCATATATAATAAGGAGAGAATTGTCCATGAAAAAGAAATATCAAGTGACATGCGCAGGCGTTGGCTTACCATTTACCCTGTGTCAATAGTTTGGCATCTTACAAGGCGGGTCCTGATGTTGACTTTCCTTGCATTTTCATCACATCTTTGTGAATATATATATATATATATATATATATATATATGTGTGTGTGTGTGTGTGTGTGTGTGTGTAATAAAATACGCATTAAGTGCGCTTGAAACCAAATCACAACCAAATATTAGGAAAATAAACAAATATTTTACTTGTTTGAAATTTATCACAAATATATTTCAGAGGTATACTCCATCATCAGTGTGTTGTTTTGTTTCTTTTTTCTTTTCTTCTTCCTTTCCATGTTGTAACTTAGAGAAAGAAGTCAGTATAGAACCGCACGTTCTATTTGGTGGTTGTATTTTGAAATGTTTGAACTGTGCGTAGGTAACGCGAAAATAACGGCAAGACTTCTGGAAAATCTAAAACAGTGTAGTAAATAAGTGGAAATCAACCCCCCCACTATCCAACAATCATGAGGCTGTTTGCTCTGCAACTGAGAAGGCTAACATGCTTGCCAGTCGGTTTGCCTCCAACTCCACACTGAACCTTCCCAACCACCCCCTCCCTGACTTTCCTTTGCGGACAGACGCAACACTAGACGATCTGAAAATCACCCCTTCTCAGGTGCATGCTATCATGCGAAATCTTGACACTGCAAAAGCATGTGGACCTGATCTAATCACGGCTGTGCTACTAAAAAAGTGCTCCGCCGAAGTAGCTTCAGTTCTCTCCAAACTTAATAACAAATGTCTTTATGAATCTTGCTTTCCTGCCTGCTGGAAAACTTCTTCTGTAGAACCAGTTTTCAAGAATTCTGGCGAAAGAACTGACCCAGTAAATTATCGCCCCATTAGGCTCCTTCCACTTTTCGCCAAAATATTTGAGACAATAATTAACAAAGCTCTTGTCCATCACCTTACAGATGCTAAACTTCTGACTGACAAACAATATGGATTTAGACAAGCCCGATCAACAGCAGACATCCTAACTGTAATCTCAGAACGTATATACCAGTCACTGGACAAAGCGGGGGAGGGTAGAGCAGTAGCTCTAGATATATCTAAGGCTTTTGACAGGGTATGGCATGAAGGTCTTCTCAGGAAAATAAGATCATATGGTATCACTGGAAGAATACATGGCATAATTAAATCCTTCTTTGATAAGAGGAAAATCCAGGTTGTCCTCGACGGTCGTGCATCTAAACAATGCGATAGTAATGCGGGAGTGCCTCCTGGGACGTCTGTTATTCCTAATATTCATAATAGACCTCCCTGATAAAATTGCCTGTGGGATGGGTATATATGCTGCGACACCACACTCTATAAAAAACACGACAGGAAAACAAATGAAGACATGTCTAAAGACATGGCCGAAGCACCAGAGGATGACCTCCGATCTGTAGTGGAATGGGGACATAAATGGATTGTCACATTCAATGCTGCCAAGACAAAACTCATTTCCTTCAATAATTACAAGAAACCTTCTCTACCACCAATAGCAATGACCAATGACTCTTTATCTGTAAGTACATCCTTTAAACTCCTCGGCCTAACGTTCACAGGAAACATTAGTTGGAACAATTACATTGAGAGCATCGCCAGGACCGCTGCGAAGAGGGTAGGTTCTCTCTACCGTGCTAGAAAGATACTAACGCCCGAAAGTATCCTATAACTCAATAAGGCCACCATTCGCCTATGTATGGAGTATTGTTGTCATATTTGGGCTGGTGCATCTATCACTAGTCTCTCGCTCCAAGACAAGGTTCAAAAGAGAATCGCTAATCTGATAGGACCGGAACTGTCATCTAAAAATCAGCCCCTGCCCCATGGACGAAATGTTGCATCCCTCTGCCTTTTCTACGAGTACTTTAACGGTGAATGCTCTGATAAACTGCACTGCAAGCACTTATGCCCCCCCGACGTAAATACCCCCGACAAACCCGACAAGCAGCTAAATCACACTCTTTCACAGTAGAGATCCCTAGATGTAAGAGAGCCTTCTACACCAGTAGTTTCTTCCCCAGGACAGCTAGACTTTGGAATTCCCTGCCGGGTCCGTGCTTCCCCAACTTTACTGACATGCAGAAGTTCAAGTGCAACATGAACCGACATCTTGCTGCCCAACTCCCTACACAGTACCCCTGATGCACGTGTCCCTGATAGTAACCCCATACAACAAAGTGGCAATATGCCTTGTTTGGGTGAAAATGTAAAAAATAAAAGAATGAGAGTTCAATAGAAACGTCCGTATAGAACCGCGTATTTTATTTTATTCAAATTAAAATAACGTTTCTAGATGAACTGTCATTCTTGGCGTTATTCTCGCGTTATCAACGCACAGTTCAACCATTTCAAAATACAACTGCCAGATACAACACGCGGCTCTATACAGACTTCTTTCTCCAAATTTACAACATGGAAAGAAGGAAGAAAAGGAAAAAAAGAAACAAAACAACACACTGAAGATGGCGTATACCTCTGAAATATATTTGTGATAAATTTCAAGTAAAATATTTGTTTATTTTCCTAATATTTGGTTGTGATTTGGTTTCAAGCGCACTTGATGCGTATTTCATTCAAATTAAAACGACGTTTCTATTGAACTTTCATTCTTGACCCCCCACCCACATATATATGTTTCGTTATTCATTCAGAATATCTTTTATTTGGGAGAAAGTTCAACTCTTAGTTCGATTCAAACTTTATATAAAAACGCATTCTCTACAGATTATCTATTTGTTATAATTATTTTTTTGTTTATAGCATGCCATATTATCTTGCCATTCCGATCCAACATATATGTTAATTGGTTAATACGTCTTACTGTGTAATCTTGCTCACAGCCGTAAACGCGATGTACTTTTTTGTATTATAAATTACATTATACAACGTTTAAAGTCAAGCTTTCATTTTACTGTTTACGAATTTTCCGTTCGACGTATTTATATTATTGTACAATCCTAATATGCTTTTATTACCAGTGTGTTATGTCTTGGATAATCAGTCCGACAGAGAGTAAGCTATTTCCAATTTTTTTTTCTGTTAGGCTGTATTATCAGTCCTAGGAAACCATAGGATGTGAAAACTTCATGATTATTTTTGTCTCTTTGGGTAAGCATTAATTTCTTCACCAGTGCAAACAAACGTCGATTCTCAATCAATTTTTATAAGCTAATGTTCAGCAATCTGTGACATTGAAGATTTCTGTGATAATTCAAATTGGATGATTTTCTTCCCGTGACCGGCAAGACTAAGGGAACCTGCGAACTAAGGTTAGTAGCCCGTTATCAAACGGTAATTATGTGTTTATGTTGATTGACTTGTTATTGTTGTTGTATGAGAGTATGAATATATATCGTCCAGAATTATTGAATGCTACGTTATCCATATCTTAAGTGAAATGTATACGAATGTATATATAATCTCACACACGAAAAGGCTGCTGTCCTGTTATATATACACTCGCATCCATGAAAATTAAACATCAAGAAACATGTGTGTATAACAAGTAGAACATAACCGATATATATATTAAGATCAGATATTTATATAAACATCTCGGCTATATAACAAGTGTAATTGGTCTAATTCGTTGGTTGTTAAACACTATTTGATCTTGTCTCAAACTAATTAAAGACGTAAATACTCTTTCTCTCTAAGATTAAGTAAGAGGAAACATATGTTTATAATTGGTCTATGTTTTAGATTAGTTTTCGAAAGTAGAAAATAGTCAATAACTTTACGTTCGGCAGCTTTTGAAGTCTTCCGTCCTCTGTTTATTTTTTACTCCTCGCATCCCATGAGGACTGTTTCTCACAAAGAGCGAAAGGTTGCTGTTTTATGCGTCGGAATACGTCTATCACATATCAAAGGTTAATTTTTCATCTTCAAGTAAAATCTTTTGAAATCCATCATATTAAGTGGCGTCATTTATTGTCGAGAGCGATTTCCATAAAAAAAAAAAAAACGTAGGCACATAATTGAGACCGCAAGCAAAATATTGTAAACTATTACTAGATCCATCCACCTAGCGCACCTGTAGCCGATATTGAACTCACTACACGTGGGCAGCTAAATACTTGATGCTTCGCCAGATCTATGAAGGGTATTTTTTATCGTTACGCCATCACTACACGAGGTGCCTACCCCGGATTAAGAGAGTTCCATCTACCTTCGAGAGAAAGACAGCCCGCGCTAGTTTATCAACCTGTTATTTTATCTCGCGGTACAGCGTTTCGTCTTCCAAAATGGTCACCCGTCTGGTACTGCTCAGGCTCAACGTTGCTTTACGTCGGTGATCTGGCAAGAACCGGTGTATCACAGTGATTCTGCCGTATAAAAATTACTAGATATAAATACGTATAATCTTTATATAGGGCTTTGGTTTGATTATATGTCAGATGGAGAGATATATACATAAGAAATATTGATTTCATCAAATTCTATTTGCAGCACTGATAATACAGCTATTTGCTGTCCACTTCACAAATGTTAAGACTTCTTTCGTTTCCAATTCTAGCATCTGTTTTGAAACGGTCATGACTCTGAAACTTTAAAGACTGTCATTAACGTCTCGGACTAGAAACATAAAAAAATGCCAACGACGTATTATATCATCAAGCTATTTGTAACATGCTTATCAGCTGTCCGTGCCATTCGAATTATCATGTAAAAGCAAGATGAAAGTAGCAGACTGTATACTTTCTTGACTATTTCAAACAAAATTACATGTTCAAAGATCCGTCCTTCGCCTATAGCTTGGGCGGTTTTTCATGATTATATTTGAAACAACATTTTCAGCGCTATAGGCACACTTGCCGGAACTTTTTTCTGAGCTCCAAAGGTAATGATTTCCAAAAGAAAAAAGAACCCCCCCTTATGCGTCGGGAGTATTGCATATGCCCGTTTATTCTATTCTCACTTCTTTTATGATTGATTCCTGATTATTATTTTTACACGACGTTTTCATAGTTTGTCCGTCGCAGTTTCGTCTAGTGGATGCTATGCAAATAAAGCTTTGTTTACGCAGTTTTTTGATGAGCCGTTCCATATACCTTAAGAAATTTACCGAATTTCTATTACTAACAATTACTATATTGAACAATTTCTAGTGTACACTCTTTAACCCTTATCCTCGAGTGACCTCTTGGCCTTTATAAGTGGTGATGCCTTTGTAAACAAAAATAAATAAACATACTCAACACTGATACAATGTTATTTTGTCTACATTTAGAGTGATGACTTTTAAGAGATAAGAGATATCTCACACCTGAAAACGAACTAGGGTATACCGTTGCCCTCGTGGGAAGGCAGTGTGCATAGCTAAAGTTTAAACTAATTATTTAAGCATGAGTTAGTAGATTTTTTTTTCATATTTGCCTTCTTTCGTGGTTCACTGGAATACAGAATTATATTCTGTCTGTCACGCTTAAGTTTTGTAATAACATTTCTCTCGGTTTGTAATGCTCAACTTGTAATATCTAGAGGCACACATTAAATAAACGTATCTTATTTTAGACGCATCGATGAGAGAGCGCGTTTCTAATTCTTTCACAAGTTTGAAATTATGCTGGGCATAGATTTTCATCGCTAATCGCAGACATTGGAGGAAACTTATTTGAAAATCATCCAAGCATCTCAATAACCGATCATGTCGTTTGGCAGGACTGTTAACCTTAAGTTTTATCAAATCAGTTACTATTCTTGACAATGTTTCAAATAATATTTTAGCCGATACTTTGTAATTTAGTTTTAAATATTATTATTTGTTCATGTATATATTTAAATGTAATTTTATACTTTCTCATATATATATATATAAATATAAATATATATATATATATATATATATATATATATATATATATATATATATAAGCGATTAAGCGAAGCCTACTATTAATTTGTTTAATAAACAAGCTGATGGTTCGAGCACTGTGCGACGGGAAACCGAATGGTGAGAGCTGCCGACTGTCAATGCGACGGTTGTAGGTTCAATCCACGGCTGCGGAAAGGTGTTTGTCTAGCCGCATTGATGAGTTGTGATACAACGAAACAGTACTGTAAGTGGATGACAATATATATATATATATATATATATATATATATATATATATATACTGTGTATGCAAAATCAAGACTTAAAAACAAGGTGTTGATGGCAACAAAAAGTGTATTTCATTTTACGTTACAATTATTTCAATGTCCAGTTCGACAATTTCAAGCATTATATCGTTTGAAAATTGTCAAAAACCAGCATTTCTTCATACTCAGAGTTTAACATATGATTGTTTTTATCTTGTCACCCTTATATGTAAACTATGCTGTCACACTTATGTGGAAAATATTCTGTCACACTTATGTATACTTTCTCAGTTATGCACCGTTTTTACATATGTTTTTTTTAATATTTCGAGGTTATCTTTATATCATTATTTTCGTCTGTCACACTTATGCATGGAAAAAGTAATTTCTTTTTCCTTCCACGATTTTATTCCAACTAGTAGTGTATTGTTTGTAAAACGGATGTTTATAATGAAATTTTTTGTCTGTCACACCAATATTTAAAAAATATTTTTTATCAATCGCACTTATACTTAAAACATAATCAACTTTTTCTTGTCACACCAACATTTGCCTGTCACACTAAGGTGTAAAATAGTAGTTTGTTTGTATATCACACTTACGATTGAAATAGGACTTCTATCTGTTACATTAATATTTTAGATGTAATTTTATTTTGACTGTCACACTTATGTGTAAATAGCAGTTGGTTTTGTTTGTGTTTGTAGTTATATTTTGTTTTTCACAGTAATGTTTAACATATGATTGTTTTTATCTTGTCACACTTATGTGTAAACTATGCTGTCACACTTATGTGTAAACTATCCTGTCACAATTATGTGTAAAATATCCTGTCACACTTATGTGCAAAAAATATCCTGTCAGACTTATGTGTAAAACATTCTGTCACACTTATGTGTAAAATATCTTGTCACATTTATGTGTAAAATGTCCTGTCACACTTATGTGTAAAATATCCTGTCACACTTATGTGTAAAATCCTGTCACACTTCTGTGTAAAATATCTTGTCACACTTATGTGTAAAATGTCCCGTCACACTTATGGGTAAAATATTTTGTAACACTTATGTGTAAAACATATTGTCACACATATGTGTAAAATGTCCCGTCACACTTATGTGTAAAATATTTTGTCACACTTATGTGTAAAATATCCTGTCACACTTATGTGTAAAATATTCGGGAAGGACTGTTCCCCCACCGAAAGAGAACAAGAAATAGAAGTGCAGCATCTGAAGAACAGCTACTACACTTTGATCCTGACCAAAAGGCCAAGTTTTATATAAGATTCTATGTCTGCCTGTATCACTCATATGCGAAATAACGTTTTGTTTTGTCTGTCATAATCATATGTGAAATATGATTTTTTTTGTCTGTCACAAATGTTTGGTGTAGGATTTGTCTTCTTTCATTCAGACTAAGTTTTGACATATGATTTTCTGTTGTCTGTCACATTATGTTTGTCAGTAGTTCATACGTTTGAAATATTTACGGCACTGATTCGTAGCCGAATGGTGAGAACTGCCGACTGCCAATGCGACGGTTGTAGGTTCAATCCACGGCTGCGGAAATGTGTTTGTCTAGCCGCATTGGTGAGTTGTGATGCAACGAAACAGTACTGTATGTGGATGACTATATATATATATATATATATATATATATATATATATATATATATATATATATATATATATATATATACTGTGTATGCAAAATCCAGACTTCAAGACAAGGTGTTGATGGCAGCAAAAAGTGTATTTCATTTTACGTTACAATTATTTCAATGTCCAGTTCGACAATTTCAAGCATTATATCGTTTGAAAATTGTCAGAAACCAGCATTTCTTCAGACTCTGAGTTTAACATATGATTGTTTTTATTTTGTCACTCTTATGTGTAAACTATGCTGTCACACTTATGTGTAAAACATTCTGTTACACTTATGTATACTTTCTCAGTTATGCACCGTTTTTACATATGTTTTTTTTTTAAATATTTCGAGGTTATTTTTGCATCATTATTTTCGTCTGTCACACTTATGCATGGAAAAAGTAGTTTCTTTTCCCTTCCACGATTTTATTCCAACTAGTATTTTATTGTTTGTAAAACGGATGTTTGAAATGAAATTCTTTGTCTGTCACACCAATATTTAAAAAAAAAAAATTATCAGTCGCACTTATATTTAAAACATAATCAACTTTTTCTTGTCACACCAATGTTGGCCTATCACACCAAGGTGTAAAATAGTAGTTTGTTTGTATATCACACTTACGTTTGAAATAGGACTTTTATCTGTTACATTAATGTTTTAGATGTAATTTTATTTTGGCTGTCACACTTATGCGTAAATAGCGGTTGGTTTTGTTCGTGTTTGAAATTATATTTTGTTTGTCACAGTAATGTTTAACATATGATTGTTTTTATCTTGTCACACTTATGTGTAAACTATGCTGTCACACTTATGTGTAAACTATCCTGTCACACTTATGTGTAAAATGTCCCGTCACACTTATGTGTAAAATATTTTGTCACGCTTATGTGTAAAACATCTTGTCACACATGTGTAAAATGTCCCGTCACACTTATATGTAAAATATTTTGTCACACTTATGTGTAAAATATCTTGTCACACTTATGTGTAAAATATCTTGTCACATTTATGTGTAAAATATTCTGTCACACTTATGCGTAGACTAGCAGTTTATTTTGTCGTTCACATTACATTTGTAATAAGATTGTACCTATTTACTATACCTCCCCACCGGACAGAGTTAGCCACCAGGCTCGTTTGTTAACGTGGAGAAAAGGTACAACAATAAAACAAATTTTCTCAGTCGAGAAGGACTGTTCCCCCACCGAAAGAGAACAAGAAATAGAAGTGCAGCATCTGAAGAACAGCTACTACACTTTGATCTTGACCAAAAGGCCAAGTTTGTAATAAGATTGTATGTTTACCTGTATCACTCATATGCGAAATAACGTTTTGTTTTGTCTGTCATAATCATATGTGAAATATGATTTTTATTTTGTCAGTCACAGAAATGTTTGGTGCAGGATTTGCTTTTTTCATTCAGACTAAGTTTTGAAATAGGATTTTCTGTTGTCTGTCACATGTTTGTCAGTAGTTCATGCGTTTGAAATAAAGTTGTTTTGTTTGTTACGCTTATGCTTTGGATCAGGTTTCTTTTATCTGTCACACTAATATTTTGAATAGAGTTTTACTCTTCTCTATCAGCGTTGAGTCCAGAATATTATCATCCTATGTCTTTCACGCTTACGACATGTCTTAAATAAGTTTCTAGACATTTCTGTACAGGCAATTAAAATTGTCGCAGACACGTGAAAATTCAGTATGTCATTGTCATACATCTTATGGTATGACGACTGAACAGTTTTCATAAGTTCAGGTTATAATAGACAGCTACAACAGGAATTAGAATACACCCTACTAAAGCCTGATTGTCACAGCTTATGAATTTCAGAAAAATGCAATCAGGATGTTATAACACTTTACAAGAACCATATGCAACTGCCATTTTACGCATTTTGACAGTAAAAATAAAATTCTATTTCAATCATTTATGTGACAGACCGAAACCCTATTTCAAACGTAAGTGTGATATACAAACAAACTGCTATTTTACACATAAATATGTTTTACAATTGGAACAAAATTCCACAAAAACATATAAGATGCTTCAGATTGCTCTTGGATAATCTTGCAGGAATCAGGCATCAATTTTCGGACAGCATAAGAGACTCAAGGAAGGCTAAGGGTCTATTACGCATGGTGAAAGGTGTGCAAAGATTAAGGAAGTACGAATATACATCTTGCCTTGCTAAATAAAGAATTTCATGGATAAGGACCTTCGTGTGTATAGAGACAGTTCACAGTTCGATGTCATTGTGAAAACTGTATACAAATTCTTCGTGCGAAAGTGTAAATCTTTGAATTTTTGGCCACACTTATTGAAACTGAGTGTGAACGTGCGTATCGTGTGCGATAAAAAAGACTATAAAAAGAGCGTATGCACAGACTTACGATCGAGTTTGAAACGTGGGCAACGCCACTCCTATAATGAGAAGTCACGCGTGATGGGAGAATGTTGAAAGAAATGCCGTTGTAAAAACAAACGTCGAATTATTACTTTTCCTATGTTCCTTGCGACGTAGACTGCATACAGCATCTGTGTCCCGTGTGTAAACGTGCGTGTACTACCTTACAGTATACTATTATTATACAAAACGTTTGTTTGTGACGTTTAAGTTAATGCTATAATTTTCTTTCCGTCTGCCACGCTCCTGCTTGAAAATATCATTTTCATCATAAAATGTGTAATTATTGAATAGACACGTGATAGATCGATCAGTTTTATTTTTATCTGATCTACAAATAGAAGTGTCTCATCCGATTGTTTACATAGATCCAAATTATAATATATACCTAGCGCCAAACATATGAACAAATGATTAAAATACTTCTTTCTTCCTATACTATCTTTCTAAAGATGTCGAATAATATTTGCAATGCGAAACGAGAATAGCTATTTCTTGCTATCGAATTGAACGTCTTGCTTTTGTGTTTGTCTATGTTAAATTTGAAGAAATATCTTTATTAATAGTCCAAAAATGAATGTGGTCTATGTCGGTCTATGTGACTACATGACTGTGCTGGGACTTCTACATTTTAGATCAATATTTAACAAGTACTAGCCGAGAAAATCGGCGGTGTCCAGGATTGGATGTTGATTAACGAATATTTCACACTCCCATATTTTTATCATCATCGAAATCAGTAAAATCCACCAATAGTCAATCAAATCGCTTGATTGACTTCTCTAGTTGGGGACCATGAAAGCTTAATATGCCTCCACGCAGTAATTTAGTCCACAATACATTGTAGTCTACATTGCACTCTAGACAACCTACTGTTGATTTTATGAAATTATATTTATACATTACTAGTGGGGTTATCCGGCGTTGCCTGGGTGTGAATAGGTGGTGTAGTAAGTAACCCCAAGGTTGGAGAGAGGTGTATAAACAAGTGGTATTAGTGGGGGGGACAGGTAGGGAGTAAACCAAAACAACAGTAGGCATCCCGGGAGGAGAGAGGTGTTAAAAAAAATGAAGCAGGTAGGTTCGAACACATAACGCAAAGCGGGGAAAGAAAATGAAAAGAACCTAACATCTTAACTGATGCGTCCACCATGAAACCGGAAGTTGCGAGCTTTTCAATTAAGGGTAGTCAATCTAACGGAGATGATGCCAACGAAAAAAGTGAACCCTCCTTGTAGAATAGTGTCCTGCTGGGGGTGAAGGAATTAATGTTGTTGGCCAATTTTTCCATACCGATTTTGTCACGTTCCGACACGTATGTCGGAAGTTTTAGCATAAAAACGTCCATACACATAAATAGACGTTTGAGATTTATATTATAGAAGGTTTGTATTTAAGTTTGAAATTAAAGAGTTAAATATTATTGTTCAATTCCGCTTTAAACAGGAACTTTCATGTCGAATGTGCCCCTCTCATATCCAATAACCTAATGTTGATTTTTATGCCAACTATTTCTGCTTGTGTGGCAATTAAACCTTTCAAATGCACTTGTGGTATTAGGTTACACAAAGTATTAACTTTGGTCCAGATCCCCTTTTTTTTTTTTACTTTCATCGGAGTTTTTCGATTATCCGTTATCGATACTTATCAAAAATATTCCGACACAAAACCTACGTCTGAACTCTGCTAGATACATATAATGCATTTGTGTAAAATGTCATGAAAAACGTTGCACAGTTTATTGGAAGAAAACTCACATACAGAGACAAAAATCATTTTATATAATAGTAGAAAGATTAGAATTATCATTTTTAAACTATGCTAGTATATAATTGACCCGTTGCATGTAAATGTCAATGGACACCATTTTTTTTACTGCTGTATAGCTAAGAAAAAGAATCAATAGCGGCGTTAAAAAAATTACTATCTTTGTAATGGACCTCAATTTTTTCCAAGGGAGGATTTATTAAAACAATTTCACCAAATAATAACAATGCAGCCACCAACCTCGCTCGTATGAGTTTATGTCTACCGTAATCCAGTTCTCATTCTCTTCATGATAGTAGGCATCCCGGGAGGAGAGAGATATTAAAAAAAAAGTGAAGCAAGCAGGTAGTCCTATGATGCAATTTGCTTTAATCGCACGCAATACAGTCACGTTGTTATATGAGATGAAAACTATTTTCATGGATCGGAGATTTAGTCAACAGCCGCATAATTTGCTCGTTGATATAGCTATCCAAATGACAGTAGGCCTCGTTACTAGAAAAAAAAAGAATACCTAAAATTTCATGATCCTTAGCTTGATATCTTCGGTACACAGTTCTCGTTCTGCCTTATAGTGATGGGTTTCCACTATAATATTTGTATCATTATTGTAAAGGGATTAAGAACGCCATAGATGATCCGAAAAACCGATCTTCTCTAAATTCCACTTGATTATAAAGGATATAGTTTTGTTTTCTAAGAATCTATCCTGGATGCCCGGCGTTATCCGAGTGTTTGGAGGTGTGTATTGAGCAAAAAAAAGAGTGGTAGTAGGCAGCCAGGCTCGAGCCCGTACTGCGAGGGAAGAAAAGATCCTGATAAAAAAAAAACGTTACGTGTTTGCCGTTGCGTCCATCACCAAGCCGGAAGTGTCGTGAGTTTAAATTAAAGCTAGGCAATCGAAAAGAGGGAATGGCTTTCGAAAACATCCGCGAAATAAGCGACCCCTCCTTGTGGAAAAGTGCCCAGCTGAGGGTGAAGGAATTAATGTTTTTAGCCAAATTTCGATATTTGTCGTCCGAAGTGTCGAGCTTCAAAACGATACCAATCTTGTAAAAATAAGTCAACTCTGTCGAAAATTTTAGGCAGATACATACATACATACGTGCATTTTAACAGACACGTGCTATTTATATAATAGATTACTCAAGGCGTTCTTGTGCAATGTGAATATTGTCAGGATTTATGACTGAACGGTGTCGACCACTGTGATCTTCGGTAGCATCTACCAAAATTGCTGTCTCTCGAAATTTGGCAACCAAATATTGATTTGTCCTTCTCCCAGTTACACTGTTCTTGCCATAAATCTTTCGTACATTACCACTTCGTCAGACTTCCGAATTTTTTAAGAAAGTTCGCTTCGATGATAAATATTAACTGTTGCGTGGTATAGAGTAAATTGGGGTTAACACGATCTCACGAGCCTGTTAGCTACACCATCTGAAAAACAAAAATATGTAAAGTACAGCTTCGGGATGAAAAACAAAATAGAGCACCGTTTAGGATAACCTTTTATTTGTAAAACGTTTGTGGACAAACATGGTACTTTGTATCTGTCCAAGAGAGTACGCAACAACGATAAATATGCAGGATGCATCAGATATAGCTTTAATATTTTAAAACTCTCAACTATATGTTACTAATGGACTTATGCAAGTGCTAATGATACTTTAATTTAGCTAAAAACTTGTATATAATGAAAAGGGGGGATTGGCAGTATCAAACCGTCCTCTTGTCAATACAGTATTTGCAACAAATTCTCGTGTATTCGATATTGTCTTTCCACGTTCTTTCTGGTTCTAAGTTGTCTAAAAAAACTCACATCAACCCCATGCTTTAGGATTCATTCCATTTAACAGTTACGTATGGTGTAATTAATGGCATACGTTCACCAATAAGAGACCTACAAAATTATGCTTATCTTTTCTTCTCTACATTTTCTGCTGGCATTTTACTGGCTAAGTAAGCACGAGGTTGTTTGCGAGAGTGATTTCTATTACAACTTGTTTTCAGGTACCCTCATTCAGCAATATGCTTTGTACTAGTGCACGTACTTCTTTTACAGTAGAGATGTTTTCGGAGAATAGTGAATCTGTGACCGCAACGGAGAGAGAGAGAGAGAGAGAGAGAGAGAGAGAGATGGCTCTTTTCGATTTAATTATAAGTTAGGACAGCATGGTGCTTTTCAAGATAGAAAATCAATAATTCAGAGCTACACGTTCGGCACTTTAAAAAAGCCAAATGACAGGTATCGAAGCGCTCTAACACCAGGCAGTATTCGAGCTGTGAGACTTTCTCTTACCTAGTCTTCTACGTGTTCAGCTCGCAATCATGTTTTTGCTTTGGGATTGTCTGATGGAAAAATCAACATAATTCTACACACTGATATGCAGTTTCATCCATACAAATTAATAATTGTTCGGAACATGCACGGGCACAACTAGGAGTTGATCTTATAACTATTAACACTGACAAGGGATAATTTCCATTAAACCGCCTTCCATCAATATTCCAACAAACAATTGATACAATGCTCACAAGATTACCAGAAGTTTCTGCCTACATTGATGATAATATCGTTACAAGAACATCCCAAGAGGAACTTCTGCGTCGTCTTACTTTCGTGCTGAATTGAATTCAACAATATGGATTTTACTTAAGATTAGACAAACAAAAATTCTTCCAAACTCCGGCGAAATATCTTGGATTCATATTTGGAAATAATGGAGGACAACCAGATTTAGTCTATATTCAGACAATAAAGCACATGGCAGCTCCAAAGGGTGTTGCAACGCTAAGATCCTCTCTGGGCCTTGTAGATCATCATGGTTCTTTTTACCCAAACTGCACAAGTTTCGGGGGCCTCTAAATAATTATTTACAAAAAGATACCAAATGGAACTGGTCAAGCACATGTAAGTGGCCAGAAGTCTATTACGTTATTATCGTCGACGTACCTAACATAAATAGACGGTTTTTTAAATAGTATTACATATTTTATTCTCCGTATTGGAACCCACTTTTAGCAACTTTTACATGTCCAACCTGGAGAATATAATATTTAAAACTATTAAAAAGCGTCTATTTACGACGATATTTTTATTCTTGCTGACAATAATAACTAAATAGAGAAATTAAAGCATCATCTTCAAACAAACTCCGTACTTGCTTTAACTTATGCCAATAATATTATACCATTTACTTACGTTCCTATGAATTCCAGCAAAGAGAAATTCGTCACATGTCCGTATAAAAAGACTATTATAACCAATTTCTGTATCTTAAACTTCAAAAGGAATGTTCCTCAGATGCAAAACCGCGGTCCTGGATATGAGCTTAAACTACATCCGATGGTGAGGCTCCAGCTTGCGGGCTTTGGGGAGTGTGGAGCCATACTTTAATTGCCATTGCTCCCAGATCCACTCTGGCCCGGAGTAGTAGTACCTGTTAGGGCCCCAACTATGGGTTAAATATAAACTGACTTAAAAAGAAAAAACGAATATACTCTATTAATAAATTGTTCTTCAAAATCACTGGATTTGGCATTAAATAACCTAAAACGGGTTGATATGCTGTAAAACAAAACAAACAAACAAAAGACAAAACTGCAATTTAAAAAATAATTAATCGAGCCATAAAAATCTATAGCGAATTAAAAAAAATATAAAACGAGCTTCAATTAATAACCGATTCCCCGATTTCCTAGTTGACAAACAAGTTAAACTAACAGTAAGAAACCTAGACCAAACTAATAACTAAATTAAAAATTCTCACCCCATTAATTTATTTTATCCCGACCATGCACCACAACTTTTCAGCAAATGAAAATGTATTAAAAAAATATAATATATCGACATATTTCCCCAGTTAATAATACGATCAGATTTATAATACACTATAATAAATTAACAACTAATAACCTTATAATTAAAGACATCACTTCTTGGCAAACAAAATCAGTCAATGAAATCAACGTGGTCTACGAATTACATTGCATCTTGTTAGAATGCATTTCCAACAATAGAAAAACCAATTACTACATTATACACCCGACCAACAAATTGTCTAAAGATTAACCCTACACCTTTCATATACAAGATTTGCCAACATATAAAACCACATGGCTGTCACCATTCCCAATTTAGTAAAATTCCAATTAGAAACACGAAAATCATTCATATGGAACCAGACATAAAAATAGTACTAAAATATTGGAAGCACTGTATATAAAAACTAAACAACCAAAAGTTAATAATGTAAATTTTGAAAACAGTAATAACATTTAAAAGTGCCTGGGTACGTAACAATATATATATATACATATATATATATATATATATATATATATATATATCAGTAATTTACATTCTATGGTGTAAAATGGTTAAAATCAAAACTTAGAACGTTTATTACATGCAAGACATAGAATACGTTTCAATAAGTATATCTCCTATAGGTTTTCGATGCTTCCTCATCTCCTCAGAGGAGAAAATATTAGCAATTATTACCATTGTTTAAACCTAATTTGCCAAATACAATAAACATATGAAATCATGATTAAAAATTAACATGAACATTTTGAAATCATAGATTAAGAGAAATTATATATAGGTTAAAATGAAAAGGTTATTGAATTTCATATACAAATTGTATGGTAAATTCCGAAGTGAAAATTTTTGGTAGCAGTGTGGTAAAGGGATCCAAATATTTTTTTTTAATTTTCCACGGCACAAGGTAACAATGCGAAGTAGGCATAAAATCTTGGTTTCTCCTTTGTTTAGACGATGAGTCCGGTAAATATATTATATAAGTCCGGTAAAGCTGTTTTTTAATAAACATATAATTTTTTAATATAATTATTTTATATTTTATAATTAAAATATATAAGTTTAAAAGCCCACTCCGAATTAATTTCAATTTGTGAATAAAAACAGTTTCTGGAGACAAAGCAAAATGAAATGAAATAAATAAAGTAAAAGAAAAGAAATTGGTTAAACATCATACTAAAAAATAGCACAAATGAAAAATGTATCAAATTGAAATTTTATTCCAGAATTAAAAAAAACAAAAGGTAGTGGTGGGAGAGAAAAATATAAGAATTAAAGAAAAAGAAAGAGAAATAGAAAAAGAAGAAAAAGCAAAAACGACAAGGGCAAGGAAAGATAAAAAAAATTAGAGGGGGAGGGAAGAGAAAGAAAAGGAAAAGATAGATTTAGCAACGAAATATATTACCGCTGAAACAGATATTTTGACGGGGTCAATATATCCCGAAAGGATGAAACAATAGTGTCTGTAGGTATTTAATTATTATAGTAAAAAAATAATTATGACAGCCCCTTAAAGAAATACGTTTCTTATCGTTGAGCACTTTCTGTTGAATTAAAAAAGTCGGTCAATTTAGCTCTTATGCGTAGATCATCGTATAACGATTTGATCACTGTCTGTCTGACGTAATGAACATTTAAATTAAAATGTTTAAAATTCAACGCTATTTCACATGATTAATGGTAGCCGAATGGATACGGCCCCCGCTAATCGAGCCAGAGATGTCTCGTGTCGCGGGGTTCGAATCGTTCGACTGGTAGTAATCGTGACACCCTGCACTGAAGAATCCCGAAAGGATGAAACACTAGTGTCTGTAGGTATTTAATTATTACAGTAAAAAAATAATTATATATATATATACATATATATATATATATATATATATATATATATATATATATATATATAGTAATCCACATACAGTACTGTTTCGCAGCTCATCTGTGCGGCTAGACAGACAACAGCCTCAAGCCAGAATCGAAACCCGACCACCCAAATGACAGTCCAATCTTTTCAGCATTACGCTATGCGACTGCTGCAGAATTTGACGATGTTATGACATATCAATATATATATATATATATATATATATATATATATATATATATATAGAGAGAGAGAGAGAGAGAGAGAGAGAGAGAGAGGGAGAGAGAGAGAATTAATAATTCGGAAATTATTAATCAAGTTTTCATAGGAGAAAACATAAAAATCCTATTTATATTGACTATCATTTCGGATAGGATATCCTTTTATTCATTCGATATTTACAAATGAAAATATCGAGAAATAAGTAATATATTTCTTGATATCAAAATATCTATGTTAATCCTTTTCATATATTTAAATTTCTTATCTCGTAATCTATTGTCTTTATTTCTAAAAGGCGTTTCTAGTGTAGAATATTAGATTCCAAATTTGCGTGTTAGATATGAATCATTCATCACATCTAATTTACATCATTCTTACCTATTTAACTCTATATTAATTTTAGCTTTACATTCAGGAACCTTTATTTTTCCCATAATTTTTTTCTCTTGGCTACATTTAAAAGGTGATAGCAAAAATCTATTCCTATGAAGACATCTGTGTCTGTCATCCAGCATTTTATTTAATATTTCTTCTTAAGAATTCACTATGTAGGAGGCTTCCAGTAAACACAAATTGCCATATTTTGATTTATCAGGTCTATACTTACTTCCCTTTATCTACTATTGACCATTTCAAATCAGAATCTTTTTTTGTTTCTATGAACCCTAACCCTAACCCTAACCCTAACCCAGTCACCTAATGCAGTTGTGTTCCTCTTTTAATTTCTAATGTTGATTCTTCTACCATCCCCACCTTTTTTATTAATTAACTATCTCCGGTTAATCTTTGAAGGATACACAATGGTTCTTGTATCTTTCCTTAAAGACGCACACCGTGGCTCCAAGATATACCGTCTTAATATTATACGCCTTAATCTCACATTTGAGGTTAAGCATTTGTCACCCAATGGACAATTTTCAGGTATTCTGCAGTTACATTTTCTCTCTAAAACACGTTCATCTGATACTGACTTATTATTATCTCTTATTTTGCTTATTTTCTTGTTATTAGAGCTTATTATAGTGTTTGCTAAGTTAGGGAGGTAGTGAAGTTAGTTTTAATGAGTTCCCATTAATTATTTTGTGTAATCTCTTCTCAGGTGGGAAATGTTTATCAATTATTGTGTAAAATTCCTTAGGTATGTTGTTTTAGATATGCTCGCTATATGGCAGATTAAACCAAACCTGTTTTTTTGCGTCTGTTTCTCTTATCCATAATACCCACCTCATCATTACCTGTTCCACTGCTGTTATTACTCTCCCTGATTTAATTCCTTTTATCCTTATTAATGTATGTTTTATTTATGTTCGGTTTCTTTCTTGCTCCCATTGCCATGTTGTACGATATTACGCATTTATGTTTGCTATTCTTACTGTTTGCACTCCTCTTGTATTCTATTTTACCATGGTATCCCGATTTAAGACTAACTGTATTGTAATATTCGTTGTTTTTCTAAAAAAAGACTCTCTTTCTCTGAAAGCTCAGATATTCTTTTAGAAATGTTAGTGATAAGTGCTTTCTTCATACACTTTGGATGATTCAATTGATAATCAATACAGAATATTTTTGGTTACGTTTGTGATACGGTTCATATGTGTTATCATTTAGATTAAGAGTAATGCCTAAAGAGTTTACTTTTTTGTAATTGCTGTCTATTGTTATTTCTAATCCCGTTTCATTAAAAAAAATCTGATATTTTTCGTCGCATTTTCAGATATTCGATCGCTGGAATTAACTATAAATAGAGCGTCATCCCTATATAACCCCCATTTAAACTAGGTATTTTCCTGTTTATCTCCTTTAGTAAGTACATGCCCACTAAGTCAGTAACAACACAGAATCCGGGGTTCCTATTGAGATGTCAAAATAGCTCTCTCTTTCTTTTCTTGTCCACAACTCCCCGTTATATCTGATTTAGGTTTTCTAGCTATTTTTATAATTTCAATCTCCAACTTGGTCACGTCTGTTTCCTCTTCAGCTAATTCAAGTGTATTCGAAAGGTATACGGGCAATTGAAGGGTAATATGCATCTATGCCAAACATAGTAACTTTACTTCTTTTATTATTTGGAAATCTATAAAACCACTTTATTACTTCACCCGAAGAAATGCAGAGGTTATGTTTTATTTTTGATTTTAAGGTTGGTATGATTCTGTCTAGAATCCTTTTACTGATATTACCTACGTAAGATGCTCACGGTGCAATTAGTCAAATATTGGGTTCATTATTGAAGTTCAGTTTGTGGCCCTTCAATAAAAACCGAGGGTTAAGTGGAGTATAAATTTCTATTTAATACTGAATATTTATTTTCTCACAAATTTTTAGTGCTAACAAGTTAATCCTATAGAGACCTTCTTCAGTTACTTTTTTATTATTATTTATTATTATGTTTAGTTAGAATGCGATTGTTGTATGTTTGCAACTTCATACTGTAAATGTTCATAGTTTTATCCGATGGAACCCTAAGCCTTTGATTGTCCACTATTTTTTGAAAGTCTTATTAATTTACTGAGGAGTAAAAACATATGCCTTTTCAAAATTTTAACCCTTTACCATATTTATTAAGTCCAGCTCGAAAAGTTCTATGGAGTCTACATTCGTAACGCCCCCCTTTGACTAGAGAAACAAACCTAGAAACAGATGATCAAGCCTTTATGTGCTTTAGACTAAACATACAGCACAACATTAGCTACGTTTATTTTCTCTACCGCTCTCCCTCGACCCAGGACTGCACCATAATAAACAAAGTCTCTGACAGTATAGACACATCACTCTTCCTCGAACCTAGAGCACAAGTGCATGTATTTGGTGACTTTAATGTTCACCACAAAAATTGGCTTGGAGTCTCTACTCACACAGATGCAGCGGGCAGCACAACACATAGTTTTGCTATATCTCACTCCCTATTACAGATGGTTACGTTTCCAACCCGTTTCCCTGACCAGCAAGAACAACAAGCATCACTTCTAGATCTGTTTCTGACTACAGTTCCCGAGGATTGTACAACAAATGCTAACAGCCCACTCGGGAACGCTGACCATGCAGTGATAATGGTAGAAATCGCCCTAAATTCTAGACCCAAAACTGAAGAGCCAGTGCTCAAAACAACGAGATATTTTAAAAAGGCTGACTGGGAAGCCATCAGAGATCTTATCAGAGATGCCCCATGGGGAAATATTTTTTTCTCTTCCTGCCGAACAGTGCGCAAATGAGACCGCTGAATGGTTCAAAACAGCAATGGAAAAACATGTTCCCATGCGGAAATTTTATAGCAAGCCCCACTCTCCCCAATGGTTTACTTCGACTTGCGAAACTGCCATTGCTCAAAGGCAGCATGCATACCGCAGACTTAACCGACATAAGTCCAGTTCAAACAAACAGAAGTACATAGAAGCGAGAAATAACGTTAAGAAAGAAATAGCGACAGCTAAGAGAGAATTTACTGAAACCACTAAAAAACGCATCGAAGCACAAAAATTAGGAAATCGTGACTCCTGGAAAATCTACAACAGTGTAGTAAACAATGGGCAATCAACAATTCCCCCACTAACCAACAATCACGAGGTTCTTTGCTCAGCAACCGACAAAGCTAATATGCTTGCCAGCCGGTTTGCCTCGAACTCCACACTGGACCCTACCAACCACCCCCTGCCTGACTTTCCTTTGCGGACAGACGCCACGCTAGACGATCTAAAAATCACCCCTGCTCAGGTACATGCTATCATAATAAATCTTGACACTTCCAAAGCATGCGGACCTGATCTCATCCCAGCTGTGCTATTAAAAAAGTGCTCAGCCGAAGTAGCTCCAGTTCTCTCTAAACTCTTCAACAAATGCCTTAATGAATCATGCTTTCCGGGCTGTTGGAAAACCGCTTCTGTGGTACCAATATTCAAGAATTCTGGCGAAAGAACTGACCCATCAAATTATCGCCCCATTAGCCTCCTCCCACTTTTCGCCAAAATATCTGAGACCA
Organism: Euprymna scolopes; assembly: GCF_053919585.1. Classification (NCBI taxonomy): domain Eukaryota; kingdom Metazoa; phylum Mollusca; class Cephalopoda; order Sepiida; family Sepiolidae; genus Euprymna; species Euprymna scolopes. The sequence continues at coordinate 47,146,980 of NC_136520.1, forward strand.
TAATTAACCATGCTCTAGTCCGGCAACTTACAGACGCTAAACTTCTGACTGACCAACAATATGGATTTAGACAAGCCCGTTCCACAGCTGACATTCTCACTGTAATATCTGAACGTATATACCATTCACTGGATAAAGCGGGGGAGGGCAGAGCGGTAGCTCTAGATATATCTAAGGCTTTTGACAGGGTATGGCACAAGGGTCTCCTCAGGAAAATTAAATCATACGGTATCACTGGTAGAATACTTAGCATAATTGAATCCTTCTTAGACAATAGAAAAATCCAGGTTGTCCTCGACGGTCGAACATCTAAACAGTGTGATATAAATGCGGGAGTGCCTCAGGGGTCTATTCTTGGACCTCTATTGTTCCTGATATTTATTAATGACCTCCTCGACAAAAATGCCTCTGAGATGGGTATATATGCTGATGACACTACACTCTATAAAAGGCATGACAGGAAAACAAATGAACACATATCTAAAGAAATGGCAAAAACACTAGAGGATGGCCTCCAATCTGTAGTGGAATGAGGACATAAATGGATGGTCACATTCAAGGCTGCCAAAACCAAACTGGTTTCCTTCAATAACTACAAGAAACCTTCTCTGCCACCAATAGCAATGGCCAGTGACTCCCTGTCTGAGAGTACATCTTTCAAACTGCTTGGCCTTACGTTCACAGGAAACATGAGCTGGAACAATTATATTGAAAACATTGCTAGGGCCGCTGCAAAAAAGGTAGGCTCTCTCTACCGTGCTAGAAAACTACTGACACCTGAAAGTATCCTGTATCTCTATAAGGCCACCATTCGCCCATGTATGGAGTATTGTTGTCACATCTGGGCTGGTGCGTCTACTACTAGTCTCTCGCTCCTAGACAAGGTTAAAAAAAGAGTCGCCAATTTGATAGGCCCTGAACTGGCATCTAAGCTTCAGCCTCTGTGCCATCGACGAAATGTTGCATCCATCTGCTTGTTCTACAAGTATTTTAGTGGTGAGTGCTCTGACGAACTGCAGACACTTGTGCCCCCACGTCGCAGACACCCTCGACAAACCCGACAGGCAGCTAAATCCCACCCCCACACAGTAGAGATCCCTAGATGCAAAAGATCCTTCTACCCCAGTAGTTTCTTCCCCAGAACCGCTAGACTCTGGAATTTCATTCCAGGATCATGCTTCCCTTACTGTACTGACATGCAGAAGTTCAAGTGCAACGTGAACCGACATCTTGCTGCCCAAATCCCTACATAGTGCCCCCGTAGTTGCTGACCCTGATAGTAGCCCCCTACACCTGAGTGGCAATGCGCCTTGTTTGGGGTGAAAATGTAATAAAAAAAAATCTGATTGGCTAGGGAAACTTCCCACATCCACATACCTCACTATATATACCACTGGCGCGTGAAAATTAGTCAGTTTAGAGAGTTTCGAGTTGAGTTTCGAAGAGTTTCCGAAGGAGTTGTGCGCGAACCTAGAGGTAACACGCCGTCCCCTGGAGACGTGACTCCTCTTCCTCCTTATCCACCCGTCTGACGCTGTCTGTGAAGAGATTTCAGACTTTGAAAAACTTACTAATGTTAAGGAATAGAGAGAGGAAAAGAGAGAGAGAGAAAGAAAGAGAGAGAGAGAGAGAGAGAGGAAAAGGTGAGTTATAGTGTAGACACGTTGACCGGAAATTAAGATCAGCTGATTGGATTGCGTGCGAGTCATGTGATCATGTTAGCTGAATCGTTGAGATTTTATTTGGACTCAGAAGACAACGGACGGCTTCCCGTTGTCTCCTCCTCTCCACTGGGGGGGACGAACGCTGACGTGTGTAGAAGAAGAACCCACACAGGCCTATTTCACTTTCCACCTTCTGCAGGACACCTGGGAAAAGTGAAATAAACTATAGAAATAATTCCTTGTCTTGGAGTGATTGGATCTTCATCCCAAAACAGGTATCATGTCTCCCTCCAGGACGAGAAATTTCCAGATGGTCACACATCGAAGAAGCAGAGGAAGGTTCTGAAAATACATGTCACTCACACACGATTCCCTTTATGATACAACGTAAATATATAATATAACACGTCATCTCTTCTAATCCATTATTAGAGATGACGCAACAAATACTCAACCCTATAATTATAGAGCAACAACGTAACACTAAGAACAAAAGATATTCTTAAAATTATTTGTACATAAGTTTGTGAAATTAATTCTGTAGAATAGAATTTCACGAGTCTGTTTTCTTTCTGCCCGCGGCTTCGATATTCGCTTTCAGCATACAGGTTTCAATGTAACAGCCCTAAAGAAGGACCAGACGATCCGAGCCGAGTTTCCAGACAAAAAAGGGTCCTTGCCGAGCTTTATCAGTGTGGGGTAACAGTCCTCCGTAGGTTTTCCATCTGGACCTTTATACAAAACCGTCGCCTCCGTTATTATCCTCAGGATTTTTCACGGTCTGGTGATAGACCTTCCATCTGACTATTTTAGTAAACTTTTTAACCGGCTGGATCATGTTCATTGTGTATTGCTTGTGTCCTGGAATTGCTATATTCTTTGGCGAGAAAAGATTTTCTCTTTAGAAAACATTGTTTTATTGATATCTCCAAGCTGTATCGAGGGATTTTTAAAGGGAAGTGAAAAATATCTAGAATTAAAAAGAAACTTACGTTGCTTTTCAGTTGTGTTGAAAAAAAGAAAAAATATAGGTAAAGCGCTTAAAATAAAGCAAACTAATATTACTTGAAGATCCTAGAGACTTAATGAATTAACCAAAAAATTGCCACACAACGGAACACAACATAATTTTATTTACAATTGTACATATTTTCGACACCAGTTGAAAAAATAATCCTCCATATTTGTTTGAAAAAGCAAGGGCGAGACCGGTCAGCTGACTCCTATTTTTCTCTTCTGCAATCTTTTTCTTTTATTTTAAAACGCTGTTAATCATGAATTATATAAAGTCTTCTCTTCATGTGTGATATATATATATATATATATATATATATATATAAAATGAAAATTACAATTGAATTTACCAAAATGATGCAAGATGGGAAAATTAAAGTAAATTATAAATATTAAAGAATTAATATTTATAAAATTATCTCAGCAAGATATAAAAGCTCGATAAAACCAAATAGGAAATAGAGCTTATAATATGAGCAAACAGTTAATAAAATATGTTAAAAACACTTTGAAATGAGTTAAAAACATATTTAATCTGAAAAGGAAACACTAGATAAATGCACAGTCCTTAATCCGCGGAGTTTCGAAGAAATACTCACCTTCTCATCAGAGGGTAGGAATTTGCAAAATGCGGGATCGGATTTTGCATGCAGAAGTATTTGATGAAACAACAAGCAAGTAAAAGATCTTACTTGAAAGCAAAAAAAGTGAAGCAGAGGAAATTTGGTAAAGAAAAAAGTGATTACACACGAATGGATAGTCTGGTGGAAGATAAAAAAATCCAGTGACGGTAAAATCCAAATGTAAAACTTCAAGAAAGTTAATTGAATTTCCATTTGTACAAGTAAAATCCAAGGAAATCCCGTAATTGGAAGAAGATGGTCCATAATAATCCAAAGGCAGAAATCCATAGAATAATTCAAAAAAATGTGTACAAAGAAAAAAAAGAAAAGATTTCAATAATATTAATAAAAGTAAAATAAGATGTGCTTTTCACTGTACTTCTGAGGCATAAATACTCATTTCAACTCATTTCAAAGTGTTTTTAACACATTTGATTAACTGTTTGCTCATATATATATATATATATATATATATATATATATATATATAAGATTTTTTGTTGGCATTTTAAGCGGTATTTATAACATTTAAACGCTATCATTTTTTCGCTACGTTAGCAGATTTCAATAGAGTAATACGTTCTTATTTGTAATTAATGTACATATATACTTACATATATATATATATATATATATAGTTTGCATATATATATATATATACATATATATATCTTTCTCTCTCTTCCCCTTTCTCTCTCTTAAATTATATATATATATCTTAATCTCTCTCACTCCTACTCTCTCTTTATATATATACATATATATATATATATATATATATATATATATATATATATATATATATATATATATACTAGCAGAAGTACCAATCGTTGACTGGGTTCAAAAACAGCCTACAGAAAATGGACTGTGATTGATGAAAGTATGATAATTTATGAAAAGGAGACGTTTGTAAAGGGATAGGTTTGGATACTCCAAAATTTTGCCCTAAGCAAAATATGATTAAAGTAAAGATAATTTTCGCGAAAATGCATTTTTTTGTATCAACTATGTTTTCATTTGTAGCAAAGAGTGACCAACAAAATTATGTTTCCTTACAAAGAGAAAATATCATATATATAATAATATTAATAAACAAGAAATAACTGTTACCATAGTCAATAAAAATACTTTTATGGTAGAAAAGTTCATTGGTTTGTATTTTTAAGTAGTTTGTAAACAGATTTTTTTTTAATTCACGAACCGATTTAAAAAAATAAAAAAATGGTTGCAATTTTGAAATGGAGAGCCCATTTTCAATTTGAAGGAGGAGACCTGAGCATTCTCTATTAACAATTTAAGAGAGTTCCGTCAACGTAAGGAATATTTATAAACATATTTTAATGTTTTCCGTTATTTTGTGCTTGAGGAATATTCGATTATGGCATGTGTAGTTTATATAAAAATTCATTTTAGAAGTCATCGCCTCAAATTTCGTTATAATTTCGGTTCGCTGAAATTATTTCAAGTAAAGAGCATTAAACACTATTTCCAAACAAAAAAAAAACATGCACTGAACTTTTATTGACTATGGTAACATTTATTTCTAGTATATTTATTTTTTGGGGTAGTCGTTTATTGGCTTTTCTGTTAAACACTCTTACTAAATAATATCGATGAATTATCGAAAAATAAACAAATAAAAACAGTTTTGAAAAATAATGAAGCTTTACTTACTTAAGTAAAATAACCCGAAACAGCAAAATATGATATTAAAAAAGTAAACACGTAATTACTTTAACATTTAAAGCAAAGAATCGATATAAACATGAATAAGATGAAAATAGCGCCCTTTTAAAGCAGAACAGCTTCGTTTCAGTTTTACAGTATTGAACGGTTTAGTATTGCGCCGTCGGATTCAGGGTCCTACTATTGTAATGTAAAGAACACATAGAAAGGGTTTTAATCAACTGAATTCCTTCTAGTACACTGACAAAAAAAGCTTAAACAGATATATAAATCGAAAAAAGGCTGGGTAAATATTTTTAAAATGACACGTAATTACGTAAACAGGATTTTTTCCTTCTTTTGACACGATAACAAGTAACGTTCTGATTTTTTATTATTTATCTATCTTCGAAAGAGTACCACGTGCAAGTGGAGAAGAAAAAGAATAGAGTTATGCAAAATTTGTGTCGAGTTTTGTCTTAAGTCCCGGCTTTTTTTGGCTTTCACTTTAATAAGAATGTGAATTTATGAGGTTAATTTATTCGACACAATATGATTCAACTCAAAAAAATAAATAAAAGCTAACGTGAATTCAGATTAAAGTTAAGGTGTAATTGTGGAGCCTCACCCCTTTTAAAAAACCTTGTTAACTTTGTGACATATTTACATTCTATGGAGGTCAGGCGCGAAGGAACACCCAATAATTTTATTATACCATATTTCTTCAAACTAAAACATAATTATCAAATTATACTTACGCAAATAGATATGAAAACGTCTTTGTTAAAGTTTGTGCCATATTTCCATGGAGTACAGGCGCGAACACAGGCCCCACAATTTTATTATACCATCCCTATACAAGTAAAAATATACTTATCAAAGTATTCCTATGTACATCTATATCAAAAACCCTCGATGATCATCGATACATCTTCTATCATTATATGTAATCAGTTTTTTTAAAATAGTCATCCATATAGGAGCCTAGTCGTGACCAGACACACACACACGTTCAGATTTATGTATATATATATATATATATATATATATATATATATATATATATATATATGAACGAATCGCCTCTTATAGTTTTTACAAAAACCGCTGTCAGATGAAATATAAGACAACAGCGTTCGAAGTTGTTAATTCGCTAGAAAACGCCAACACCAGAGATTACATTTAACAGCAAAAAAAAAAAAAACACAGACACACGTGCTACTGTCATGAGTTAGATCCTAACCCGTGCTGATGACAGATGAAATCTAGAAGCATGTATATACATGGGTCTACTTTAATGCACTTAGTGTGTGTGTGCATGCGTTTGATTGTATATATATATATATGTGTGTGTGTGTATGTGTGTGTATGTGTGTGTGTGTGTGAGAGAGAATTTCATTGAACAACAGGGATAATTTCCATTTGTTTCTATTGCTATCCGACTTTTCAATTTGGCTGGCCAATGTACGAACGTTTTCTTCCAGTGTAACGATATCGCTGCGAACAATTTCAACTCCTATGCGTCTTCTTCCAACACGTAATAAATATTGCTTTTAGTGAATGTATTGTTAAACCGTCTAAATGCATTTCAGCATACCCTCTATTCCCTCATAATGAGCTTCATTAATGGTCGGTTTGCTTATGCGAATGATATACATATGTTAAGTTAAATTCTGTAGATTAAAATATATACAACCATATTTAAGTTAAGAATTTATTGTTTAACACAAGGAATACATGGAGAAATATTATATTTAATACCTTAAACCATGGATTTACAATAATGGCTCATATCATCAGAGGAAATGAAATGCAATTAGAAAAATGTTCAGCTATGAATAAACAAATATTTTGCTTTGCATCACATATATTGAAAATGTTATTTAAAAGTTATTTAGATGGTGCTTAAAATTCATAGAAGAAGGATATCATACAACCTGGGCAGTCCAATATCAGATTGAGTTCAATAGTTTCCGGGATATTACTGCCGGATGAGTAGTGATCCAAGGAGCAAATAGGATGTGATCTAGTAATCCGATATAACCCGAGTATTTGGTTGTCTCATACAGTGCTTTCGGAGAGCATATGAGATGGTCGTCCTCTTCGGCGATATAAACGTTCCGTTCATGTTGAGGTTTAGAATAAATCCAGAGTCATTGGGGAGCGGAGATACTGCATCAAATAATGTCTCAACGTTCAATTCCATTACATTTATTTCCCTCAATAATACGTATCTGGGTGTGTCTCTAGTTTTGATATATCTATTGTATATATATATATATATATATATATATATATATATATATATATATATATATTTATATTTATATATATATATATATACGAGCAAACAGTTAATAAAACATGTTAAAAACACTTTGAAATGAGTTAAAACATATTTAATCTGAAAAGGAAACACTTGATAAGTTGATAGTCCTTAATCCGCGGTGTTTCGAAGAAATACTTTCCTTCTCATCAGAGGGTAGGAATTAGCAAAATGCGGGATCGGATTTTGCATGCAAAAGTATTTGATGAAACAACAAGAAAGTCAAAGATCTTACTTGATAAAAAAGTGAAGCAGAGGGAATATGGTGAAGAAAAAGGTGATTACACGTGAATGGATAGTCTGGTGAAAGATAAATAATCCAGTGTCGGTAAAATCCAAATATATAACTTCAAGACAGTTAATTGAATTTCAATTTGCACAAGTAAAATCCAAGGAAATCCCGTAATTGGAAGATGGTCCAAAATAATCCAAAGGCAGAAATCCATGGAATAATTCACAAAAATGTGTACAAGGGAACAAAGGAAAAAATCCCAATAATATTAATATAAATATATATATATATATATATATATATATATATATATATATATATATTAAATTGTAATTCAATGAATTTCAAAAAACTCTCATTGAAATGAAATGAAGTGGTTGAGTTTCATATCAAAGACTTTTTATTATTCTAAGCAAGACCCAGAATGCTTTAGAAAATTAATCTCCTCAACCTATAGGGTTTCGATGTCTACCAATGCGGATTACCCAATGTATAACTTAGACATTATTACCAAACGAATGTAAAGAACGTATGACATGGATTTTACCAAGCAAGCTGGATCTAAAAAAAAAACACATTCATATCCTTTTTCTACAAATCCTCTTGCTACAGGACTTCTGCTAAATGTATTATTTTCACTTTGACTTTCCATGTCTCACTGACTTTAGCAAATAGGGTGCATACCTTTACAACTATTTGCTAATATTTTCTCTCCTCTGATGAGATGGTAGATATCGAAACCCTATAGGTTAAGGAGATTACAATTTAATTTATTTGCTCTATCATGCATATCGAGCAATTCTTGTTTAGATGGGATAACTTATAGAATATTACTGCCAGTAATATTTTGTAAACCTACAATCTCCAGTTTCCATAACAACTGATTGCTAAATAAAAACTATTCTGAATATATATATATATATATATATATATATATACATATATATATACATATATATACATATATATACATATATAAATAATATTAATATGAATATATATATATAATATATAATATAAATATATATATATGTGTGTGTGTGTATCTCTCTCTATATATATATGTATATATACGAGTTGTCTTAAATGAGTTTCCCCACATTGTGCATTGCCACATATGAATCTGTAGTCCCCCTTCGAATAATCTCCTCCAGCAGCAGTGCACTTATTATACCGTTCTAACAACTACTAAAAGGCGTCTTGTGCGAGCATGTTAATGGCACTCGTCACAACCATTTTCATTTCCTCGATTGTCTTATAACGCCAGCCTCCAAGGTTAAGGAATGATCAAAAGTCATGGTAAGTAATGTCTGGACTATAAAGAGGGTCAGGAAATATTTGCATGCATAGCTTGTTAAAACCATCAGTGACAAGGGTGGAGTTGTGGACTGGTGCATTGTCTTGGTGGAAATATCACTGGCCCGATTTGAAGAGTGTGGCATCTTCCGACAGAATCCCTTCATGAACTCCCTTAAAACCGCAACATGGTATTCTTTGTTGACTGTCTTTTTAGTGGGAACTCAGTGAATATAGATCATAGCCGTGTTGTTTAAGAAAAAAGTTATCATAAATTTTTCGCATGAAAATTCTCTGGTTTTTTATCTTGTGTCTGAGAAGGCCAGTATGCTTCAATTGAGAACTATTTCTCTTGATCTTTGGATCATGGCAGTAGATCCAGCTTTGATCACAGGCAACCAGAGAATCAAGAACTGCGTGTGGTGATTTGGTTAGCTTGACCATTTCCTTGCTATTGTGATAACGTCTTTTTCCTGGTCTTTTCTAGCTATCATAAGGAGAAAGATCGCGCAAATATTCCGCACGTCTAGTTTCTCGCGAATAATTGTGTGTACAGTTCCCACACTGACATAAAACTGCGCACTTATTGTCACTATCGTCACGCGTCGTTCCTTATCCATGAAATTCTTTATTTGGACAATCAACTCTTGTCTTCTAACTTCCTTACATATTCTATACCTCATAACCCCTCACAGACTACATGCATTCCATGAATCTTTCATGGCACTAAAAAGCAAATGTTCGATTTATGCGAAATGATCCAAACGCAGTCTGAAGCATTCCATACGTGATATTTTTCCAAATGTAAACATTTTTTATTGTATATCTTTATTCTTAAGGATCCTGAAGTCCATATTCCATTTTTGATATTCGTTAGCTGGTACAGTCAGGCTTTGGTAGGGTGTATTCTAAGTCCGGCTGTAGCTTATCATTTGAAATTGAAAAAAAAATTGGTCAGCCATCTAATAAACTGTATAACAATAAGATACTGTATTTTTAAGAGTCTACGACAATTATATGCTAGCACAAACAAGTTTGAGTACTGGTATATATATATATATATATATATATATATATATATATATTTATATATATATATACGAGCAAACAGTTAATAAAACATGTTAAAAAACACTTTGAAATGAGTTAAAATATATTTAATCTGAAA
>NC_136520.1:47161970-47229470 GCF_053919585.1 Euprymna scolopes
AGCTTTGTTCATGGAATCCACGTTTTGATTTAGGCACAGATAAAGAGTGGGGGAAAAATTTCACAGTGGATTCAGCTAGACGGGTGTTTTTCGTGAAAGATTAGCAAGGGAGGACCAGAGATTGGAGTTCAGACGAGCACCTGCCATGGAAATAACGATAAAACAAGGATAGGCTTGCAACGTCTCTTCTGTGGGAGAGAGGTTGCAGGGTAGAGAAAATGGCATCCCCCACTAAGCCACGAAGTCTATTTTGAACTCTGTCAAGGCAGGATAGGCTGTTTTTAGCAGCTCCTGCCCAGATATGGGAGCAGTATTCCATCCTTGGACGTACTTGGCTTTTATATAGATAGAGGATTGCATCAGTAGTGAGATATCTTCTGGAGCGGTAGAAGGATCCCACCATCTTTCCGGCGACCTTGGCAACAGACTTGATGTACGTGTTCCATTTCAGATCAGGAGTAAAGGACAAACCTAGAAGCTTGTCAAAACACGGGGCTTCTCCTAGACGAGAGCCATCCATTTCAATTGATGCCAGATGGGGATCAGAGCGTTGATTATTCAATATTAACACCTGCATTTTCCCATGTTTTATCTCATACTTCTAAGTGTCGTCCATTTATTTACTTATTACATTAGACATCGGGAGCAAGTTACAATCAGTAAAAAACACCAATGTAAAAAAATGGCGGCCAATGAAAACAATAAAGAATACATTGGACTTGATTGGTCTTAATATCTCCGAAAGTACTTGTCTGCAACAAAAACAGGTTTGCATAAATAATTGTATAGTCTACGACGATGCGAGTCACATGTACGGAAATATAAATATTTAATGCTGTAAACACAAAGAATAGTGACACTTGTATTAGGAAAAAAAATGCAAGAAGCGGCTAATCGACGACAATGTTTTAAATGGAAAGAATGAACGTAACCCTAGGAAAAGAAAGGTCTCTATGAAGAAACCGTACGCTGCTTTATGTATGAAACTTTGTGGGCTAATCGTTCAGCGATTCGATAAAAAAAAAGATTTTTGGTTAGCCCGACGCTATGATAGGTTAGACGCTATGTAACTGCTCAATAAGCGTGGGACATCGAGAGAATAATGTACGAGCCGTATGCGCAGTTTTATTGATAGTATACACATGAAACTCTAGTCCCCTTTGAATTAATCTCCTCCGCACGCAATACAATTGTTGTTCCGTTCTAACATCTGTAAAGATCCATGGAAGTCCTCTTGTATAAGCGTGTCAAGGACCATCATCACAGCCTCGTTCATTTCCTCAATTTTTTAATTACGGTAGTTTTAATGGTTTCCTCTGTCTAGAGAAATAAGCAAAAGTCGCGGGGAGCAAGGTTTGCACTATAGGGAGGGCGAGAAACTATCTTCATGGCTATCGTAATCAAATAGTCTGTGCTAAAGATGGAAGATTCTTGGGACACTTCGCGCAAATCTTCCGCTACTTTCAGCATCTCGCGAATAATTGTGTGTACAGTTCTCACATTGATATAAAACTGTGCACTTATTGCCTCTATAGACACACGACAATCTTTATCCATGAAATAATTTATTTAGTCAATCATCCTATGTGTTCTGATTTTTTAATCCTCCCATACCTCTCATCATCTTTCAAAGACTTTCTAACTTTTTTGCATCTAAAATTGTTCAAAAGCAGTCTGAAGCATCCCATATATTTCCGCAGCATTATTGTTCTTCTAAAGTGTCCCCATGTCTCGATTGCATTTTAAAAATTAGCCAGCAGTGACAATCAGGCTTTAGTTTATTTCAATTCCTACTCTGACTGTTTATCTGAACCCCAAATCACTAAAACTGATCAGTCATCTCAGAAAATGTGTCGTAAATGAATATTGACTTTTTAAGAGTCAACAGCAATTTTAAATGTCTGTACAAAACAGTCTGGAAACTTATTAAAGGCAGTTCGTATGAAGTAAATAAATGAAAACACTCTATAAAATCGCTTGAAAAGTCAGGTGACGATTGTAAAAGGGACCGGTCATTATTTTCGCTAAAAATGGGGTGTGATAAACAAAACCAAAAAAAAAACCACAGTAACAAATAGAATCAAATCATCCCGGTAGTTAGTGTCAGGGTATTACTAGGAAATAATGGTCCCGGTGTATGATGGGAATGATGTGTTCGGAAAAAACATCTAGAGAGAGAGTAAGTAATATGCTACCTTCTCAATATGTATGTTGTTTGGGAGAGTGCATTTTGCCGGAATTAACAAATGAATATATATTACCAGTCAACAGGAAAGTGTAATATCCGGAAAACCTGCACCTAAGTTTTTATAAGCATATTGAATTTTTATGCGTTTACAAGGTGTACTTCCTCTTTTGTAGAGGTAAAAAATCGTTATCAGTATATATATATATATATATATATATATATATATATATATATATATATATATATATATACATATATATATATTAACCTAAATGTATTATTTTTAATTATAATTATTATAACTACAGACACATTTGTTTCACACTTTCGAAATCATTAGTACATGAAATGACGATTTCTACTGGTCGGAAGTTTCAAACTGATCTACAAAGCCACCTTAGACGACTTAATGCAAGGCTACATCTCGGCCACCATCAACTGCAACAAGGATTAAGGTAATTAACAACTTCAAATATCAAATACAGGCACAAGGTTTAATGCAGATCTATAGTGATCAAAAGAGTGGAACTCGTGATCTCGCACAAGGCAAGTCAACCGCCTTCAATTCACAGACATTGCTCAACTTCCCAAATAAACTTTTTAATGGGGCTAAATTATTATAAATAATAAGATTTAATAGCTACAGAAACTAATTTATCATGCTTTCGAAATAATATATATATATATATATATATATATATATATATATATTATTATATATATAGCTTTTCCATTCCCCTTTTCCCCGTGCATCCTCATACTTTCACTACACCGATGAAGACTGAAGGATCGGTCGAAAATTATGTACTTATAAAAAAAGTTTTTAAATTTTTTTCATAATATTATTATTTTGTATTCCTGCACGTCACCAATTAAAAACGAATAAAGAAAAGTTATAAGCTCTTATACTTTTCGCATTCTTTTTTATTCATATATATATATATATATATATATATATATATATATATATATATATATATATATATACATATATATATATATATATATATGCATATATTGCTTATTTGAAATATAACTATCTACTGCCACGGATTTCGTCGTCTACGATCCATGATAGTGGCTGAATCTAGCGAGATCCGAAATCGAGCCTCATGGACAGAACACTACACCTCTACCACTGTCCCGCGATTTTTTTTATGTAGATGTTGTTTATTTGTTTTTGTTCGCGTTACTTTTAGAATTAATTCAACGTTTCCCTCATGCATTTGACCTGTATATGGGTTTATATACATACATATACACACGCACACACAAAGACATACACACACACACACACACACACACATATATATAGTTAAGGCTTTCTTTTCTTTTTGCATATATATAGTTGAATTGTCTTTCATAATTGAAGACTTGCTAAGTTAATTCTATTGAACAATTTATTTAATTTTTTTTTCATCGGTTTGTGTTGAATTCTATTTTTTAACTGTAAACACTTTTGACGCCAGATTATGTATGTGCTAAGTCTGCGATAGGTTAAATTTAGTTTATTCCGGCAATTTATTAAGCAGCATTTTTATTTTTATTTAGATTATATATATATATATATATATATATATATATATATATATATACTAGCGGGGGTACCCGGCGTTGCCCGAGTGTTTGTTTCCGGGACGGAGGGGGGGGGTTAAAAAATGTTATGGTAGGTAAGTAGGAAGGATCAAACCCGGAGTCATGAGTAAAAGTAGGAAAATAAAGTGTGAAAAAACAAAACAAAACAAAAACATCTGCAACGTTAACAGTTCGGCCACCAAGAAAAGTCCATTCCAGTTGTTTAGGAAAAAAACATAACGACTACGGTAGCTCGGCGCGAACGTGAAAATATAATGTGAATTGTCCAGCACGCTAACCACTAGGCCACAGAGCACTGCAGCTTAGTTTAGTGATTTTAAATAACTTCACATGAAAGAACTACGAAGCCAAACCGTTGTTCTCTTCTCAACTGTTCTTTGTGAACGATCCCCAAACGGTGTTAAGTGGTGGCAGGGGGAGGAGGAATTTATTAGAGAGAAAATATTTTACCACTTCCATTGATCTTAACCGATTTTGGCCGTGACTTCTCAGCAGAAAAAAGTATAGAAATCTAAGATTATCGAGGAATTTGAGAAATAATAAGCCTATAACACACCTCAGATATTGTTCTGCCGTTTGTGCATATTATATTTGCATGAAATATCTTGATTTTTAATCCTATTAATGTCAAAATCAGACGCGAAAAAATGAGTTCATTTTATTTATTTATATATATATATATATATATATATATATATATATATATATAGTAAGTTATAAAATATATATGGCGATTAAGCTACACTGAATATTCCGCGTTTCATCCACTCTAGGATTCTTCAGGCTTTAGCTCTACCTACGTATTGAACACTGTTGAAGTAAATGAAGTTTACGCATAAATTTATACTTTCGTATATAAATTTTATGTGAGTAAATGAAGTAGTTTATATATAGATATAAAAATCTTTTATTTCTCATAATTTGACGAAGTGATTTAATGATAGTATTCACCGTGATCAGATAGACAAGTTATAGTATTGAAGGTCCATGGATACTTTATATTACGTCCAAAAATAATGTAGCTTTTTTTCATATATATATATATATATATATATATATATATATATATATATATATATATAGTAATTTATAAACTATATATGGCGATTAAGCTACACTGAATATTCCGCGTTTCATCCACTCTAGGACTCTTCAGTCTCATGCGCATAAACGTGAAGAGTCATAGAGCGGATGAAACGCGGAATGTTCAGTGTAGCTTAATCGCCATATATATTTTATAACTAACTAACTAACTAACACTACTTACGTATTGAGCACTTTTGAAGTAAATACTTAAAGTTTACGCATAAATTTATACTTTCGTATATTAATTTTATGTGAGTAAATTAAGTAGTTGTATATATATACATATATGTATATGTGTGTGTATGTATATATACATATATATAGAGAGAGATAAATAGATAGATACATGGATAGATACATCCTGTTTCAGAGTATTACTCTACAAAGTCTTGTCAAAGTCCCGTATTAAACCAGTAGGCACGTGAAACAAAAGCGAATATCTCCATTTGCGCTACTCAGAACACGCAAGACAAGGCAAATCATTTCCCTTCAGTGAAATGATAAAAGTGAACGAAACATTATGGTCCGTCTCTACCGGAAAAAAAAGAATTCGGCAAAATTCACTTACCCGCTGTAAAGATGTGAGTTTGCTTGACTTTTAAGCGTTGAAATGTCCCGGAACATTTCCGAAAATCTCTAGCCGATGCACGAATCCTGTTAAGAGGCGTCAATTTATCTCTAAGCTGTCGATGGCACGATGCTCGTTCGATTTGATCGATTTCTTTTATTTTATTTTTAGGAATTCTTTTCATTGATTCTAAATGTCACTCCGTCGTCCATCATTTCTCTTTTTATTTTAGAAAACTTCTTTTGTAGAACATATAGAAAGTTGGACCCTTGCCAAATTTAAGCCAAGAGTAGCGTTGTTCTTATTTAGTTCAACTCAGTATGACCATATATATATATATATATATATATATATATATATATATATATATATATATATATATATATATATATATATATATATATATATATATATATATAATGAAGCCAGCCATGACTTCTGTTGCCAGGATTCGAGTCTCTCGACTGGCGTTAATCGTGACAACCTGCACTGTTGATTCCCGAAAGGATGAAAAACTAGTATCTGTAGGTATTTAATAATTATTATAGTAAATAATGATGTCAGTCCCTTTAAGAAACTTGTTTCTTATCGTTGCGCACTTTCATTTGTTATAAAGTCGGTCAACTAAGCTCATACGCGCAAATCGTCATATAATGATTAGATCACTCTGATTGACGTCAAAAGCATTTAATGAAATAAATGTTTAATTTCAACCGTATCTCTCGCGGTTGCGGTAGCTGAATGGTTCAGGTCCTTGCTAATAAAGTCAGGCATGACTTCTGTTTCAGGTTTGAATCTCTCGACTGGCGTTAATCGTGACACCCTGCACTGATGATTCCCGAAAGGATAAACCACTAGTGTCGGTAGGTATTTAATAATTATTATAGTTAATAATAATAATAATAATAAAAAAAATAATAATAATAATGATAATAATAATAATAATGATAATAATAATAATAATGATGATAATAATAATGATAATAATAATAATAATAATGATAATAATAATAATAATGATACTAATAATAATAATGATAATAATAATAATAATGATAATGATAATAATAATAATAATAATAATAATAATAATAATGATAATAATAATGATAATAATAATAATAATAATAATGATAATAATAATAATGATAATAATAATAATGATAATAATAATAATGATAATGATAATAATAATAATAATAATAATAATAATAATAATAATAATAATAATAATAGTAATACTATTACTACTACTACTACTAATAATAATATAGGAAACAAAAAGGGTGGAAAATGAAGTAAAAGCCTATATACTGGTAAATATAGAATGGTTCATTTATTTTATAAGAGCGAACAAACATTTAGTAGGAGTATAAAGGGGACCCTTTATACCAAGGTATTTCGAAGCCTAATGCTTCTCATCAGAAGAATAGAGAAAATACAAGGTAGCATAATGGGAATGCGACGTCTCGCGTGGGATTCGCTCTTTCCCTCAACTAAATGCGTATATATCCTTATTGAATGATAATAGTGTAATGTAAAAAGGTGTATAGTGTTACTACCATAGTCTTAAATAATGTAAGTAGTTTATGTTTTAGGAATCAAGGGATGTATAGAGGTGGATGGGTGGTAGTTCTATTTTAACCGTATGTAGGATTATAGTATCTATGAAGGGGTTCTTTATTGACAGATGTAACCGAGATGACAACAGCACTTTAAAGTAGTAGGGTTTGTGTGTGTGTGTGTGTGGACAAAGAAATAAAGGAATACATAAATCTCTCCAAGTCAGGAAATATATAAACCCATTTCTATTAAAGAAGATTACATTAATTTTATGCATGATGTATAAATATAAACGAAATCTGCACTGAATAAGCGACCTCGTTTGCATATTGCATGAAAGAAAATCTATTTTAATAATGAGCTCGGTATTATTAATTATTCCTTGTAATAGAATCGTTTAATTCTCGTATTCAGAAATATTATGTAAAATTTATTTATTCAATTTATTTTTAATTCAATTTGTGTTTGATTTAATTATATTTAATCATTAATAAATCAGTTACGTATAAAACTGGAACTCTCATATTAAACTATGAGCGTTATTTCCCTTTAAGCTAATAATTTCAAGGAGAACAAGTCGGAAGTAATTTTTGATTTAGACTCTGAGAGCTACAATAAGCTCGACGTTATTAAATGCCAGTTGTAACTGATTTGTTTTAATTAAGAAATATTCTTTAAAGCCGATTTATTATTTATATTTGTAATTGTATCATTTTGCATTTAAAACTGGGAGTAATTTTTAAAAATTTATTTTCAATGATTTTAAATTATAAGATACGTTTTTTTTTGTGTGGTGATCCGTTTTTTTTTCTGTTTTAAAATTAAGTATTTGTTTTTTATTAACGAAATTTAAGGTTCTCTTTCTTTAGACAAAAAGTAAACATACGTATGAAGAAAAAAGAAAGTATTCTACCGTATTTTTTTTTACATAAATATTCTATAAACACACATTTGCATCGACGATGTACGTCATATGTCTTTTAAAAAAACATTCTTTACGAAAAAAGTGATTTAAAACTGCAAACAGCGTATATATACAAACGATTTCATAAATTAATGAATTCATGACTTCTACACCAAAATAAATCATTTTTTATATTTTAAATGCCGCTGCCCGGGAGTGGTATGAGAATAGAGAAACACAATTTTAAAAATATATTCATTTCTTTGCATCCTTAGGAAAGCAAAGTTAGTCAGACTCAAGGTCGGTTTTTAATGTGCGTAAAATCTAGCTTTCCAAAAGAGAATACTTTGGATAAAGTAGGACAATAATTGAAAGTCCATCAGTCTAGAAGCTAGAATGATTTATGATTTCTCGACCGAGAATAGAAGAGCAGAAGTCTAGTATCAGAACAGATACTAAACTTTTCAAAATGCGGTCTGTTTACAGACACAGACAATAAGTTAACAATCCAGAAGCAAATTTTAATGACATCTACAGCAAAACTCTTTGCTAAATTGAAGAAAAAGCTCCTCTTATGTGCGGTCACCACTGGCAAGCTATGGATTACCTGCACTGAGACAAGGAGGATATGAAAGACTTGCGAGAGAGAGTCAGCGTGAAGTTAATTACACTATTGAATAACTTTCCCTACAAGCAGAAAATTTGTAAGAAAAACTGACAGATTATCAAACAAAAGTTTATATTTCATTCATGGCAATGTTCGAAACACAAGGTGAGATTAAAAAAAACATGATGTTTCGTGATGCTCCTGGTGAAAAGGGCAAGACTTTTTGAATCAACTTGATGTCATTCGAAACATCCTAACAATCATTGTAGACGAAGCTACGATGACACACAAGAGTGCTTATGAAGGAATCAACCCGACACTGCAAGACATCACTGAAAACAAATATCCCATGGGTGACATTCCAACATTATTTTTAGGTGATTTCCGTCAAATCCTTCCAGTGGTTAAAAATGACACAAGTGCAAACATTGTCAATGCAAGTTTAAAACAGTCCTATCTCTGGGGGCACGTTAAAGGGAAGAGATTGACATCTACTATGAGAGCCCATATCTCTGAAAACACAGCCGCAGCTGACTTCTTAAAATTGCTTCTCCAAATTGGTAATGGTCAGTTTCTAATCAATTCTCCACCTGACACAATTAAGATTCCGACCGAGATTGGTAAATGTGTCAGTAATCAGAAGCAAATGAAAGACAGTTTTCCAGACCTGCAAAACGACGAAAAATTACAGGATTGGCTTGCTGAGAGGGACATTATTTCGTCATTAAACATCAATATGAATCGTTTGAACAACTGGATAATGTTTAAATTTCCAGGGGACTCAAGAAATACAAGTCGCCCGATTCGGCTACTAATAAAGGTGAAGCTGTTCAGTATCATGTGGAGTTTTTAAACTCTTTGAAACTATCTAATGCCTCCTCACGTTTTAACTCTCAAAATTAGATCCTCAAACATGATTCTTGGATACTTGGAACCGTCAAAAACAGCTAACGGAACCAGATGTGTTCTTTCCAGATTGCGCATCAATTTGATTGAGATCAGTATTTCTTGTGGTTTCTACTAAGGTGGAACAGTTTTACTGCCAAATATCCCCTTAGTTCGATCTGACTCGGAACTTTCATTTAAATTCCAGAGGCTCCAGTTTCTTGTCAAAGTATTCTTTGCAATGAGCATTTAAAAGTCAAGGTCAGACATTTAAAACCATTGGCGTAGATTTGACATCAGAATGTTTCAGTCCCGGTATCTTCTACGTCTCCATCAGCCGGACAGAAAGTTCCGAAAAAAACTCTACATTCTGGCTCCAAATCAAAGAAGCAGAAATGTAGTCTACCATGAAGCTCTTCAATAAAAAAAAATTACAGGAGTGGATATAATGAAAATTATGATCTTAGTTGTGGTAACTTTTAAGTATCGAATGTGTTAGATAAAATTTAAGCAATGAATTCAAATTTACTTCTATGAAAAATTTACTATGTGATATCACAAATTTACTATGTAATATCATAAAGTAACCATCTTTGAGAAAAATGTGTTTGTGATATTAAACACATTTTAGCCATTTTTTTCCAATTTTTATTTGTTATAATATCAGAGTCAACTTTGATATTATCTACTTGTTTTCAATTTCATGGTTGGATTTCCGTCACTTTAAGTGGTAGTTAAAAATCTTAAACACCTTAGGAAATAGTTGTGCCTTTCGGAGCGCGCGTATCTTTGCTAGTATATATATATATATATATATATATATATATATATATATATATATATATATATATATATTAGCTTAATGCATGAGAGGAAAAAGAGAGAGTTACAATCCACAAGAGGAGACTTATCCAGATAATGCCAAGCTCAACAATTATTATTAGAGCTTATACAATAGGACAGCAATAGTATGAAATGAAGTCACAAAACTATATATTGGTAGATATAGAATGGATCATTTATTGAATAATGGAATACCAGCAAAATTTAGCGGATAGAAGCTTCTCTTGTTTACAGGACATTTTGAAGCCTAATGCTTCTCATCAGAAGAGTAGAGAAGGCGCTAGGTTGCATGGGGCTTCTCTTTTATTTATTTATTTATTTATTTATTTATTTATTTAGAATTCAATAAAGCTTCTCCCAACATTCTATAATTCCTCTTAATCTTTTTCGCCCCTAATGAACCCTACGATAGACGCTGCATCTCCTCCATGCTACCTAGCACCTTCTCCACTCTTCTGATGAGAAGCATTAGGCTTCGAAATGCCCTGGCATAAAGAGCCCCTTCTACCCCCCAAATTTTGCTTGTATTCGATCATTACATAAATGATCCATTCTATATCTACCAATATATAGTTTTGTGACTTCATATCGTACTGTTTTCCTATATATATATATATATATATATATATATATATATATATATATATATATATATATATATATATATATATATATATATAGAGAGAGAGAGAGAGAGAGAGAGAGAGAGAGAGAGACTACACATGCATGGCCGCACATATATACACTCGTTATATACTACACAATAATGCAAGTACATACATATGCACGGGGTCATCAAAAACGGAAACCGCATATAACTCGACCCATTAATTACTAATTTCCCCTTAAAAGATAGGGTTAAAAAAGGAGCTTCTAATCTAATAGCTGTTGCTGTCAACTAAGCTTCAACTATTGTCTCAATGCGTCGCAATGTCGCATCTCCATACCGGAAAACCTTCTGCACTGATTGACGTATTGTGTATTTTTTTTGTTTTATTTTTGCCAGTCTCTGTGCCAACTTGTAACCAAGTTGGTCTTTCGTAGGTACTTCCTAAAAATAAAATACAAACAAAAACCAATTTTCAGTTTGTTAGTTTCCTTTCTTATCGCTATTTGATCTTGATTCCCATTCAAAATGACACTTGTCGGATACGTACATTCGCCTCAAACTCAATGAATATTTATTTTACTTTTTTTATTATTCAAAGAGAAAACTGATCTCTCAGTTTCCGATGGAGTAATTTCGATGTTCGGGATGGAAATCGGTTATGACAGTTGGTATAAGAAAACGAGTCGAACGCTCGAATTTACCGCGTCAAGTGGAATAAGCGATAACGATGCGTAAAAGAAATGAATATGAAATAAATAGGGAAAATAATCAGAAACTATCCAGACGTAACCCATCGATTTCATTGTGAATATTTTATTTTCACGTACCTATGCGTGTATAAATTATTATACACACATGTTGTCGGGGGAACTTGCTTTTCTACGAATAAAATTACCCAGGAGCTTTTTTTTTAATATTTCAAATAAATAATGTTATGGATAGTAATTCTAGAAAACAAGATAGAGTTAGGTCAACTGGGACGACGTGTGTAGGTTGAAGAATAGACGCTACACATAGTGCAGGTCTTCTCTAGTTAAAAAAAAAACGAAAACCTCTGCCTGGAAATAATGTGGTTTTTCGAGTTTCCTTCTGGAATCACCTCTAACTCTTAAGTGCCACTCAATCCTTCACATTTAATCCCGTGAATCTCTTTAACTGCTTTGGATAAATATTTACCTATCTTTATCATTATATAAAAAAAAAACAAAAAAAAAACAAGACCCGTGGAAATTACACAGAATAAGAAATATATTTAATCAACAAATATGGTTTCATATATTGTCTGATATTTTTTATTGATTGGCGATAAGAAGTTATTTAGATAGAAAAATCTAGAGCACTCAGCATATATGAAACGTCATTTTTTCATATTTTAATAAATTACTTAAGGAAGCATCGTTACAAAAAAATTAAAACATGAACGAGAAGGGTTATTTGGGTGTGTTGGTATAGGTAGAAAGATAGACGCTACACAGGTAGGATGTGGGCGCACGATCTACAATGGTTACAACACAAAGTACACGTCTTGATTGAGGTGTTGTTAGAAAAGAGCAAAAAATCTCTGCTTGAAAATCATATAGTTTTTTTTTGAATTTCGTTCTGGATTTACCTCTGACTGTAACGCATTTCTCAAATCGCTCCATTGAAATACATGAAGCTCTTTACCTGCTTATGAGAAATATTTACATTCATTTAGTATCAGTAAATACGTCATAATCACGTTGACACACTGGTTCTCACCAGATCACTGAAGTTAAGCAACGTTGAGGCTGGATAGTAACAGATGGGTGACCATTTGGGAATTCTAGGCGCTGTATGTGCTCTCCGCTCAACTCGGCATTGTTTCCAGTAGTTCTGTACCTCAACTTGCCACTGATATGCAACAATGTCGATTCAGGTGAGGCGTGGATGGACACTGCGCAACTCTTGCTATACACATTTCACGCACAGGCGCCCTTACAGAGGGTATCCATAGTTTTCTAAGACTGAAGGAAGCCACGCACTCGTTTGTATTATAAAATATTAGTGCCAGCTTTTGAAATTCACAAATGAAAAATATATTATTAACAAATATATGTTGATATTTTTTGGATATAAGCAAATAGTTGTTTTGACAGCATAGGTTAGTTTATTAACGTTTCTATGAAAAGCAAGTCCGTTGAATTTCAAATCAAGAACTGACTTATATAAGATAAATTAATAAGTATAGGGTTGAACGATAAAATTGTTGCCCCAAAAAACTACACTATAGATTTATTTTAAGAATTAAAAAATTAATTAAAGTAACTTGATTAGTAGTAGAGCCGATATCTATTCAATGTAGCCGTCTGAAACTACAATCATCGCTTCGATATGTGCCCGGAACTGGGAACGTACCTTGTCCTTCATGTGCCGGAAGGAACTCGGGGAATACTTGTTGGATGGCGACGGACAGATTTGAGTTGGTCTTGTAGAAGACCATGTTGGTGATGTTCTCGACGTATGACTAAACGAAACAGTCTAGCGGGGTTAGGCTGGAGAAAGAGGGGGCTAGTGAGAGAAGGGTACAGAGTTATGGGACTCTTTCTGAAGCCCAGCCTAGAACTCATTGGATTGTGAGCCGGCACCAAATCCTACTGACACACCCAGGGTCTGCCCGTGGCCACCTGATTTCACCTGCAGATTACTACACATTTCAGCACATCCAGGTACGCTTTCGTGTTGAATTATAGACAACTTTGAGGTGACATGATTTGGTCCTTACTTGACATCACACCAATACTATAATCGTGGCCGAAGACTTTATTTTTATCACCCTGGCAACGTCCCTCAAGAGTTGGACCATTATTAGTTAGAAACAGATGAGTATAAATCTTTAAGTGATTCTATTTTATTTTAAGAAGGGGTCATGCGATGCTAACCAACACCACTCTTAGGTTGTTATTACGGTAAAATTGCCGTTAATGTTACATTATCTCGTACTATATCTTATCAACGATGGAAAGCTGAAGATGAAGTTCATGGCTAAACCAATTTTTTTTTCGAAGCACCATTTATCGTACGCGAGTCAGACCGAATCCTCGGAAGGAAGAAGTTTCAGCGTATTATCAAATTCAAATAAGATCCTCAGTCGCTTGTAGATCCGGATAAAACGAGATAATGTAACGTTTTTGCAAACCTTATAGCAGGTTGATTGAATCATCCTACACATAGCGCTTTGCATTTTTAATAGCCACCCATTTTTTACTGAACCTACTCCAAGTTGCTTATCTTCAGTGCTCTAACAAGAACTGATGTATTAACAATAGCATATCCCTCAAAATAACTAGATTCGGCATTAAATAACCTGAAAAGGGTTGATATGCTGTAAAACAAAAACAACCAACTAACCAACACGGGCTGTAAGTCCGGATTACGACAGTATAACATTATCGGAGCTAAAAGACTCGAGATTAAAACTACAATCAAATTTAGCACTGCATCCTCCTAATATCGCGCTTATGTTTTATGACAATTTGTCACAGATAATAAAAAAAGATCGCATATGTGAAATATGCAAGCAAATTAGGGAAAATCGTTCTGCTGTCTCAAATGTCGTAACAGAATGGCGTGTTGAAATAAACCTGTTCGACAAGTTGGACATAATTTCGGTTTCAGACAAGGATAGTTTGTTTATTATCACAAATAAGTATTAACGTGTTTCAGAAGTTGCAACGCTCGTGCTGTATCTACCGAGAAAGAAATTGGCATATCGAAAATTTGTATGCCAAGCTACAATTTAGATTGCTGCAATTATGTTTGCATCGAGATCATTATAGGATGATAAGTTAGCATCATAAGAAGATACAAGCGATTAAAAATCGAGGAAGTAAAAATATGAACGTGTTTTGGTGATCATTTCAAGTTTGAGACTACAATTAAAACATGAAAATTATATCGTTTGTGTTTTGATGCACTGAATTGATAATAGTGCATCAGTAAATACGTCATAATTACGTTGACATACTGGTTCTCGACAGATCACTGAAGTTAAGCAACGTTGAGCCCGGCTAGTACTAGATGGGTGACTATTTGGGAATTCTAGGCGCTGTATGTGCTCTTCGCTCACTCGGCATTGTTTCCAGTAGTTCTGTACCTCAACTTGCCACTGATATGCAACAATATCGACGCAGGAGAGATGTATATGACCATTGCACAACTCTTGCTATACACATTTCACGCACAGGCGCCCTTACAGAGGGTATCCATAGTCTGCCAAGACTGAAGGAAGCCACACATTCTTTTGTATTATAAAATATTAGTTCCAGCTTTAGAAATTCACAAATGAAAAATATATTATTAACAAATATGTTTTGATAAATTGATATTTTGCAGGATTGCTTACATACGAAAGACACGAACACATAAAAGAGTTAGACTATCAGTATTAATGGGCGCACAAGAATTGACCGCATATCTAAAGCAGAAAGGTACCAAATAATTTCGACATTCTACAACAATATATTTCATTGTTTCTAGTCGTGATATTTCTGCATCTATTACTCGATCCGATACAGAAGATGGAATAAAAATAACGGCATATGAAATAAATATAAGTGGCTCAAGTTGGAGCAAAATCTTGCTAATGGAATTCTTCACCTGTCGTCGAAAAACGTGTCTAAACCAAGCAAAACTTTTTTTTTCAGAATAGATTCGTTGATGTTGCATATGTCACAGATGGGGGTGCTGCTGCTTGTTGTAGATATGACAATGATGAGTCGTAGGTAGTATACATCGAACACTTCCCCTGTGTAATGATAAGGGCTATGACACCAGAATATTCTTATCGTTGTTTTGTCTCTCAAATATATATCTGACACAGTTAGACATAGTTAATAACCGATAACCCCATCAATCTATATAAAAGCTGATAAGATATCAACGGATACACACTCGAGAGTCAAAACAAAGAAAAAATATGCTTTTGTCATAGCCCTAGTAATGATCTTCGTTGCCTATAACATATGTCTTGCAACAGGTCCAGTAATACAGGCTAGCACTGTACAATTGTCGCCCTAGAAAAGACTACATGGTCTCATTTCCGTTTGATTAAAAACGATTTTGTGTTTTGTTCTTGCAGGCTATCTACTAGTTGGCCAGTATCGTACAAATCAAGAGCGAACGAAACCTTCGATCATGCCTCAAAGTGACACACTGTCCAACAAGCGAGTTTGGAGATGCCATGAGTAAGAGGGGCGTGCCCAGAGTGATGGCAATACAGTTTCCGGACACGATTAAGAGATGCCACCTCACATCTTCGAAGTCGGCTTGAAAGTCAACCCTAAAGTGTACTTGAATGTGCTGAAGTATATGCTGATCCCCCGGTGGCAGACCCTTGGTGTGGCATCAGGGCTCAGCGCCTACCCACAATTCAAAAGAGACCTAGTCTTAGCCTCAGAAGGATTGCAATGACTCTTCACTCACTGACCCCTTCTTCCCTCAATCTGAACCTGCTGGGCTATTTCGCTTGGTTATCCGTCGAGAACATAACCAACATATCTTCCACAACGGTAACACCAACCTGATCGTCGCCATCCACCGAGTATTCACCGAGCTCATACTGGCACTTGTGGAAAAGGCATACTCTCAGTTCCAAAAAAGTATTGAGGCGGTGATTGAGGCTGAAGACAATGAATAGATGTCAGCTCTACTACATTATCGCGTTACCTGAATTGATTTTTAATAAAAAATATAAAATAAAGCTGAATTGTTGTTTTCTTAAATGCGACACTGTATTAGTACATGTCAATATATATCAACTAATATATCTATGTACGTATCAGTATTAACTCTTGATATCAGATGTTGATTCTCATAGATAAAATCTGTCCGCACATTAAGATACGGGTGTACATTATAGACATATGTAAAATACATTAATATTTAATGCCTAGAAGCTAATTGATGATAACCGAACCTGCAAGTTAACGAGTCAAAAACGAAGAGGGAATAGACCAGGTGTTATGAGAGATAATGGCATTTCAAATATCGAATACGATATATACGGCTCTGTTAATACTTTTGATACGATGAAATAATAGAAACATTGATTCAAAACAACAATGATAAAGAATCATTAAATATATGAGTTGTGGTGAAAAGCAACCATGTTTGTGTTATGGAGTAGGTAGAATACAAGATGGTATTCGAACACAAGATGGTATATATTAATTATTAATCTGTCTGTAGGTCCGTCTAATTATCCATGTGTATTATCGATATATCTCTTGATCTAGTTATCTATATATTTTTGTATCTATCTATCTCGATCTGTATATTTAACTATCTAAGAGAGAGATTAAAAAGAGATGTATATGAAGAATATTGATAAAAAAAACTGTCAAAATATGGCAAAATCATATCATATACAAGTTTACCGGAAGTATTGGTCAGCTGCTGGAACTACGTGTATGTTACGTGATTCTAGTTAGCTGAGAAGAATAATGGAAGTTGGAATTTTTATTTTGATGAGAGCGGACGGATTTACAGGTCGAACCCCCTCCCCCTTCACTGGAGAGAGGGCGGACGCGTGTTAGAAGGGAGACCCAGAATCAACCCCTCAGGCAAAGATATTCACTTTCTATTCTTCCGCGATCGCCACCTGGAAAGTGAATACAAACTATATAAAACCAGCCAGCGTTCTTGAAAGTGAATGAATATTTGTCCAAACAGGTTCCAGCATCCCCTCCAAGAACCATATGAATTCCAGGTGGGCAAGATCAAAGAAGCATGGAATTAAGGTATGTCCAAAATACATGTATCACACACACACACATACACACACACATACACACACGCACACGTGCGCATATGAACAATTAGATATAAATATAACATAAATAGAAAGCGACAACATAATTTGGGTTCACATAGTGAATAATCAACACGAAACATTTAATGACACGTATACACATCAGAATGAAACCTTCGTTGCAAGTACACATATCGACATATGATGATATGCTACGCATCACACAACAGACCCTTGTTTTATTAATCTATAATACAACATTTGTGCTGCCTGATAAGCAGGTAAAGAGGTTTATGTATTTCAATGGAGCGATTTGAGAAATACCTAAGAGTCAGAGGTAAATCCAGAACGAAATTAAAAAAAAAACTATATGATTTAAAGCAGAGATTTTTTTGATCTTTTCTAACAACACCTCAATCAGAGAAGACGTGTACTTTGTGTTGTAACCGTTGTAGACCGTGCGCCCACATCCTACCTGTGTAGCGTCTATCTTTCTACCTATACGACCATACCTAAATAACCCTTCTCGTTCATGTTTTAATTTTTTCACTGTGCTTCCTTAAGTAATTTATTAAAATATGAAAAAATGACGTTTCATATATGCTGCGTGCTCTAGATTTTTCTATCTAAATAACTTCTTATCGCCAATCAAGAAAAAATATCAGACAATATATGAAACCATATTTGTTGAATAAATATATATCTTATTCTGTGTAATTTCCACGGGTCTAGTTAGTTTTTTTTTATAATGATAAAGGTAGGTGATAATAAAATAGTTATTGTAATCTAAATGCCTGAAAGGTGTATTCTTTTTAATGTAGGATGGTTCTCTAAGGAACTGAACACTATCGACAATATTAAAACATGCCTGTATAAAATAATAATAGATTCATAAAATTTGAACATACTCTCCAAATCACATAAAAAGAATATAGGACGCAAATAAAAGTTATTTAAACTAATAGTACACGAAACGGCAGAATGGGAGGGAGTCTAAAGTGACATACAACAAATACAAAGAAAATAATGTTTCTTGTTTCGGAGTGAACTAATTGAGTTCCGGTTGAAGTATGACGAAGTAAGTCGTGAACCCAGATATCAAGCGATAGGCACATATACGGCTGACATGTGTAGCTTCTTGAGTATTCTTTTTGTCGTTACGGATAGCACCTTTCTCGTTGGCAGCACATGGCAGATGTGCCTTTTCTGAAGTGAATACCGTTGATGCAGATAGAACGCTTGTATGAATAGCGAACAAAGGCATTTTTATGAAAATATAATTTATTTATTTAACACCGGATGGTCATATTGAACTTAAGTGATTGTCAGCCCATGTCCGCTATCACTGGCGACTAGAGCAAACTGTTTTTGTCTGCTTTCGACGGAGTCAAACTGCTCGACTTTTTAAAAACAATATAATTTAATTCTCCTCTCTTTCTTTACTAGGAAGAGCGACAGAAAGAGAGATCCATTCGTGAATAATACTACTTGAACATTGTGTAGATGACCAGTGCTTTTGACTTTGACATTTCGAATATAACATCTACGATCGTTATAAATTGGTTGAAAATTAAACGACTTTCACTTTTTCTCGAAATATTCCTGACTAACAGTTACTAGAGCCGCTATGTTTTTTAAAAAAAATAAGCCACTTTTTGCCTCTCCATTAAAACAGTAAGGCACAAATCAGATATAAGGTTTATTCATGTAGAAGTCCCAGCTCCCCCAAAAGGGAGCTGCTCTATTGTTCCACAAAGTTACAGAATTTCAGTTTTTAAGCCACTCTCAAGTTTCTCAGATCAAGAATCATGAGCCGTTGAGCAACAAAGGTGTAGCAATGTTTTTAATGCTGTGAACTATTGTAGATAACGGACAATTGCTATGCTATGTTAAAATGTTTAAAATGGCGGAAGTGTATAAAACACGACTTTTTTTGTTATTTTTATTTCTTCTTGCAGATAAAGACACAAAATGTTTTCCGCAAAATGTTGAAAATTACAATTTTCTTCGACGGTTTTAGATTCATTTATGTTTTAATGATATTTGACGCAAGAATTACTGAGTAAATAATTAGACTTAGAAGTTCACGTGTTGTTATGTACGTATGCTTTGTAATAAATCAAAACTCGTTTCTTAGAAGAGAATGGTATTTTTCTTTACATTTCTATTTATTATATGCAAAAGAATTCATAATTTCTGACAAAAAAGCATACGTTGATTGATCATATTGCTCACACACATACATTTACAAACATACATACACCCTTTTTGTCTCTCTCTCACACACACACACACAGATATATATATATATATATATATATATATATATATATATATATTTAAATAAATGTTTAGAGGTACAGAATTTATATATAGTTTTAAAAAAAGTAAAAGGCGGAAGTTTCTCGAGAGCTCTTTCGGCTATCATCTCGTCAGGAGAAAATCTAAAGCAACCTAAATAATATTGTGTCGAAAAATAAAGAGTTCTAATGGGGAACCTATTAAATGTGCCAAAAGTACGGGGACACTAATTAAATTTATTTACGTTTAAAAACGATTAAAATATTGGCACAACGAGGGAGAAAAAAAAAGCGGGAGAAAACATTCAAAGTTCCCCAAAGAGAACAAATGCGTGTGATGTTTCTTTTTGCCGGCACAAAGAAGGTTGACGCACCGCAATAGAGACGGCCTCCAAAACCTTTAAATGGTTTTTGGAGTCCGCTCTATGTAGCACCTCGAACCAATCTATTTTATATCTATCGGCACAGCACGGGTTGTCAACCAAATGCTGGCAAATAGCAGAGTCCAAGGCTTGTTAGAACTCTTTATTTTTCGACACAATATTATTTAAGTTGCTATCGATTTTCTCCTGACGAGATGATAGCCGAAAGAGCTCTCGAGAAACTTCCGCCTATTGCTTTATATATATATATATATATATATATATATATATATATATATATATATATATATATATATATATATACAAACATATATGGATGCCTCTGTTCAGTCTCGAGAGACAATAAATAACACCTGAATCGGCACTGCTTGAGTCCATTTGCGAATAGAAGTGAAAGCCGATTGGAAACAATGTCGAGATAAGCGGAGAGCATGTGCAGCATTTGGATTTTCCCAAATTTTCTCTGATCCTAGTACTGATCACGCTAAACGTTGCTTAAATGAGGATCTAACTGGAACTACTGTGTAAACGTGAATAACACGCCCCCCCCCCCACACACACATATATATATATATATATATATATATATATATATATATACTAGCGGAGAAGGGGCGCCGCCAGACTTGCTATTTTAATTTGTGCAGATTTTCTATATATTTTTGTAGAGTCGTCATTTCAAAAGGTTACAAAAATAAAATATTTATTGGCCATCAGCTAGAATCGAAACCGAAACATTCAACGCTGGAAAGGTTACCACAGTACAAACACATTTTTTACTAACACACAAGTCTTGATACTGAATACAATTCTTATCTGCTTACTGCTTACTCTTCTCTCTGCAACTTACCATGATTTTAAGATAAATCTTATCTTTTGGCTTCACCTTTTATCGATGTATAGTTAACAATTTTGGCGCTTCTTCACTATTAGGACGGAATTTCGGAAATCGCAATACTGAATTACATATGAAAACAATGCTATCTACATATTCCTCGTATTTTTCAGATGATTACATAAAAACTACGAAAATCGATAGGGTAAGAAAATTATTTATCAAAGAAAATTTAAAAAATAATTTGATGAAAACGACCCTAAGACACAAAGGAGCTCTAAACGGCGATAATTTTCCGTTTAGTTTTTTAACAGGATGGCGACAATTATAAATAAATAAATAAATATGTCCGCACTTGTAATTTTTTCAAAAACGGCAAATTTAAACTAAATTTAATGTAACTGTTCAAACAAACTATACCTCATTTTATTGGATTATGTAAACTTAACCGTCATTTTTTTCGGATGAACACACATTAAATAGGTTTCCACATGAGTGAATACTCCATATGCAAAATTCAAAGTCTGAAGATAAAAAATTCGTTTAGTATATAGGCTGAAACTTGTTCTCACACGTACACAATCTAACGTTTACAAGTACTATATATAATACATATATCTATTAATCCATCTATCTATCTATCTATCTATCTATCTATATCTCTATCTATCTATCTATCTATCTATCTATCTATCTATCTATCTATCTCTCCCCTCTCTCTCTATCTATCTATCTCTCTCCCCCGTCTCTCTCTATCTATCTATCTATCTATCTATCTCTCCCCCTCTCTCTCTCTCTATCTATCTATCTATCTATCTCCCCCTCTCTCTTTATCTATCTATCTCTCCCTCTCTCTCTATCTATCTATCCCTCTCTCTCTCACTATATATATATCTATCTCTCCCTGTCTCTCTCTCTTTCTCTGTATATATATATATATATATATATATATATATATATATATATATATATATAATGCGACCGGTTGGTCAAAATTGATAGATTATGGATTCTTTTATAATATATTCAACGCCTTTAACTGATTATGATAAGGATCATAAAAAAAAGTATTCAGAGATTTAGAGGAGGGCGTCTATATAATTAATACACCGAAATTAGCAAAAATTCACGCAGAGTTATCCCTTCATTTTTCTTTTTAATTAATACCGTGTATGCATGTTTGCCATTCTTCAATTTTGGCGTATTTTTTCCTTATATTTTTATACAATCATAGATTAGATTTTAATTATACCCTTATATTATTTCTTTTGCTATTAAAGTTTTTTTTTTTTTCGATATCACCCTTTTAATTCCGTTACTGTATCTTCCCCTATCTCCTTGATTCAACCCCTAAGCACGATTTGATGATCCTTCTATTTTTTACATTCCCGTAAAAGGTCAATATTCTCAAAATCCGGGAAAAGGTGAATCTATTTATTATTGAAATACAAAAAAAAAAAAACAAACAAACAAAAAAAGACAGATAACACAAACACAAATAAGCAGCTTTAGTACTAAGATGAAGTGGACATGTAAACGATATTATCCAAATATTTGCTTACTATGACAAGACCACCTGGCAAATAATCTATTGCATATGACCTTTAACTATGACCTCAACTGTTTCAAATGTGTGATAACAAAGTTAATCCAAACCCATGGACACGGAGTCGTGGAATTATATTTTAGATTTCCTATGAAAAATCAATTGACGAGGAGTCACAGTTCAGCTCACACTTTCTGAATGCTAACAAATAAAATTCAATGAAAATAGTTTTTTTTTCCATCTGCTGATGATTAAAGGTCAAATGTTTAACTGTGTTTGCCGATTTTCCTTTAATACTGTAGCGCTGGTTACAATTAGTGTTCGAAATGTCTATATGGATCTTCTTATTATCTGATATCAATACGTGAATAATTTCAGTATATTTATCTGTTATCTATCTCAGCATTATCACATATATGCACTATGTTTATAAAGTATCACCGTCGCTACCTTTTTCTCCTAACAACATCTTAGATTAAACTAAAAATTAGTTCATCAACGTTTCCGTGTCCAGAACCTTTTCTTATACACTTTACTAAAACGAAATTACATTTTTAAATATTACTTTGATCTGTGATTGTGCTAGGTTAGAAAAAATGCTTGAATTACCGTACAAAGCAGTATCGATATACGAAATAATTTCAGTCATACTGATTCTGATTAGATTAACGAAGTTGAGCTACGTCAAGTATTGCCAGTATTAGATGGGTGACCATTTGGAAATACGAGCGATGTATGTAGGAAGACCTCGGCGTCTACCTACCATAAATACAAAAAAAGTAATAAAATAAAATCTCCATCTCCTCTGACCAAGATATTCATCCGACTGAGATCGTTTGTAAATTAAATATTTTAGACACTTTCTCCTTCAAAGGAAGCCGTTTCAACATGCCTAGGTTAAATGCTGCTGACGCTAGATGGTAAAAAGCAGTAATGGAAGTGAACTGATTTATCATAGTAAAAATACAGTTCCATATCATAATAATGATGTATATAATATGGCAATTGGTATAGAATAATCCAAGCGTGCTCTAGATCATGATAAATAGTACATATTCATTGAAGATCTTCCCTTTGATTGACATATTTGCTTTTCGGCTTCTCATGATATTCTCCACTTTTCGAAATGCTGCTCATTCCAACGCTACTATTCTCTTTATCTCAGCATGGATACGTTTATCTTCCGCAATTTTCTTTCCTAAGTAGATGTAGCTTTCAAATTCCTGAACGGTCTTTTCAATCAACAATTATTGGTGATTTGGAATCGTGCTGGTTTAACACCACCTTGGTCTTTCCGGTTTGCTCTTAGACTGGATGTCGTTTAGAATGCCGTTTAGCATGTAGCATTGGAATGGGCAGCTTTTCGTAGTTCCTTAGAAGAGTGTGCCATTAGTACTATATCGTTAGCGAAGATGAGATGTGACAGGTGCTCGCCACCGATGTTGATTCCCCTACGCTCCCACTTAATCCGACTGATTATCGCATCCTGGAGACATACTCTAAAAAGTTTTTTGCTCCTCTCTCCGGCTTGATCTTATTGCTATTACGGTGGAAATTTAAAGTAGAAGTGCCCCCCCCACTGTACAGATTTTTCAGCACGGTGATGTATGTAGAGTCAGCCCCTTGGTTCTCAAGGGTAGTGAACAGTAGATCAAACTCTATGGAGCCGAAAACCTTTTTGTAATCAAAAAGGCAAAGCACAGTAGGATCTTGTATTCATTGGCTTTCTCTTGCAGTTGGCTGAGAGTGGAAATTGTCGATGATGGAGTAACCTGCTTTGTAACCTGCTTGTTCTCGCGGTTGATGCCTGCCAAGTCTCCCTAGTATATATCTTAGCAAGGCTTGAGAAAATTCCCTGTATGTCATTGGCAGAAGGCTGATTGGTCGATAGTTCTTAATATCTGCAGTGCCTGCCTTCTTATGAATGATGACCACCGATGCATACGTCAATTTATCTGGAACTTTTCCTAGTTATTAAACAATCTTGTAAACATCTCAACAATGGGTTCGCCACCGGCGTTGTAGTTCTTCTGGAGCAACAGCATTCTCTCCTGCAGCCTTGCCTGACTTCATTCGCTTAATAGCTGGGAGGATAGGTGGGATATGTTCTTCAAATTTTGTTAGGGCATGAAGATTTGTGTGTGTTCTTGTCGTCTGATGGTATGGATGTAAGCATAGAACTCCTCGCACCTTGAAAAATGCTGTCTAGTTCATAGATAAGAGTGTCATCTTCTTCGTTCCCTTTTTATGTATTTAAGCTTTTGTTTACTTCAAGGGCTTGTAGTATTTGTTGTTCATTGAAGTTTGAAATTCCTTTTTCCATTCTGTGTCTTAGAGTCTTGCATATCTCAATGTGTTCGTTTTGCTGTACATTTGTACAAACTCTTTTAATCTGTTGTCATTTCCCTCTAGACTGTTTTGTAACTGTAAACAGTTCTTCTGGTTTCTGTGGTTTGTATTGACCAGCTGTTACTAATGCGAGCTGGCTGATCTCTGATATCACTTTGTTGTAGTCATTGTTGGATCATCTGATGTTGCTAGCGCCTCAAAGCAATTGGATAGTAGCAGCTGGAACTGTGATTATCTGTCTGCTACACACTGAGGGTTTGGTTTCTTGCGTTGCTTAATACGCTTTGTCCTGTATAGCCTGGTGTCTATAGTAATAGACATTCTGATCATTCAGTCCCTGTGTTTAACTGGTTATGGCAGAAACACCAGGTAAAGTGTGTGGCCTGTAGGTAAGTGTAACAAGAGACGTGGTATTAATTTTGACCTTGAATGGACTGGGTACAGAACCTAGGGTCATTCAGGTTGTCCCCATCACTAAAAATAGAATTAGGAAAGGTTAGGAAGAAGAAGAAAAGAAAGGAAAGAAAAAGAGGTCTAAGAAATATACACTCCCTTATGAATATAAAAGGCTGGGAGTAACAGCCTAACGTGAGTGAGAAAGAGTGAGCTAGTAGCTTCCACAGGCAGCCTTTCTCCCCGGCGGATTTGTTCAAAGGCGTCGTAAGAACTTTAACCTCAACCCACTATCACCAGAATCTACCTACTACCCAACTTGGTCATCCCTATTAATACGACGGAGGGTAAAGTATTTTTGTTTATCATTTGACCAAACGTATTGAATATCATATTATGTATTAAGTTCCGAGAATAGATTATTGCTGTGCCTAGTTTTCCCCACTATAATTACCTTCCTCTTGTTACCCTTTTTCCCTCATATTTTAATATTGTGTTCATCCCCTTTTGTCCTGTTTAAATACTACTTGCATAAATATTTCTGTCAGCCTATCTTGTTTTGGTATGTTTTGTGTCTTTAATAAATTCCCTATTTTTATATAAAATATCTGCTTCTTGTATTTTTATAACTCTCTCTCAAAACCTTTTTCCCTACTCTTGCTTACGATAGCTAATACTGTGTTACGGCGTTGTGATTAGCCACCGCACCCGTAACAGTAAGGAAGAAACCAATTTCATTCATTATGGTGCTATTAAAGGATATCCAAGTCCAGCGTCTGGTGTTTTTTCTTGAAGAACATGTTCATGATCCTTAATTGGTGGTGTTCTACAAAGTTTACAAGTGTGCCACCTCTGCTGTTCCTTGTTCCATAACCGTAGTTGATTCTAATGTATTTGCTCTTTCAACCTTGGCATCGAAATCCCTTATAACGATTGTGTGACTGGCTTTGCTGGTAAAAAGAAATGTATCGACATCTTCATAGATCATCTCCAACTCTTCATCAGCATGGCCTGTTATTTGAAGATAAATCTGGATGACGTTAATGAGGTATCTCCTGTCGATCCTGATAGTGATCTGTGCCACACATTAAAGTTTGTGATGTTTCCTGCAAATATTCTTGTTGACTACACAGCAGACTCCAGTGTAGGAGGTGTTCCCACCCTTATTGTATAAGTGGTGTTCGCTGTTGTTAAGGATGATACATCCTTCACCCTTGCGTCTTGTTTCATACACTCCTTTTACATCAAATTTGATCTTCTGTAGTTCATCCTCTAATTCGGCGACTCTAACATCAGTAGATAGTGACCTCGTGTTGTACGTTCAAATGTTCAATTTCCAATTGCAGCCTGTTCGAATCCAGAGATTTTTATAACCCTCTGTTCTGCTGCTGTGCCGCTTGCTGTCGAGAACTGCTGAGGACTGAGGGCCCTTTCTTATTCTTGTACGTCATAGTCCTGGGGTTTGCCATACTCGTCACGCTTGGCTTGCGGGTTGTCGAAAGTATTTAACCCATATCTGGAGGAGGTTGCTAGATCGCCGTTGGCACTTGGTGCTTATCCACCCTTAAATAGGTTTCGTTTATAGTCCTGCTTGGTGTCTAGCAACCCTCCCCTCATCAAGCAAGCTTGATGAGGGGTGCCGGTTTTGTCGCTGACAATCCGGCCATGGACAGGTGGTACTAGTTTACATGTTACTAGTAGCATTCCCAGGAATGACTTGACGACAAACAGTAAAGTTAAGAAAAGTGTAAGACTCCAATATCGAAATGAAGAAAATAAAAAACAAACTTAGTTATTCTGTTCTTGTTCTCGTTTGTGAAAACCGCGTTCTATTCTATTCTCAACCGTCAATCAGTAAAGTTAAGAAAAGTTTAAGACTCAAATATTGAAATGAAGAAAATAAAAAGAATCAAACTATGTGATTCCTTATATAATCCGTCGCTGTTGTTGATGTTGTTGTTTTTGTTTTTAAAACAGCATCCCATTCTATTCTAAACCGGCAATCAGTAAAGTGAAAAAAAAAATTAACTCCAATATTGAAATAAAGAAAATCAAAACACTAACTTTTTTTTTAAATTTCTCCTGACTTCTGTCGCTCTTGTTGTTATTTATAAATCTCGAAATATTTAACTAGAAAATCGATATTTTGTCATGATACTGGAAAGCCCACATTAAATATGTACATATTTTCTCAAATGAAAAACACACTTGTGTGGTGTCGTAATGTATAAATTATAGTTGTACTGGAAGTTTAAATTAATAAATATTATTATTCTGTTAATACTACCAGCAGTGGAAGATTTTTTAACCACCAAAATCAAATGAAAGAAGATAATTAAAGGAATCGTTTTTGGTATCAGATATAGGCACAATTTATTTTCTGATTCCGATACCTATTCTGATTATTTTCTCATTCAACGGAGTTTTAAAAACAGCTTTTCTTTCCAGACGAACATAATACGCAAATAAAATGATTTAAAGTAGAATATTGTAGTTTGTTGGAAGCATTGTGCAGAATATAAAATTAGTAGTGTTTAATAGCTGTGCTCATGATATGTTATAGAAAAAGTTCGGCGCGTTCACCGATAAATACGTAAAACGAATAAAGTCAATATTAAAGGATTGCAAAAGTTTGCAATCACAAGAATATCTATACAAACATAACGTGTCGCACCAGGATGGTAATGTGAAGTTAGGTTCTTTAAATTTTTGAGGTGTATCTTCAGTATGAGCAAAATAACAAAAAGAAATATCTGCAATCACTCTGTTGAGACGTGTTTATGAAGGAACCCGGATGTGAGAAATAGCAGTTTTGCAATCACAAGTTATGCATGCTTAAATAAGTCCACATATTTTTTTTTGTAAAGACATTTAAAATTACAGCATACTCTTAAAACTTCATTATGTCATTGCTATACTTCTTATGAGATGACTGACAAATTTTAATGATTGCATGTTCAAATGAACAGTTACAGCAGGGAATGGAATACACCCTACTAAAGCTTGATTGTCACAGCTGGTAAATTTGAAAGCTGCAATCCGGGCGAGAGTCAATATAAGAGAAGTTCTATATCAAACTTAGAGAATATGCTGCAGCTTCAAACTGCTTTTGGCTTATCTTGCATGAATCGAGCATCCGTTTGTCAGTGGCATAAGAGATTCAAAGTAGGCAGAGAGTTTGTAAGGGATGATGAAAGGTGTGGGAGGAGTAAGTAGTCAGAACGCAAGAGTTCATTGGCCAAATAAAGAAATTAATGAATAAGGGCTGTCGTGTGTCTATAGACAACTGTGAACACAAGTATTCGCGAGGAACCGAAGATGCGGAGGATTTGCGCAAAGTCTGTCTCAAATGTGCTCAGAGAAGATCAGAAATATAGACGCTGTCATCAGCATCACAACAGTTTCTCAGCGTCCCAATAATATAGACCTTGCTCCCTGTAACTTTTAGTTAATTCCTTGGCTCAAGGAAAAGCTTTAAAATATTAATAATGAGATAAGTGAGGATATGAAAAGAAGGTGTGACGAGAGTCATTGACATGCTTAAAAAAGAAGCATTCCATAATAGAACAACAAGTGCATCAAAGCCAAATGAGATCACATCGAAGAGCACAAGAGTTTCAACAATCAATGAATGTGCCCATCCGAAACACGTCTTATTGAAAATACCATATATATTATTTCTGAAACGTTGGTTTGTATTTTTGTTCATTATTAAAGGACGCTTCCTTTAATAATGAAGTATATTTCGTCGGGGACCATGGTCGTATACGACTCTTTAGAATTCTACAGAAAATTAGGAAGACGAGGGTTCCAACACGTAATTGTTTTAAAGATGGAGCAGAATAAATCAAGCAACACAACAGAAAAAATATGGAACCAGCCGCATACTACTTGATTAGTACTTATTATAATTTTTCTGGAGTTAAAACTTCTTTTGCCGGTATAAAGATAGTAAGGAAGCCACACCAACATGGCTATTAAGACAACATACCTAAAACGGTTAAAACATGGCTATTAAGACAACATACCTAAAACGGTTAAGACATGGCTATTAAGACAACATACCTAAAACGGTTAAGACACAAAACTTTACCAAGTACAGGTCCATCTGCTGTCTCACTACGACTTACAAACTTTTCACTGGCACTGTTGCAAACAGCTTCTATGACCACCTTTCTTCTGGAACAATCCTGGAAAAGAACAGGCACGATGCAGGAGGAAATGCTTAGGCACGAATAACCAGTTACTGATTAGCAGGACCATTTATTTAAATTTTTGAAAGAGGCAGAGAAATCTAAGTGTGGCTTGGATCGATTATCGAAGGTATATGATAGTGTACCTTATACGTGGATACTGTAATGCCTTGATGTATATAAAATTCGTCCGATAAAAAAAAAACATAGCATATGAAGATGTGGCAAAAAACATGACATTAAATCACAATGATAGAAAACCTAACCATTCCATACATAAATATCCGAAAAGTAATTTTACAAGGAGATAGCCAATCGCCTTTTCGAATATTCTTGGCAATAGATCAGCTAAAAAGCTTACTTAATAAAAGTAGAAATGACTACAACCTGAGCCAGGGCTGCCAACGAGACATAAATAAAAGAAGTCAACTATCTGTTCTTTATTGATGACCACACGCTGTATGCCCAATTAAGTGAGCTATTACAAATCGTGCATAGCTTCTCCAAAGATATTGGCATAACATTCGGTCTGGATAAATATGCCAAAAGCTCTATCAGAATTGGGAAGAAGATCCACACAGGAAGCATACAGCCTGATGAGGATACCAAAATCAGAGACCCGGAAGAGCAGGAAAAATACAAATACCTTGGCATAGAAGAAAACGATGCAATGGTAAAATGAGTCAAAAATAAGCAAACACCATGTGCGCTGTGTATAACAAATTTGTAATACACATCTCACAAACGAAAACAAAGTGACTGACATTAACCAACTAGCTATGCCAGTTGTGACTATAGCTTTGCAATTGTTTACTCGCCACAGAGAGACATTAACAGGCTAGATACTAAAACCATAAAAATGTTCACATTGTACAGACAAGTACAGAGTAATATGCAGAGACCAATTCTGTATCTACCAAAAGGAGAAGTAGGTATTTGTTTGTCAGAGATTGAGCATTAACACAAAACCATTGTTGTGAGTACTGGACAATATCTGATATGCTCCCAGAATCCAAGCCTTAAAGTTATATATGAACACCAAGAAATAGAGCTACCTCCGTCACAGAACTCGCTAATAATTTTACATAGGACTGTCTTGCATATGAAACAGACAGAAAGCAAGCTTGCAACTGAAATAGACCAAAAGAGTTGGCAAAGATATACTCAGACCTTCCACTGCATAAACTGGAAGGATGGACCAACAAACAGCGTACAATATATTTCCTGAATGAACTATCACAGGAATATATCGAAAGAGAATGTTCTGTATATTGGCTGAAAAAAAAAAGATCGTTTCATTATTATCAGTAGAGAATGATAATAACCGCTCAAGACCAAGGCTTGATGACCAATGTTTTTACAAGATGGGTGGTCTCAGCAATAACAAGTGCAGGTTGTACCAAAAAGACGTAGAGAGTGTGAGCCACCTGACATCTAGTTGTAAAGTCTTGTTGGGGGACAGCTATTATACACTGCGACACAATGGTGTGTGTAAATATCTTCACTGGAAAATTTGTAAAAAAATTGAATACCCATGTGTAGTAAATCTTGGGAACATGTACCAGTTGGCAATAAGTCATACTCAATCCATAATGACTATGGAATTTCCTTAGCTACACACCTAGAAAACGGGGTCATTAAGCCTGAGATAGTGATATGGGACAGGAGGGATGAAGCAGCAACTCTAGTGAAAGTAAGCGTCCCTAATGATGGCGAACTAAACAGAGCCAAGAAATATAAAATAACAAAATACCAAGAACTTATGTATGGCCTAAAATTAACCCAAATCTTAAAAAAGATCTTTATCATTCCAGTCATTATAGAAGCAACCGAGCTAATGAAAAAGAATTTCAAAAAAGCATCGCAGATATATACCCGATGAAGTGTGAGAAATAACAAACAATTACATTTACAGGGACAGTTGGTAGCTTAAAATCATATCTCAGTTGGAGTAACTAAACTAATGGGAGAATATTTGGCATTCAGTAGAATAGCCCATCTATTAGCAAAATCAAAACCAATAATATATATATATATATATATATATATATATATATATATATATATATATATATATTAGTGATGGGACTATTCAAATATTTTCCCGATTCCGATACAATTACCGATTCCGTACTACATTCCTTATTTCGATAGAATTTCCAATTCCGATTCCGATTCTTTGTAAATCTCTTAATATTTAACTACAAAAGTGTTATTTTCTCCCGATTACCGTACAAAAATATCTTAAGTATGCCAGTATTTTCTCAGACGTAAAAACAGATTGTGAGGGGGTGATCTAGAGATTTTAGTCTGACTGAAAGCTTAAATCAATAAATATTTATTGCTTTAATATTACTACAAGCAGTGGAAGATGTTTCTTACACGAAAATAAAAAAAAAGATAATTTAAGGAATTGGTTTTAGCATTAGTTGGCTGGTTGGTTTTTGTTTTACGGCATATCAACCCTTTTTAGGTCATTTAATGCCGAATCCAGCGATTGTGAAGAAAAGGTTTTTAATAGAATATGTATATATTTTTGCCAGTCAGTTTCTATTTAACCCATAGTTGGGACCCTAACAGGTACTACTACACCGGGTAATAGTGGATCTGAGAGCAATTGCAATTACGGGGTGACTCCACACTCCCACAGCCCCGTAAGCTGGTGCCTCACCATTGGATATAGTTTAAGGTCATATCCAATCCAGGACCAATTTAGCATTGGAAACTAGGCTCAAATTTTTCACAATTCCGATACCGATTCCGATACCCCAAAAGTTCCGATTTTTTCCATTCCCGATTCCGATTAATCGTCCCCCACTA
This sequence comes from Euprymna scolopes, assembly GCF_053919585.1. Taxonomy (NCBI): domain Eukaryota; kingdom Metazoa; phylum Mollusca; class Cephalopoda; order Sepiida; family Sepiolidae; genus Euprymna; species Euprymna scolopes. The sequence goes on from NC_136520.1 coordinate 47,194,409, forward strand.
TATATATATATATATATATATATATATATATATATATATATTTTGTGTGTGCGTGTGTGCGCGAGCGTGCGTGTGTGTAGTAGTAGTAGTAGTAGTAGTAGAGATTTAGAATGCTATCACAATGCGAGGAATGAGATAAAGTCGTTGTTGGTGAACGGAGACGAGAACAAGTAGCAATTTACAAATCAATAAGTACATACATATATGTTTATATATACATACATTTATTCAGTTGTATAATGTATAAAATGCTTACTTGTTATGTCTACGACAATATCCATTATTAATTTCGGAAAATAAAATTCCCTTTTCAAATGGTAGACGTGTCAGGTCGCTTCAAAGCATGCTAGATGATGGAGCGGAAGTTGGATATATATATATATATATATATATATATATATATATATATATATATATATATATATATATATATAGTAGTCTACACGTTGGCCCTTAAATGATAAGATGAAAAATGCCATAAATAAGAAGTGATTTTGAGATTATATTTTCTTTTATTGTCTTAAGAAAACATTTTTTAAGTGATTAGTGAAGAAAAAACTCTGGAAGCTTACAGAACACTACTGCAAACACAAATAAAAACAGTGAAAACATCTACTTTGTACATCCGTTGGATTGATATTGAATTTTACTGTAAAATAAAAAAAAATGTTTTTTTAATTCAAGTTTATTATTGATTGCTTACGTAATATCTTAAGCACACCAGTAATAAAATATTTACAAATAATCACCCCTACTCTTAATTTGTTTTTCGCCAACTTAGAAAGCTTCTTTTCTTTTTCAGTAATGCATAGCAAATAACAGTTTATTTGACCGAAACCTGAGCGCATATATTTCTTTTGTTTTTTTTTTATACTTTGTCGCTTTTAAAAAATTTAATATTTTTTCATTATTTGCTTTCAATTATATTACCTATTTTTCCTTTTTTCCTTCATTTTTCTTACACTCATTTGTTTCTTAGTGTATATATATATGCGAATGGTTGAATTCCCCAAACGAACGCACCATACGGAGACAAGATATAACAGCATGGCAAAAAGATAGACTGATAAAACTAAAACAAATTTTATAATGGAGCTAAATAAGGAATAAGTATCTTACTCACGAATACAATGCTTGTTCTATTCATGTGTTCTAATTTTCTAGCCCCCCCACACTATTTTTGCTGATGAGGAAACTATGTTTAAAGGACAAAACTTTTGACAAATTATTGTCAATACTTATTGCCATTTTCAATAAATTGAACATTAATTTTGAACGTACGTACAATCGAGTTGATTTTTTTTTCCTTTTGAAAGTAATTTTTAATTCACAATTATTAATCGTTTTACTAAAACATGTATATATATATATATATATATATTTATATATATATTCACACACATTTTGCGTCTCTCCTTTGTTTTTTTTCTTCCTTTTTTTCGTCTCTCCTTTCATTTTTTGTTCTTTTTACTTTACCCTTCACCCTGTATCTCTATAATATGTTTCATGCCTCTTGGATCCTGCCTTTATCTGTACCCCTTACTTTCACTCAAATTCTAGTTATTATTACCATTATTATTATTATCACTATTACTATTATTATTATTATTATTATTATTGTTAATATTATTATTGCTACTTTATTATCGTTGTCATCGCAATTATTATCGCTACTATCATCATCATTTTTATTGTCATTACCATCGTCGTTATTACTGTTGATACTGTTATGGTTAATAGTAAAATTCTGTTATGGTTAATAGTAAAATTCCCCCTATTACTGCACCACACCAACCATCCATATCCAAAATTTTAATTTCGTCCTGTTAGACACCCCCAAAGAATTTTCCATCCTATCTCTCTACCTTTTCCTTATAAAAAAGAATACAGAGAAATATTGCAACATATTACCTAGCATATAGTATACTTTGAAAATCCAGTATTATAGCCTTATATTTACCCACCCAGACCCACCCCTTTCGCCTTAAATCACCACCATAATATCCATCCCAAAAGTATACACAAATTCGTAGTGATGTTATGTCGCTTGCATATGTTAAAAAATGCCCCTCCATAGATAATAGACACCTTACACGCCGTTAAATTAGAACCACCACAAATCCAGTTAAGTCCCAACCTTAACCCTAAAACATACTAAATACACTTAAGACTATGATAAAGATTCTATACACCTTTCTGTACTACACTATATATAATACGATCCTCCTTTATTTAGAATTTGACCCCCCAATATTATCTATAATTTTAATTTGTTTTGATCTATTTCGCTCCTCATGAATCCAACGCTAGACGTCGCATCCCCACTATGCTACCTAGCAGTTTCTCTACTCTTCAGATGAGAAGTATTAGGCTTCGACATGCCTTGGCATAAAGAGTCCCTTCAATCCCCTAACAAATCGATTGTATTCCATTATTGAATAAATGAACACATCTATATTCACCAACGTCTTCATTTGCATCTCCTATTGTCTTCATTATATATATATATATATATATATATATATATATATATATATATATATATATATATATGAGAAAAAAATCACAAGATACGAAAAGATTATTAAAAAACTTTAACATTCAAAAGTGCAGAATTATAAATATAGAAACGTCTATATATATACATATATTTATATATGTGTGTGTATGTGTGTGTGTATAGGTAGATAGATATATTGTATTTTTTGTACAGAAAGTAGTTAGATGACATAAGTCATTGGTACCGTCGGTTTCAAACCCGATAATTAGGACCGTTTTAGATATCCATATCAAGCTCTCTTCAGCCAGTAGCCGCAACTTCATATATTCGTTAGAATATTCGTGTGCTTATGTCTTAGTTTTGATGAAAGTACGCATTTCTTTGAAACTCCGTGATTTAAGGAAATTAAAGGATCTCTTATTTGAGTATGCTGTCATACAATAACTTTATGTAAAATATAATTTAGAGTCTTTAATTGTAATCTTTGACCAGCTCTATTTCCGTTCCTGTTTGTATTAAGATTTTATTTTTTTGGTTGTGATTTCTATATAAATGTTAATACAGGGTGACCCCCAAAAACGGGCCTTGTGTATACTTTATGTGATATCTCCATTATTTATTCACTGATTGCACTTATATTACAGGACAGGGCAGAATCAACAACTGTGAGTAGACTAAGACCCCAGTAGGAGCTGGGACAAAGAATACACTGTGTTAAATTTTACTACAAGACAGGTTCGTTTAAGAAACCCCAGGACGGTTTCATACGTCAGTTCGAATGTGAAAAGCTCCATCCAACAGCAGCCTTCAGAACTAGGGGGACCACTTCCAGAAGTATGGGACCGTGCAGAACCTCAACGCTGTCAGAGAGAACCGTCCAAGTCACTCGTGACGTCTCAAGAAGCGAACAGCCGAGCTGGTCGAAAGAGTGAGAGAGTCTCTCCACCACAATCCGAAACGTTCTGTGCGTAAGCGAAGTCAGTCCCTCGGTATGTCCCGTGAGACTTGCAGGAGAGTGCTGGTGAACGATATCAGAGGAGGGCTATCGCAGACAAGATGTCGAAAACATCGAGGAGACACCAAGTTTCCTTAACCTCCTTTGGACCCCAGATGAAGCCCACTTCCATCTTGAGGGAAAGGCGAATTCCAAGACGTCTGGGGGTCCTCCATACCCAATAAAGTAGCCACCAAGCCTCTGCACTCTCCTAAGTGCACGGCGTGGGCTGCAATCTCGGCCAGAATCTGGCTCAGCAGTGACAGTCACCAAGGAGTGGTATGTGGAGGTCCTCAAAACCTTCAAGAGTGAGCTCCAGACCATCTACCCGTCGCTCATGGGCAAGTTCTGGTTCCAGCAGGACGGAACAAGTTCTCACACCTCAAACCTGTCCCGAGATGAGCTGAAAGAGATCTTCGGAGGCCGAGTGATCAGTCCTAAGACTGATTTTGAGTGGGCACTCCATAGACCGGACTTAAGCCCCCCCCCCGATTTTTTGCTTTGGGGCTATCTTAAGGACAGAGTCTACGCAAGGAAACCCAGAACCATCACGGAACTCAAGAAAGCCATCAGGGAGGAGATGAGAGCCATTACCAATTCGATCTGTAAGAACGTCATGGACAACTTCGTGCTGCGCCTCAAGAAATGCACGGAGCTAAATGGAGGCGATCTAGAACATATGTTGTAGAACGGAGAAAAAACAGCCAAAGTCTTTAGTGTTTTGATGTGATGTTTTGAATATAATAAACTAGTTATGACAAAAGTTTCATTTCATTCGGACAAAAACCTAAGAAACAGGGCCTAATTAGAGCTTTTTTTTTGGTTCACCCTGTATTTATATTCTCGTTAAGTTTACAGAAGCATTTTTACTTTGTTTTTCTTCTAATATATATATATATATATATATATATATATATATATATATATATATATATATATATATTCAAATGGCGTAATGGAAAAATATAAAGGTAACTGCAGCTTCTCTTCCAATTTTCGCATTTTCACCATGTCGTATCTCATTTTAATTACTTTTGACGGAGTGCTTGTTGCTATTTCTTCTTATGAGTTAAGGGCATAATAGATTCATTAATTGATATAATAATAATTTAGTGATTGGTTTTGCGCTACGAAACAGACACTGTCAAGAATTGTATAAGTTAACTGATTTGAAGGAATAAATTATAGGTGGTCAACATCATGAATTTTCGAATATAATTGTCGTTTATTCTATATATTGCTCTGTAATCACATTGAACTGCTTATATATGGATTGATATATAAGAAAAATAAATTTCTACAGAAATATATATATATATATAATATAAAGCTGAATGTTTGTATGTGTTTGTGTGTGTGTGTGTGTGTGTGGTCACGAATAGGCTCCTATATGGTTGACTATTTAAAAAAAAACTGATTACATACAATGATAGAAGATGTATCGAGACACAGGAATAGTTATGGTTGATATGGCAGAATGGTGGTTCATTAAAATTGTGGGGTCTGCATTCGCGCCTGGTAAACAATGTATGGGAATAAAAAATTTAAAAATTAAAAAAAATCGTTTACAAGTGTTTTTGATATAGATGTACATAAGAATACTTTGATAAGTGCGTTCTAACTAAAATAGGGATGGTATAATAAAATTGTGAGGTCTGCGTTCGCGCCTGCACTCCATGGAAATAGGAACAAACTTTAATAAAGACTTTTCATATCTATCTGCGTAAGTATACTTTGATAATTATGTTTCAGTTTGAAGAAATATGGTATAATAAAATTATGGGGTGTTCGTTCGCGCCTTACCTCCATAGAATGGAAATATGTCACAAAGTTTAACAAGGTTTTTTAATATAGATCCACAGAATATTGTGATAAGTGTTTCAGTGTGAACAGGCATGATATAATAAATTATGGGGTTTATCTATTTTATTTTTACTTTCATCATATTTTGCTTTGGTTTTGAATACCCCCAAATTCGAAGCAATCTCTTTACAACCCTTCCTATTCATAACCTATCATACTTTCATAAATCAGAGTCCATTTTCTGTAGGCTGTTTTTTTAACCCAGTCAACGAGGCGTACTTTTGTTAGTATATATATATATATATATATATATATATATATATATATATATATATATATATATATATATATATATTAATGGGGGAGTGTTTGTGTGTGTAATTATCTAGTCTTGTATTTTCATTAATTTTAGTTATCCTTTCTTAATTCTTTTACTTTTAAAACCCTCTTTTATTGTTTATAGCATGCGCACTAATTTTTTAATTTCTATTGTATATGTGGCTTATCCTTTTAATTTAGATAGATAGATAGAGAGAGAGAGAGAGAGAGAGAGTGAGAGAGAGAGAGAGACAGAGACCGAGAGAGAAATAAAGAGACACACAAAGATATGTTTTGATAATGTATGTTCGAAATGTATAAACGGTAATGTATAAAAGATGTAGAGACGTATAATCTACGCATAATTATTCGTCTCTCTCCATATATATCTATTTGTCTGCTCACTTATGGATTTTCAGAACTTTAAATCTTTTTCAAAAAAATCTAGGAATGCTTACTATTACAAGACATAAGGGAAAAACAGCTGAAGCGTGACTACTCACTAATCATACAAGAAAACTACACAAAACCATTAACAAAGACATTATTTCCATCGACTTCATGTCAAGGAAAGGCCAAAAGTTAAATTATCTGTTTCCAGAGAAAATTAAAAAAAATGCATGTTTTCTTCGACCGTATTGTTTTCAAACAGTATAGTGTTCGAGTATTCTTTAACACGAAGACTTTCTATCTTTTGTAAATGATATATCAATCCATCAATCAATGTCAATTTTTTAACACGCATCTCTCTTTTTGTGTTTGTGATATTATTGATCTATCCATCTGCGAAATACTTACATAACTTTTCAATTTTCATCTTATTATGTAAGGTGAGTCACGGGAAATGGATGCTTTTGAGGAAAACAAAGCTCTGCGAATATTTCAACAAAAAGTCTTAAGCAAATTTAAGGACTACTTTCCTCACTCCCTATCCCTTACACTAGGAGAGTCAGGAGCGTTCTAAAAACATTCGTTTTCCGTGACTCACCTTGTATACCAGATTTTATAATTCATTTAACACGTACAGTTTGTCTAACCCGGGAATATTTATGTACGGCATTTCGAACGTAACCTTCCATTTTATAAACGGCCTGTCAGTCATGACTTGGCAGAAGTCTTAATTACTTTGTAATTGTATTCTTAGTATTGTCTGTAATGGTGGTGGAACCGAAAATCGCAAGGCGACTGTCACTCAGAAATTAATTTACTTAGCAGTTATATTTGTTGCGTTACATCCTATTAGGGAGCATTCGATTATGCAACTTATCTATCTGTTTCCTTACAGATTTCTATTTTTAATAATTAATTAATTGCTTAATATTAGGTTGGTGCTAAAATGATGTCGTTTTTGACGTTTATATATATATATATATATATATGTATATATATATATATATATATATATATATATATATATATAGTAAGTTCATCCACTCTAGGATTCTTCAGGCTTATGTACATAAGCCTGAAGAATCCTAGAGTGGATGAAACGCGGAATATTCAGTGTAGCTTAATCGCCATATACATTTTATAACTTACTAAGTAGCTCTACCTACGTATTGAGCACTTTTGAAGTAAATACTTAAAATTTACGCATAAATCTATACTTTCGTATATTAATTTTATATGAGTAAATTAAGTAGTTATATATATATATATATATATATATATATATATATATATAATATGATTATAGAAATATTAAAGACGTCGGGCTTATTTTAATGGGCCAGCTTATATATAATGTTACAATTATTATTATTAAACCTAAAACTATTGTTATTATAATTTACTCACTGGGGGTAGTGACACAAGCCAGCATCAATAATGTTTCTTTGAGAACAACTTGTGGTGTTACCTGGAGTCTGAGTGACAACAAGTTTCCCATTACATCCAGTACTCCCCACCTCTTTCGATGACTATTGAAAATAAAAGGTAAACAGAATTTCGTTATCGACACAGCCGCCCACTATCGATTTCCCGTTGGCGGCGGCTATTGGTTTTTACTGGAATCTGAGTGACATAAGACTCCTCAAGCTCCCAGTCCTCTTTGCTCAAAGCCAGAGGAAGTCTGGCTAGTGCTTTACCTCCTCCGTCTTTCCATCCTCCTTGCTCTACATTATTTGGTGTTGTGCCCGTTTATGATGGCACTAAAAAAGAGGGGCCGCTATCTAACAATTATACAGTTTCAATTTTCACGATTCCATGCGATGTTCCTTTGTGTTTTGCACCTGCAGCTGTTTCTGTATCCAGTTTCTGTGTAGTATATGTGGGTATCTAAGTCTCCACATGCTTGGATTTTACTTAATAATTCTTCAGTTTTCATTATTGAAATTTATTCTATTTTCTCGACTATCCGTTTGTTTCCAACGTCTCACACCCTTTTTTCTAAGTTTTTCTGTATAGTTCCTATCGCTTAAACTATTAGTAATGTTATCTTACCTTTCCTTATTTTCAATTCTTTGGAGCTCTCTGGTCAGTTCCGTGTATTTGCTCCGCGGCTTAGTCTCCTTGATCTTCACATTGTGGTTTGCTGGTACGGCAAAATCTACAATCTGGCAGGATTTCCGTTTGTATATCCATGTCTTATAGGATTTTGTGACTTTCATTTTCCAGTGCTGCTGCCGGTTTGTGTTTGTACCATTAGTCTGTGTTCAATATGTAAGAGTTTGCATAACTGACAATATACTGCCTTCCCCACTTGATCGTATCTACTTTTCTATTCTTTTGAGGCTAGTTTGCTGCATTCACTGCTGATGTGGCTTATAGTTTCGTCTCTGTGTCTGCAGAGTCTGCATTTGCTGTTTTCTTGTGTTTTGTCATTCCTTGCTTTGATGTGGTTGGTTTCACTTGCATCATCTTGTGCAGTTGTTATTAAGTTGATTAAGTTTCCCTTTTTAGGTTTCTTTTTTGTAGCCATTTCCAAGTGTATTCTTTAGTTTCCTTTTTTGTAATCCTTAAGAATCGTCGGTGTAGCTGTTTCCATTCCCATTATTCTTTTCTCGTATTATTTCTCGTTGCCTTTTCTATTTTGTTTGTTTCTTTCGTGCCTCTTGCTGCAATACTATTCTTTCCATCAACGATTATTTTTGTTGAATTCTACGAATTTTTTTTTGAAATTCTGACATTTCGCTAACTCTTATATATTCAGCTTTTGCTGTGTATACATATTTTTATGCTTATACTCACCGATATTACAGCGTAAACAGTTCTAACCACTGGACTAAGAATCGGCACTAATAAATGATTAATAAAACGTATTTTAGATAAACATCTGCCCAACGCTTAACAGTGAAAGTGTGTGTCTGTGTGTCTGTGTCTGTCTGTGTACATTTCCTTACGCAATATCTCTGTCAGTTTTCAGTCTACAGACTTGAAATTTAATATACCGGGTACTGAGATTTGAGAAAATATTTGTAATTCGTTTCCGGCCATCATTTTCTCTGTTAATGGGTCAAAGTTCAACGATTTGACCTTTGAGAATTCTACTAAACTCCTCCGACTATTTTGGGTCTAAACAATTGAAATTTTAGATATAGGTTCGTTGGACATAGATCTTAATTAATAACTTAATTTGATCTTTAAGCAATACTTGTTAAGAGGTTATAAGAGGGGTCACATTTTTAAAAAAATTCGATCACTTCGGTCTCTAGACTTTCTGGTCTACACATTAAATTTTGCATAAAGGGTATTCAGAGATAGGGCAAGCTTTTTAATCGGTTTAGATCGAAAATGTAAGCTACAAATATATAATTGTATGCATGCATGTTTGCATGTCTGGCTAAAACTTTCGACGTATCCAAATTTTACTTGTAAACGCACAGAATTCTACTGAAGATTATTCAACCCAAAGATCATATTTGACCTCTTACCATTGGCTTATTTAACTTTTAGAATATATTTTTTTTCAGAATACTTTTTCATCGACCTTACTTGAAACACGCTATAAAGTTAAAACATTTTCCTCTGCTTTTTTTAATGCTTTTTACCATTTTTACTTACCGTTTTCTCTGACAAATTTGCACAGAAAATAGTGGTGAAAATACATTTTGGAGCACAAGATGTAGTTCGTTTTAATTGTATTACGCCCATCTCTGTACTCGGCTGTGTTAGGACAATATTTGCCCTCAATTTGAACGTTCGAAAGTTTGATTCTTCAATTATATTTGTCTGCTGTATACGAAGCTAATATATAGCCCTTTCTTTTTCATATACACACGGTTCTCCACATGCGAAGTATAAATAGGTGAGTACATTTTTGAGATCCCCTATATATATATATATATATATATATGCTATTCATGTATATGTATATATATATATGCATATATATATATACATATATTTATATATATACATATATTTGCTATGTATGTATATATATATATCTATATATTTGCTATGTATGTATATATGTGGTTACAAAATGAACATAAGAGGATTGAATCAAACCTCCGTGCAGACTGAGATGTATATCGATACAGGTACAAATAAACATGGACAATGTACATAATGTTTCTATGCGTCAATAAATCATATCCGTTGATTTCGGATTCTGTCATCGCTCCTGGCTCTTCTAGTGATGAATACGTATTTTCCTTGGTTGTTTTGTTTGCAGAAGTGACGAAGTCGCATAGACAAACGTGCGCCGTAGCTGGAAGGTTAAATAATGAAAATCTATCAACGCTGGTAAACAAAGTAAGACGCGTACATTTTTTATGCGCAAAGTTGCTAAACAAACGAGCGAGGTGTATACGAAGCTGAACTTTTACGCTTTGATATAAAAGGGCACAGAATACAATATGTACCAAATAATATTAGGCTAATATGTCATGGCAAAATTTGCGATAGGTCCCATGTATTGCGAGAGAAATCAACACGAATTTTTTTTAAATCGGCTGACCATGTACTCACTGCAGTATGGTTCGACTGTCGTCGAGTATGTTGAAAATAACAAAAGATAAACAAAATAGACATGTAAGTCTTCCGATGGAGTAATGTTTCCACATCTTGGTAGGAACTGTTCTGCGTTCCCTTTTCTGCCTTGATAAAATTGAGAAGAGGCTTCCAAAAGTGATCCGCCTTTCTCTTCCATGAAGTCCTTTTTTCTACAGAAAAACGTTGCAATCCTTTCTCTACTCTATTATTATTTTCATGGAAATGCCATCTGAGCTCCAATCTGTGGCCCATTTGCTAAACTTTCATCTACAACATTCGACTAGCTACAACCACGATTAACAATAACCCCCACTCTGTATTTGTGCCTAAATCTAAAAGCAGATTCAACGAACACAGCTTTTTTTTCTTAAAAACGTCCGCCTGTTGAACCCTGTCTCATTGACCTGCTTCCGGGCCGAGCACATTATAGTAGCCTCAAAGTCTAATGTAAAAAAATTATTGTTGAACCGTCCTCTTAAATAATAAAGTTGTGCCCAAATTACACCAATAACGTTTACTACGCTACCACCTCATATTATTAAACCAATATCATCGAGTGGCCTTCTGGCTTTGATAAGTGGTACCTCATTCGTAAAAAAGAACCTATCAAAGGAACCATCAGTGATAAACATAGATAAAGTCAGTAAAGAGAATTCTAGTCATATACAGCTATCTCTTGCTTCTCACATGCCTCTCTCTTTTATAGTGGGACCCTTCGTTATTAATTAGACACTATGTTTACTAGTATGTATTTGGGCGAGGGTTACATAAGTAGAAGTCAGGAAACGGCAAGCGCAAATAAACTACTTGTAACTAGCGTGATCAAAAGGTCAGCTCCCTATATAAAACTCGTGAGAAAGGCAGGTTACGAATGATAACATAGAGAGATGACGTCACTTGCTCGTGGAAGAGAACGGGAGGAGAAAACGACGAAATGCGTCTGAAAATGTTGAGAGAATCTAATTGAATATTGTCTCTAGACTCTGCTCGTACGTCCAGCATCTTAACAATGAGTACGAAAATAAAGCGAGAAATAATCAATATGGTATCTCCAGAGGTTTTAGTTAGAGAGATTGCTCTTTAGCAATCTCTCTAACTAAAACCTTTTTAACTCTAACAAGCCACCATTGTTGTTCATTTATTGTTCCAAGTAAAACGGAATCTCAATTACAACGAAAGGGTCGCGACCCATACATAGAGAAATCACGATAAAACCTGAAAGATAGGCGACCAGATACATACTTATTAAATATATTTATATTGACCTATCTGATTAGGCGTACCTGTAACATACAAGTCCAATTTTATATATATATATATATATATATATATATATATATATATATATATATATATACATATATATATATAATGTAAAGAAAAAGTCTATAAACGAAAGCATAATTGTTTTAAAACGATTATAATTTAAACGAGTAGAGAGAAAACAGCTTTTTTAAAAATGATATCTAAGTAAAGGTATGGTTAATTGATTTATCTAAGTTAAATTGAATCTCAATGACAGTGAAAGGATCGCGGGCCATACACAGAGAAACGACAATAAACACTTGAAAAATAGGCGACCGCATCCATACATATTAAAGATATTATTATTGACTTATCTGATAAGACGATAGCTTACTGGCGATATAGTACATAAACACAAGTACGCGTTTAAGACATGGAATAGATTCATAGACTTCAGATCATGATGTGTGTGATGAATGCGTTCATTATTATGTTACTGCTCATTTCTTCGTTTAGTATTCGTGTTTGAAGTATCAGTAATCGAAACGTACGTATAACATACAAGTCCAATTTTATACTATATATATATATATATATATAAATATATATATATATATACATATATATATATATATATATAATGTTAGGAAGAAACTTTATAAACGAAAACATATTTGTTTTGTTGGTTGGTTGTTTTTGCTTTACGGCATATCAACCATTTTCAGGTTATTTAATGCCGAATCCAGTGATTTTTAAGAACAATTGTTAAATCTATATAGCTATAAAAGTGAACGTGTCTGTGTGTCTGTGTGTCTGTGTATCTGTGTGTCTGTGTACATTTCCCTACGCAATAACTGTCAATTTTTAGTCTCAGACTCAAAATTTGATATACAGGGTACTGAGATTTGGGAAAATCGATGTGATCGGTTTTTAGCCAGAAATTTGGCGATTAAGGGATCAAAGTTCAACGATTTGACCTTTGAGAACTCTACCAAACTCCCAACAATTTTTGGTCTACGCACTTGAAATTTTAGATATAGGTTCCTTGGACATGGATCTAACTTAATAACTTGATTTGAGCCCAACACAATACATTTTAAGGGGTCATAATAGGGATCAAAGTTAGAAAAATATTGACATCTGCAGTGTCATCCAAATTACTCCCACAATTTCTGGTCTAAATATTTGAAATTTTCCATAAAGGGTATTAAGAGATAGGGCAAGCTTTTTCATCAGTTTGAGTCGAAAATTTTTAGCTACCAATATATAAATGTATGTATTTATGTCTGTTTGCATGTGTGCCTTAAACTTTCAATAGAGGCGACGGATTTTACCACGATCAGTATTGTTTGAGAGTTCGACCTTTCATACGACAAATATCAAAAAATAGGCTAAAAACATTAATATCTTCCCCTTCAACTAGCACTTTCCTACAGGGGGTCACTATTTTTGCCGATAATTTTGAAAGTTATCCTCTCCTTTAGATTGCCTAGAATTAATTTTAAAAAAATGTCGCTCCCGGTTTGTCGGTGGTCGTAACAGCATAAACGTTAGTTTTTACCCCGTTCTTTTCCTCCTTTGCGCTACGGGTTCGAGCCTGCCTTCCTACTACCACTTTTTGCTCAACATACACATCCAAACACCCGGGCAACGGCGGGCTGAAATGCTAGTAGAATATAATTGTTTTTTTTAATGTTTTTGTTGGGGGGGGGTCGGTTTCTATTTAATCCAAAGTTTGGACCCTTACAGGTACTACCACTCCGGGTCAGAGTGGACCTGGGAGCAATGGCAATTAAAGGGTAGTTCCCCACTCTTCAAAGCTTGCAAGTTGGGATCTCACCATTAGATATAGTTTAAAGCCATATCCAGGACCGTATAATTGTTTTCAAACGATTGTAATTTAAACGATCAGATAGAGTGAAAAACGTTTTTAAAATATTTAAATAAATACATCTAAGTGAAGGTATTATCACGAAACCTTATTTGAAAATACATAATTTAGTATCGAAATTAAAAATTCCGCAGGAACCTTCTTCTTAACTTAATACATACATATATATATATATATATATATATATATATATATATATATATATAAGTGAAAGTGTATGTGTGTCTGTGTATCTGTGTGTCTGTGTGTCTGTGTACATTTCTCTACGCAATAACTCTGTCAATTTTCAGTCCACAGACTCAAAATTTGATATGCAGCGTATTGAGATTTGGGACAATCAATGTGATCGGTTTTCGACCAGAAATTTGGCTGTTAAGGGGTCAAAGTTCAACGATTTGACCTTTGAGAACTCTACCAATCTCCTCCAACAATTTTGGTCTAAACACTTGAAAGTTTAGATATAGGTTACTTGGACATGGATCTAACTTAATAACTTAATTTGAGTCCAAAACGATAAGTTTTAAGGGGCGATAATAGGGGTCAAATTAAAAAAAAATTGACCGTTTGTTTTTGTTTTGTTTTTTTGTTCAGCATACACCTCCAAACACCCGGGCAACGCCGAGCACCAATGCTAGTATATATATATATATATATATATATATATATGTGTGTGTGTGTGTGTGTGTGTGTGTGTGTGTAGCATTAGTAGTAATCCACTTTTAAGAAGCACGGAGACAATAAAATTCAAAATGTGAGGTTAGAAAGAACGACCACGTGCGCAGTTTTATTTTTTTTAAATAAACAAATATTTATTTATTTAAAGTTTCACATTTTCGTCTTTTAAAAACCCTCCAGAAACAAACTCTACTCAACATCATCATGGAACGTAAGAAAAGAAAAAAAAGAGAAAATAAATATTATATTGCTTTTTAAAAAAAATCCTGATGAGAACTTTTTTTATAAGCCAAAACGTTTAAACTTTAAATAAATAAATATGTGTTTGTTTAAAAAAATATGCAAATGCGCTCGTGGTCGTTCTTTCTAACCTTATATATATATATACTAGCAAAAGTACCCGTTGTTGACTGGGTTCAAAAACAGCATACGGAAAATGGATTCTGATTTATGAAAGTATGATAGGTTGTGAAAAGGGACGGTTGTAAAGAGATAGCTTCGAATTCGGGGGTATCAAAACCAAAGCAAAATATGATGAAAGTAAAAATAAAATAGATAAACCTCATAATTTCTTATACCATACCTGTTCACACTGAAACACTTATCACAATATACTGTGGATCTATATTAAAAAAACCTTGTTAAATTTTGTGACATATTTCCATTCTATAGAGGTCAGGCGCGAACGAACACCCCATAATTTTATTATACAATATTTCTTCAAATTGAAACATAATTATCAAAGTATACTTACGCAGATAGATATGCAACGTCTTTATTCATGTGTGTGCCTATTTCCATTCTATAGAACCCCAGCGCGAACGCAGACCCACAATTTTATTATTCCATCACTATTTAAGTTAAAACATACTTATCAAAGTATTATTATATACATCTATATCAAAAACAAATGTAAACTTTTTTATTAATTTTAAATTTTTTATTTCCATACTTTGTTGACTAGTCGCAAACGCAGCCCCCACAATTTTAATGAATCATCATTATGTCATGTAAAACATACCCATTTCTCTGTCTCGGTACATTTTCTATCATTATATGTGATTAGTTTTCTATAATAGTTAACCATATAGGAGTCTATTCGTGACCACACACACACACACATACACACACAGACACACACGCATACACACACACACATATATATATATATATATATATATATATATATATTGTGTAATATTTGAACTCGGATATTACAGCACATAGTATGATAAACCTGTAATGCCACTTTAGCTAATATAGAACAATACAGATCCAAAAAAGATATTCCAAGTTGAATACCCATTAATTTTTTTACTTCTTATATCTATTGACTTATTTTACGATCATGTTTTAATAGTAATCTTTAAGTGTAATGCACGTATTTTCCACTTGCTTTGTAAATATGATATATGGTCTTAACAAGAGAAACGGGAACATATAACTTTTTCAACTTACTAATATACATGATGTAATATTTTTTTTTATTACTTTAGCTGCTCTTTTTAAAACTTCTGATATTAAGCAAATGTTTTTGGACTTTCCTTTAAAATGTATAGCTCTCTATTTTTGTTTGTGGACTTTTTAGAGATTAATTAATACATAGTAACACGAACTTAGTTTTTTATTGTTTTTTTATTTAGACATGGCATAAACATTTATGGCTTTTAAAATCTAAAAAGCGTACTGATTGATAAATTATATACGCATCTACATCTATAACTGCATATATATATATATATATATATATATATATATATATATATATATATATATATATATATGGGGGTGCATAAAATAAAATTAGACTAAATATTGCTGAAAGTGCAACTAGTTGCGCCTCGCAGTTGTTTCGTAACATTGATGAAGTTACTTAGTTCAGGCGTGAATTATATATATATATATATATATATATATATATATATATATATATATATATATATATATATATATATATATATATATATATATATATATATACTCCTATGCGCATATTTTGTACGGCACAATCACGTTGACACATCGGTTCTCGCCAGATCACCGAAGTTAAGCAACCTTGAGTCTGGTCAGTACCAGATGCGTGACAATTTGGGAAGGCGGGGCGCTGTATGTACTTTCTGGGTAGGTTGGGCGTGGGACCAGCACCATCACCCTGTAAAAAGAACTCCTCGCTACAAAAATATCTACAAAAATGTTGTAGCTGGCCTATGCCCCTCCAGAGGCTCAAGGGCTATGAAAGACGCATATTTCACTTTGTATGAAGAGAAATAATGTATAGGGCCGTGACAACAGAATATTCCTTTGGTTGTTTTGACTCTTGAGTATATATCCGTTAATATCTTCTATGTTTTTATGCAGAGAGATGTGGTTCTAAGTTGATTGAGTGTGTCTTACTGTATCGGATATATCCTTGAGAGTCAAAAGAATGAAAAGAATGTTCTGTTGACACACCAATGAATGACATCATTATGGAATGTGTTACAAATTTGATAAGTGCATGTGACGAATTCATTATATATAGCATAATAATAATATAGATAGATAGTTAGATAGATAGATAGATAGATTGATAGATAAATAGATAGATCGATCGATAGACAAGCAGACAGAGAGACAGATAGATAGATAGATAGGTAGATACGTAGTTTTTTGGTCTATTCGTTTTACTGGATTCTCGTACAAGACCTCGCCTACTCTTGTCGAATATCCAGTTCCGTGTTTCTACTTTGGAGGGTATTAAACGGTCTATACCTACAACTATACAGCGGAAGATCAGTACCCGCATTAAGCTGGTCTGCAGTTTAATTTGTTGCTGGCTATCTTGCTCTTGCTTGTTGCTGGATCTCAACATTTTGAACCGAGAGAGAGACTTAGCTGTCGTACAAAGCTAAGACTCTGTAACATCATCTTTGTATAGATAATCCCTCAGGTATTTGGGCTCATGGATTTTAAATGTCTGAGGGAGTGGCACTCGTCTGACAAGACGTTGCAATCATCATACCTACAAGTAACCATTTCGCCATGTCTGATACTATGGAGGACGCATCCTTTTAAGCAGGGAACGCAGATGTATATATCTTAATATAACATTACTGGGAAAAGTGCAGCATTACTCATTAAAGTTAATGGATATCTTATTTGGGCAGCGAATAATATGCGATTGTGTATATTTAACCAGGGATTATTTGTAGGAGAAGTATGATCATAGAACGTTGTCCTGAAAAAAAAAACCCCACTGTACAAAGAATCTTAGACACTTGAGGACAGTGTTTAGTAGACGAGCAATATATCTATGTATAATGTTATACGTACACACACAAACACACACACATACACACAAACTCACACACACACGCACATACGCATATATATATATAGACCTTCTTATTCACCTAATATATATTGAAAATACACGTACACTTTCCCGCTTTCGCTCTTTCTTTCTTTCTTTCTCTCTCTCTCTCTCTCTCTCTCTCTCTCTCTATATATATATATATATATATTACAATACGACTTAATTATATATACAAATACACATGTATATATATATGTGTGTGTGTGTTTATAATAAATTCGTATTGCTATATATATATATATATATATATAAAGAGAGAGTTATATATATATATATAAAGAGAGAGTTATATATATAAAGGGAAAGTGAGACAGAGAGAGATAGAGACGCAGAAAGAAAGAGAGAGAGAGAGAGAGAGTGAAAGCGGGAAAGTGTACGAGTATTCTCAACCTACGTACTCCACGAATTCTTTAAATTTGTATATACATATGTGTGTGTGTATGTTTATATAATAAAGTCGTATTCCTGTTTGTATGTTTCATTGTTCAAAATATACGTCATATATTAAGTCATGGCAGATTTCTAATGACGTGATAAAAGAATCGATAATAGATACACTGAGTGTAGCCCCAGAAAATTATAACATTAGCGATCGTATCTGAGAGGGACAAGAATATATCATATCTGATGTCATAGAAAGTTTATATACAAACATGAAAATATATATATATATATATATATATATATATATATATATATATATATAGAGAGAGAGAGAGAGAGAGAGAGGCAGAGACAGAGACAGACAGACAGACTATATATTGTGATAAAACAAAATAAATATCCGGTATCTTAAATAGTATGCGATTACCCACCGCCAGGCAATATGTTTCGACCTGGCAACGGCATATATATATATATATATATATATATATATATATATATATATATATATATATATATATATGTGTGTGTGTGTGTGTGTGTGTGTGTGTGTGTGTGTGTGCGTGTGTGTATGTTAACCGTAAAATGCATTTACCAATAAAAACACAGGCAAGTTATTATAAAAGAGTTACTAATGAAATAAGTTTTGTGTGGTTTAGATGAATAAGAAGGTAAACTTTCTCCATTTTCCGCGGGTAAGCAAACGATTTGTCTGCATAAACATGGCTTCCAAATTACATCATAAGCGGGAAGCAGCGAAGAGCATCCGCAATTTGTCAAAAGAGACGGATAGGGAGGCATAGGGAGCGAGAAGTTAACATAGAGATAGGAAGGCAGTGACAGGTTCGGCGACAGAGTGCCTCTTGCTGTTATGCATAAGATAACAGAAAAGTGCATTTTTATTTCCGTTTCTGATCAGAAGGAAATATGTTCCTGCATATCGTTGGCAAGTTTTCGCGCTTAGCTATCGAACAAACTTGCTATGGACTCGTTTGATTATCGCTTGAATGCTAGCAGTCGACAGGCTGCCCGACGAGGAAGTGGCCAATCTCCTTAAGAAAATAGGTAAATAAATTAGTAGAAATATATTGTTATCCATCTCTCTCTCTCTCTCTTTCTCACACACTCTCTCTCTCTCTCTCTGTATATATATATATATATCTTTATACATATATATATATATATCGGAACATCTTACATATAGACTTAACTACGTATACACACTGTAATACTAACACACACATATGTATATGTATCCATACATATACATATATATGTATATGTATGGATACATATACATATATATGCATATGTGTCCATGCATGTACATATATATGTAAAGAGAGAGAAAAAGAAAAAGAGAGAGGCGCACTCAGACTGATTTGATAAGACTGTCAGAGCTTTATACATATGTAATCAGAAAAAAAATGATAAATGGGTAAATATTTCTGTATACAATTACTGAAGAGAACTGAGATAAGTCTGATTCCCATCTGGCATCAATTGAAATAAATGGCTCTCGTCTTGGGAACGCCTACTGTTTTGACAAGCTTCTGGGCTTGACCTTTACTCCTGATCTTAAATGGAACACGTACATCAAATCTGTTGCCAAGGCCGCTGGAAAAATGGTGGGATTCTTCTATCGATCCAGTAGATATCTCACTGCTGATGCAATTCTCTATCTATATGAAAGCCAAGTACGTCCAAGGATGGAGTACTGTTGCCACATCTGGGCAGGAGCTGCCTGAAAAGACTTGTCTTGCCTTGATAGAGTTCAAAATAGACTTCGTAGTCTCGTAGGGGTGCCCTTTTCTTTTCCCTGCAATCTCTATCTCACAGAAGAGACGTTGCGAGTTTGTATCTGCTTTATCGTTATTTTCATGGCAAGTGTTCGTCTGAGCTTCAATCTCTGGTCCCCCCTCCCCAAACTTTCCCAAGAAACACTCGATTAGCTGCAAATATTATCAATTTCCCCCACACTTTATCTGTACCTAAAGCTAAACTTAGATTCCCTGAGCAAAGCTTCTTTCTTAGAACTGCACGCCCGTGAAATTGACTTCCATTTTCCTGCTTTCCAGCAGACTACAATATGGTTGTCTTCAAGTCCAACGTAAACAAGTTCTTAATGAGTCGCATGCATTCGAAACGTAAGAATATTTGGCACTCTTGCAAAATTTGATCCGGATTCTTGGGAATTCCCGTGAAGCATAGATCGGGCAAGACCGGCAATCGCGGTTTCCAGCCGAGCGTTGTTCAAATGTGTAAATGCTAAATCGACTTTTTATTTTTTTATTTTAATATAATGGTTTTATTATTTGTTTGTGATAATAAGGGGGTTGTGATAATTTATTTATTTATTTGTAATTCATTGTTTGATTAATCAATGAAAAAGCGCTATTGAAATGGTAGAAGTCGACTTTCGAATCCTGACAATTGTAAACACGAATGCTTACTAAAAAAAGATTAATGTAATTTAATTTTGAAATCTTCTCTGAAATGTAACACGGTGCGTGCACTGTAAAAACACCGAATATTTCTTTGTAATTAATAATTGGTTATATAATCTGTCAAATAAAAGATACATGGGTCTTCGATAAGTAAATAATACAAAGATATATAGGTTTTTCTTTGTATTAAAAAATCCCAAACTGCGAGTTAAATTTACGTATTCATTTTTTTTTATATTAACACAAAGACATACTCAAAATATGTAGCGTTCTCGCCTGCTGCTGTTTTAAGTGTACACATGCGCAAAAGCGCAAAAAAAAAATGTCGGCAATGTAATTTACATATAAATTTGCCGATGTCTGTATGCGTTATTCATGTATGTAAACAAAGATGATACTCGCTATAAACCATCCTTGGTTAATGAGTATCATTTTCTGAAAATTTCAGTGTTATGTGACAAATAGTTTAAGAGTTTAAATATTTACACGAACATACGTCTTCTGGTTTATTTATATAGATATAAACATTAAATATATTAATGTCTTTTGCACTATTCTACACTAATTTGAAAATTTTTAATTCGTCTATCTTGTGAAATGGCCTTAAAACCAGAATTTAAAGATAACATAGAGGAATCATATATACATATATCACAAAAAGTAATTTAAATAAACGGATTATATAGACATATAATATAAGTACATGCACACATATTTAATATACTAAATACACTGACTTTGAAAGTTTGCGATATAGGTAAAATATTTTCGTTTGTTTTCTATTCCTATTATGATTTCCATAATGTTTTGTTGTTAAAGTGTTTCATATTAAATACGTCTGAAGAAAGACTGTTATTGTGAAAATTTTCAAACGATATAATGTTTGGATTTGTCCGAATAGTCTTGAAACAAATGTAACTAAAAATCAAATACACTATTGTTTGCTATCCACCCATTCTTTGAAGTCTTGGTTTTTGTTACATACATATATGAATGCGTAATATTAAAGCATGATCATTTTGAAGCTTATAGTTTAAGTCATCTGTTTCTGGCTTAAAACTTATTGGTATATGAACGATTACTGAATTATGTAAACCCAGTATAATTCAGAATACTATAAATAAGACTATTATCATTATATATATGTATATAAGATTTATAATTATATATATACATATCATAATTATATATATGTATATATATAAATATATATAATTATATAATCTGTATAAATATATGTATATGAATATATATATATATTATGTACATATACACATTTATATATATATATATATATATATATATATATATATATATATATATATATATGTTATAGACAGCATTCCGCCTTCGGTTAAAACACTATAACTGTTGACATTAATCAAGGCAAACTTTATTTTATAGGCACTTAATTTATCCCAAAACGTGTGTAAATAGCGTGTGGCGTTGAGGAAGAGTGCTAGCCTACTGGGGGCACAGGTGGATTTTCCACTGGCTAATAATCTCTTGACCAGCAATAATGTTCACTACTTACACTAATGATTGCGTACGTCTCAAACTCTGGTGTCCTTAAGTAGAATAATGAATAATTTCTAATATATATTTAACAGTATTATATATATATATATATATATATATATATATATATATATATATATATAAATATATATATATATATACTAGCAGAAGTACTCGTCGTTGACTGGGGTTAAAAACAACCTACAGAAAATGGACTGTGATTGATGAAAGTATGATAGGTTATGAAAAGGAGACGGTTGTAAAGAGATAGGTTTTGATACTCAAAAATTTTACCCTGGGCAAAATATGATGAAAGTAAAGATAATTTTCGCGAAAAAATATTTTTTATATCAACATTGTTTCCATTCGTAGCCAAGAGTGACCAACAAAATGATGTTTCCTTACAAAAAGAAAATGTTATATATATATAATAATATAAATATACAAGAAATACATGTGACCATAGTCAATAAAAGTAACTTTTATGGTAGAAAAGTTAATTGGTTTGTATTTTTAAGTATTTAGTAATTTTTTTTAATTCACGAACCGGTTTAAAAAATCAAAATGTCAGAGACTTTTAAATGGAGAGTCCCGTTTTCAATTTGAAGAAGGGCCACCTGAGCATTCTGTGTTAACAGTTTAAGAGTTCCGTCAACGTAAGGAATATTTATAAACATATTTTAATGTTTTCCGTTATTTTGTGCTTGAGGAATATTCGATTATAGCATGTGTAGTTTATATAAACATCAATTACAGTTTCTATTCGAGACCTAAACCGTTGGCAGGCACGTTTAAGATGGTCCTCATCGATATCCTGCATTACTCTGACTATGGATGCTTTCAGAGAACCTTTAGTGTTATGAGGATGTTTATTAACATCTCTCTCAACATCGCTCCACACATAATAATCAACGGATTAAGGTCTGGAGAGCTTGGAGGCCACAAATTGGGGGTAATGTGATCCTGAAAATTCTCTGCTAACAATTCTGGTGTCTTCTGAGCCTTATGTGCCGGTGCAGAGTCTTGTTGAAAGATGTAGAGCCTTCCATTTCTTACTCTATCAATCCTAGCTTCACAACAGTTCTATAGACTTCAATTCAGGTGTTCTTATGCTGTCAACTTCTCTCTCTCTCTCTCTCTCTCTCTCTCTCTCGTTTGCTTACTTTTTCTATTTCACGCAAAATTAATTGTGTTGTTAACTCATCGTATTACAGTCGACATGAACAGAAGGGTTGTTGGGGAGAGTTAATGATGGATGATGTAGAAACAAGGCGGGAGTTCAAGATGGTAGTTAGAAATAATAAAAGATTAGGAAGAGAGGTGGATAATTTTTTTTTAGATTTCTATAAAAATATGTCCTTCCGTTACTTTACCATATCAGTATCGTCTGTCAGTTACGCTTAAGTTTGAAATAGCAATTTTGTCAGTCTGTCACGCTTATGTTTAAAAGATTATTTTTGTCGGACTCGTATTCGCCTTTTAATCGCTAATGGCACAAATAAAAGTGGACGTGTCTTCAGATTAATCGTGTTTGTTGATGCTTTTTACGTTCAGCAACTGGAGCAATTGTGCCATTTTAGTCCTCTAATTCTTCGCGAACTTTGAAGACAAACGATCGGGCAACTTGTTCTGCCATTATTACAACTATTACATTCTGTCTTTTCATTTCCTGAGTTATATTATTATCTGCCATAATTAATTTTCCGAAAAAAAAAACAAAGTAAAAGATAAATAATAGATAAAAGAGATGAAATAAGTGATGTTCTCAAATTCCAGACGCACCCTGTATATATAGTAAATTAGAAAAATATATATGGCAATTAAGCTACACAGAATATTCCGCGTTTCATCCACACTAGGATTCGTCATACTTATATATATATATATATATATATATATATATATATATATATATATATATATATAAACACGTTGTTAGTTAAAGACAACAAACGTTCCGGTTATACAAAAACTACCCTGCCACATTGCCTTTCTATGCATAATACATAATCAAGTTCAATATTATTACTTGTACAATAAATCATAACTTGCCACCCTCGTTTGTCAGCAACCCAGAATAATACATCATGAAACCAAAGTCAAAATGTTAAAAGTATTTGCAGCTTTTATACATTAAAACGAAAAAACCTGCTCATAATCAAATCACATTCCAATCTAAACAAAAACATGTTGTTGCCCCCTAACCCAACCTGACCCAGCCCTATCCACAGAACTTGTCTTTGATTAAGACAAAAAATAGAAACAAAATGGTTACATTGAAAAAAAAATCGATAATTTTCAGTTGCCTTTTATAACGATGTAAAAGATAGATAGACAATCATAGATGCATATATCTGTAACAATCATTTTTTGTTGTTGTGAATTTGTATATATTCTAACAGGCTGACCGGCTTTGATGGGCCGTAAAATAAGCATAAATATTATATGTATATATATATATTTTTTTATATAGGCATCACCACTTATCAAGTCCAAGAGGCCACTCAAGGATAAGGGTTAGAGAGTGTACAGTAGACATTGGACAATATAGTAATCATTAGTAATGAAAATTTGGCAAATTTGATTAACTTATATAGAACGGCTCATCAAGAACTTATTTACGTTAGACTTGAACACAGCCATATTGTAGTCAGCCGGAAAGCAGAAAAACGGAAGACAATTCCACAGGCGTGCAGTTCTAAGAAAGAAGCTTTGTTCATGGAATCTGCGTTTAGGTTTAGGCACAGATAAAGAGTGGGGGGAATTATTGATAGTGTGTACAGCTAGACGAGTGTTTCTTGTGAAAGTTTGGCGAGGGGGGACCATAGACTGAATCTCAGTTGAACACCTTCCATGAAAATAACGATACATCAGAGACAAACTCGCAACATCTCTTCTGTGAGATAGAGGTTGCAAGGAAGAGAAAAGGACATCTCCTACGAGGCTACGAAGTCTATTTTCAACTCTATCAAAGCATTTTTATTAATACAGATTTCTTAATAATAATTATAAACGCAAATACCCGTAGTAGTAAACAAAACGTTAAATTCTATTAAAAATGAATTTAAAATAAAAGTCCGAAAGAGACTGAGACATGTGGATGCGAGTATTATGTTTTTCTAAGCAGTTAACTTGAAAAAGTTAAAAAAATAACTGAAAATGAGATCGACAGCAACACGTAAAGACAGAATGTTAAACACGACAAACATTAGGCAAGCTTAAAGCGATATTAAAAAAGGTTTTTCAAACCTACTCATTCTTAACATAAGGAAAATGAAATGCATGCGATTCGTAAAAGAGTTCATAATAAGACAAAAATCCAATGACCCCCCACCCACGTACAATTTTTTTTTTTAATTTGGACCAGTTAGCAGCTTTATCCCGGTTGAAAAACGACGAAAACATTATTCACATAGCTGAACACCTCAATATACCAAATGTCATGTGTGTAGATAAACCATTTGTTGAGTATATAGGTTGAGAAGTGTTTTTACACATATTGTCACTCATATATATATATATATATATATATATATATATATATATAAAAGAAAGAAAATTAAAACTGTAAGTCGAACTTTACAATCAAAATTTATTGTTCGACTGACTAGTCCAAAAAAAAATTTACAAAGCTCTTATTCCGCGGAATTTCACAGAATGCTATTCTTGTTATTCTACTCATTAGAGGACATAAAGAAATCAGTAAATTATATTTGTAGCAATGCTAGAATTTGCTAGTGAGGGCATTAAGTAAAACCGCAATTTATTGTAGTTATAAATGGGCAAATAAAAAAATGAAAAATATTGAATATGTAAAAACCTAATATAAAAACAAACCGCACATAATATATATATATATATATATATATATATATATATATATGTGTGTGTGTATGTGTGTGTTTGTGTGTGTGTGTGTGTGTGTATAGGGTTGGCTTACTTAAAAGTAGTCAAAAATGTAGTGGAGATGAGGAACATACTAGGAAGATGCCAAGCTCGTTAACACCGAAGAAAGAATGAACCATCTAATGTACATAGATGACCTGAAACTGTTTGTAAAAAGAAAGACATTACTAGAAACGTGGATAAACATGACCAGAATCTTAAGCCAGTATATCTGTATAGAATTCGGTATGGAAAAGTGCGCACTGCTGACTATAAAGAGAGGAAAACTGGAAGCAACAGAAGATATGGTGCTACTCAATCAAACAGAATTGTGGACACTAGGTGAACATGAGAGCTACAAATACTTGGCATGCTGAACGCAGACGCCATAAAAACAGCAGAAATTAAAGACAAAATTGGAAAGGAATACCTCAGAACGGAAAGAGAATTCTTCGAAACAAAACTATATAATAGAAATCTAATTAAAGGAATAAAAACGTGGCGAGTGTAACTAACAAGATATTCTAGACCGTTTATAAGTTGGGCCAAAGAAGAACTAAGCAATCTCGACCAGAAGACTAGTAAACTCGTGATGATGCACAATGCAGTATAGCCAAAGCATGATATTGACCGGCTACAGGTGAAATGGAAAGACGGAGGAAGGGGAGACGTCTTTATGTAAATAAAACGAAAAAAGAATGAGAACAATACATAATGCAGAACACATCAAATCGAGCACAAAGTTTCTCCAAGAAATCCGGCATCAAAAACCGTTAATATGTAACAAAGTCACATAAAAGCTAAGCTGGAACTACATTGGAAAGAAAAATATACCCATGGACACAATGAAACGGTTTATATTTATAATGAATAAGACATAGGATGTGTCTGTAAGATTTTTTTTATGAAATTAGAAACAGCTAGTCTGATTATCTTGAAATTTCACACATAAACATTTTCTGTGTGGATAAATGCGAACATAGTGGAGAACTAACTTCATCCTTTGCATATACAGGTGTTGAGTAAAATCCGAAAAGTATAAAAATTTAGCAATAAAACCACAAGTTGTGAATGTGGTGATCCAAGAGTTTACTTAGCATCAGTTGAAGTTATAGACTACTCTTTTAACATGTGGCCAATGGTGATAGAAACGACCCTATCAAGGGAAGCAGGTGATGAGTTAGAGCTTCGGGGATAATGTCCTGATCTATAGTTGCGAACACCTCCATGATATCAGTCGTCAAAAAGTTAACTGTGTAATGATTGTGTTTTTTAGTCTACGTCCTCATAAAAAGTAGTCAATTGTGGTGCAATCGAGTAAAGAAGATGGTCACAATTATAGCGACCAGTGGTGAATAACGTTGTTGAGTAGCCATTTTGGGTTATGTTGGTCTTGTGTGCACGAGTGCAGTGTATAAGGCGTTCAGTCGCGATCCAGGCCATCTAAGGCTTCACTGCGCGCGTCAGCACGTTTTAATATGCTTTAATTTTTGGTAAGTATCCTATTTTACTGCAATAATCTATACATAGTGTTAACGTAAGATATTTATTCATCTTCTTTGGACTTAATGGGTGAAGAGATAAGCACTATTTGCCCTCCAGAAATCATTTTTGATTGCCTGAAAGTATTATAAAAAAGCGTTACAACTCAGGAAAGGAAACTTATACCGTCTATACGAAACAGGATGTTACTTCTTGAGGATGTTCCTAGTAAATATAGTCGTAAGAAACAATGGATACCTCATATAAAGGTATCTGCAAATGTAATGTTCAGGCAAATGTTGGGCAATCGCCAATAACATCTCTGCTAAATCGGCACTGCTTCACTGCGTCTAATTCCAAGAAGTTTAAAAGTGTAGAAAACACAAAGATAAGCAAATGGCACATATTATACCTGGAATTTCCAAATGCTCACCAATTTGAACACTTACCTGGCTCAACGCTGCGTTAATCTCGTGATTTAAAGGACATCTCCGAGACAAAGTGATTCTGCCAAATATATACAGTAAATCATTTTGCTATTATATATATATATATATATATATATATATATATATATATATATATATATATATATATATATATATACTAGCAAAAGTACCCGTCCCTGACCGGGGTCAAAAACAGCTTACAAAAAAATGGACTCAGATTAATGTAAGTATGATAAGTTATGAAAAGGAAGGGCTGTAAAGAGATAGCTCCAAATTTGGAGGTATCAAACGAGGGCAAAATATGATGAAAGTAAAAATAAAATAGATAAACACCATAATTTATTATCAAGGCTCTGAAGCTACTCATGGATAAGAGTTGTCCTTATTTATACAAACATTTTCATATATACATATATATATATGCAATAAATTTAATATACAAGCTCTGTTCACTCATTGAGCACTCTTTGGTAGACACATGTTGTTTATTGGATGTACTTCTAGGAAACTAAACTCTACTGGCTAAATATATATATATATATATATATATATATATCAGTTCAGCCTGGCTTATTCGGGCCCTATGAACTGTTCATAGATTTATGTGCATATATATATGTATGTATGAAAATGTTTGACTCATGTCCAGGTAACATACAACTAAAATTTCAAGTCTTCAGACACAAGATTGGCGGAGGATTTTGGTAGAGTCTGAAAAGGACAACTCTTTCAACTTTGACTTCTTGGCAGCTTAATGCTCGCCCCAAAACTGATTAAAAAGCTGAATACCTTTTATGTAAAATATCAAGATACCACAAATGTCAAACCTTTTGAACTTTGACTTATTGACAGCCAAATTCTCGGCCTAAATTCAATTAAAAAGCTTGCCCTATGTCTGAATACACTTTATGTAAAATTTCAAATATTCAGAACAAAAATTGGCTGAGTAATTTAGTAGAGACCACAGAGGTCAATTTCTTTAACGTCGACCCCAGTTTTGACACCTTAACATTTCCTTTTTTTCGCTCAAATAAAATGAAAAGGTTTGAACTATTTGCCGAACAAAATGAAAAACAAAAAGTATAAAATAAAACAGACAAAAACCATAATATTGTAGTGCGAAAATATAAATGAATATGTGTCTCAATTTGTCCGCGAGATGTTCAACTAAAGAACGACTAATGGGCTCAGCGCGAAAGGACGTGACGAAAACGATAAATTTGTCTCCCGTTCATAAAGAGTAAAGAACCTTCAGGATGACATAAAAAGGAGATAATAAAATGGAATCCCAAGATATTACATTTAGATTGAAAATGATCAAGTTTTTGTACCAATGATCAAATCGTTGATCTTTGGCACTTTGACGGCAAGATTTCTGGCCGAAAACTGATTTAAAAGATTTTCACTAATCTCACTACTGCTTATCTCAAATCTCGAGTAGACTTAAAAATGTACTTTATAGTCTGATAGAGATATGTACATACACACAGACACATTCACTTTTATAGATATACTAGCCCGGGGTGACCGGCGTTGCCCGGGTATTTGGAGGTGTATGTTGAGCAAAAAAAGAAAAGCGGTCAATTTTTTAAAATTTTACCTCTATTATGACCCCTTAACATTTATTGTTTTGGGCTTAAATCAAGTTATTAAGTTAGGTCCATGTCCAAGGAAGCTATATTTAAAATTTCAAATGTTTAGACCCAAAATTGTCGGAGGACTTTGGTAGAGTTCTCAAAAATCAAATCGTTGAACTTTGACCCCTTAATCGACAAATTTGTTCCCGACAACCTATCACATCTATTCTCCGAAATCTCAGTACCCTGTATATCAAATTTCGAGTCAGTAGACTGAAAATTGAAAGAGTTATTGCGTAGGGAAATGTACACCCACAGGCACACACAGACAGATACACAGACAGACAGATACAAAGACACGTTCACTTATATATATAATTATATATATATATATATATATATTTATATATATATATAGATAGATAGATAAGCTTAGTTTAAAAAAATATTTTCCCTTACATCCGAGGTTATTTTTCTCGAGGGTTATGAAAACATCAAGTAAAAGCAATTCGGGAAATAAATATTTGCCGAACAAAATGAAAACCAGGAAAAATATAAAAATACAGATAAAAAAAAAAAAACAGGATACAGGAGTACGAAAATATACATGAATATTTGTCACAATGTGTCCGCGAGATGTTCAACTAAAGGACGACTAATGGGCTCAGCGCGAAAGAACGTGACGAAAACGATAAATTTGTCTCCCGTTTATAAAGAGTAAAGAAACTTCACGCTGACATAAAAAGGAGAAAATAAAATGGAATCCCAAGATGTTAAATTTACATTGCAAATGATCAAGTTTTTTTTTGTACGGTTGATCTTGATGGATAGAAGATTGTGTTTTCACTAATCAGTAATCGTCTTTACGCCGTCGTCAAAAATGTATCATAGAAAATACATGTAAACATCATCAACTAAATCTATGTTGATACGAGTATTTTTAAGCACCGGAAGATTACGATATATTACCAGTGCAGCACTTTTGAAGTTAATACTTAAAGTTTACGCATAAATTTATACTTTCGTATATTAATTTTATGTGAGTAAATGAAGTAGTTATATATATATATATATATATATATATATATATATATATATATATATATATATATATATATACTAACAGTTCACTCCGGCTTATTCGAGCCCTGTGAACTGTTCATAACTTTATGTGCTTATGTGTGTAAATATACATACACACATAAATATATACATATATATATATACATATATATATGTATATATATATATATATATATATATATACAAAGTTTGACTCATGTCCAGGTAACTTACATCTAAAATTATATATATATATATATATATATATACATATATATATATATATATATATATATATATATATACTGTTATATAAAAGTCACTTCGAGTGTGTGAATTCTTTTCTCGTATAACTCGAAACGGCCTTTTGCAAATTTCACACGCAAATAATTTATATTTCTGACATTGTTCTTATATATATTTTTCACAGAAATTAATCCGCTTCGTATCGAAAATCGAAAATACCCGATCTTAAATATAGTCTTCCTCTTACAGTTAAAGAAGAAGAATTTTTACATAGGAATATTTTACTTTACAACGGACGGCGTAATGTAAAATATTCCGATGTAAAAAAATTCTCTCCATGTAAAAGTTCTTCCCTTTCATATTTAACAGAAAAAGACTATGTTTAATATTATAAAGACCAAATAGCAGCTGACATGGTATTGTAAACAAACACAGACAGAATTTGATGCACTACATTATCTGTATGATTTTTATTATCATATATTTATTTTTTGCGTATTACACTACCGGGCAAATTGTTCCTCGTGATATATAAAGATAAACAGAGGATTAATTCTAAAATAATACATTCGGAAAGTGCATAAAAAAATATCATGTGTAAGGGTATAGTACGCCGGGTTGCTAGCTAATATATATATATATATATATATATATATATATATATATATATTCAGAAAGTGTGCGAGAATATATATATATATATATATATATATATATAATGATTTTCCGCAAGAGCCAAGAAAGCCAACAAACCGGAAGTCCAAGACTCGAGTTTCGCCCTCATTCGGGCTCATCAGTTAGAGCGCGAATATATCGAACACTTAATATGATAATAACGATAAACCATAGAGAGGCCCGCAACGTCTCTTCTGTGAGCAAGAGGTTGCAGGGAAGAGAAAAGAGCATCTCCCACTACGCTATAAAGTATATTTTGAATTCGGCCAAGGTAGGATAAGATCTTTCTAGTAGCTCCTGCCCAGATGTGGCAAAAGTACTCAATCCTTGGACGAATGAACTGTCGCATTATTGTATTAAACTATTTACAGACGATACAGTATGTGGTAATTATTGTATTCAGCTATGCCAATAAAATAAATCTCCTAGAATCTTGATCTTAAGAGTTTCACGCCCTGCTAAAATCTATGGACTCTCTATCTTATTATTGCTACTATGTGCATTCTCCGCAACTAAGTACCCTATTCCAGTCCGGTATTTATATCTGTAACGCACTTGTCATTAGTTTTTTTTTTTTTTTTGATATTTTAGTAACCTTTATTTTATTACATGATTTTTGTTTCTACTCCCAATACATGTGTAAGACCAGAAATAATCTATTCGCACATCTTCTTTTTTCCAACAAATTCTTTGGTAGACACGTGCGTTACTGCTAGTAAGCGATCAATAAACAGTAAACAGACGAAGTCGTTTTTACATACATGTGCTTCCGTTAGTCTTTCATTCGTAATATCGTCGTTTTTACATAAGTTGGTTGTAATCCTATTTGTGATTTTCCGTTAAATTGAAGACGAACCTAATCATGCATTGGAAACATAATATAACCTTGCTGCAATTTCAAATATTATATTTAGAGAGTTTACTCATTATGTGAGACACCGGCTAAATACTTTTTATTTAATTAATTTAGTCATAAGGTGGTCGATGGGCAGACAGGAACTCAGGGAAATATTCACTTAAATTCTCTTAATTTTTTGACCATATCGCTTCTTTCGTTTACAAGTAACAACTGTTCACAACTTTCTTCAATCTTTGAACAATCTATATCATATCAATACCTGGATGCCCGGTGTTGCCCGATCGTGCACCACGCTTAAACATGATATTTTAATTCATGTATTATTATAGAATACTTTATTGAATATTATAATTTACAAAGAACAATTTGGCCGGATGACTAATAATAATAATAATAATAATAATAATAATAATAATAATAATAATAATAATTCTGATTTCGTTTATCAACGTCTCTCTGGAAAGGGATGGGATTCAATTCCAGAGGATTTCCTTTAATCCCGGCTTCAAACTAGGAGCTTCAAAGATCAAGGGTTTTCCTAAGGATGTTGGTGGTACCTATAATTGCAGAGGTTTGAAGGCCGCCTAAAACATCGGGGACTTGTAGATTTTACAATTGTCCTTCCAGACGACTTGATACTACTCCGAGTGTACGCCTTATCTCCAAGGCCAATGGAGCATAATTGTTCCACTTCTAATTCTCCTTCTCTCTCACATTCCTGTCCCAGGGTACTGAGAAGTCTACAATCTGTTAGATTTTTGAGACCTTGTCAATGACGACCAAATCCGGACAATTATGTTCCAATTGCTTGGTCGTTATGACACTTTTGTCCCACCATACCTCTACCTTGCCATCCTCACTTGTTCTCACTTAATCAAGCACCTCCTCAAACCATTTTCCAGCACACTTCACCCCTACCCGCTTACACATCTTCCAATATATCCGGAGTCCCATACGATCGTGTCTTTTGCGGTACTCTCTCTGGGCCAGTCCACTACACCCTGCTGCAAGGTGCGCAATTGATTCTGAGGTCTTATCACAAATCCGGCATTCTGCAGCAATTCCCTCTCTTAGAACCACTTTTTTGAACAATCGTGTTTCTAATGCCTGCTCTTGTGCTGCACAAACAAAAGCTTCAGTACTCTTAGCCAGATACCCAGCTCTAAGTCCTTGCCATGATCTTTCGTCAGCCACTTCTGCTATATCCTGGAAGAACATTCCATGCATTTTCTTCCTAGCCAGTTCCTCTGCCCTTTCTCTATCCATACGTTTAACATAATCAGCGTTGGTCTTACATACCTCCACTTCATTGGCGACAATCTTAAGCATCCACTCCCCACTTCTAACCACACGTTCCTTCAACGACATCTCCTCGGTCCTAACACAATCTTTTACACTTTTCAATCCTTTCCCACCATCTTTCCTCTTTTGATACAGCCTTGCTACGCTACTTCGAATGTGAAATACACCAAACATTGCTAAAAATTTTCTTTTTTAGATATCCATGGCATGCAAATCCTTGTCAGACCATTCTAAAATTCCCGCGCTGTATCTCAAAATACTGACTGCCCATGCATTTACTGCTTTCATTAGATTTCCTCCATACAGCTTCGACTTTGCAAATAGTTTCACTCTTCTAAGATACTCCTTCCTGACTTTTTTTTTCATTTCTCTGTTCATGATGCCTACACCCTCCAGCACTCCTAAATACTCATATCCTGTATCTTCTATTTCTTTCATGATTTCTCCGTTTGGCAGCACTATTCCCTTCGAATGAACCTTTACTCTTCTTTTCATCACAAGCACCGCACATTTACTAATCCCAAACCCAAACTCCATCCCAATGTCTTCTGAGTATGTCCCCACAAGTTCTACCAGTCTCTTCATTTCCTTTTCATTTCTATCGAATATTTTCAAATCATCCATAAACAGTAGCTAGTTGAGGTGTCTGTCACCAGATTCAAAGTTATACCCCAGTTTTTCTCTCTTCAAGAGGATGCTCAGTGGCATTATTATCATTACAAAAAGAAGTGGCGATAACGAATCTCCTTGAAATATCCCACCTTTAATGCCAACCTGCCCCATCTCCTCTCTGTTTGCTGTCAGCACCCTATTCCATTGAGCCATACTTGTCCCCAAAAGCCCTACCACATTCTCAGCAAACTTCATCATCAATAGTATTTCACGTATCAATGAATGAGGAACCATATCATAAGCCTTTCTGTAATCGATCCATGCTACGATCAGATTTCTCTTCTTCTTCTTCGCATCCTGCATTACTGCTTTATCAATTAGTAGTTGCTCTTTAGTACCTCTCGAGCCTTTCCGGCACCCATTTTGTTCGTCAGGAAAAACACCATTACTCTCTAGATGTTCATAAATTTTCTCCGCAAATATTCCAGTCATCAGTTTCCACATAAATGGCAGACATGTAATTGGTCTATAATTATTGGCATCTGTTCCTTTTGCAGGATCTTTCCTAATCAGTGTTGTTCTTTTTCTTCTCAAGCCAATCAGGGACGTCTGCCGACTCTACAACCCTTTGCAGAGCAGTAGCTATAGGGGGATAAAGGCACGGGAACTGTTTAAACCAGAAGCCTATCACTCCATCTGGACCAGGTGCCTTCCAGTTCGTCATCCTTCGTATGCCAGCTTTAAGGTCATCGATGGTTATCTCAAAGTTCTTCATCTGCTGCATTTCTGATAGCCTTTCTCTGCCCTCTCCCAACAACAACAACAACAATAATAATAATAATAAT
>NC_136520.1:47234470-47374470 GCF_053919585.1 Euprymna scolopes
CATAGAAAAGTGTCACAGAAATATATGGAATGCTTCAGGCTGCTGGTATACAATCTTGCATGAATCGATCATCAGTTTTTGAGTGGCATAAGAAATTCAATAGAAGAAGAAAATCTGTGTAGAATAATGAGAAGGGTGGGAGTAGTTAGAATACCAGAGTTAATTGGCCAAATAAAGAATTTGATGGATAAGGAACGCTGTGTATTTAGAGAGACAATAAGCGCACAGTTTGATGTCAGTGTGGAACCTATAAAAAACGATTATTCGCGAGGAATTAAAAAGGCAGAACATTTGCGCGAATGCATCTGTCAACATTCCCATCCTTGTCAGAGACTTTTTGACCAAGGTAAGAAAGAAGGACGTGTTCATGATCAAAGTGGGCATCCAGACATTTCCGCACCCCCTCTCTAGTTCAGACTTTGCCCCCTGTTACTTTTGGTAATTCATTCAGCTCAAGAAGAAAAAAATCCTTACAGCCTGTCGCCATGAGACAGTCGTGGAGATGAAACAAGCTGTGACTGAGTTCATTGACACGCTCACACAAGAGGACTTCCATGGAGCTTTCAGGAAGTTGTTGGACCGTTACAGAAGTGCATTGCAGCCGGAGAAGATAACTTCAAAGGAAATTAAATTTAAAGTGTTCATACAGAAAACAAAAGTTTACAATTTTAAATGCCTGTACAAAGAAGTGTGGAAACTTTTGGAAAGTGCCTCGTAAATGATGATGTATATTTTCTGTTGTAGAGTGGGTATGAGCAGATACCAATAGGTACAAGTAAATGCCGAGGTTTGATGTCTTTTATTTCAGGAAATAGAAAAATCATAGAAAAATACAATAAATAAAATAATTTATATTCTACACACCAACTTTCTGATAAAAATGAACGCTAAGCGTATTCAACTCATCTATATAACTTTATTAGCTTTCTGACAGCAAAGTATTCGTTAGCAAATGTTATTGCCCCAAGCAATAATCATCTAATATAATCTGATATAATCTATTTTTTCGTTTTGCTTGCGTAATAATAGAAAATAACCAGGCATAGATGACGTGGCTTTCTTGTTTCTGTATAGAGTGAAAAATTATTTATTAATTTAATTAACGAGTTTTCTTTTTACTCCCCTTATCTATCTCTGTCTCGCTTTCGGTATGTTGTTCGTTCTCTCTGTCAGACCCACACGTCCACTCTCTCTCTCTCTCTCTCTCTCTCTCTCTCTCTCTTTTTTATTAATACTGCGGATTTTACAAGTTATGGGCCAGTTACATGTTCCCGTATTTGGTAAATTATGACTAGTAATAAAATGAAAGCATACTTCTTTGAGTTTCTTTTACAACTAAGTGTGGTGCTCGGCGTTGCCCGGATGTTTGACGGTATGTATTAGACAAAAAAAAAAACTTGCAGTAGGCAGGCAGGCTCGAACCCGTAGTGCGAAGGCAGTAAAGAATGTACAGGTGTGTGTAATGGTGTTGGTTGGGCAAGAAAAGAAACAGGTGGTAGTAAGCAGGCAGGCATACAGGCAGTCAGGTTCGAACCCGTACCGCGAAGGAGTTTAAGAAAGCGAACAAAAACAAGTGACGCGTAAGCGGCTGCGCCCATCGTCAAACCGGAAGTGACGTATGTTCAAATTAAGGCTAGAGAATCGAAAACAGGCGGTGACTTTCGAAAATGTCGGCGAAAAACGCAACCATTCCCTCTAGAAAACTGCCCAGTTGAAGCCGCAGGAAGTAATGTTGTGCATATTTTGGAAGTTGGTACTATTGTAGTGTTTCTTTTTTTATCAGGTAGTGACCACTTAACAAGCCAATCAGGGATAAAGGGTATTACATGTACATGCAGTATCGTAGTAATCGTTAGTATTGGAGATTTGATAAAGTCTATTACTTTAGTGGGCGATTCATCAGGAATTTCTTTATATTGAACTTGAAGACATCCAAGTTATAGTCAGGTGGGAAACAGGCAAACGGAAGAGAGTTCCACAGGCGTGCACTTCTAAGAAAGAAGATTTGTTCATGGAATCTACGTTTTGATTTAGGCACAGATAAAGAGAGGGAGAAATTACTGACAGTGGTTTCAGCTAGACGGGTGTTTTTCGTGAAATATTGGCGAGTAGCGGGACCAGAGATTGGAACTCGGACGAGCACTTGCTATGGAAATAACGATAAAACAAAGACAGGCTCGCAACGTCTCTCTGTGGGAGAGAGTTTGCAGGGAAAAGAAAAAGACATCCCCCACTAAGCCACGAAGTCTATTTTGTACTCTGTCAAGGCAGGATAGGCTGTTTTTAGCAGCTCCATCCCAGATGTGGCAACAGTACTCCATCTTTGGATGCGTTAAGAAATAACAGACGGAAAATCAGGGACCATAATGCAATGTATTGGTTGTCCTGTACTGTCTGCCTGAAGACACACCTCTTTCTTTTTTTCTTTCTCCTCTCTCTCACACACACACACACACACACACATACACACACACACATATATATATATATATATATATATATATATATATATATATATATATATTCCTGTTTTGACGTGTTATGCAGAATAATGTAATGCAATAAAACTACTGGATGCAAATCCAGTAATTATTGGTCTTAAAAAATATTATTTCATAAAGACAATCACAGCTAAACAAAGATTGTTCAGTATTCCAGATACAGCAACTAAATCATATTAGATCAATTTAAATTTTATCATAAGAACATAATGTAGTAGCTTAACTTAAATTTTTTGATGTGAACATCATACATATGATTTATATATTCATATGTATTCATGATGTGAACATCATATACTTCATTTAGTCACATTAATTAATATACGAAAGTATATATTTATGCGTAAACTTTAAGTATTTACTTCAATATTGTTCAATACGTATGTAGAGCTAGGTAGTAAGTTATAAAATATATATGTCGATTAAGCTACACAGAATATTCCCCGTTTCATCCACACTACCATTCCTCATGCCTGAGGAATCCTAGCTTGTTGTTCGGTACCGTCAGTTTCAACCTTGATACGGATCAGTATCGGCTGAAGAGAGCTTTATATGGGTGTGTAAATCGGTTAATACTTATCAATTTGAAATCGATGGTACCGATGACTTATCTCATCTTAGCTTTCTGTAAATAAAACGCACACACATACATATATATATACATGTATAAATATATATATATATATATATATATATATAAATATATGTATATATTTGTACATATGACAGCAAGTACATTATTCAAGCATGTCTGATTCTTTTTTCCAATTTTTTGGATATCTTTTCCATTCGCTGAGCGTTTTTTTATTTCAGCTGGTTAATGTATATAATGGAACCCAATATATATATATATATATATATATATATATACTTGTGTGTGTGCATAATATATATATATATATATATATATAATGTGTGTATGTGTGTATGTGTGTATGTGCGTGTGTAGTGTGTGTCCTTGTCGATCTATACATATTTATCTATTTATAAACGCTAGCATGGTTTCTTACACATTCTTTATGTTTAGTTACACTTATTCTAGTTGCTTTTATGAGCTTTACGCTACTCCATTTTTTCAAGCTATTTCCCCACAGTCTGTTGATTACATTAGCATCTCGAGAAGATTGGATACCACAATCAATACTCATATACACCACCTATCTTTCTACGAGATAAACGAGGTTATGTTAAACTGATATCCGATTGTGTGGTTTGCCGGTGATTAAATAGCACACCCCAGGAGTGTAGGTACATACCATTATTTCGTGTCAGTTTCTTCCTTTCTCTTTCTTTCTCTACCTCTTGCGCTCTTTCTCTTTCCCTCTTCTTATATACCGTCCTGATATATATATATATATATATATATATATATATATATATATATATATATATATATATGTATAAGAGCAAGTATTTAATAAAACATCTTAAAAAAACTTGGAAAAAGAGTTTAAACCATATTTAATTTGAAAAGGAAACACTAAATAAGTGGATAGTCATTTATTCGCAGATAATACATAATAAATTCTTTTCTTTCTCATAAGAGGGTAGGATTTAGCAAAATGCGGTATCGGATTTTGCTTGCAAAAGTATTTGATGAAACTAAAAGTAAGTCGTAGATCTTACTTAATATCAAAAAGTGAAGCAGAGGGAATAGGGTGAAGAAAAAAGTTATTTCACGTGAATGGATAGTCAGGTGAAGGGTAACGTATGAAATGACAGTAACACCCAAAAATTCAACACCCAAGAAAGTTGGTAAAATTACTATTCGCTCAAGTAAAATCCAAGGGAATCGCCTAATTGGGAGATGGTCCGAAAAAATTCAAAAGGGAGAAATATGTGTAATAATTCACAAATAGGTACAAGGGAGATGGAATATTATTGTGCGTAAAAAAAAAAAATTGAAGAAATTTTAAAGTCGACTGCCGAGCCAAGGCTAAATTAAGAAAAATGAGTGAAGTAGGAAAAATTGAATGGTGATTGAATTAATTTTAACATAGAAAAGCCAATGTCAAAATGACCCAGACAAGATGACGTTCAAATGCGCTAAAATGTAGAACAAAAAAGAGTCAACTGAAATGTACAAGTTATTTATTAAGGATGAAATTATCAGAAGGAGTTATAAAAAGACACCAAATGAAATGAGAAGAAAAATAATATAAATAGATACACATGTATATAAACGTATACATACATGCACACATATGAATACATACAATTAGATATATACATATATATATACACACACAACAAACAAATTCACCCACCCACACACACACACACTCATACATATAAGTAAATAGATGAATAAATAAATAAATAAATAGTTAAAAAACTTAAAAGGGAGAGGGTGGCCAGTATCTGCAAATTCCGGATAAAGCAAGTAAGTATGTAAGTAAATGCATATAGTAAGATATAAGTAAATATCCATGCAGGATATGAAGGTGTAGGTAGATTAATATATTTGATAGATAGGAATATTTAGACACTAAGACGGAAATTGCGGCCAAACAAAGAAGTAATATAGAATTACAATAAAAATTTATTAAGTTATAAAGTATTAAGAATGTATGTAGAAAAAACTATAATGTTATAGAAAAATATATATATCTGAAAGGTTAAATGAATAGCTATGTAATTATAAATATACCATAATTAAATTTGGACTAATGTTTACAGAAAGAGATGAGTTCGTTTTTAGAGTTTATTATATTGCTATTTTGAGGGGAAGTAATTACAGTTATAGCTTCGGTTG
This sequence comes from Euprymna scolopes, assembly GCF_053919585.1. Classification (NCBI taxonomy): domain Eukaryota; kingdom Metazoa; phylum Mollusca; class Cephalopoda; order Sepiida; family Sepiolidae; genus Euprymna; species Euprymna scolopes. The sequence goes on from NC_136520.1 coordinate 47,239,727, forward strand.
TGTAAAGGCGACATGACTTAGAGCCTGGATATAAGACTTAACCTTTTTTTAGGATAGTCCATTTTATTGAGAGGGGGCTATTGTTAGAATTAAGTTTTTTTTAAATTAAAGTGGTTAGATAAGTTCCGTGGTTATTATAGAATTTTGGTTGTTAAAGAAGGAAATGTGGTATGATATTCTTTTCTTAATTAATGTTGAAGTAACGCCGATATATGTATGTACTTTATAAAAAGCTCGAGGTCTGAAATTAATATTAATTTGCTCATTTGTATAAAGAAAATAGTTTGAATTTTGTTCATTGTGTTGAAAAAAGGATGGGACAATGAGTGTACGAGGATTGTTTTGGAGGGAATAATGAGCGTTGTTAGTGTTAGGATGGCTGTTAGGAGAAATATTATTATTCTCATAAATATTATTATTAAACATTTGGTAACTAAAAACAGCCATATGTTTCAGTTAATGAGACTTCGTCAGGTGACCCTAAAGTATTCGATGCTATAGAAAAAAAGAAAAAAGCGAGCTGATGATCAATGCAATTCCATGAACCATGTATAAGAAAATTGTATTTTCCTTTTAAATAAATAGAAAAACGTTTTTGACTACGAATATTAATACACACAAAAATATAAGGAGTATATATATATATATATATATATATATATATATATATATATATACACTCCTTATATTTTATACGTTTATATATAATACTAAAATTCTGAAAATTGCTTGTCACAATGTCGCCGTCTCAAATGTAAACATGACATCATTTCTAGCAAACGAAGTCGAAAAATATTTTTGATAAATTTATTTTTATGGTATTACTACAAAGTAAGGTGTAGTAAACACTAGGTATAATAGTACTCTGGATGCAGTTAATTATAGTTAGTGCTTTTTAATTATATTTAGTGCTTTTAGTAAGGCTTTGCTTGCTCTTGTTTTGTTTTTTCACTTATCGTTCTAGAGTGAAATGAACAAAATTGTTTTAATTAATTTTTTCTGTTGACGTCTCATTACTTACAGACGTTCTTAATATCTTGGATAAGCCCATAATCGAAAGTGCTATATATACTTGATAGAAATCGTAGTATCCTTAAAGTTATATTGTTTCACTGTTCATACAAAAAGGGGTTTCTTTCCTTAAAAGTAAAATCTTCTATTTTTTTGTAGATGTGCTACCATATTTTACATACAATTACGTAGCTTCATACGTTATCACTTTTCACACACATTTGTGTTTGCATAAGAGTCGGCCCAACCTTGACGGAGTTAATAAGGAATGAATTACCACACACACACACACACACACACACACACACACACACACACACACACACACACACACACACACACACTGATAGGCTTAGTGCGTTTTATATAATAGTAGAAGTAAAAAAGGTTGATTACGTATGTATAAACGTTTCTTTAAATGTTTCTGAAAAGGTTATGTGTAAATATTATTATTATTATTATTATTATTATTAATAATAATAATAATAATAATAATAATAATATATATATATAATTTGTTTTTACATAAGTAGTAATGTCTTTCTACACAGTGATGTGCATGTTTCGGTTTTCTAGTATTTAGTTTTTAGAGACCTGCTCAGTCAATCATGCTTATATGAACGCGAAGTTTGTAATAAAATATCAAAAGGTCATCTTTCAGTAAAAAGCTGTTGGGAAAGGCAAAACGTACAAGGTCCGTTCAATAAGTTTCCATTTTATTATGCATTTTATCCATTTCTTTACAGTAATACTTCGCCGTAATTTTTTTGCCTACATTCGAAAATATGTAATAGATGAGACCGGTCACAAACCAGCAAACAGCATAACCTTGTTTTGTGCAAGTCTAGTTTCAAAGAGTGGCGTGGAGCTTCGTCAGCATCTAACCACTAAGCTGTGCATCGTCAGTTGCCGTAACGAACACGCTTTTCATCGCAAAGGAGTACAAATAATTATTAAACGTTTTCATTATTCCGTAGATTTTTAATTAATGGTTCATCTCAGTAAGCCAGAGGCTCCTATAACGACCGGTATAATGTTTGTTTCTTTCAGAGACCAAGTCGTTTTTATATCATTTTTTAGGTCCTGATAATTTTTGTATCTTTTTCCGTTCAGCTCTCTTAAGGCCAACATCATTTGGGACTGTGACATCGACAATGGCTTGTTCGATATTACAATTATGTTCGTACGTACGGTATCACCCTTTACCCCCCCCGACACATTTATGCTTTTACGTACGTTATCACCTTTTACCAACCTTCTATAAATATATGTCGAATATCACTTTCACAAACATTTATGTTCGTACGTACGTTATCATATCCCACACACACTTATACTTCTACGTACGTTATAACTTTTTATCCACCTTCCATATATTTATGTAGAATATCACTTTCACAAACATTTGAAGGCCGTCGATGCTATGTCATAAGGCCCTACTTCACAAGATTTCCAGCTACGGTATCACTGGAAATATTTTTTCAATCATTAAATCATTTCTCTCAGATAGGTTCATAAGAGTAGCTGTTGATGGGTAGAAATCAGAGGCCCACAGTATTAATGCTGGAGTCCCTCAGGGGTCAATCCTGGGCCCAACTCTCTTCCTGATCTACATCAATGTTCTCCCAAAACACATAAACCGTTCGTTGATATCTATGCTGATGACACGACAATCTATGGCAACACATCAAAGGCTGTAAATGACAAAGTTCTCTCTAATTCTCTCTCCTCTGATCTTGAGCACGTGGTACAGTCGGGGAAGAGGTGGTTGGTCACTTTTAATTCATCCAAAAGCAAGATTCTATCTTTTCATCATCAACGCTCTGATCCCCATCTGGCATCAATTGAAATGGATGGCTCTCGTCTTGGGGAGGCTCCATGTTTTGACAAACTTCTGGGTTTGACCTTTAACTCCTGATCTGAAATGGAAAAGTTGCCAAGGACGCTGAGAAAACGGTGGGATCCTTCTACCGCTCCAGAAGATATCTCACTACTGATGCAATTCTCTATCTGTATAAAAGCGTGGCTACCGTAATATTATGGCCTAGCCACGACTATAATTTAGTCTGGTGACGTCATGAACATCGGTCTGTTGAAATGTGGTCACGTGTCTAATGACGAAACCGGAAGTTAGTTTTAAGTTTTGGAGGGTTAAATAAATTTAAACATGCCGTCGAGATGTATAGTTCCAAAATGCCGAGGTAACTACGAAAATGGACCAAAAGTTAGCGTGTTTTCATTCCCCCCCCAAGGAAATAATTTATTAATGCAATAAATAGAAAAGATTTTACTCCATTTACATATACCAGAGAGAGTGTTAAAATGTTTGAGATATAAAAAAAACAAAAAAAAACGCGCCTTTTTATTTTTATTTATTTATTTTTTTAGAACATATTTTAAATGTTGTGTCTGTATCAATAACAACACGAACGCAGAAAGTAAAGGTAAAACAAATATATTAAGACGAAAAGATAATACATATTTACAAAGGTGCAGTTGTACTGCAGTCGGAGGATTGTCCGGTAGAGGACGTGTTAAAGTCTTTCATGGAGCAAAGCAACCGGCACATACGTCTTGCCTATCCGGCGTTCGAACACAGCTCCCTCATCTTGCTGACTTGATACTTTTATCTATATCTTTTCACCCACGTATGCTAATTAGTTGGCGTCTCTACAACACCCCCTCCCAAGATTTGAAGTCGTGTAGATTTCAATATCTTTTCCTTTTGGGGTTCATTATCATTGGGTCTATAGTAGGCACCGCCAAAACTGGGGGGGGGCAGGTCAGTACTTTTTGACGGACCGTCTTTTTAAAAATCTACCAAAAATCAGGTAATTATCCGATCAATACGAAATTTTCAGCGATTATTAGGAGAAGAATGAACTTTATAACAGTGTACTTATTTTTCATAAACGATATTTATATATATATATTTTTTTGCTTACAAACCCCCCCCTTGTTTTAAAGTGGGAACAAATATGCTTAAAATAATCATCTGAAACTGAAATCAACATATTGTGTTGTTGTAAGGGACAGAATTATAGATTAAAAAAAAAATTGTTTGCATACCTTATTTTGACGTCTGAATATCAGAACTTCGATTGTGTTTAATTATCCCGCTTTTGAGTTTTGAAGTGTGAAATTCGGTGAATATGTTAAGTAAAATAATTAATTTAAGTTAAGCAAAACAAAAAAAAAAAATTTTAATATTTATACGAAAAAAGCTATTTTAAAATTTTTGATAAATAAATTAACAATTTTTTTTTAGCGAGCCGAATAATGCATGACCATTATTAAACAGGGCATGCTTTGAATAATCGATACCAAAAAAAAAAAATTCGATAAATATTGTGCCCTTTGTGTTAAAAATAGCATCATTTTTTTCGATCCCGTTTGAAAACGTTTGCCGCCTTTCGACTACGGTGGACCAAACGCGCTGAAATAATTGTTTTTTATTCTGCTTTAAATTGCCCCCCCCATTTTGGGGAGCCTGGCCCCCACACACATACACATTAAAAACCAAACTCATACAAATGGTCACCCATCTGGTACTGGCCAGCCTCAGCTTAATAATACATTGAAATTTTCGTCACTGAAAAATAAGTTTTTTTGGCCTGTTTGGTCTTCCATAGTTTTCTTATCATCAAAAGAAAACGTAAACAGAGTCGATCTGAACTCTACGTCGACGCGAAATATTTGGTTACCTATATGAATAAGTGGAATTATTTAAAATTCAGGTACTTATATTATAATATTTTGGCATATTCTCTTAGAAAATCATCCTAAATCTTAGTTAGACAATAAATAAATAAATTAATTATTTCAAAAACCCTTTTTTTTTAATATTTAAGTACGTTTTTTGTGCAAGACAAAAAATGTCAATTGTTAACTTTTTGGGAAAATTTAACATTTAAAATTTAATTAAAAATAGTAGAAAAAGTTTTACATTATTCTGTTTTCTATATGATAAAATTCAGGGTTTTATCTTTCTGGAAAAAAAAAGTTACTCAGAAATAATGGATTTTAATAAATGTAATTTAGTTTTAAAAAACAACAACAACAACTTGATTTTGCGGCCATTTTTGGCGGTGCCTAGTCTATAGCATTTCTTTTCCTTCCCGATCTCTTCGGTTCGGACATGGTCTGTGGTGATTCAATATTAAACGTGTCGTATACTATATCAATTGGATATTCCTGTTCCTCAGGTCTGTCCTGTTCGTTCCGTTTTTTCTTAAATACTGGTGTTCCATCCTTTTTTAGCTCGAACGAAGCTTTAAATTTATTACATCTTCCCAGTCCCATAGTAAGTATTTCTGGGAATTCGTTATTTAGTTCATTTTAAATATTTTCTGACGTTGTGGTGCAGCTGATTATTTTTTTACAAAAAGCGTTCATCGGTTTATCCCAAAGTTTGAATTTTTCAATAAAATCTGTTCCCAATAAATTCTCGTTTTCTTTAATTACGAAGATTTTCAATTTCTTCGTCGTGCCATTTAAATTAATGGGCAGGACGACTTCTCCTTCGAATTTGATTTCGTCTTCTGTCACCGTTCTAGTACCCTTACTTTATGATTGAACCGGACTTGGCTGTTAGAGTATTCTGTAGTGATGTGGAAATGAGTGCTATAGGGGAGTATAGAATTCCTAAACATGTAACTGAGGAAAATACTCTGCAGATTTTGATGGAAAACATGAAAAAATGGACATCGAAGAACAGGAAATGAAAACTTCTAATATAAGTTCTTTATTAAAATTAATCTTATCATTTTTGCTATTAGTGCAAGATGAATCATTTAAATATTTTAATGCCATAAAGTTCATATATGAACGAATTAACATAATGACAATGAATCAGGTTAATTATTTGAGTGAAATGATGATATTTTCTTCCTTATAATATAACTGCCCCCTAGAGGGCACAGACTGTTAAGAGACACTAAAAACGTACTTTTACTATGCTATTCAACCATTCGAAGATTAACCTTATCAACTTCTATAAATCCTGTCATTGAACAACACGATAACAATTTTCTCATGTATATTAAAAGTAAGTTCAAGTTACTAATGCAGAATGACATCACAGTATCTTTACTTGTTGATGAAATACATCTCAAACCTTATCTTGATTATAAAGGTGGTAATATTGTTGGCTTAGCGAACAACAGCAATAGACCTGGCACAAGAGCATTTGCTTTTATGCTTAGCAGTGTATTCTCACAATATAAGGATGTTGTGCCTGTTATGCCAACTAAATGTCTTCTAGCTGAGAACTTATTTGACATAATTAAACGTGCAATAATTGGTTTAGAAGATATAGGATTAAAGGTATTATCTGTTATAACAGATAATAATGCAATAGATAAAAAAATCCATGTATTTCTTTTGTAGCCCATCAAAGTTTTAAATTATATATCCCCATCCAGTTAGAACGTCTATCCCTTTTTTCTTCTTATTCGACTCACTGCATTAGAAGCAATTGACTTGACCAAAAAGATGAGGGTAAATGCATGATGTTCCCAAAGTTTTGTTATAATGGAAATCATGAATTAGATAACATCCAAAGTGCTCCATTTTCTAGTTTACATAAACGTTTTGCCCTAGAATCTCAATCACTTGTTTTTGCAAATTTTCAACGAATATACTATTTAAGGTTTGCTAACCTTAGAAAAACAGGAATGCTTGCCAAATTATGCAGAAATCGCAGAATACATTCAAATATTTTATATTTGGTGGACAATACTGAATGTGAAAACACCATATAAAGGTTGTCGACTTCGTAATAAATATGTTATCTACTTACATTAACTAGTGATAATTATAGTTTCCTAAATGTGTTCTGTAACTGGTTAGAAAGTTGGAATATCATTCCTAGAAGAACTTATGAGTTAACAAAGGAAACATATACTGCTTTGCACCATACTACTTACGCAATTGACTAAATATTGTATAAATGTACTGAACATGGTGTATATATTACCAGGAAAGTTTCAGACAGATAACGCGAGTTTCAGACAGATAACGCGAGTTTTGCCAGTATCGACAACTTAGTGGAGATCAGTATAATATATCGATACGTCAGGTGTATGAATGTGAAAAAAAAACTCAGAATGTTGTCAGTTTTAAAATTGAGCTTACCAATTAATAATCGAACTATTGAATTAAAATTTAAAAGAAACTAACTGGGATGAAATGACAAGGGAGCAAGAGATAAATGTTTATAAATTTAACATAGATGTAACAAAAGATGATGTTAATCAATGCAAGGAAGTACTTCCTGTTATATTATACTTAGCAGGTTTTTGGTGTCATGCAGTTTTCCAAAAATTGAAATTCAATAGCTGCAAAAATTTAATATCTGGGAGAGAGGCTGTTGAAGAAATAGCTGAATTAAACAGCTACTCTCAGGGTATTAACAGAGGTTTTCTGCTATACCCAACTGATATAACTAATAATTTTGTCTTATATAATTATATAGTTATAAACAAACTTACAAAATGCGATTCCTTTTTACATTCGATTCATCAGAGAAAATTAGCCATGTACATAACTTTAAATATTTTGGCTGATCAAAATCGATTATTTCATGTTGATTCTTGTGACGAGGGTCACACTATTCAGCAAATTGAAAAAAATGCTGATATGGAGTTCATCGAATACCCTTATAAACAATTTTTGTCGCAAAGAGAATGACAATATTAGTAAAAAAAATATCAGAAAATGAAAAATTAAAACTTTTAATTAAATTCTACAACAGATTTTTGAAAAAGTTTAATATTCAATGTTTGAAATATTTCTGCCTTAGTAACTTTGTTTATACTAACATTGTTTGAATTTAATTTTAACTTATTGTTTGTTATTCAGTTAAACTATTTGTGAGTTATTCAGTTAAACTAATTTATTGTTCGTTAGTCAGTTAAACTAATTTATTGTTTGTTTTTCAGTTAAACTAATTTATTGTTCGTATTTCAGTTAAACTAATTTCTCGTGTGTTTTTCAGTTTTTTTTATTTAAAAAATATTTATTCTTCATTTTATTTATTTCTATTGAATAAACTTCAGTTTCATACAAATCAAATCGTATTCCTTTTTTTTTAACATTTTAACAACTTTTCTCCCTTTCAATTCGTTTTTTTATTATAAATATTTGATGAGTTTCAGTACAAAGTATCATGTTTATCTTTTTTAATCCAATTTTGAAGTTTTCTAACGCTTTCTGTAAAAAGTGTCTGCTCATTATCTTGCTTGCTAGGAGCTATGGCGATGACGTCATTTTTCAGCTGACAAGCCATCTATGACGATGGTCACGATAAAAGCATAGTACGTCCAAGGATGGAGTACTGTTGCCACATCTGGGAAGGAGCTGCTAAAAACAGCCTATCTTGCCTTGACAGAGTACAAAATAGACTTAGTAGCTTAGTGGGGGATGCCCTTTTCTCTTTCCTGCAGCCTCTCCCTCTCACAGAAGAGACGTTGCGAGCCTGTCTTTGTTTATTTCCATGGAAAGTGCTCGTCTGAGCTCCAATCTCTCGTCCCCCTGGCCAATTTTTCACGAGAAACACCAGTCTGGCTGAAGCTACTGTCAATAATTCCCCCACTCTTTACCTGTGCCTAAATCCAAACGTAGATTCCATGAGCAGAGCTTCTTTCTCAGAAGTGCACGACTGTGGAACTCTCTTCCTTTTGAATGTTTCCCACCTCACTACAACTTGGATGTCTTCAAGTCCAACATAAACAAATTCCTGACAAACCGCCCCCTTAAGTAAGACACTATTCAAATCTCCAATACTAATGATTACTACAATACTATCTCATTGATTACTGTACACGCAATAACCCTTATCCCCTAGTGGCCTACGGGCCTTGATAAGTGGTGACCTCCATATAAAAAAAACACATTTATATTCGTACGTACAATATCACATCCTACACACATTTATGGTTCTACGTACGTTATCACCTTTTACCAACCTTCTATACATATATGTCGAATATCACTTTCACAAACATTTATGTTCGTACGTACCATATTACTTTTCACACACATACGATGATACGTACATAATTGTACTTCGTTATCACCTTTCATAAATGTCTTTTCGTATGTATGTTACACCCTTCCAACACACTTATTCTAGTAACTATTTACTCACATCTAGCACACATTTATATATGTACATACGTTATCACATTTCAGAAAGTTGTGTATATATGCACGTTATCGAGTTTAACACAAATTAGTGTACCTGATTATTAGAACTAGGATAACAGCATATTCTTTTTATTTGTTTGGACTTCTGCGTGTGTATCCATTGATATGTTATATGATTTTATACTGAGTAATGTGGTTCTCGGTTGATTAATTCTATCTTACTGTGTCGGATATATGCTCGAGAGTCAAATAAATGAAAAATAATCTTCTGTTGTCATAGAGCTAGTCATTATCTTTCACATACAGTTAGGTTTTTACGTACGTTCTCACCTTTCAACAACATTACTCTATATATTAACACGATTGTGTGTGTGTTATTTTCTGTGCCACGCTTACATCCGGGTCGTTTAATTGTTATGCACTTCCATTTCTTGTCTTAAATAATTTTACCAAGAATTCTTCATAAGTTTTAGTTTCGGTTTCGATTATAGCTGGTGGCACTCAAGTCATTTATATTTTTTTATAAATAATTTTACTAAGAATTCTTCATAATTTTGGTTTCGATTATACCTGATAACACTCAAGTCATCTATTTTTTAATAAATTTTTTTACTAATAATTCATCATAAGTTTTGGTTTCCGTTTAAAATATAGCAAATTGCATTCCAATAATCTATTTTTTAAAAGTAATTTTATTAAGAGTCTTCATAAGTCTTAATTTCGGTTTCGATTTCAGCTGATGGCACCTTAGTAATCTTTTTTTTTAAATAAATTATTCCAAAGTTTTGGTTTCGGAAACGATTATAGCTGAGGGAACTTATATATATATATATATATATATATATATATATATATATATATATATATATATATATATATATATATAAAGAAATTCTCTGTATGACCTGGGTTCATCAGCTTGAATCGAAACCTAATCCCAAACTTATATATATATATATATATATATATATATATATATACATATATATATATATATATATATATATATATATATATATAAGTTTGGGATTCGATTTTGATTCAAGTTGATGAACCGAAGTCATGTCTATATATATATATATATATATATATATATATATATATATATATATATATATATATATATATATATTTTTTTTTTTTTAATCGCAACTTTATAATATATAAAAATCGATAGAACATTAACTCTATGATATTATATACGAAATCTGCCTGAATTAAAATATCATATTTAAGCGTACCATATGACCGGGCTACGCCGGGCCTCCCTGATAGCTTAGATTAATATTTTTGCAGTGTTAACAAAAGAGCTACAATAATACAAGAGCCTCTACATTTAGGCTGAATATCTACAGAATGCCAACATCAATATATTACATATGAATGAGTCCCTTGTGGAATTTCCACTGGTCTTGGTAGTTTTTAGGAATACGTTTTCTCATTTCACACGCATTTTTATTTGTTCGTTGGTTACAACATCACGCGCATTTCTGTTCGTACGGACGTTGTAATCTTTTCACACATATTATGTTTAGACGTAATTTATCATCGTTCACAAAGATTCTTGACCTATCTTCTCACCTATCAGTAACATTTCTTGTCGTTCGAACATTTTTTTTTTTATCTTTCACACCCCTTTATGTTCGTACATAAGTTATAAGATTTCAGACGAATATTATGTTTGTACATCGGTTTTCACCTTTAATATACATACATGTTTGTACGTAGTCTATTATCTTTCACGCACATTTATCTTTGAATATGCATTGTTTCTTTCCATGCATTCATTTTCGTACATACGTTATAGTCTTTAGCCCATTTATATTCGTACGTATATTTGTTTTACTTTTTACACACATTTTACACACATTTACACACATTTATGCTAATACATACAAAGTGCATTAAACATATTTCAATTCTTTTTTTTTTCGTATAGGTACTTTTATTTATAGGACATATAATCCCCATCTAAAGTAATCTCCTCCGGCTGCAATGCACTCGCCGTACCGTTCTAGATGACAGTGGTCTTTTGTGAGCGTGTCAATGACCTTTCTTACAGCTTCTGCTATATCCCCAATTATCTCATAATGATAATCTTTTAGGGTTTCCTTGAGCTTAGTGATCTCCTCCGGCTGCAATAACTAAAAGTCAGAGTGAGCAAGGTCTGAACTATAGGGACTTGATGAACTGTTTTGGTGCCCATCTTGTTCGAATAGTCTGCGATCTTCTTTGAGCACTCTTTGGGACAAGCTTCGTACAAATCTTTCGCATCTTCGGTTGTCCGCACATAATTATGTACACAGTTCTCACATTGACATCAAACTTTATTAAAATTGTCTCTATAGACAGATGACGGTTCTTAACCATGAAATTCTTTATTCAGCCAATCAACTCTAGTGTTCTGACTTCTTTACCCCTCCCACGCCTACTACCATCACTCACGGACTCCCTGCTGTTGATGAATAACTTATAACACTAAAAAACTGATGACCAAAAACAACGTTGCCAAAAGCAGTATGAAGCATTCCAGATGTTTCTTTGGCATTTTTTAAAAAGTTTAAAACAGAATCCTACTGCATATCCTTCTTCAAAAATGTCCTCACGCCCATATTGCATTTTTGAAATTCACCATCTGTGAGAGTCAGGCTTATGTAGGGTGTATTTTAATTCCTGCGGAGCTGTTCCCTTGAAATTGAAATCATAAAAATTGGTCAGCCATCTCATAAGATGTATAGCAATAACATACTGAATTTTCACGAGTCTACAACAATTTAAAAGTACTTTACAAAAGAAAAAGTTACTGAAACTTAATGAAGGGACCTTGTACGTTTTGCCTTTTATGCACACACATTGCCCTTTCAGAAACATTTTAAATAGGTTTTGTATTGGAATAACTTAAATAAGTATCGATAATCAATAATCGAAAAAAATCGATGAAATAAGAAAAAGGCAATTCGACCAAAGCTTATATCTTATGCAACATTGCATCAAAAGTGCCTTTGATAAGTTGTTTTACCACACAAGCAGACAGGCCTGGCATGTAACATCAGCAGTAGGTTCTTAGATATAATTGAGGTGCGTGCTAAATGAATGTTTCTATTTAGAGCACAATTGAAGCATAATACTTGACTTTTGTATTTTAAACTTCAAGTCAAGCCATCACATAAAAAATATGTCATAAAATCGAAATTAGGTTCTTTTGAGAGCAATGTAGACTATAATATATTGTAGACTTAGTCACTGCGGCGAGGCATGTGAATCTTTCTCCCGGTTCACCGCGATGGGTTCTCAATTAGGGAAATAAATTAATCGATTTCATTAAAAAATATTGACTGATTTCACAGATTTCGATGCCAATACAAATATAGAAACTTTCTATGCCTCTCGAGGTAACTTAATCCAAAATATAATAATATACATTGCACTGTAGAGAACCTAACGTTTATTTATGAAATTATTTTATGTAATGGCTTGTATTAAAGTTTAAAATGCAAAATAAGCCATCATGCTTTAATCATGGTCCAAGCAGAAACATTCATTTCTAACATTCCCCTGTCATATCCAAAAAAAAAAACTATTATTACTTTTATATGTCAGGCACTTCGATATTTACCTTCGTGGTAATAAAACTTATAAAATATACTTGTGATGTCAGGTTCTGTAAGGAGTTCAAGTTGGTGCAAATAGCACGCCCCTCGATTAATTGGATTACGTCGATCATCGATACTTACGGAAAACATTCCACTACAAAACCTATCTAAGAACACTGCCATAAATAACATTCGTGTAAAATTTAATAAAAATCAACCTAGCCGTTTTCGAGTCAATAGGAAACGAATTCACACGCAGAAACACACGCACCCAAAGTTTTTTTTTTACATGGGGCTCACCACTTATCAAGGCCCGAAAGCCACTCAGGAATAAGGGTTATTGCGTGTACAGTAATCAATGAGATAGTATTGTAGTAATCATTAGTATTGGGGGTTTTGATAGAGTATCTTACTTAAGGGGGCGGTTTGTCAGGAATTTGTTTATGCTGGACTTGAAAACGTCCAAGTTGTAGTCAGGTAGGAAACAGGCAAGCTGCAGAGAGTTCCACTGGCGTGCAGTTCTAAGAAAGAAGCTTTGCTCGTGGGATCTACGTTTGGATTTAGGCACAGATAAAGAGTGGGGGAAATTATTGACAGTAGTTTCAGCCAGACGGGTGTTTCTCGTGAAAAATGTGCGAGGGGGGACCAATGATTGGAGCTCAGACGAGAACTTGCCATGGAAATTACGATAAATCAAAGGCAGACTCGCAACGTCTCTTCTGTGAGAGAGAGGTTGCAGGGAAGAGAAAAGGGCATCCCCCAATAAACCACGAAGTCTATCTTGTACTCTTTCAAGGCAGGATAGGCTGTTTTTAGCAGCTCCTGCCCAGATGTGGCAGCAGTACTCCATCCTTGGACGTGCTTGGCTTTTATACAGATAGAGAATTGCATTAGTAGTGAGATATCTTCTGGAGCCGTAGAAGGATCCCACCATTTTCCCAGCGTTCCTGGCAACAGATATGATGTACGTGTTCCATTTCCATTTTTATATAATAGCATCGATAGAGATAGAGATACACAAGTGAAAATATATTTCGATTTGTAACAAAGATAAAGCATAATGAAATGTATTCCCACCTTGTCAGCTTGTATTTTAAAATATAAACTATGAAATGTGTTGAGTAATATAAATTTTTATTTGTTAAATCATATGGTTCTCCTATTTTTTTTTTTTTTAGTAATAAATGAATATTCTTCAAACACTGCTACTTGGCCTTTTGACCAAGATCAAAGTGTAGTATCTGTTCTTCAGATGCTGCACTTCCATTTCTTGTTCTCTTTCGGTGGAGGAGCAGTCCTTCAAGACTGAGACCATTTTTTTTTAATTTGTGTACCTTTTCTCCACATTAAAAAACGCCTCTGGTGTCTAACTCTGTCCCGTGGGGAGGCATTGTAAATATGTACACTATATTAACATTTGTAGAAGATCTTGCAGATAATTTAGTAGTAGATATGAGGAAAATATTTCATCCTACGCTAAGCAAAAGTAAAACTAAGCCTGATTAAAAATACCAGCAGAACAAAATATAATTATGGATTGATTTCACATTTTAGCATTTGGAATGAAAACTATTCGTATACGTCTATTTCTTTCCCATACAGATTAAAGCTTAGTAAATAAGGTCCAAAATGGCTTCCTGGCTGGGTTCTATCTCTTGACCATCAGGAAGTATCACTTCCTACGCTGATGATTGCGTAAGCATAAACCACTAGTGTCAACATGTATATATGAGTAAGGTCTTGGTTTTATTCATTTAATTATAATTATCAAACCTGTTAAGAATACTAAAAGATGAGCACTGTATGGGAGATACAAACTAAGAGGAAGTCAATCAGAGTTTATGTAACGTTCATGAATTCCACTCGTATGAACACTCTGGATTATCTTATTTCTGCGTCCAAATTTTGCTTTTATTAGTTTATAATTACCATGATAAATCTTTTAGTGGACCAGAGGTAAAGGCTAAACAAATGGAGTCAAATATGGCTTATGTGGTTACGTTCGAATCTCCCTATCGGCAGCATGAAAAATCTAGTGTCTGTAAGCATAAATGAAGTACAATTATTTTAATTAAAATTAATGTCTGTAGGTATTTAATAATTATTTTAATAAATACTTATGTCAGCCCCTATAAGAAAATTTTTTCTTATGGTTGAGTTCCTTCAGTTGAAATAAAGTCAGTCAATTTAGCTCATATGCGCAGATCATTATATAATGATTAGATCACTCTGACAGACGTTAAACACATTTCTAAATAAATGTTTACATTTCAACAGTATTTGACGTGGTTAACGGTGGCTGAATGGATTTAGTCCTTGTTAATCGAATCAGAGATGGATCTGTTTCCGGTTCGAAACTATCGACCGGTGTGAATCGTGACACTCTACACTGATGATTCCAAAAAAGATGAAACACTAGTGTCTTAGGTATTTAATTATTATTATTGTCAATATCTAGGTATTTAATACTTATTATAGTAAATAATTATATATACATATATATATAAATATATATATATATACATACATATATACATACATATATATGTGTGTGTGTGTCTATGTGTGCAAAAGTATAAAAATTTAAGTCTATAAATATAGGTGTAAACACTTTTGCATAATTAATAATTTGGATTTACATTCATATGTATGTCTATGTATACGCCTATCAATATATACAGTGCCCACTAACATATACTGCGATTGTAATTGACTTCTCCAGCTAGTCACAAATGTGACGGTTGTCTTTAATGTCTTTGTATCGATCTTGCTATGTCTTGTCTTACTGACTCAAATTGCATTTAAAAATAACTAAACTACTATGTTTTACATCCATTTCCAGGAGCATCTTGATTGCATTAGAATGGAACTGCGATATATTTGATAATTCCATCGGGATTCTGTGTATTTTTTCTATGAATAATGTTTTTGCTTCCATCGTAAACGTTGTGACATGCTGAGATGATTCCAATTTTGACAAAGTACAGGCACGCCTAGATTGTAGAATGAGAAGAGAAACTTGGCGTCAAATTACAATATATTCCAACTATTCTATCAATCCACCTATCTATCTATCTATCTATCTATCTATCTATCTATCTATCTATCGATTTATCTATTTGTTAACCTATTTATCTATCAATCCAATTCCGTCTTTATATTACTTCCTCTCTCTTCCTCTCTCTCTCTGTATATATATTATAAAAATACACACACATATGTATATATACATATATATATACACACATATACATATATATAATATATACACACACACACACATGGACTCTCGCGTCGTATTCGACGCATGAGGGTCAAACATTCGCTCTGTTTCCCTCTGTCGTCAATGCTTCTGCCGCATGTGTGACACGAGGCCAGCTCTGCTTCCACAACTCGAACGACTCACAGGATACAGGCTGGGAAGGTGCTATTCCTACTCTTGCTCTACGAAGATTTGTTTGATTCGTGTGTCAATGTGTGTGTTAATGCCCGCAAAACATTTTTCCCTCCCCAATTTTCTATTCGCCGCATCTTCTTCAAAGACTTTTGGGTTCAGGCCCGCGTGCTTAAGATTGCCTTTCAGCTTATCCCTGCACCTCAGAAATGGACGACCCACATTTCGATTACCCTCTTTCAGTTGGCTGTATGCTAGTTGCTTAGGAAGACGGTTTTCATCCATGCGAACAAAGTGACCAGTCCACCGAAACTGAGACTTCATCAGAAAGGCCTCAATACTTAAAATGTTGCACCTAGCAAACAATCCCGAGTCAGGGGCCTTTTCTTTCCATGTCAATCCACATATACCGTGAAGGCAACGCTTATAGAATGTATCCAGTTGCACAATCTGCCTACGGTATCGGGTCCTGGCTTCCGATCCATACAGGAGTATCGAAACATCACTGCATGATAAACTGAGATTTTGGTCTTACGAGTCAAACCTCTTTCATTCCATACTCTTGATCGTAGTTTGCCGAAGGCATCAGTCGCCTTTGAAATTATGCTTAATATTTCATCATCAAGTGATGCTGACGAATTCACCTTATTTCCGAGATATGCAAAGGATTTAACATACTTTAGAGGCTGTCTATTCAGTAATATTTTCTGAGGCGGTTCCACAAATTCTGGTCTCGGAATATTCAGACCACCTTGCTGCAACAGGGTGGGCTTTGGTTGGTAGATAACGTCTGTCTTTTTAATACTAATCGTCAAACCAAATGCTTTTGCGGCATAGGAAAACTTGTCAACTAATTCTTGTGCTTCTTAAAATGAAGTGGCCACGAGTGCAGCATCGTCTACAAAAAGAAAATCACGAACCGTTTTGCTTCTTGTAAGTGTTTTAGCTTTGAATCTTTGATGATTAAAAAGACGCCCGGTAATTATAAACTCAAAATGGACACCTTGCGTGTAATTTTTAAAAGCATGCTCGAGCATGATTGAAAAAAAGATGGCAAATAGCACAGGGTCCATAACACAACGCTGTTTCGTACCGGTTTTTACCTTGAATGACTCAGGGAACTTTCCGTCTGCTCTTACACGTGCCTCCATATTCTCGGGAAAGGACATTTACATTAAACATTTTTTCCGGGATTCCAATTTTATTCAAAACCTTCCAAAGTGCGACTCTGTTGACAGAGTCAAACGTCTTGGTTAGGTCGATAAAAACGACAAACAGATCCTGATTTTTTTCTCACGTGCCTTCTCTGCAACTTGGCGTAAACAGTAGATCATGTCGATGGTTCCCCTGCCAGATCTAAAACCACACTGCGTCTCAGGATAAATTTTGTCTACTAGATGAATGATTATCCTGTTCAAAATGACCCTGGCTAGTACTTTTCCAGCCACAGAGAGCAGTGATATTCAACGGTAGTTATCACAATCAATGCGCTTTCCTTTATTCTTGAAGAGATGGATTATTGACGAGTTCCTGAAATCCTTCAGGATATATATATATATATATATATATATATATATATATATATATATATATATATATATATATCATTAAGTTATGAAAATGTGTCGAAATTATGCTAGGAAATGTCTTCCACCTTTCATTTGCCGTAGTGAATCATCAGACTAAAATTTAAAGAACTAGTGTCACATAGTGCTAATATATATATATATATATATATATATATATATATATATATATATATATATATATATATATACAAACAAAAGTACCCATCGTTGACTGGGTTCAAAATCCGCCTACAGAAAATGAATCTGATTTATGAAAGTATGATAGGTTATGAAAAGGAAGGGTTGTAAAGAGATATCTTCGAATTTGGGGGTATCAAAACCAAAGCAAAATATGATGAAAGTAAAAATAAAATAGATAAACGCCATAATTTATCATTCCATACCTGTTCACACTTAAACACTTATCACAATATTCTATGGATCTATATAAAAAAATCCTTGTTAAACTTTGTGATATATTTCCATTCTATGGAGGTCACACAGGAACCAATACTCCATAATTTTATTATATCATATTTCTTGAAACTGAAACATAATTATCAAAGTATACTTATGTAGATAGATATGAAAATTCTTTATTAAAGTTAGTGCCTATTTCCATTCTATGTAGGCCAGGCGCGAACGCAGACCCCACAATTCTACTGTACCATTCCTATTTAAGTTAAAACATAGTTATAAAAGTATTATTATGTACATCTATATAAAAAGCACTTGTAAATGCTTTTTTTTTAATTTGTATTTTTTTAATTTCCATACTTTGTTGACGCAGACCTCACAATTTTAATGAATCATCATTATGCCAGATCAAACATACCCATTTTTGTGTCTCGATACATCTTCTATCATTATATGCAATCAGTTTTCTATAATAGTCAACCATATAGGAGCCTATTCGTTACCAAACACAAAGACGTTCAGCTGTATATATATATATATATATATATATATATATATATATATATATATATATATATATATATATATGCATACGTAGTGTTTAGTTTTCAAAACTAACCAATTAGATTAATTTGTATATACTCGATGGTGGTATAATATTTTCATTTCACGCCGGCAAAACTTATCTAATTAGTTTTGTATAGGGTGGCGAAATATTTTTGTATGTATTGAATTAAGTTGAATTGATCGATCTTTGAATACATTTTTGATTAATTATAATTCTTATGTATTAGTATCCTAATGTAATACATAGTCCGTTTTTACGGTTGTTTGCGATTTCACTTTTTCTGTTTAATATGTTTTCGATATACTTAGAATTTAGAATTAGGCATATATACATAATTTACGTCTAAATACATAAAACTAATGGCCTGCTGTATAATTTGGGCTGTACTATTGGCGATTGCTCCCTATCTTTGAACTTGCAGTTATAGTTTCTAATGCTATTTTACATCTTTTCTCTGGTAAAGTGTGTGCTTTCGTGGACCTACTATCGAGTTGTGAAATGCTTTTTGTTATTGATTTTACTTGGCAAATTATTGCTTGTTAAACGATTGCTTTGGTTATGTATTTAGTGTGCAGAGAACAAAGTAGACGGGGTCTACATTTACATTACCAACCTTATTATTTCTACTGGGGTCGTAGGTACTGGGGTTTTACTATATGCTTATTCTATATATTTCTTCTTAGTGTTATTTTAATTTTGCTATATTGGTAACTTTTTATGCCTTTGAAATTATTTCTACCCTACTGATCGAATTTAGTATTTAATTTTTGCATGATTTTATGATCGCAAATTTTCTTGCAGAAACTATAGGACAGTTACAAGTTTATTTTATGTAAAAAGAAAACATACACATATATAATGACTATTTTTTACAATATATAAACTAATATGTATATATAAGTCATATATATATATACACATATATATATATTTATATATATATATAAATGCACATACACACACACACACACACACACACATATATATATGTATTTAAATAAAATACTGAAGTACCGTTAGAATACAGGTTGTATTAACTAATAACATGAAGTCCAAAAAATATTAGTATCAATATTCATAACACGATCCCAGACAGATAAAGAAACTTTATACGCGAGACAGAGAAATAATATTAATGGATATTTTTTGTTAGATGATGTATTATTTAAAAAAAAATTATTGTTTAACAAAAGATTTCCAATAATTATTATGTGTTTTCCTTAACCCATATATATAGGTAATAAAAATGTTGCTTGATAGTACATGTAGTTGAACTTAAAACTGAGGTGATAGTGTCAAAAAGATATCCAAAATTGAAATAATGAATTTACGGAAACTGTTATTAAATCCACTGAAGATTCATCTCAAGAAAAGTACGAGAAGCTCAGATGTATTTTCAGTAATTTATATTCCAAGAATGTTTTCTCACTTAGAAGTTACAAGCTAGTTCTAAGTTCTATATTCAATGAACATTATCTTAACAGCGTCTCCGTGGTTCAGAGCCGCTACAACTGGTCGCCAGTCTGTTTTACTGTCTCTTTCAAACGTTTCTACCTACTGAGTAACCTCTACGTGGACTAATAAACTACTTCATTTTGTAATTACATGATCAATACACGTAGCCCAAATCATCAAATTCCCTGATGTTTTCTCGTTCATTTATTACTAGCATGATCTGTGGAAAATCGACAGTTGACTCCTTGCTATATAATATATTGATGTTGGCATACATCTTTTATTAAAACTGCAAAAGTATTTATCTTAGCTATCAGGGACACCCGGCGTAGCCTTGTCATAAACTGCGCTTAAATATGATACTTTCACTCATGCAGCCAGTTTGGGTCGAAAATTTGACCTTCCAAGGTGTCATAGTTCAAAAGATTTGACCTTTGCGGTGTCTAGCAAACTACTCAGTGAATCTTGGGTCTAAATATTTGGAATTTATACATAACGGGTATTCAGGCATGCAGCAAACATTTTAATCAGTTTTGAGGATGAAATTTGGCTGCCAAAAGGTTAACGTTGAAAGAATTCACCTTTGTAGATTCTACCAAATTCCTTCGCCAATTTTGGGTGTAAAGACTTGAAATTATAGATGTAGGTAACTTGCACAAGCGTAAAACTTTGTATTTTGATTTGAGAGAAAAAGATTAAATGTTAAGGGGTCAAAATTGGGGTAAAAAAAAAAATCTTACCCCTGCTGTCTCAACGAAATTTCTCAGACAAATTATTGTTTAAACATTTGGAATCTTACATAAAGTTTATTCACACGTAAGGCAAGTTATGGAGAGTACATAGGGCCCGAGCAAAGCCGGGTTGAACTGCTAGTATATATATATATTACGAAGAATAGTTTGCCCGGAGGACTAATTCATGATAAAACAAGTGAAGTATGGCCCCCTGTGAGTGAACAGTGAACGAGGCATAAAAATATGACATTTGCATCCCCCGCTACTTAGCCCCCAAAGTTCCCAGGTGACGTCAAATCCCGGTAAAAATGAACAGACAGTGAAGTTTTAAGCTTTAACATATGTAAATTTAAGTTCTCCACCATGGAAAAAAGAAATCACTAAGTGCATAATTTGCCCCCCCCTCCCTTATCAAGCCCCCTAAATCCCCAATATTTAAATTTGAGTTCAGCGCTATGCGAACCTGCTACATAGACAGTCACAGAACATTTTCGACAAAAATGGAATGTTTTTATTAGCCATTCGATAGTCCCTTAGGCACAAACCAAGATTTACTGCGAAGTATAGACAAACAAACTTATGTAGAAATCAGTTAGTTATAACTATTCAGAAAGTTTTATAAAAATCCAAGGCATTAATTTATTAATAAGCACAAAAGTATCAATTTTAGCCATTTTAACCCGAAAGACACCCCGAGGGTCGAACCAAAGTTCGCCGGAAAATCCGTTCTCTTACTTTGTGTTTAATGTTGGTGCAAAATTTCAAATAATTCCTAGGCGTAGTTATTGCGAAAAGTGCGGACAGACGAATGGATGAATGGGCGAACGGACAATGGTGAATTTAGAGGTCTACCTTCCTTTTGTCAGAAGGTCAATAATAATAATGATATTATTATTATTATTAATATTATTATTATTATTATTATTAATAATAATAATAATAATAATAATAATAATAATAATAATAATAATAATGTCCTTTATCAAATTCCATCTGTGTTTGTTTACAATATCACGGCGCTTATATTAGGGCTTGACGATCTTAAAAAATAGAAGTTTTACAGGGGAATATTTTACGTTACACCGGTGTCACCTTAGCTGCTGTAACCTTGGCCGGTGTAACGTAAACTATTCCTATATGCCCCTGTAAAAATTATTGTTTTCTATGAGAGAAGAAAAACTATTTTTAAGATCGGATTTGTCGATTATCGATACTTATCCGCTGAATTTCGGTACCAAACATATCTAAGAATACTATCAGAAATATAACATACATTTGTGTGAATTTTGCAAAAGATATGCACAACCGTTTCGGAACCTATAAGAAAGGAACTCATACACACAAAGTGACTTACATATGATAGTGGAGATAGAAATTAAGATTACATGTGCACGAAACATTGCGTTCAGCGGATGACAATATTATTTACTGATATTGGTTATTCACATTCCTATTGTAGATCTTTTCTATTTATAATAATTGCTTTCTTTGTCTGATAGAAATGACGTGAACTAACCAAAAGATACTGCAGAATGCTGCAAGTTGGAGTGGTCAGGGAATTTGAAAGAAAGCAAGACCCGAGGAGCCAAGGTCCAACAAGTTCCAACGATTCGATTGTTTGTCTAATTTATTGTCAATTTGTCGAGATTCCACTCCTGGTCGGAGAATATTCCATCCGAGATAATGAATAATCGACTCCTTTGAGAAGAGGCAGCATCGTAGGAGACTTCATATACGTGGCAAAAGTTCAGCAAGGAGCGACAGACCTGAGGGCAAAAATGGCGACTTCATTAGCGTCATCGACACAAGGTGGAAATGCAAAATGAACGTAGGCGTATGATTGGAAATTCATACTGCGTGCATACACACACACACACGCACCCGCATATATATATATATATATATATATATATATATATATATATATATATATATATATATATATATATTCCAGGTAGAAATATATTCAGAAATTAAGAATAATTGAATTTCAACAAAGGCCGCTGATAGTGCTCAATCAAAGAGAGCAAATTACATTACATCATACTTTATGTAAATACAGTCATATCTTGCTATGATGTGCAGACCGTTTCAATCATATTTGATTGCATTAAGAAATATAAATTAAAATATAAAACTTAAATAAAACAATAATTAAAAAGGCTCTAGAACTTTTTTCAAATTTGGAGGAGAGAAAAAAGCCATGACTGGTGTTAAGAAAAATTATAGTAAATACTATCATTTTTCTTCGCGTCAGTCATGGCTTTTTTTCTCTCCTTAAAATTTGAAAAGGTCTGAAACCGTTTTAATTTTTGTATTTTAATTTTTCCTGCCTGATGAAATCAAATATGATTGAAATCTTCTGCACATCGTAGAAAGATATGACTGCATTTACATATAGTAATAATAATAATAATAATAATAATAATAATAATAATAATAATAATAATAATAATAATAATATATATATATATATATATATATATATATATATATATATATATATATATATATATATATATATATATATATATATATTATAAAACACTGTGGTCCGTCCGGTGCTCTTGTTTGGTTTACTCTTACAAACACATCACACACACACACACACACACACACGCACACCCACATCACACACGCACACACGCGCGCGCACACATATTGTCAATTCCATTTTAATGTACGACAATAAACCATTTCACAAATAAGTTTTCATACTGAAACCGACATATATATATTTTTATTTCAACATGATTTCTATATGCACTATATATGTTAAATAATATTACATACAATACCTTACCTCATTTGCATAAGATATGTATTATATTTTATAGTTTTATATGCTTCCTTATAGACATAGATTTTCCAGACTATATTCATGCAAAAAGATACATAATAGCATATATATTTCTATATTGGTTGAGTATACCGTTCTCTAAGCCCTCTAATTAGAGTACTTAGTTATCGTTTAGGATCAATTCTGTGGTTGAAGTTCTTTATGTTACACTACTTTACGACAATTTTTCTTGTAGGTATATATAAATATCCCAATTATATGCTAGACTCATAGATTATTTTAGTTATTATTTTCGGGTGTTTTATTAGTTAGTATACAAATTGCACTTACTTTTATCCATTTGGCGACGCATTTTGTCGTCGTTTTGTTTGCTATGGTTTTGATGGATTACGAGAGGATGTCTCCTTCCTTTATGTATCTAAGTTATTTATGCTAGCCTATTCTACCGCGCTTTTGAGTTAATATAGTTATTAATTTGAGATATGTGTGTAGTGAGTAAGTATAGTTATTAATTAGAGGTGTATATGGATTACTTTAAAACTTGTTAACTCTTCTCTTAGTTCATTTATTAATTAATTAAGATAGTGGAAGTGAGGGGTTATTAATTGTTGTATCAATACTATGGAGGAATCGCTATTTTTGTTACATATTTTTAAACGTAGACTACGAAGCTGTTAAAAAGTTGTATTGATAAGAATTGCTGCTTAATACCTTATCAAACCTCATCAGAATGTCCCATATTTAAGAATTCAGGTGATTAGTTATCTCCCCCTCAGTAGAGACCTATTATTATTCTATGTATCATGAGTAGGTTGCTGGAATTTGTGTTAAATAGAGAACTAGTCAACCACATCAAAAAAATAAACACTCCTTAGTGACATGACATATAGTTTCTGTTCTGCTAGATCTACAGCAGATGTGGTAACGGTTATATCTAATAATATTATCGAATATCTCGACGGACGATTCATTTCTAGAGAAATGTCTCTTGATATGTACAAAGGCCTTTGATAGTATGTGGCATAAAGGTCTATTTCACAAGATTCCAGCTATGGTATAGCTGAAAATGTTTCCTCGGTTAATAAATCATTTCTCTCTGATAGGTTCATAAGAATAGATTTTTATGGGCAGGAATCAGAAGCCCGCAGTAATAATGCTGGAGTCCTTTTTGGGTTTATCCTCAATCCAACACTCTTCCTGACCTACATCAATAATCTCCCAAATCACATCCTACGATCATTCGTAGACATTTATGCTGACGAAACTATCATCTACTGCAACATTTCAATGGCTGTAAATGACCAAATTCTATCTGATCTTATCTCCTCTGATATTGAGCACATGCTACACTGGGGAATGAATAGGTGGGTTAATTTGAATGGATCTAAAACCACGCTTCTATCTTTACACAGTAACGCTCTCATCCCTGACTGGCATCAAATGAAATTATGGCTCATTCTGGGGGAGACCCGATGTTTAGACGAACCTTTAGGTTAGTCGTTTACTCCTGAATTGGAATGAAACACGTACAGCAAATTCTTTGCAAAGGACGCTGGAAAAATTGTATAATCATTCTACCGCTCCAATAGATTTCTCACTATCAATGCTATTATTTACCTGTATAAAAGCTAAATACGTCCTACGATGGATTACTGTTGCCACATCTGAACAAAAGCTGCTAGAAAGATCTTATCATGCGTTGACAGAGTTCAAAATAGAGTTCGTAGCCTTTTCTTTTCCCTGCATTCGCTTTCTGGCAGAAGAGACGTTGCGATCATGGTAACTTTCATTGCAAGTGCTCGTCTGAGCTTCAATATATTCCCACGTCGACAAAATTTTACGAAAGCCACTCATCTAGCTGCAAGCATTTTTTTTTTTAAATTTTCCCCACACTTTGTCTGTGCCTAAAGTGAAACGTAGATTTTATGCACAAAGCTTCATTTTAAGTCCGTGCACCAGTGAAACTCTCTTCTGTTTCTCTGCTTTCCAGCTGACTACAATGCGGTCGTCTTCAAGTCAAATGTAAATAATTTTTTGATGACCCGTTCCCTTAAGTAATCTAATTTATCAAATCTTCACTACTAATGATTACTACAATATTGTCCCATGGACTATTGTACACTTTTTACCCTTATTCTCGAAGGACTTCGACCTTTCTAAGTGATAACTGCTTTCTAATAAAAAAATTCTAATTTTAAGGTTATTTTGAAATAGGGCCAAATCTTTAATAGTTTTCTATATATAACAATTTAATATAAAATCAATAATCAACTTATTATTAATCCAACTGTTTCCACATATTTAGTCTCGAAAGCGTAAACCTATATATGAAAGTTTCCATTATTGCTATTGGAAAACTGAAAGGCATTTATAATAAGCCAGACAGGTGTACTCCTACTCTCATCCATGAAAATATATAAGAAATAATATGCTTCGCGTAAATTGCCCAAGTCTGTGTCCGATAAAATGGACAATTGAAATAAATATCCCTACGTAGACCTGAAAGAGTATCAAATGTTCTTTAATGCAAATAGTCTTACAAAAAATTATTTTCCTCAAGCTATGATGAATAAACGTATACGATGGTGTAATATTACAATAGTTGAACGATAAACTAAAAGTAAAATATTTAACGAAACTAAATATAAAAAACTACGCATTTATAAAAGGAAACATTTATTAAGACATGTTCTTCAAAGTACGTGTATAATAATAGATATCAAAAAACATATATATTAACTTTACATTTTAATGGCTGGAGAAAATGTATTTCAAGCTCCCTTATGTTTGTAACCTATAAAAATCCCTTGTAAAAATAAGTCCTCTAGATCTTAAAGAAAAAGAAATACTGTTTGTAAGATCGGATGTAGGGCGGAGAGCATACTTCCACCGAGCAACGCCAGTACACACGTGCTGCTAGTAACATATATTTTTTAAAAAATTTAAGCGTTATTTACAAAGTAAAAAAAAATGTTAACTTTATATTTGACAGGTTGAACAAAAGTTATTTCAAGCTTAAGCGTGACTAACAGAGTAACAGTTTAGCATCATTTACTATAGTAATCACTGCAGACAAGGTGTGTAGTCGATTGGTGTAAAAAGGTAACAAGAACCAAAAGAAAGAGTGTGCCTATTCATATTAGTATAATAATTACATAATGTACAAACCAATCTTATATAAAACGTACGAAATTAAATAACTAAATGATAGCTTAAATGCCGGACAACATCTGATCCATATTGAAATGAACGGCTCTCATCTTATGGACACCACATGGCTTGACAAATTGTTAGTCTGGTCTCGACTCCTTATCTGTAGCACATACATCAAATCTATAGCCAAGATCGCTGGAAAAAATATTTGGCTTATTCTAGCGCTCTTGTAGATATCTCATTGCTGAAGGAAAACATAAGGTAAGTACTACAAGCAAAGGCACATCCGGGAGCGATTTTTAAAAAAAGCCTGCAGTTCTAAGAAAGAAGCTATTGAAATAAGAAGCTATATTATAATGAGGAATAAAAATAGCAAATCTGTCTGATATTTGCCTAACAATGTCGAGAAATGTGCTGATCGACGATTATAATAACCGTTATTAATCTTTAAAGATAAGCTTATTCATTCTAAAATGTTTATTACTAGCACAAGCTAAAATGTAGACGTTATGTTAATTTAGTAGCTCGAATTTAAACTAATCATAATATAAAAAAAGATACGTGACAAAAAACCGGCAAGATCGTTAGGTTACGTGTAGTGATTACATAATAACGAGGATAGTTTTTGGTATGTACAGTTTTAGTTACGGTAGAAATAATTTTGATACAATGGGTCAGTAGGCGGACGTTTTTTTTCCTTTTTTTACTCAGGATAGACATGAAAGTTAGTAGAGGGACGACTTGGAAAAATGTAATCTCATTAAAAATGTGCCAACTCTGAAAAAAAGAACCTCGCAATGAATAAATGATTATATCAAAATATAAATCGTGACTGAGCGTTTTCGCTTTCGTATATATATATATATATATATATATATATATATATATATATATATATATATATATATATATATATATATATATTCGGGTGTATATATGTTTGTTGCGTTTAATGAGTCTACAAATTTATGATTGGTAAACGTACTGATATGTTACTCGTCTACTGTATATTTATTGTGTTTTGATGTATGTATACAAATAATTAACACTTTCTAGACATTGTTTTCGGTTGGAACACCAGCTAATACATACCCCCCCCCAGTTTTCCTTCCATTGGTCGTGAAATTAAAGGTGTTTTTCTACGAACATATCTGGAAAGAGCGATATATGCGAGTTCCCTGAGGAATTTGATGAGAAAGAACAATCCAGAAGTTTCAGAGTCGATTATTCCTTAAGAGCAGGTTCATCATTGAGAATTTATTAAGATGACTTATTTTATAATACGGGGTTGTCGATGTAAATCTCGTTTATACAAAAAACAATTTCAACCTGTGCGTGACTGTTTGATTAAATTAGATAGTTGATGCTGTAGAATTAATTTCAGATTAAATAATGTACAAACCAATCTTATATAAAACGTACGAAATTAAATAACTAAATGATAGCTGAAATGCCGGTCAATATCTGGTCCATATTGAAATGAACGGCTCTCATCTTACGGACACCACATGGCTTGACAAACTTCTTAGTCTGGCCTTGACTCAAATCCATAGCCAAGATCGCTGGAAATATACTTGGCTTATTCTAGTGCTCTAGTAGATATCTCATTACTGAAGGAAAACAAACGAACACATATCTAAAGAAATAACAGAAACACTAGAGGATGACCTCCAATCTGTAGTGGAATGAGGACAAAAATGGATGGTCACATTCAATGCTGCCAAGACTAAACTTGTTTTTTTCAATAACTACATGAAACTTTCTCTATCACCAATAGCAATGTCCAATGACTCTTTATCTGAAAATACATCTTTTAAACTCCTCGGCCTAACGTTCATACGAAACATGAGTTGGAACACTTACATTGAAAGCATTGCCATGCCCTCTGCGAAAATGGTAGGTTCTCTCTATCGTGCTAGAAAGCTACTAACGCCTGAAAGTATCCTGTGCCTCTATAAGGCCATATTCGCCCATCTATGGAGTATTGTTGTCATATTTGGGCTGGTGCATCTGCTACTAGTTTCTCACTCCTAGACAAGGTTCAAAAGATAGTCGCCAACCTAATAAGTCCTGAACTATCATCTAAATTTCAGCCTATGTCCCATGGAGGAAATGTACCATCCCTCTGCCTGGTCTACGAATACTTTAACAGTGAATGCTCCGACGAACTGCAAGCACTTGTACCCCCTCGACGTAAATACCCTCAACAAACCGGACAAGCAGCAAAATCCCACCCCTTCACAGTAGGGATCCTTAGATGCAGGAGAGCCTTCTACTCCAGTAGTTTTTTCCCCAATACTGCTAGACTTTAGAATTCCCTTCCGGGTTCCTGTTTCCCCATGCAGAAGTTAAAGTGTAACGTGAACCGACATATTGCTGCCCAACTCCCCACATAATACCCCTGTAGCTTATGTCCTTAAGAGTAGCCCCCTACATCAAAGTGGCAATGTGCCTTGTTTGGGGTGAAAATGTAATAACCAATCTCTTCCTGTATAAAAGCCCATCACGTACTAGGATTGTATAATGCCACATCTGGTCAGGAGCTGCTCGAATCATCCTATCCAGCGTTGACAGAATTCAAAACAAACTTTATAATCTAGTAGGGGGTGCCATTTTCTCTTCATTGCATCCTCTCTCACAAAGCCGAGACGTTGCGAGCTTGCCTCTGCTCTGTCGCTATTTTGATGGAAAGCTTTTGACTGAGCTCTGTTCTATGCCCCCCCTCGCTAATCCTTCACAAAAAAAAACAACATTTCTTTAGTCAACATAACAATCAATAAATTCCCACACTCTCTATCGTTGCCTTAACTAAAACATGGATTTCATGAACAAAGCTTATTCTCTAGAACTGCACGCCAGTTGAATTGAATACTGTTCCTCTGGTCTGCTTTCCAGCTGACTACAATATCATTATCTTCAAGTCCAACGTAAACAAGTCCTTGCTCTTGCCATCGTAAATGAACTTATTATACTAAATTACTTACACAGAGTACTATTATGCAATAACTACAATAACACATAGACTCTTATCCTCGAGTGACCTCCTTTGTAAAAAAATAAATACAGGATTTAGCATTTTATACCGATCCTCGCACAAATATAAAATGCTTTATTTAAATATACGCCTGATGCCAGGAATATCCTAACGTAAACATGACAGGCCACAGAGATTTATTTAAACTTTAATATGGCGTGTATATATATATATATATATATATATATATATATATATTACACGGTGGTCACCACTTATCAAGGCCCGGAAGCCACTAAGGGTTAAGGGTTATTGCAAGTACAGTACATTAGTGTGGAGATTTTATGAAGTGTTTACTTAAGGGGGCGGTTCATTAGGAATTTGTTAACGTTGGACTTGAAGACATCCAAGTTGTAGTCAGGTGGGAAGCAGGTAGACGGAAAAGAGTTCCACAGGCGTGCAGTTCTAAGAAAGAAGCTTTGTTCATGGAATCCACGTTTTGATTTAGGCACAGATAAAGAGTGGGGGAAATTTTTCACAGTGGATTCAGCTAGACGGGTGTTTTTCGTGAAAGATTGGCGAGGGGAGACCAGAGATTGGAGTTCAGACGAGCACCTGCCATGGAAATAACATTGATTATTGTTTTTATTAATTATTAAAATATTGTCACTAATCATCGTAACCCCCCCAAAATAAAAGCAATGTCAAAAAAATAAAAATAAACCCGAAAAACAAACAAAATATCACCCAAAAAACAAATGAAGGTTTTTCGTTTCATTTTGATAAAAAAACAAAAAAAAAACAGATTAAAATTGTTTAATCAGATAATAAAAAAACTGAGGGGAAAACATGAAATGTTCCACGTAATGATACTAAGCAAACACGTTATGTAGCGGAGGGGGTTAGGGTTAGGGTTATAAAAACAGAAAATTGAATAAGAAACGAACGAAAAAAAAAACTTTTAAAATGTTGAAACTAAAAAAAAGCCTAAAAAATATCCGTTACATTGGTGCGAACTAGTAACCAGTATGCTTTGACTCGACCCTTTATCCACTAGTCCACAGTGTCGTTTTCGAAATAACCTTGTGTTTTTAGAATTTAAACTAAATCATGAAAAGAGCATGAAAAGTGCTTGCGTGGTTGCCAAAAGAACGATAATTTGACACCCTTGTTGAATTCGGTGTGTTTTTAAAAACGAACAAAAGAGCGATGTAATCGTCTTTAATAATTAAAAAATGTAAATAATGGCCATCCAATTAATGGCAAATGGCATGTGCAACATTAAATTGAATAAATGAGTTATAAAAATGCGTGGCGATTGAACGGCCATAGTGATTTAGAACTGCGATGTTCGTTTTTTTGTGTGATTTTATATAATCCGGAAAAATAGAATGTCATGGTTGCAGCCAAAGAGAATAGCCAGATTGTTATAGAGGAGAAATCATTATTATTGAACAGCGAAGTGTAATTGGAGTTGTAAGTGTATAAGTGTGCAATCCAGTTAATAAGGGTGTCAGGTCAATATAGTTATAATGGTTAGAGAAGTACCCGGTCCTGTCTGTGAGAGAGGGAGAAATTTTCAGTTAGAGGGGAAATATGAACTCGTTTGTCTCTAGATCTTGGCAATCGTGATGATGTCGTTCGTAGGAAATAAGATAAGATTTTATCATAACGAATAAATTTATCTGTAACAGCATTCAAATGTTACATATGATAGTGGGTAAAAGTTTAGAAAAGACAAATTTTCATGTGACTTTTGTTATTGCGAAACTACCGTAATTTCGTCCAGATGGATATTTCTGGATTTAAATTTGTAGAGGCATATTATGTTTTTATATGTTTTAAACTAATTTTTACATGAGAAATGATCTATTTTATCTTATTGGTTGCAAACCCCCCGTTGTCTTGTAAAATCTACTTCATAACTTAAAGAATATAAACAGTCGGACATCTTCATGGGTTTTCCTGCATGGGGAGTGTTCGTCAGAGAAGCAGAATATCAAAATTACTGGCTGATCAACCGATACCGGATAATGACATCACACAGGGAATAGCGACGATGGAGAGAACGGCATCAGACCAAAATGTATGCACAAAGATTTTATTAGACTGAATACCGTGTTTTTATTAGACTGAATATAATGTTTTTATTAGACTGAATGCCGTGTTTTTATTAGACTGAATACCGTGTTTTTATTAGACTGAATATAATGTTTTTATTAGACTGAATATAATGTTTTTATTAGACTGAATACCGTGTTTTTATTAGACTGAATATAATGTTTTTATTAGACTGAATACCGTGTTTTTATTAGACTGAATATAATGTTTTTATTAGACTGAATACCGTGTTTTTATTAGACTGAATACCGTGTTTTTATTAGACTGAATACCGTGTTTTTATTAGACTGAATATAATGTTTTTATTAGACTGAATACCGTGTTTTTATTAGACTGAATACCGTGTTTTTATTAGACTGAATATAATGTTTTTATTAGACTGAACACCGTGTTTTTATTAGACTGAATACCGTGTTTTTATTAGACTGAATATAATGTTTTTATTAGACTGAATACCGTGTTTTTATTAGACTGAATATAATGTTTTTATTAGACTGAATACCGTGTTTTTATTAGACTGAATACCGTGTTTTTATTAGACTGAATACCGTGTTTTTATTAGACTGAATATAATGTTTTTATTAGACTGAATACCGTGTTTTTATTAGACTGAATACCGTGTTTTTATTAGACTGAATACCGTGTTTTTATTAGACTGAATACCGTGTTTTTATTAGACTGAATATAATGTTTTTATTAGACTGAATACCGTGTTTTTATTAGACTGAATACCGTGTTTTTATTAGACTGAATATAATGTTTTTATTAGACTGAACACCGTGTTTTTATTAGACTGAATACCGTGTTTTTATTAGACTGAATATAATGTTTTTATTAGACTGAATACCGTGTTTTTATTAGACTGAATATAATGTTTTTATTAGACTGAATACCGTGTTTTTATTAGACTGAATACCGTGTTTTTATTAGACTGAATACCGTGTTTTTATTAGACTGAATATAATGTTTTTATTAGACTGAATACCGTGTTTTTATTAGACTGAATACCGTGTTTTTATTAGACTGAATACCGTGTTTTTATTAGACTGAATACCGTGTTTTTATTAGACTGAATATAATGTTTTTATTAGACTGAATACCGTGTTTTTATTAGACTGAATACCGTGTTTTTATTAGACTGAATATAATGTTTTTATTAGACTGAATACCGTGTTTTTATTAGACTGAATACCGTGTTTTTATTAGACTGAATATAATGTTTTTATTAGACTGAATACCGTGTTTTTATTAGACTGAATATAATGTTTTTATTAGACTGAATACCGTGTTTTTATTAGACTGAATATAATGTTTTTATTAGACTGAATACCGTGTTTTTATTAGACTGAATATAATGTTATTATTAGACTGAATACCGTGTTTTTATTAGACTGAATACCGTGTTTTTATTAGACTGAATATAATGTTTTTATTAGACTGAATACCGTGTTTTTATTAGACTGAATACCGTATTTTTATTAGACTGAATATAATGTTTTTATTAGACTGAATACCGTGTTTTTATTAGACTGAATATAATGTTTTTATTAGACTGAATACCGTGTTTTTATTAGACTGAATATAATGTTTTTATTAGACTGAATACCGTGTTTTTATTAGACTGAATACCGTGTTTTTATTAGACTGAATATAATGTTTTTATTAGACTGAATACCGTGTTTTTATTAGACTGAATATAATGTTTTTATTAGACTGAATACCGTGTTTTTATTAGACTGAATATAATGTTTTTATTAGACTGAATACCGTATTTTTATTAGACTGAATATAATGTTTTTATTAGACTGAATACCGTGTTTTTATTAGACTGAATATAATGTTTTTATTAGACTGAATACCGTGTTTTTATTAGACTGAATACCGTGTTTTTATTAGACTGAATACCGTGTTTTTATTAGACTGAATATAATGTTTTTATTAGACTGAATACAGTGTTTTAATTAGACTGAATATAATGTTTTTATTAGACTGAATATAATGTTTTTATTAGACTGAATACCGTGTTTTTATTAGACTGAATATAATGTTTTTATTAGACTGAATACCGTATTTTTATTAGACTGAATACCGTGTTTTTATTAGACTGAATACCGTGTTTTTATTAGACTGAATATAATGTTTTTATTAGACTGAATACCGTGTTTTTATTAGACTGAATATAATGTTTTTATTAGACTGAATACCGTGTTTTTATTAGACTGAATACCGTGTTTTTATTAGACTGAATATAATGTTTTTATTAGACTGAATACCGTGTTTTTATTAGACTGAATATAATGTTTTTATTAGACTGAATACCTTGTTTTTATTAGACTGAATACCGTGTTTTTATTAGACTGAATACCGTGTTTTTATTAGACTGAATATAATGTTTTTATTAGACTGAATATAATGATTTTATTAGACTGAATATAATGTTTTTATTAGACTGAATACCGTGTTTGTATTAGACTGAATATAATGTTTTTATTAGACTGAATACCGTGTTTTTATAAGACTGAATATAATGTTTTTATTAGACTGAATACCGTGTTTTTATTAGACTGAATATAATGTTTTTATTAGACTGAATATCGTGTTTTTATTAGACTGAATATAATGTTTTTATTAGACTGAATACCGTGTTTTTATTAGACTGAATACCGTGTTTTTATTAGACTGAATATAATGTTTTTATTAGACTGAATATAATGTTTTTATTAGACTGAATACCGTGTTTTTATTAGACTGAATATAATGTTTTTATTAGACTGAATACCGTGTTTTTATTAGACTGAATATAATGTTTTTATTAGACTGAATACCGTGTTTTTATTAGACTGAATACCGTGTTTTTATTAGACTGAATACCGTGTTTTTATTAGACTGAATATAATGTTTTTATTAGACTGAATACCGTGTTTTTATTAGACTGAATACCCTGTTTTTATTAGACTGAATATTATGTTTTTATTAGACTGAACACCGTGTTTTTATTAGACTGAATACCGTGTTTTTATTAGACTGAATATAATGTTTTTATTAGACTGAATACCGTGTTTTTATTAGACTGAATATAATGTTTTTATTAGACTGAATACCGTGTTTTTATTAGACTGAATACCGTGTTTTTATTAGACTGAATACCGTGTTTTTATTAGACTGAATATGATGTTTTTATTAGACTGAATACCGTGTTTTTATTAGACTGAATACCGTGTTTTTATTAGACTGAATACCGTGTTTTTATTAGACTGAATACCGTGTTTTATTAGACTGAATATAATGTTTTTATTAGACTGAATACCGTGTTTTTATTAGACTGAATACCGTGTTTTTATTAGACTGAATATAATGTTTTTATTAGACTGAATACCGTGTTTTTATTAGACTGAATATAATGTTTTTATTAGACTGAATACCGTGTTTTTATTAGACTGAATATAATGTTTTTATTAGACTGAATACCGTGTTTTTATTAGACTGAATATAATGTTATTATTAGACTGAATACCGTGTTTTTATTAGACTGAATACCGTGTTTGTATTAGACTGAATATAATGTTTTTATTAGACTGAATACCGTGTTTTTATTAGACTGAATACCGTGTTTTTATTAGACTGAATATAATGTTTTTATTAGACTGAATACCGTGTTTTTATTAGACTGAATATAATGTTTTTATTAGACTGAATACCGTGTTTTTATTAGACTGAATATAATGTTTTTATTAGACTGAATACCGTGTTTTTATTAGACTGAATACCGTGTTTTTATTAGACTGAATATAATGTTTTTATTAGACTGAATACCGTGTTTTTATTAGACTGAATATAA
This sequence comes from Euprymna scolopes, assembly GCF_053919585.1. Lineage (NCBI taxonomy): Eukaryota > Metazoa > Mollusca > Cephalopoda > Sepiida > Sepiolidae > Euprymna > Euprymna scolopes. The sequence goes on from NC_136520.1 coordinate 47,275,501, forward strand.
TGTTTTTATTAGACTGAATACCGTGTTTTTATTAGACTGAATATAATGTTTTTATTAGACTGAATACCGTATTTTTATTAGACTGAATATAATGTTTTTATTAGACTGAATACCGTGTTTTTATTAGACTGAATATAATGTTTTTATTAGACTGAATATAATGTTTTTATTAGACTGAATACCGTATTTTTATTAGACTGAATACCGTGTTTTTATTAGACTGAATATAATGTTTTTATTAGACTGAATACCGTGTTTTTATTAGACTGAATACCGTGTTTTTATTAGACTGAATATAATGTTTTTATTAGACTGAATACCGTGTTTTTATTAGACTGAATACCGTGTTTTTATTAGACTGAATATAATGTTTTTATTAGACTGAATACCGTGTTTTTATTAGACTGAATACCGTGTTTTTATTAGACTGAATATAATGTTTTTATTAGACTGAATACCGTGTTTTTATTAGACTGAATATAATGTTTTTATTAGACTGAATACCGTGTTTTTATTAGACTGAATACCGTGTTTTTATTAGACTGAATATAATGTTTTTATTAGACTGAATACCGTGTTTTTATAAGACTGAATATAATGTTTTTATTAGACTGAATACCGTGTTTTTATTAGACTGAATACCGTGTTTTTATTAGACTGAATACCGTGTTTTTATTAGACTGAATATAATGTTTTTATTAGACTGAATACCGTGTTTTTATTAGACTGAATATAATGTTTTTATTAGACTGAATACCGTGTTTTTATTAGACTGAATATAATGTTTTTATTAGAGTGAATACCGTGTTTTTATTAGACTGAATATAATGTTTTTTTTAGACTGAATACCGTGTTTTTATTAGACTGAATACCGTGTTTTTATTAGACTGAATACCGTGTTTTTATTAGACTGAATATAATGTTTTTATTAGACTGAATACCGTGTTTTTATTAGACTGAATATAATGTTTTTATTAGACTGAATACCGTGTTTTTATTAGACTGAATATAATGTTTTTATTAGACTGAATACCGTGTTTTTATTAGACTGAATATAATGTTTTTATTAGACTGAATACCGTATTTTTATTAGACTGAATACCGTGTTTTTATTAGACTGAATACCGTGTTTTTATTAGACTGAATATAATGTTTTTATTAGACTGAATACCGTGTTTTTATTAGACTGAATATAATGTTTTTATTAGACTGAATACCGTGTTTTTATTAGACTGAATACCGTGTTTTTATTAGACTGAATATAATGTTTTTATTAGACTGAATACCGTGTTTTTATTAGACTGAATATAATGTTTTTATTAGACTGAATACCGTGTTTTTATTAGACTGAATACCGTGTTTTTATTAGACTGAATACCGTGTTTTTATTAGACTGAATATAATGTTTTTATTAGACTGAATACCGTGTTTTTATTAGACTGAATATAATGTTTTTATTAGACTGAATACCGTGTTTTTATTAGACTGAATATAATGTTTTTATTAGACTGAATACCGTGTTTTTATTAGACTGAATATAATGTTTTTATTAGACTGAATACCGTGTTTTTATTAGACTGAATACCGTGTTTTTATTAGACTGAATATAATGTTTTTATTAGACTGAATACCGTGTTTTTATTAGACTGAATATAATGTTTTTATTAGACTGAATACCGTATTTTTATTAGACTGAATACCGTGTTTTTATTAGACTGAATATAATGTTTTTATTAGACTGAATACCGTGTTTTTATTAGACTGAATACCGTGTTTTTATTAGACTGAATATAATGTTTTTATTAGACTGAATACCGTGTTTTTATTAGACTGAATATAATGTTTTTATTAGACTGAATACCGTGTTTTTATTAGACTGAATATAATGTTTTTATTAGACTGAATACCGTGTTTTTATTAGACTGAATATAATGTTTTTATTAGACTGAATACTGTGTTTTTATTAGACTGAATATAATGTTTTTATTAGACTGAATACCGTGTTTTTATTAGACTGAATATAATGTTTTTATTAGACTGAATACCGTGTTTTCTTTTTATGTGGTACTATATTTTCTATTAGACTGAATACCGTGTTTGTATTAGACTGAATATAATGTTTTTATTAGACTGAATACCGTGTTTTCTTTTTTGTTCTCCTCGTTAACGCTCGTCCGTTAAGATCATAAACACTCTTATTAATAGACTGAATACCGTGTTTTTATTAAAACACTTTATTTATTAAAAGACGTTATTTATTAAAAGAATTTATTATTAGACTGAATACCGTGTTTTCTCTTTATGTAATGCTATATTTTTTATTAGACTGACTACCGTGTTTTTATTAGACTGAATACCGTGGTTTCATTAGACTGAATACCGTGTTTTTATTACACTGAATACAGTGGTTTTATTATTATTATTATTATTATTATTATTATTATTATTATTATTATTATTAAAAATACCGTGTTTTCTTTTTTGTTCTCCTCGTTAACGCTCGTCCGTTAAGGTCATAGACACTCTTATTAATAATTATTGGAATGTTACAGATGCGCACCCACAAAAACAAATCGAGACGAATATTGACACACCCAATTAATAAATCATATGTCAACCGATAGAGCTAGGAATGCGTACATTATTAGACAAAAGTGAACCAAAAATATGAATTAATAAAAAGAGACGATGACAGACAATCTCCGCTAATTAAGCAATATTTATTATGTTAGCGCTTATAAATGCCAAGAGCAAATTGACAATAATGGTTAATCAGACAGAAAAAAGAAAACAAAAAAAAAAAAAAACAGAAAAGATGAAGAAAACTATGGGAGTACTAATATTAATCTATAATATGAACTGCATTTGTTTACTGAATGGGTGTCCAATGACAAGAGCTCGATGGAAGACGAGTTGGAGGCAACCAAATTAATCAGCAGAAAATTACTTCCTGTAACATTGCCGTTACGCTTGAACCGTGTTCGTTACAGTTTTAAAACTCTCTCGGCGACCTACGTATAACTTATATAATCTACAGACACATACACACACACACACCCACACACACACACACACACACACACACACATATATATATATGTATATATATATATATATATATATACGTATATATATAGTACGGAGTACTTACGAGGGCTAGGGCAACAGAATATTCTTTTCATTGTTTTTACTCTCGAGTATATATCCGACACAGTTACACACAATTAATCAACGGAGAACCACATCACTCTACATAACAACGTATACGATATCGATGGATATATACCTGAGAGTACAAAACAAGGAAAAGAATATGCTGGTGTCCTCCTAGCAATAGTGATTACACTTATACACTCTAAAATAGCATCATGTAATGTGGTTGATAAACTAGTAGATATTGATCATTACAATATTTCATAACAACAACCTCTTACGTTACCTTGAGCTCAGGGATAAACCAAAGATCATAGGGAGCAAGGTATGGACCATATTGTGAGAGTGATGAACTGCCTTGATGTTTATCTTGGTCAAATAGTCTATTACAAGGATGAAATTATGGGCTGCAGCTTTGAGGCAAACTCTGTGCAAATCTTCCGTATCTTATGTTTCTCACGATTAACTGTGTGTACATTTCCCACACTGGTATCAAAATGTACACTTATTGTCTCTATAGACACATTGCGGCCCTTCTCTATCAAATTCTTTATTTAGCCAATCGGTTCCGGTTATTGAGTTCCTTACCCCATCCCTGTCTCATCACTCCTCACTGACTGCTTGCATTCCGTGAATCTCTTATACCACTATAAAAACTTATGCTCAATTCATGCAAGATAGTCGAAAAGCAGTCTGAACCTTTCCATATGTTTTTGTAGCTTTCTTTCCAAGTTTAAAGCATAATTTTATTGCATATAATTTTTCTTAAATGTCCTCACGTCCATATTGCATTTTTGACATTCGCAACTCTGACAATCAAGATTTTGTAGGGTGTATTTCAATTACTACTTTAGCTGTTTCCTTGTAACCTGAAATCATCTAAATTGGCCAGTCATCTCACCAGATGTGTAGCAATAAGATACTAAATTTTCACTATTCTAAGTCAATTTTAAAAGCCTATAATTAAAACGTCTGGAAACGTAGTGACTGCACCTCGTCGTACTTTGTTTTTGTTACACGGTGGTCACCAATTATCAAGGCCCGGAAGCCACTCAGGGATAAGGGTTATTGCAAGTATAGTACGTTAGTGTGGAGATTTGATGAAGTGTTTACTTAAGGGGGCGGTTCATTAGGAATTTGTTAACGTTGGACTTGATGACATCCAAGTTGTAGTCAGGTGGGAAGCTGGTAGACGGAACAGAGTTCCACAGGCGTGCAGTTCTAAGAAAGAAGCTTTATTCATGGAATCCACGTTTTGATTTAGGCACAGATAAAGAGTGGGGCAAATTTTTCACAGTGGATTCAGCTAGACGGGTGTTTCTCGCGAAAGATTGGCGAGGGGGGACCAGAGGTTGGAGTTCAGACGAGCACCTGCCATGAAAATAACGATAAAACAAGGATAGGCTCGCAACGTCTTTTCTGTGGGAGAGAGGTTGCAGGGTAGAGAAAGGGGCATCCCCACTAAGCCACGAAGTCTATTTTGTACTCTGCCAAGACATGATAGGCTGTTTTTAGCAGCTCCTGCCCACTTTGTATGATCATTAGTTAAGGTATGCTATCCATTATACTTTGGATTAGGAATTCTTAGAAATTATTAGGGACTAGCAAAACCCGTGGACAATTCGCGCTAGTTGAAATTTTTTTATAATACATTATAAAAAAATAAAGAAAAAATAAAATAAAACACGTAATGACGAATTTAAAACAATTTTTTTTAACAAATTCTTTTTTTTTTAACCTTTTAACGCTTTAAAGATTTCCAAAATTAAAAAAAAATATTTATGTGAAAATTCAACAAGCATCACAGTGCCTTTTTTATCTAAATATTTTTTTAATTAATTATAAAGGAACAGGTGTCTATTCACTTGCACATTTTACTTATTTTAGAAAGAAAACACAGTAAAAGCAACTTACAGTCTCCTTTCAACATGACGTTTTTAATTATAAAATAAAATAATTATAAAATAAAATAATTATAAAATAAAATAATTATAAAATAAAATCGCGAATGTAAAACCGGTACGAGACATCCATGTATTTTTTAAATTTTTGCAGAGAAATCGGTTTTACTGATTTTTACCTTAAAAGAGCCACTATAACAGAGGTAATTCGTTTCTTAATCAAGTAATGTTTGCGATTGTGATGATTTTCTTGACACTTGACGCATTAATATTTATATTAATCTTTAAGGTGTAATAAACAAAATTTTTATCATAATCAATTTTGCATAAAGCACTAATTCTAATTCGACATACTATAAGTTTGACTTGGTTCTAAGAGTCTATTTATACGGAATCATCACTTTGACACACCGGTTTCCGCTGGATCACAGATTTTAAGTAATGTTGAGCCTGGTCAGTAGTAAATGGGTGACGATTTGGGACTTTCAGGTGCTGTATGTACTCTACGCTTATCTCGGCATTGTTTTCAGTCGTCCTTGTCTTCTTCTTGCCACTGGATACAAACAGTGTCGATTCAGGAGAGGTGTGGTTAGCGATTGCGCGACATTTACCTCACAATTACACGCGCAATTTCCCTTACAGTGGTATCATTTGTCTTTCGAGACTGAACGGAGACATGGAACAGGGTATTTGTCCTTCTTTTGTCCTGCCATTTCTTCCCTCGCACTCCTCATTGTATTCCTGCTCTTTGTTCCATTTCTTTCCTTTTGTCTCTTGCAATTTTTTTTTTCTTTCGTGATGCGGTACATACTTTCAGAAAAAAACACACATTTAAAAGGAAGCATAAATAATAGATCGATTGACAGAGTCTATAACTGACTGACTTGTACATAAATATAAAAGAAAACGATTAGGTGATATAAAATACAAACAAAACAATAAAATGATAACTTTGCATATCGATAATTTAAGAGTCGTGTAGTATATAATTCTCCGGCGAGATAAGTGAGAAAACACGAAGCTTTTTACTCAATATTAGAGTCAAGAGAATTGGACATAATTGAAACACGGGACATATAAATTACTTTGTAGCCTAAATATAGTTGAATATTGCGCATAAAGTGAAATTTAAATGTAGGTCCTACAATGGTTTATTGAATAATTTATAACACGGGGGAACAATGTCTGACGTAAATTCTGATGAATTCAAGTTTTCATATAATTTAGATTCAGATTGAGGTATTTAAAAATAAATGGTTGGTAGGGCTACCGTGAAGGTTTATAACGTTAATAATTCCATGTTTGAAAGAAGTAAATAAAACGCCATTCATTGGCGAAGAAAAAAGTTAGACAACGGTATTGGTGTTTAGTTAAACTTCCCTCTTATTTCGGCCAAACTGAAAAGCCATTGCATAGCTTAACTTAAAAATAGTACCTTTTTTATTTTTTGTAAGGTGTTATATTTCTTAATAGATGTCATTGCGAGATTGTGAGCTGAGGAGAACTTCGTATGATGCAGGTGATCTATAAGACGCCTATATCTTAACTATTCTGAAAAGTAAAGGTTTGGCAAGGGCGCGATTCAAAACTAGTACAACCACTAGTAATTGTCTGTATTTTTGAGATGAGGTGTTTTCATTGATTGAGATTGCCGGACTGACTTCCTCATCTTAGTTGTTATTGTCACAACGTTTCGGCGTTTTTGACGAAGGCCGGAGGGCAAAACGGCCGAGACATTGTGACAATAACAACCAAGATGAGGAAGTCAGTCCGACAATCTCAATCAATAGTACAACCACCTTATGTTTTGACAAGTTTTTAGGTCTTACCTTTACTCCTGATCTGAAATAGAACACGTATATCAAATCCGTTGCCAGGTCGCTGGGAAAAACACTCGGATCATTCGACCGCTCTAATAGATAACTCACTGCCGATACAATGCTCTACTTGTATAAGAGCCGAGTAAGTTGTAGGATGGAATATGTTGCCACATCTTGGCAGGAGCTGCTAGAAACACTATATCGTGCCTTGACAGAGTTCAGAATAGAGTTCGTAGCCTAATAAGAGAGGCACTTTTCTTTTCCCTGCAACCTCTTTTGCGCAAAAGAGACTTTGTAGGCCGGTGTTTGCTTTATCGTCAGCGTTCTCGCTTTTATTATTTCTTTTTATCCATCGCATCTCATCAGCGATTTTCCTGAAAAAGGTGGAGAGCAATTGCGTTTTTCTTATTCGGAATCTATTCATCCAACACTTATCATGGATTAATTTCTTTTACCTTGAAGTAGTACATTTTTAAATCGGTACATAACAAGTGGCTTCCTGCCTAGTCTGTAGAAATTTCTATAACATCACATAAAGGACATAAAGCAAAACAAAAATAAAAACAAAAAACTACTTTGTTGACAGCCAACATATGTAAAAAAATACGCCATATACCACGCATTTGAGTAATGATATATAGGCAATAAATCATAGATAACTACTGGGATACAAAATCAGTTCCAATAGTAATTGAATTAATAGTAGAAATCATGATGTGACTGTAATTTAGATTTCAAGAAAAAAAAAACACCCCGCAAATACTTGTCGCTTAATAAATACCGTAATGTAACAATCCATTGGTAAATTAGAAATTTTAAGGCTCCATTTACAAAGCAGATGACATTAAAACACAATTGCAAATTCTTCGGACTTTTACTCAGACAATATTAACAGGATGAGAGCATGCTAACCTCATGTATTAAGTAAAGGGATCGGGTTAGGAAAGTATACATTTGGAAATATACCTTCAAATGTCAGCCCCAGAAAGGCACAGTTTCAAATCCTGTACGAATCTCACTTTTCATTTGTCTTTTTTTTTAGCTGATTCTCAGCCCTGTGAACTAAATTACTTGCTAATCTAAAGCAAAAATTTTAAAAACAGTAAAATTTAAATCAACTTTACACAGAGTAGATTCCCGAGTTTTACAGATTCTAGAGTTACGCAGAATACGGTTGAAAAATGTCGAATTTTACATCGATTACGAAGCTGTGAAAATAGCATTAAAGATGAGGATGAGGAAAGAAGTCCAAATAACACAAATACGAATTATCAATCATTTTCTAAATAATCAGAAAGAAAACGATGGTTGCAATAAAAAGTCTGTATTTCGGTCTCGACAATCTAATAATCCCCCATGTAATTGTTCTAATGAAATGTAGGTATAATAATCGACAACATTATGTATCTTTAAAGACATTGCCTGTGTGCAGAGATAAGCAGTCTAGGAGTGGAATCAATTCCTTAAAAAAAAAGAAAGAAGAAAATCATGTTATTTATTCGGAGTGTTCACTGATTCTAGTCTAGTTGCACAAGTGTTCTGATGTGTGAACGGTGTGGGTTTATTTTTCTATTTTCCATCATTTGCATTCGTTTGTTTTAATTCTTATTATTTCCCATGTGAATTTTCATTTATATACTGGTTCGTGTCACGTGTATCGAATTTTTGGTTAGTAGATATATTTGCACACGTACACACGCATACACATATTTAGACACGTCTAATTGAACACGACAGAGTTATTCCGTTTGTCCGATCTTTCTGGATGACCTTTCTATTTGCCAAATAACTGATTTTTATTTTGAAAATTAAAAGAAAAAATAATTTTCTTTTTTCAATATATCATCAAAATAGGAAGTATATATTTGAACCTATGCCTCCAAATGTCAGCCCCAGTAAGGCACAGTTTCAAATCCTGTAGGAATCTCAGTTTTTACTTTGTCTTTTTGTTTTGGCATATTTTCAGCGCTGTTAAATAAATTACTTGTTAATTTAAAGCAAACATTTAAAAACAGTAAGATTAAAATTAACTTTACACAGATATTTAATGTAACATCATATACATCCAAATGTCACCCCCAGAAAGGCACAGTTTCAAATCCTGTACGAATCTCAGTTTTTATTTTGTCTTTTTCTTTTTTTTTCATATTTTCAGCCCTGTGAACTAAATTACTTGTTAATCTAAAGGAAACATTAAAAAAAACAATAACATTAAAATCAACTTTACACAGATAGTTAATATAACATCCTGTCCTATTTCTTCAATGTTGTATCCATATGATTTCAACCAAGTATTAAATGGAATGTGTTGCGATGAACTCCTGGCACTTGTACCGCATTAGTATACACACTTCGACAAACTCTTTTTAGCAACAAACTGCGATACTTTCTTATAAAGATACGTACATCCTGGAAAAGCTTTTGACTATCGTATTTGCTTCCCTTGGACTAATACATTTTGGAATTCCGTCCTTGCATCCTGCTTCCAGGACTGTACTTACATGCAGAAGATTAAATATAATTTAATTTGCAATAATAGCCACTTACGCCCAAGCTGCAATATGTTTTGTTTGGGGTGAACATGAAATATAAAACAATTAGTAAAAAAGACCGGGGAAAATAAACGTATTAATACTTTCCAGGCTTGAATTCTGACATATTTCTTTCCGTCCGCATATAGAAAATAGACACATTACTTCTTTCAAAATCCGAATAAATAAGAAAACTTATAAATCGTAAAAACAAAACTACGAGATTATTATAAAAATCACTTGGAAAGCAACACTATAATTTAGATTTCACCAGTAGTTGACGTCAACATTCTCCCATGAAATCCTATAACGCAGTTATTTTAACGTCTTATGATTCACGAAATTTGAGTACAATACCGGTTCTTTGGAGTCAGCTCGCCAATTAGGCTGTTGTCAGAAGAGACGTGTCTCCTGCGCTCGTGTTAAAGAGGGTGTGATTACCACTGAAAGTGAATCGGAAGTCAAGCCCCGATTAACTAGCGGAAGTGTTGCGATTCCACCCACTTCTCGACGCCGCCGCCGCACTTATTTCTTGAGGGAAAAAGTTCATTCGAGTGGAAATGATGAGAAAACAGGCGCACACTGGAGATCCCAGATAGATCCAATCGATGGCCCCACAATACCCATCATCTGAAAAGGCGAATTGAAGCGCTTTCTATAAAATCTTTCCTGGAAATTTCCACATCATTAGCACCGAGGAACACGTCACTTTCGAATGCTTTTATTCACTGTTTCGCAAGGGTTTCTTACTGTTGAACAAAAGTATGCTGCTTTATAATTCATTACGAAATAATCAAACACCGTAACAAAATAAATATAAAATATTGTTTTCTGTTTTATAAGTCTAGCTATCTCATACGTAAGGTGCTTTGGAGTAATTGCACCAACTAAATTTAAAAAAAAAACTGATTTTAAAATGCGTGGTTGGCAAAAGAACCCTTTTAAATAGTTGGCGCAATTACCTCGGACTTGGTGCAATTACCCCAAAGTACGGTATTTAAAGTAAAAAAAAATCAAATGAACATTTATAATAATTAAAGTAAGTAAATTCCTAGCTACCATTCTATTAGGTTGGTGCAAAATAATGTCGTTTTTTGACATGGAGTTGAACATGAAAAATAACATTATTTTTTAACTAACCTACTATATACACTTACATAAAAATAAGGAGATACTCTACGGAAATGTCTATTTATCTATCTACTATTATTTAAAATGGAACTCTGTGTGTTTGCTATACCTCTCGATGATCTTTCAAACGGTGGAATCCATTTTTTTAATACATGAATGCATATAATGCATTTGGAAGTATTCTTGCGTAAGTTTTCCATCGAGATGCGTCTGATAAGTTTCGAAAATCGATAATCAAAATAAATCAATTAAAGATGAAAGTCCAATCATGACCAAAGTTAATTACTTCATAAACATTTATATGTATTTAAAGTAAAAAAAAAAAAAGAAGAAAATAACACCTACGTTTTTTTGTGTGGTTTCAAGTGATGTAGCGATGATTTAATAAAAGTTACTTTGGGAAGCTTAATCACCACACAAGCAGAAACGCCAAACTCATAAAAGCAACTGTATATTCTCTGATAGTACGGGGGCGCGCCTAAAATAAATATTCCTTATAAAGCACAATTGAATAAGTATACTTGATTTTGTACGTTTAACTTTTATTCAAGTGAGTATGCAAAAATAATCACATAAAAGCAACAGTTCGAAATTAATTTTTCTATTTGGAGGATGATTAAACTATAATACAAGGGTTTTGCATTTTAAATTTTAATCGAAGCCATTATTTAGAGATAGTTTTATATAACGGACAACAGCTTATCTACAATGCAATGTAAGCTACAATGTACGGAGTAGAAGGATAAATTTCTCCCCATAGAAAAGACGACATAATTCCATTTCCCTTTGATGAATAGTTTTTACAGACCCAGTTGACTAGTTGTGTACAAATCCTAAGAGCGATAGACTCTTTCTACTATGTCTGAAAGTGACACAATCTGCAACACGGGGTGCACCGTTGTACAGCTCATGCTCCCTACGTATTCAGGGTATGGAAACAAGACGATTGCCAGTTATGTGAAAATACATCACTGGACGCCCACGAATAACAGGTTGATGCTAAATTTCCGGCCATGGTTATAGTTTTGGTGTGGTTTTAAGTGATGGCCACATCACACTACCACACAATTTAGAAGTCGGCTTGAATGTCAACACCAAAATGTAACTAGATGTTCTAAATAGTGTGGTGACCCCCTGTTGCAATCAGATGGCCGCTAGCAGACCCTATGTGTGGCACCGGCATTCAAATCTAAAGAAATCCACGCTGGGCTTCAGAAATGGTGCTACGACTTTGTAACCTTCTCTCAATAACCCCGCTCCTCCCCGCTAGACTACTTCGTTTGGCAACACGTTTAGAACATGACCAACATGTCTTCCAATAACACCAAAGTCATCCTGATCGCCGCAACTTGCCGAGTATTCGCCGTGCTCCCACTGGCGATTGTGAAAAAATCATATTCCCAGTTTCGGACTTGCATCGAGGCGAGGGTTGTAGCTGAACTCTGCTACATTTAATAGATGTCAGCTGTACTACATAATCAAGTTAGTTTAATTGATTTTTTTCAATACACGTTTTAAAATAAAGATGTAGCATTGTTTTCTTAAGGACGGCAATTGAATAGTTCCACCTTGTATTGTGGACAAGTAACTGCTAGCTTCCTCCTGGTACACTGCTACATTATTTCGAACTAGAACTGGCAATCAATCAAGCTATTTTATATTTGAGCGATTTCACAGATTTTGACGAGAACAAAGTATGGGGGAACATTTATTTATTCTCAATTAATTGCGGACAACGACGGGTAGCTCCTCTACTTTATAAATATGTTTACTTTATTGCTGCTTTATTACTCTTTCGTTTTACTTTTTTTTACCACAAAACTTGCATTTTTCTACTTGGAACGTGCACGGTATAATATGTGAGATTCTACCTTACAGGGAACAGTGAGGAGTTGAGCAAGGTCATGGCTGTTAACATTACCTATATACTTGTTAAGGCTAATACAGTTAGAGGATCAGCAAACAGAAAAGCAAATCCAAAATTTAGAAGGCAATTATTATAATACATAATTACTATCATCTAAGTACCACAGCAATAAATAAGTACAATTTATTGCTTGTTGGTTTAGTCGGAAGTGTGTATATCTGAGAAGAGCAGGTGATATTATTCCATAACAGCGGAAAAGAATGCGTATGAAGGCTATACAAAAATACCGAGCCACTTTCAGGAAAAAAACTATAAAGAGAGAGAGAGAGAGAGAGAGAGAGAGAGAGAGAGAGAGAGCACGTTAGAGAAGACAATCATGATAGAGACATCGGTGATGTCCTGTAAGGATAAGTTATGTGTTGCGGGAGAATGAGGAAATAAAAGTCGTTGATACAACAAAAAAGAGTCGTGCGTCTCTTGCGATTTACTCTGCGTTCGGTCTATGTATGTCAACATGTGTATTATACGCTTTAAGTTGGGTTGTAAGTAATAATGATAGTTTTTGACTTTTTCTTTATCTATGACTGCCGAATTATTTTTCTGTTTTATCCGCCATGCTTTTATTATAGTATCTAAAGCGTGTTCGGCCAATGTGAGTTAATCTTTAATGTGAGACAAACGTTATAGCATCATGACTCGGTTATTTTATATTAGAGAAGACAGAGTCTCATGCTCAGTTAAACGCGCAAGTGATTTTTTTTTATTTTTAAGATAGGAATGTTATATAAAAATGTATAAATAAATACAATACTCAATCCTCTGTTGAGAATTCAAAATACCTTCATTTTTTTTACAGTTCTTAATGTTAAAAAAGCCACGTCAAATTCTTTCAAAAGGCTCTGGTGAGTGGCTTATTAATATGTTTTATTTATTTGTATGATTTTTAAACCGTGTCTGGTGCTTATACTTTTCGGTGTCTTGTAATTTAATTCTTATGAATCTTATACGGAGCACAGAACAGATATATTTAAAGGCGTCTATTACCTTAAAATTAATTGCAAGCGAAATTGCTTAACGGTCAAATAAGACAGAGACGGTGAATGAATGGTATCCGTTTATTCTAAGATTAGAAAAAAGAAGCAGCGGTTACATTGTCGCTATGATAGACATATTAGAGTCAACTAAGCATTTAACGTACAACTTCCTGATTAAGAAATGGAGGCGATAGATTGCGAAGGATTTGTCTGCGAGAGAATTCAAATAACGAATAAAATTTACAAACAATTTCGCTTACAAAATAGCGGACATTAGAGACGTAATAAGTGAATAAAAAGACGATTCGTGTGAAATAGAGAGACGGTCGAAGCTTAATGATTAAGTTAAAACATAATGCGATTAAAAAAAAGAAAACTGAACTAATTGTTGCATAATATGTTTACAGCCGATAAAGTTAGGGAGTAAGGTCAATGCCTTTGGCCCTTTGGATTAGGTGTCAAGCGAAATTGCCTCGTAAAATTCCGCAAAATGAGGGCTAGGTAGTTAAGAGACAAAAGGGACCGCATTTCTCTCAAGTAATCTCGTCCAAAGTTATTGAACAGTTAAAAGACAAAACAAAAGATTAGTTTAACTAGTATTCTCTCGAATAATCTAGTCTTATTGAGCAGATCAATTAAGCAACATGTCGTATGACTAGGAAAAAGGTTATGCTAACTAGTTTATTCAGAGAATTTCGGAAAGGAAGTTAAAAAAATCATTTGGGCAATCGGGATGTAAAACTATCTGTCATAATGGGAGCAATATTTGTACGATTTATATGATAGATAGAGGAACATGAGGTTGTGGAGAAAAAATTCTTAAAAGACTAGCACGACAGAAGAAAGTAACATACTGATCTGTGCATAAAATGAACAGCATTACATATCTATCATGAAGACTGTCTATAATAAACTGCCTTTATTGCTAAAATAAAAAAATATCCCATTTAAGTTTCATGAATTTAAAATCACAATAATAAAGACATCATAAACGACTATATGATGGCATGTTGAGTTAGTTTTGCTTCGATTTGCCTGGCTTTGTGACCTATTGTTAACATTTACGACTTTTGTTTTAGAAAAGAAAATGAAAATATTTCGGCACTTATTCAGACAATTTATCCATAACCCTCCCCTCCCTATATAACAGTATATATATATATATATATATATATATATATATATATATATATATATATATATATATATATAATGAACTCATTTTTCCCACTGTGACTTTAACCTTAATAGGATTGAAAATCAAGACATTTCATCCAAATATTTACACAAAATGCAGCACATTATCTGAGGTGTGTTATAGGCCTATTACCTCTAGACTTTCGCGATAATCGTATATTCCTATATTTTTTCTGATGAGTGTTCACTGCCAAAATCGGTTAGAATCAATGGAAGTTGTAATATCTTTTTTCCCTAATAAATTCCTCCTACCACCGCTACCACTTACACCGTTGTGGAATCGTTTACAAGGGACAGTACGAAGAAACACCGGTTCGGGTTTTCTTTACTTCGTAGTTGCTTTACAAAAACTGGAATGGCATTTTAACGTTCCTTTTCGTTCTATGTTTTCTACTGGGTCACACGCACCATTGGACTTAACCCACTGGAAGGTTTATTTATGCCATTTTTTCTTTAGCTTTATTTCGTTTGGAGTTGACTAAAAAAACTAGATTGGAATTGTAACGGTCATTTGTTACTTGGTGAAACGCACCATTGGACTTAAGCGAATCGATGGTTTATTTATACCATTTTTTCTTCCGCTTTATTTCGTTTTGTAGTGGACTAAGAAAATTAGAATGGAATTTGAACGCTTATGTTCTACGGGGTGAAACGCACCATTGGATCTAAGCGAATCGAAGGGTTATTTATGCCATTTTTTCGTTTCTCCTGTGTTTTTTTTTTTTTTGGTTTTTCATAACACGTTCATTTTTTTCCCTGATTTTCGCTTGTTTTTCCGATTTATTTTTTAAATAAATTATACGTTTTTCTGCGATTTTCTTTTTTTTTTTTTTTTTTCTTTTAAAAATAGTTAACCAGGTTTATTACTCCGGTTATTCTGTACTTTACCCCCACCCCTTACACACTTCCAAACAATCCGTCAACGACGGGTACCCCGGCTAGTATATAAATAAAATTAAATCTTCAGTAGTTTGAGAAGAAACTGAGTTTGTTTTTCCCAGTCAACGTAATAAAACGTTGTTTGAAACATTTAGAGAGATGCAGTTAAACTTATTTTTCTTTTACAAACCAAAACCGAAGGGAAAAATTAAAATAGTGATGAAGTTCTAGGGTTGTACGGACATTTTATATGATTTTTTTCTGAATCTTGAGTTTTTGTCTTTTTTTCCTCGGAGTATGAATTAAATTCTTGTAAAACATTTTTTTTTCAACATATGAAATCATGTACGGCGGCTATATGCAAATACTGAGTCGTGTGCGAAATGACGTCACGTTAAAGAAAAAAAAGAACAATGACTATAAAGAAAAGACGATCACGTTAGACACGTGGGTGATAGTAGGGCGGTAAGGCTGTGACACGTGGCGGGAAAATGAGGAAATAAATGTCATTGTTACAAAAAGCAGTCAAGGTATTATCCGTCCAATTTACCTTGCGATATACTCTGCTACAATTTATTGAATCCCGGGTGTCTATATATGAATGAGAACATTACACAAGTTGCTGATAATGCGCAATAAAATAAGCAGGGTATTATTGTATTTAGTTTAAATAAAGAAAAATTACAATAAGTCGCTACAATAATCTACTGTCTCAATCAGAAATGAAATAGTCAGGCGACAATAAACCTCCAGTGTTAGTCGGAGCCTTGAGTAAGACTAGAGGTTTATGGTCGCCTTACGGTATTAACTAAGAATGAAACAAGTGAAGCATTCATGGTCCCGCGTAGGTGCACAGTGAACGTAGCATAAAAATGATTAAGTTCATCTCCCTATTAAGCCCCCAAAGTCCTCAGAGAAAGTCAAATCCTGGTGAAAATAAACAAACGGTGCAGTTTTAGGCCTTAACATATGAAACTCTGACTTCTGCATCATAAAGAAAAATGAAATCCATCATTTGCATCTTACTCTCAATTAGTCCTAAAAGCCCCAAAGGCTTTAACATATTTAAATTTGAGTTTAGCACCATGCAACACTGCTAAATAGACATACACAGAAAATTTGGGACAAATATGGTAAAATAGTCCCAAAACTGATATGTTTTTATTCGCACTAAAAGAGCTCCTGTAGCACACCTAAGAATAATCGAGATGTATAGAAAAAATAAAATTATGTAGAAATCAATTAGTTACAAGTTTTAAGAAAGTTTTATAAACACCCAAGGCATCATTTTTTTTTTTTAATAATTCAAAAGTGTCAATTTTAGCCAATTTAACCCGAAAGACACTCTTAGGGGGAGCGCAACCGGAGTTTACCCGAAAAAAAAACCCTTTTGTTACTTTTTACTCATATCATGTTTTATGTTTGTGCAAAAATTAAAAAAAAAAATCCAATGCTTTATTATTGAGAAAAGTGCGGACAGACAAAGGGACAAGGATGAATTTACAGGTCCAGCCACCTTTTGTCGGGGGACCAACAGTAGATTTCTTATAGCGACTTATGATATTTTCTTTTTTCATACATAAAGTTAATAATATATGCGTGGGTCTATTTCTCTTTATATATTTATATGAATAATATGTTTTTTATCAGTAATATTATTATATGTAAATATTTATAATGAAATAATATATATCGATCAATCGTTTATTTTCCATTTACGAAATAAAATATTGCTACATTGCACTATTGAATATAAACACTGCTTCTAAGATACAATGTCTGAAATATTAATAACGCGTTAAACTGCAAGACTGCCAATTTGCAATATTTGTCAATTCCAACTCGGAATTTAATTTAAATTTAATTTAAAATAGAAAATTGGTATGAATAACACTTTGTTTTCATTCGTACAAAATTCACTCTCCTGTTTGCGTCATTTAATTTGCTTTTGGCGTTCGAGAAATATTTTTCTCACATTAAATGCTTTCTTTTTGGCTAACTTGAAAATCAAAATGAAAATCATTCTAGCATTATATTAAAAAATAGAGACAGTGTAATCTACTCAGATAATGCAATCTAAATCCTATACAGGATATAACCTAAATGTTAATATATTTTTGTAATTTTAAAGCAAACACTTGACCTCATTAGAAAACTAATGTTCCTTAATTATGGACGCTTATGGATTTTAATTCATTTTCCAGGTTACGCTTAACAATACACAACAAATATCTCATTTATTATATCCAGTCAAGTGGTATAAATGTTTGTTCATTCAGAGTCAAAAACTACATCACACACCCACTCAAGGACGATATATTATCTGCTATTTTCTCTAATAAAATATATTTTCGATATTCATTATTTTGACGATCACGTGAAACAAAATCATTCAGTGGGGTTTATATTTTTATGTTGATAAGAGGAATGCTGCCCGAAAAATATGATTACTGTGCTGATGTTTATAGAGCGTTTACATAGGAGGTAAGATTAAATGTGATAGAGAGAAATAACAAAGGAAGATAGATATGTATCTACAATAAAATATTGACTAGTGGTAATATATTCAATAGTGCGGAAGCCCATATTGTAGCTGCATGCAAATGACTGAGCTGTGTCCGAGATGACGTCATTGATTTAGGCGCAGATAGAGAGTAGGCGGAAATTGATGATAGTGGCTGCGGCTGGATAAAAGTTTTTTTTATGAAAGTTTTGCAAGGGAGAACCATAGATTAAAGTTAAGACCCGCATCGATATTGCATTAACTTGCAATTTACTGCATGTTGTTTTTAATATATTATGTCATGGTCAATTTTAACAATTGCTCTCCCAAAGCAAAAATGGTTGAAATGGATATAGTTTGCGAAAATACCATACAGACGCCACCAAATACGAAACAAAACACGAAAGTATTTCAACAACAACAAAAACCTACCCCAGTTTTAACACTTCTTGTAGTAATACATTTAATATATCATTTTGAAATACTTAATTTACTAAAATTTGTAAAAAAAATATTGTTTAAGATTTTTTGATTACACAGGTGTAAAAACATAAACATATTTTTAAAATCTAATAATTTTCTTTATTATTGTTATAAACTGAAAAAAATAATGTAAAAATGAGTGTTTTTTTATTATTTCAGGATAATATAAGAAGTGTAAAACACAGTGTTTTATTCAGACGATAGAAATCGACGTAACGAGACACGTCTCAAGCGACTTATTAAAGCGCTAGGACGCAGCTAAATTTAAAAATAATTCGAATCCGTTTTTAACAAATCAGCAATTTCAATAATTTTAATTGGCTCCAGTAATGAATTCTGCCTTTAACAGAAATTATTTTTGGAGTCGTTATGAAATTCAATTGATAAGACATTGACAGTGATCAAGTTATGAATAAAAATCAATTAAAATGTTCTAAAAACAAATTAGACACAAGATTTTGATCAAACCCCTATCGGCAGAACTTCGTTGAGTTTTTATGCTTAAAAATGCTGTCTTCCGGTCTTTAGTTAGAAAAATAGTGAATTTTTGTTATCTCCCTTGGGACTTCTATTTATCTCTCATTTTAATTGTATTAACGTTTACAAACGAGCATGTGGGTATTTATTGTAAATTTCGCCTGCTTCAGTCGACAGATGTGAAAGCGTTATAGCTTTGAAATTATTTATGTTTATATATGCAGTACCATTCAGTATTGTTGTCGCTTGAAGTTGTAATTTGAAACAAAAAAACACCGGACAATATCGATAAATTTATAAGAAGATCAGTACGTATATGATGAAAAAATTTATCGAACATAAGCAGTTGGACTCAGCGTTGACCGGGATTGTATGCGGATAAACAAATGTTCAACCCTTTTTATATTTTTATTTCGTACTTATCTTTGCATTGAAAACGGTGAAAATCGCTATTCTGTTTGATCGAATCGCTTTATTGCCTGCTCTAGTAAGGCCCCCTTTGCAGTGTACCGGGAAAAAGCTTCGCATGCGTCTCTGCAGTGATTTAGTCCACAATATATAGTATTTTACATTGCACTGTAGATAATCTACTGTTATTTTTATAAAATATGTAAATAAGGGCTTAACTAAAATTTAAAATGCAGAAGTTAAGTAGCATGGTCAAACTGTTTTCTACACAAAAACATCCTTTTAAAACACGCTCTTGGTTCACGAAAAATTCTACAGTTTATTTTATGGGTTGGCCCTTTCTGTTTGTACGGTAAAAACAGTTCCTAAATTCACTTTGATGCTAAGCAGTATCACAGTGTTAACTTTGGTTAAAATCGGATTTCCTTATTCAATCAGATTTTTTCGATTATCGATTTTAAATATTGTTCAGGCGCATTCCGATATAATACCTATGTTAAAACTCTTCCCTACAACCTCTTTCTCACAGAAGAGATGTTGCAAGTTTGTTTCTGCTTTATCGTAATTTTTCTGACAAGTGCTCGACTGAGCTTCAATCTATGGTCACCCCTCATCAAAGTTTCACAAGAAACACTCAGCTAGCTGAAAACGCTATCAATAATTCCCCCCTCCACTCCCCACATATTCCATGAAAAAAGTTTCTTTGTTAGAACTGCACGCGTGTGGAACTGTCTTCCATTTTCCTGCATTTCCAGCTAGCTATAATATGGTTGTCTTCAAGTCCAACGTAAACAAGTTCCTGATGAGCCGTTCCACTTAAGTTAACAAATTTACCGAATTTCCATTATTAACGATTACTATTATTGTCCAATTTTACTAGTGTACACTCTTTAACACTTATGGAGGTGGCGCTGGGCTTTGATGAGTTGTGATGCCTATGTAAAAATACAGCACTCCCAGACATATCTTTTATCATTCCTGTAAAATTTCTGAAAATTGACCCTGCCCTTTTCTGAGTCTTTCACGCAAAGGTCAATTTCCTTTTATAGAAACAAAGAAATAATCAATGAATTAAACAGTAAAAGGTGTAGAAGGAAGTTGAACAGACATAAATTGCGCTGAAATGAAAATATGACGGGAGAAAGAGAGGGAATCAGGTAGATATTACATTAAGTCCTAACAACTTTTCTTTTTGTTTGCAAAATGAGAGGGTTTCAGAGACTTAATGAAAGCGGTTTCTCAAATTTTCAAATTAAAAAGCTAATGTGACCCGCTTAGAATGGAGAACAAGTCAACAATAAACCTCGAACACAATCACGATTATTTATGAAGTGCTCAAGGATGGCCGAACCGTAGGTATCAATCAAAACATCTGGTTTTGAATAATTTTATTTAATGAGTGGAGAGTGTTGTTTGATGCGGGAGTCACTGATTTTCAAATGTCCGGAAAAATCGACATCAAAATTCATATGATCCAACAAAGTCTACGACAGGAAGTGTGAAGTTTAAATAGAAAGACCAAAGTAGTAAATTCCAAAATAACAAGTGGGATTAAATATTTAATAAAAAATGTAATTAATACGAGTCAATAACATTTATAAATTACTAGCAATGGGTGCCCGGCGTTGTCCGAGTGATTAGAGGTGTAAGCTGAGCAAAAAAAATATTAAAAAAAACAAAAAAAAACGGTAATTTTTTAAAAACTTTGACACCTATTATGACCCCTTAACATTTATTGTTTTAGGCCCAAATCAAATAAGTTAGATCCATGTCCAAAGAAACAATATCTATAATGTCAAGTGTTTAGACCCAAAATTGGCGGAGGAGTTTGGTAGAGTTCTCAAAGGTCAAATCGTTGAACTTTGACCCGTTAACAGCGAAATTTCTGCCGAAAACCGATCCCATCGATTTTCCAAAATCTCAGTACCCTGTATTTCAAATTTCGAGTCAGTAGATTAAAAATTGACAGAGTTATTGCGTAGGGAAATGTACACAGACACACACACAGACACACACAGATACGTTCACTTTTATAGATATATAGATATTATTAACTAAAGGAGATATTAACATACATAACATCATGTGTATATAATAAAAGAATATGTGTTTGAAAGTAGTAAAATTAATTACTCAAACACAAAATTTAAAAACCATTTTAATAGCACTTCTTCAAGATTTAAATCAAGATATAATAATATTAGGTTGAGAAAAAAAGTCTTGCGGGATTTGTACTTTGGATTTCAAATAGGTATTTTCAAATAAGTTTTAGTTATAATACCTTTACTTTATATATCAGTTTAAAAAGCGTTTTTCGCCCTATCTAATCGTTTCGTTTTAAAACAATTATGTCTTCTATTCAGAACGTTAAATGCAAGATGAAAAAAATAAATTTCAACAGTCTTTTTTTTTTCAATTTCAGCTAGCCCTAAAAGCTGCTGAAACAGCTCGCGATATCAACGAAGCGTTTGACCCAGGTAATACTACTGAACGCAAAGCACAATGGTGGTTTAAGAAATTTCGTAGGGGGCGACAAGAGTTTTGAAGATCATGAGCGTAGTGGTCGACCATCAGATGTTGACAACGATTTATTAAGAGCCTTATTCGAAGCCAATCCACGCACAACTGTTTGTGAACTTGCTTCTGAATTAGACAGAAAGTACACGACTATTTCCAACCACTTGAAAGGGATTAGGAAAACGAAAATCTTAAATGCCTCACAATTTGATCGACAACCAAATTTTAAAAAAAGCCATTATGAAGTGTCATTTGCCATAGTTTTACACAACAGGAACGACCCGTTTTTCGACCGGGTTGTGATTTGCAATAAACAGTGGGTTCTTTACAACAACTGGCGACGCACAGCTCAATAGTTAGACGCCGACGAAGCTCCACGACACTTCTGGAAGCCAAGGTTGCACCAACAGAAAATCATGCTGATTGTTTGATGGTCTGAAAAACCATTACGGCTGAGTCGTATTGTCAAGAAATGGATGAAAGGCATCAGAAACTTCAAAAACAACACCCATTAGTCAAGAAAAATTATCCAATTCTCCTCAATGACAATGCTCGTTGATAAACCGACCATGCAGAAGTTGAACGAATTAAGTTACAAAACTCTGCCTCGTTTGCCACTCTCCAAACTTCTTACTTACCGACTACCAATTTTTATAAGCATTTCGACAACTTTCTGCGTGAGAAATGCTTTAAAAACCTAAGAGATATCAAAAACGCCTTCACGACTTCGTGCCATCAGAATGTAAGATTTCACGTCACTGACAGTAATACATTTGATTTGGGTTCGCTAAAGTAGCTTGATTCTCATGGTGCTTATTTCGATCAATAATTTCTTGTTTGCAACGAGATATGTTCCTCTGAATTAAAAAAGTTAAAAACCGCAAAAAACTTTCTTGTCAATATGATACACAAGTATATGTCTAGAATTCGGTTTTCTTATTTTGACAAGAAAATCCATTACATAATTTCCATTAGAGTAAAATAGATTGATGTAAAGTTTATTATTTGAAAGTGAATTATCTTCCTTGAATCCGGTTTAATTATTTTAGCTTAAATCCAATGCAAATATTTAATTAAATTTAGAAATAGGCGGCTTTAGCATATATTATGATCTCTTAAACTGGTTTTAATACTCCAAATTATCAAGAATCTGTGGAATGTATTGTAATTAAGATCTAATAACTAGTCTTTATGTTTCATAAAATTAGCAGGTTGTAGATTGGATTACAAACAATTTTCATTGTATTTGCATTATCTAAATTAAGCTATATGTTGTGTATATTCGACATTTTCTGCCTTTCTAAAATGCAATAATGTCCCGGAAATAAGGTTTTATTATAACAACGCGCTTCCTTTGTCAAATCTGCCGCATAAGGATCGAATAAAACTAACGCACACCTCATATCACGCCCACTTACGTCTAGTTGCTGTCTTTCGAAATTTTCGTAAAAATCGATTAATTTAGGAGTGAATCGTGTATAGTATATGCATGGAAACATAACATATTTGCATTTCATATAAATATATATATATATATATATATATATATATATATATATATATATATATATATATATAAAGGTATTCAGGTAATCAGGATAAACCTTAAACATCATGGGACTCGTAAGTTTTTACGGTTAATATAATATATAAAAAATACTATAAGTCTGACCGTCTGCCGATCTCCATATTTTCAAACTCTTTCTCTTCCGAAACTTAAAGGGTCCACACTATGGGTTAAATAGAAACCGACTTTAAAAAATATGATCGGATTTTATAGGATTTAAGCTTGTTGAAATAGTTTTAAGGGGTCAAAAAGGGTTTAAAATTAAAAAAAAAAAGATTCGTTATACATTTTGTACATTCATCTGAGTTTATCTGCATGCTACGTTGGATCCTTGATATGACCTTAAAATATATCCGATGGTGAAGCTCCAACTTGCGGGCTTTGGGGAGTGTGGAGCCACCCTTTAATCCAATTGCACCCAAGTCCACTCTGACCCGGAATGGTAGTACCTGTTAGGGCCCCAACTATGAGTTAAATAGAAACCGACTTGAGAAAAAAAACAAATATATTCTATCAAAACTTTTTCTTCAAAATCACTGGATTCGGCATTAAATAGCCTGAAAAGGGTTGATATGCCGTAAAACAAAACCCACCAACCAACCAAGCATGTTACCTTGGTATTAGCCTTGAATGCTACTGTTTTCCGTTCGGTATTGATTCTAGCTGATGGTACCCAAATAATTATTTTTATTTTACTTTTGAAATCACAGCTCTATATTAATATATGCAAAATCTGGACACATTTTAATATCATATATAAGCGTACTATACGAATAGCCCAAACCAGGTGGCCTCTCCTCCGCTAGTATTAAATATCATCATCATCATCATCATCATCATCATCATCATCATCATCATCATCATCATCATCATCATCATCATCATCATGATCAGTGTTGTCAACAAAAATACAGGAAAAGTAGATTATTTAGAAGATTAATACGAGGTTTGTCGAATGTTCGCTATCAAAATTCATATTTACTAAATTCCTTCCAAATCCCAAGGCTAAACAGAATTCATTGATTTAGTATATTTTCCGTATTTGATTACGATTTGCAAGGGATTCTGTTTCATGTCAATTAAGCCATATTGATTCATATCAGAAATGATAGGAAATGCTGGGCACTCTTGATTATCTTTACATAAGAATAGAATCAGACGATCACGAGTGTATTGTTTAGATAAATCTAATCAACTGGATTATTTCAGAAGCGTAGTAAGAAAAGAGATAGAAGAATACGCAAATATTTTCAGTATGTAACTGGGAATATTTGAAAAAGTAAGAATGTTTCAGTTTTCTATTTTGTTTTCATTGTTTTTTTGTTTTTGTTTTTGCCGGGGATAAGGGTTATGATGCTAACCATTGGCTCTCTTTTTCAGAGACATCGGCCGAGATATCTTTTTTAAAATTCTAATTCTTCTTTAAACGTAACGTGTTGAAACTCCGTTATCTTGTTCTCAATACATACCTGCTGTATAATTTTTAATGTTATTCTCCTAAATCTTGTAAATCCCATGTTTAACGGAGACTATATTTTTAAGATATCAGTATCTATTCAAATTATACACAAGACATTGATAATTAGTTGTCCTCTTCCTCGTCGTTCTGTTTTAGCCAGCATCATTACAGGTAAGGGTTACTACATTTTTCACATTGTTTTATATCAGCTCCGTTTTTCTAAGTATTTATTTATAAAATTGCATCATAATGTATGCTTAATTGCTCCCAAATCACATTCGTTGGCATGTAAGCAGAGGATACTACTATATATGTTAACCCTGATTATTTTTCATCTGAAATTGGAGCGTGTTTATTAGGGTGCAAAAATGACTAGTAACCTTTAATGCATACACAACAAAACTCCTAATCTTTTTTACCACTAACACTTAAATTCTCAGTTGGTTACAATTAAAATAGACGAATCTCGGAGGAAACTTGCTTTGAAAAAATTCTGGGTCCAACTTTTACTTCTAACCTAAAATGAAAGACCTACACCAGGTTGTTGCCGGAATCACTGAAAAAGTGGTTGCATAATTCTACAAACATCAGAAAGTATATCACGCGTGATGTTATCTTCCAAGTGTACAGGAGTCACATACGACCGACGCGTATGCATGGAACATCTGGAGTGTAGAAGGATAGATTTTCTTACCTTAACTGGATAGTAAAACCGCGTTCGGAAATTAGCGAGTTAAGGTACGTCATCTCCGTCGTGCCTCTACCTTACAGAAAAAACATTACGCGTCTGCCCTTTTATAATCGTTACTTTCATTGCAGATGTTCGACTGAGCTCCAATCCATGTTTCCACCTGTAAAACGTTTGTAACAAATACTCGTTTAGCTATGACAACCGTCAAAATTTTCCCTTTACAAGCTATCTGTGCCTTAAACTAAACTTAAATTCCACGAGGAGAGTTTCCTTACTAGTACTGCCCATTCAAGCATATTACCCTGGAGCCGCTTCATCGCTTAATCGTTTTCAAGTCCAACGTAAATAAGACTTTGATTGACCCGTCTTTGTTTATAACTAAGCTATACCTATGCTCCGCTATTACTGATCACCATTGAATTATCTCACATAATAGTTATTAACCCTTATACTTGAACGGCTTCTTGGTGTTTATTGGTGATGACTTTAAAGTAAAAAAAAATAAGAAAATTTATGGTATATGTTGTCAAGTCTGATACACTCAATATTTAGTTGTTATATATAGTTTCGTTTTTTGTGTTGCGACATATCCATCTTATTCGATGTATATAATCCCAAATTCAGTATTGGAACAAAGTTTAACGCTTCAAGTTTTGTTTTATCTAATTCATAAAACCTACTATCTCTGTATGCGTCCATATTTTCAAACTCTATCTCTCTCGAAACTAAAAGTCGCAGAGTGGTGCTAGGGTCCTTACACGGATGTATTTTCTTGGACTGTACTTTTATGGTTTTAAGCCGATTAAAATAGTTTTTAAAGAGATCAAAAAGGGGGTAAATAAAAAAAACACAGAATTTTGTACATTCATCTTAAGTTTATATTTACTCAGTCCTTATTCGTTTCACGTGGGCACAGTGCTAACGTCAACAGCTTTGAATGCTACAATTTTGCTTTAACTTTCGATTCTAGGTGATGGCACCTACACACTTTTTTTACGTTGGAAATCACGATACTATTATAATATATATGAAGACTGGACCAATTAAAATATCGTATATAAGCGTAGTTTACGAGTGGGACAAGGCCGAGTTCCCTCTACCCCGTACGTTTTCAAATAATTTTTAATATTGTTTCGTTGGTTTATTTGTTTTATAATGTATAATTCTTTTCTGAGTTATTTCACACCGAATTCAGTAATTTAGTAATTTCTGAAAAAAGGTTTTATAACCCGTTTATATCTTCAGATATTGACCCATAATGCATGGGTGTATTGTTTTATCGCATATCAACGCTTTGCAGGTGATTTAGTGACGGATTCAGTAATTTTGTAAAAAGTTCTAAAAGTATATTCATAGTGTTTGATTTGTGTTGTTTGCTTTATATTAGACTAGCGGGGGTACCCGGCGTTTCTCGGGTGTTTGTAGGTGTGTGTGTTGTCACTCGGGTGTTTGTGTCGGTGGGGGGCGTAAAATAAAAAAAACGTTTTGGTAGGTAAGTATGAGGATCGAACCCGAACACTTGAGGCAAAGTTGGAAATTAAAGGGCGGCGTTAACCACTGGGCCACCACGAATTACGAACGGAAACATGCTTGAATTTATTTAATTATTTAGAATTGACAGGTGCACGTTTTAATGACTTAATGAAGTCAACTTTGACTGCGGGGTAGTATTTTATTTATTGCGGGAACGCTTGTTTTATTTTTATTTTCCCAAGATGTTGGGGGGACCAGCTCCCCATAACAAGGGGATTGTCCAAATTGAATAGCAATTGTCTGATATAAGAAAAAGTTCCACATTGATCAAAGCTGATTGCTTTCAGACATTTCCGGCGATCGCGACCGGAAGAACACCGCCAGAATTAGTGTCGCTTTTATTATACAAAAAACCTAATCCACATGCGGCGAACGAAAAATATTGAATATGTATCTTTTCAAAGTCGAGCAAATTAAATAGACAGGCGACCTCCGTTGTAAACTCATTGTTGCAGTAAATCATATTAGTGATGTGCTTGCCGTATGACTAAACAAAAGTAATCCTACGGTTTCTGGCCGGAGGTGGACGGGGGGCAGTGAGATAAGGGTGCAATATCGTAGCAGTCATTCTAAAACCAATCCTTAGTTTTCTAGGACTTGTGGGCCGGCGCCGAATCCTACTGCCACGCTTCGAAGATGTAAGGTTGCATAAGGTGTTCCTCAATTGAAACCACACCAAAGCCCATAACCGTGGGGAGTTCGATGCTTTAAGCTGTGCGCTCAAACGTTGAACCGTCCGGATTTGCATTTTGAAGGGTGATGGCAATGATCCTATTGTCATAACTTGGACCGGTAAAGAGTGTGAGTTGTATAGCGCTATTTAAACATTCTGTCACTTTCAATTTCGATAAAAGGCTTTTAGCGCTTTTAGGATATTTACACAACTAGCCAACTAGTAGATGATCTGCAACTAAGAATAAGTAAACCGGTTTTCATCAAACGAAAATGGAATAATTTTCTCTTTGAAAGGGCGACAAGTTTATCGTTTCACCCTGTGTTAAGTACCACTCTAAGGTCTAACTGTTTTTAATAAATAGATTTAATACTAATTCATCAGCATTAGCGAAATATTATCTCTAATAGTTGACTATATATAGTATTCTTTGCTCGGTTCAAAAAACTTTTGCCTGTCTTTTTTAGTAGAAACTTCTCGATTGGCGTAATTTGCAATTTTTCTTTTTGCATCCAAAATGGACATTTATAAATAGTTGATTGTAATTCACATCAAACTGGCGTTGTATTGTAATTAGACTTAGTTGAAAGACGCTAATGAATTTGTCACTTTGCATATGATATATGTCGGTTGACTCGGCAGAATACAACTGGACAGTTTTAGGCGACATTTTCACTGCCGTCTTTGATTGAATAAGTTTATTCATTAACGCATCGTTCCGTATAATGACAAGAGATTATACTGCATAGATCATCTATTATGTGGCTCTGCATGGATTGCAAAAAACGTTTGAAGTTTCCCGTTATTTTGCGCAGTGACTCTTCAGCTTGTAGTCAAAAGTTCAAGTTGATATCTACGATTATCATAATGTAAACAGCGTCCCAGTGTGTACTATCTATATATTTTACATATATATCAATAAGCGAGGCTTAGTGCTGTCCATTTTCTTCGAATCGGGTCGAGCAACACCGATTAAGATAAATAGAAAACATAATGTTGTTATGAGTTAGTTTAGTAGAAACGTTGTCTGTCTGCCAAACACACCCGTTTAGAATATATCGTTAATATTGAGTAATACTCCTCAGTTCAGAGGAAAATATTTAAAGCCTTTATCTACTATTGTCATAATGTAATCAACATTATTATGCGTGATATGGCCATCTTTCACACAAGCCTCGGACTGTAATATCAGGAATTTATCAATGACTGTGGGTTAGTGATCCATGCGTTCATCTAAGAGGGTCAGGCCAAACGAATGAAATGAGAGATGTAGAAATGAAGAGTCGATATGTATACATCGACGGACAAAATCAAAATGCATAAACGCATTTGTACGCATCTCGTCTGCGCATAATTATTCATAACAAAAATAAATAAATATATTTTTATCCAATCAGATACATTTCTGTAATTATTTGAAATGTTTCTCTCTGTGCGCTACGAAAATCCTT
Source organism: Euprymna scolopes (assembly GCF_053919585.1). NCBI lineage: Eukaryota > Metazoa > Mollusca > Cephalopoda > Sepiida > Sepiolidae > Euprymna > Euprymna scolopes. The sequence goes on from NC_136520.1 coordinate 47,304,776, forward strand.
AAAAAAGCCAGATTTTCTTTCAATAAATCAGTGGAACCCAGTTGACCCGAGTCTAAGGACAAGTATCGTATATGTGCGCCACTATAGGCGCTCATCCTTACCATTCAGTCACACACACACACACACACACACACACACACATTTATGAACACACATGCACACAAAAATCATAACATTATCGTCTGTCAATCTATATAAACTTTATTCATAGAAATATTGCAATACATTTTCACTGACCCTCAATTAAAATTCGATAAAAAAAAGAAACACATTAAAACTTATAAAGAACTTTCAATGAATTATAATTTATTTAATTAAGCTGGTTTTGAATAGGTTTTCCTGACCCATGAAATTGACTGTTCTTAATTAATCGATCTAAATTTCATCTAATGTCTCAGCTAATTAACACCCTTGTTAAAAAAAAAAAACTTAAAAAATATTCATGAAAATTCTGTATTTTCCTATTGCTGTAAACCTTGCATTTTCAACATATATTAAGCGTTTATGAATATATGCCTTCTTAACTTATCATTTATTATTATCTTTCCTTTTTTTTACATTTTTTATAAAGCTTGAAAACATTTTAACTGAAAATATTTTTCTGGATATTGTTCATCCCCAAAATAACTCACTTCTTAGAAAATTCCCTGAAGTAAAAACCCACAAATCTGTCCTGAACAAAACCCTAAAACATAATGACCGCCATCTTGAAAATATTGAAAGAAATCCCATGACTGGTAAACTTTCATCCAAATGAATAGAAAATATGCGTGTGCTGATGAAATAGTTTAGCGAGACGTTACTTACCGGTCAGGATATGGTGCTATTTTTAAATAAGTTTACATTTATCAATACTCAGGGTTGACAAACAGAGTTAAAGAGGTCGACATTTTCACAATACACACAACGATGCAATGATCGGAATGAACTGGTTAATGTGTAAAATATATATTAAAATATTAAACCAAATATATATTAAAATATTAACCAAATATTTGTATTTATTAGACATGAAAAATATGATGAAATTATCGCATAACAGGTGTTTACTGAATATTTTACACTTCTCAGAGTTTTTAGGAATGGCACTTAATTTAAGAGGTGTTCTTTATTGGTATGAGTACGAAGATCTTCTAGTGCATTTCGTTGGAGCTTCTAGTGCATTTTGCTAATTTGTCGGCAGTACCTCTCGGTCGTAATCCCCTCGCCCGGATTTAAGAGCTGTGATAGATAAGACCGATCGCAGACCTTAAAACAGTCACCATAATCTTTTTTTTTGTGAAATTTCGGCTGTAATCGCACTGAGTACTTTACAATCAGACCAGTTAACGAGATAAATATTTGTCTTGTAACCTGTTATAAATTCCTCCTTTTAATTGGGTAGAGCTAAATCTATCTAGAGATGCTGCCACTTTCTCTCCGAAAAAATATATATAAATTAATTAAATATGTATAAATTTATATATATTAAATTATGATTATATTATATTATTAATATAATTAATTAAATATGTATAAATTAATAATTATATATATATATATATATATATATATATATATCAGCAGAATTACCCGGATTTGACTGGCTTCAAAAACAGCCTACATAAAATGGACTGTGATTGATGAAATTATGATAGGTTATAAAAAGGAGGGCGTTGTAAAGAGATAGGTTTTGATACTCAGAAGTGTTACTCTAAGCAAAATATGATGAAAGTAAATATAATTTTCGCGAAAATATATTTTTTATATCAACTTTGTTTCCAGTCGTAGCCAAGAGTGACCAACAAATTGCTGTTTCCTTACAAAGAGAAAATGTTATATATATAACAATATAAATATACAAGAAATAAATGTTACCATGGTAAATAAAAGATAGTTTTATGGTAGATAAGTTCATTGGTTTGCATTTTTCAAGTAGTTTGTAAAAAAAATTGTTTAATCCACGAACCGATTAAAAAAAATCAAAATGGTAGCGACTTTGAAATCGAGAGCATCGTTTTCAATTTGAAGGAGGGGCACCTGAGCATTCTGTGTTAACACTTTAATAGAGTTCCGTCAACGTAAGGGATATTTATATACATATTTTAATGTTTTCCGTTATTTTGTGCTTGAGGAATATTTGATTATGGCATGTGTAGTTTATATAAACATTCATTTAAGTGGTTATCGCCTCAAATTTTGTTTTAATTTCGGTTCGCTGAAATTATATCAAGTAAAGAGGATTAACAACTATTTCAAAGCAAAAAAACATGAACTGAACTTTTATTGACTATGGTAACATTAATTTCTTGTATATTTATTTTTTCGGGTAGTCGTTTGTTGGTTTTTCTGCTAAACACTCTTACTAAATAACATCGACGAAATATCGAAAAACGAAGAAACAAAAACAGATTTGAAAAATAATGAAGCTTTACCTACTTTAGTAAAATAATTCGAAACAGCAAAATGGGATATTAAAAAAGTAAACACGTAATTACTTTAGTTTTTTAAAACAAAGAATCGATAGAAATATGAATAAGAAGAAAATTGCGTCCTTTTCAAGCAGAACAGCTTCGTTTCAGTTTTATAGTGTTGAACGGTGTAGTATTGCGTCGTCGGATTAAGGGTTTTACTATTATAATGTAAAGAACACGCAGTAAGGGTTGTAATCAACTGAATTCCTTCTAGTCCACTGACAAAAAAAACAGATATATAAGTAAAAATAAAAAGGCTATGTAAATGTTTTTAAAAAGACACGTAATCACGTGAGCAGGATGTTTTCCTTCTTTTGACACGATAACAAGTAACGTTCTTATTTTTTTATTATTTATCTATTTATATATTTTCGAAAGAGTGCCACGTGCAAGTGGAGAAGGAAACAAAAACAGAGTTATGCAAAATTTGTGTCGAGAATTGCCTAAAATTCCGACTTTTTTTTGGAGGGGGTGCTTTCACTTTAATAAGAACGTGAATTTATGAGGTGAATTTATTTGACACAATATGATTCAACTAAAAAAAAATAAATAAAAGCTTACGTGAATTAAGATTAAAGTTAAGGTGCTATTGTGGACCCGCGCCCTTAAAAAAACTTGTTAAAGTTTGTCATATATTTATATTCTATGGAGGTCAGGTGCGAACGAACACTCAATAATTTTATTATACCATATTTCTTCAAACTGAAACATAATTATCAAAGTATACTTACGCAGATAGATATGAAAAGTCTTTGTTAAACTTTGTGCCATATTTCCATGGAGTATAGGCGCGACGCAGACCTACAATTTTATTTTACCATCTCTATTTTAGTTGAAACATACTTATCAAAGTATTCGTATGTACATCTATATCAAAAACCCTTGTAAACGTTTTTTTTTCATTTTTTATTTCCATACTTTGGGGGCCAGACCCCACAATTTTTATGAACCACCGTTCTGCCAGATCAGAGCAGACATGCCCTTTCCTAATCCTCGATATATCTTCTATGATTATATGTAATCATTGTTTTTAAATAGTCAATTATATAGGAGCCTATTCGTAACAAGACACGCACACACACAGACTTTCAACTTTATATTATATTATATATTTATATTGGTATCCCCACTCATTTTTATATATATATATATACAATGGGTCCCACAAGTCTTAGGCTTATTTGACGTTGAATATCTCAAGAACTATTTAAGATAAAACTCGCATCTTCTAGATGAAGAAATCGTCAAATCTCAAGATTTTCATGGAATATGCAAACATGTTTAATGTAAGCACCATTAGTTATACCTCACATATCAGTCCAATCATTGCCAAGCGTTTCCCAGTATTGCATTGGCAATGAATGCAAAAGTTTCTGTTATTCGTCGCGTACACTTAGCTGGGCATAAGACTCTATTTTCCATGAATTTACCATGCTATTTCACTATGGATTTTTTTCTGGCAGATGTTTTCCAATTTTTTTTTTAAAAGCCCATTTAAAAAAAAGGAACATTTAAAAACGGCGCATTTAAAAAAACCCACATTTAAAAAAAAGCACTTGAAAAAAAAAACGCACACTTTTTTATTAAAAACACATTTTTAAAAAGCAATTTAAAAAAAGTACTTTTCTTTAAAAAAAAAAACACTTTTTTTAGAAAAAGCACATTATAAAACACTTTTGTAAAAAAAAGCACATTTTTTAAAGCAGCTTGAACAAGTGTCTATGATTCAGCTTCTCCAAATTCAAGCACACAAAATGTATTCTCCGGTTGCGTGAACGATGCTGAATCCGAAAGAAATGAAAAAATTCAATAGCCTTACGTGTGTATGTATATAGGTGCGTGTGTGTATATGCGTGTGTGCGTGTACTTCTTTTATGACGTTATCTAAATCTATAATTATATAATTATATTCCCCGGCTGCTCAGTACAGTTATTTAACAAGCTTTGTTTAATATCAGTTTCTTTTACAACGATCAGAAGATAAATAGTTATGTGAATGTCTTGAATGATAATATGCCGTTATAATAAACATAAAACCACATAAAAAAGATGAAACGGACACTGATTATTTTCTGCAGCGGATTTTTCGTCAGTTGCAGAAACTTAGAGCGAATTATTTCTGGCGCCAACCATAATTTCTTTGTCAAAGAGGCGGCCACTTTTGCCATATAATTTTAACAAACTGCTGATTCTCAAACTAGGGGATTAACTGGATTATCTTTAAGCTGTCGGATTAAATGGTGCCTTATTGACCAGAGGGCTTATTTAGATTATTAAGATCGGATGTTTGCGTTGCGGTTTCGTACGTGCGTCTTGTATGGCTGGAATTGTTTCTTCTGGTTTTGATCTGTTTGCTTCGAATTTCAATAGTTTTCTTAGTAAGCTCTTAACATAAGATGCGTTATTTATCACTGTTATTCTTATGTATATAGTTCCTGAGGCAAATAATACGAGTTAACCTTTTTAAAAGACACCTATAGAATTGTTAATAAAATGTTAAATCTTTTCTGTAAGCATCAATATTTATAACAAATAGACATGAGTAACCAAAACGTTTCAGTTATGATTTTCCGTCCATTATTGGTTACTCCCTTTATGAATTATACGCGGGAACATTTTAATAATCTGCGCAAGAGTGTCGATGTTTGTCGTTCTTTTCCATATATCTTTTATTTCTCGCTTTGTTTTTTACTTGTGAGTCAACACTTATAAATACAAGAAGGCCACTCGAGGAAAAGTGTTAATTAAGGTATTATTGTGTCGTAATCGGTAATGTTGCAAATTGGGTAGACTTTAATTATTCATGGGGACGGTTCATCAAGAACTTGTTATCATTGGATTTGAAGGCTACAATGTTGTAATCTACCAAAAAAAATGGAATCTGCATTAAAATTTTAGCACAATTAGAAAGTTGTGTTGTCGTCTCTAACATTGACGATCGCCTTGAGGGTGAGAACTGGCTTAAAAATTTGGAAACTAAAAAAAAGAACGCATATTCACAAAAATAATCTGTTGTACCCTGGTTGCGTGAGTATGTGATAAAACGTTTTTTTTTTATATCAACTTTGTTTCCATTCGTAGCCAAGAGTGACCAACAAAATGATGTTTCCTTACAAAGAGAAAATGTTATATATATAAATATACAAGAAATAAATGTTACCATAGCAAATAAAAGATACTTTTATGGTAGAAAAGTTCATTGGTTTGTATTTTTAAGTAGTTTGTAAAAAAAACCAAAAAAAAACGAGACGCTCAACGTTAACGATCACATCTTTATTGTCTCTTGAGGTCAACATTGTCGATATGGGGGGAAAAAAACAACTCTTTCGATATGCTCCCGACTGTCGCAAAGTGGAAAATTGTCTCCAAAACTAACTCGAAATTAAAATCAGATATCTCTCGTTTATTTTATTTTATTAGTTTTAAACGTTCCAGTCTGACATGATTTGGCTTTAATTTTTTTTTTTTAAATTTCGGCTGATGCAAACTGTATTTTTTTTATCGAAATGAATAGTCGTTCGGACACTAGCAAAGGATATTTGCTTACGTTATATTTCATCGATGACCTACAATTGTAGGTCAGCTGTATTATACAGCACCAAGTGCCATGAATAAAGAAAACGAGCTATGCATACCACTGTGTTCCGAAAATCTTTAAACAGAGCGCGGGTCGTAGATAGAAACTTCATCTGAAAACACGGCTCAAATTCTAATGCTTATGAAGGTGAATTTCGTCCCTAACTTATACTGCTAGGTGCTTTTCTCCAATATAAGATCTAACACATAGCAAGCACGACTGTTATGCGGACGATATTTCAGTCAATAAACGCCAGTGACGCAATATGCGTTGACACGGTGAGGACTTCGAGGCTAATGGGAACACGCGTCAAACGCGAACGCAAACAAACAGTGTCAACTACTACTCGTTCCTCACAAGTATAAAAAACCTTACACACTTAAAATTGCACGGGGCTTCGTGTATGCGGGTATTAGTGACTATTGTTGTACTTATTACATCTATAATGTTATATCGTAAAGGAGGTGATGGTCCAAAATCTCATTCTGTGAGCACCAGAAAAAAAAAATTGGGACAACCACGTAAGTTTATAATGGAGGTAGCAAACCAGAAGCAAAATTTGGCAAAGAGTATCCTAGTCGCTAACTAAACAGACGCGTAGAGGCAGCAAGTATTTGCCCCACGTGCAGTGACGAATATTATACTAAAGTGTTAATGCCTGTATGTAGTACTATCGCTCCACGGGAGGGTTACTTGGTTGATGAACGTCTTGGGAATGCAACCAGCTCCACGAGGATTGAACGATATCCAACGATATCTAAACGATAGGCATATGCTGGAAACACAACGGAAACGGATCGATCCGTCGTCGGTTATAACTGTTTGGTACGGGTCGCATTATGTGTGGTCATTGCAAGCATCTTCCCATCGCCCCTTGTTGCGTGTTCATTGCAACTTTCTGTCGTCGGCATTAATGGTATGCTGAAACCGAACACTTGTATGAAAGCAGCGACAAAATACATTTTTATAAAAACATATATAATTTATTAAACAGTTAACAAGTTAGGAAACATATTCAGTCGACCCATCGCGTACAGCGAGCAAACCTCAACTGTCTTTACAGCAATCAAATTATATTTCATTTCTCTCTTTCTTCATTGAAAGAGAGAGGAAGAGAGTCAAAGAGAGAAATAGAGAAAGAGAGAGAATGAGAGAACGATGCGTGTCACGCAATGATTTGTTTTTCAATTTATGTCAGCATTGTTTTTACTTTTATTTTGTACTGAATCATAAACATATGTCAACCTGGCTTAAGTCATCACAGTACATTTTCAAAATCACAAACACCTGCACTCGTTTCCTGGAAATATTCCGTAACAAAATGATGGGGGGGGGGTAAAGAAAATTGTGAAGAGAATGCCAGATTTTTGGACACCAATCACATATAAAAGAAGATAACACACGACCCGTAGTATAAGACCGTCTGAGTAAGCACATGGCGTTGAATCATCTACTAAACTCGTTCGGAAGCTTTGCTCTTTGTATCCTCGGATACTGGGTACTAATTATCTTGACTAGGAGGTAGTGAAGGAGTCTTACTATAGGTCATTGTTTAATATCTAGTTCAGTTTGTCCTTTAAAATTCCACAAACTGACATGTGACAGGCTCCCGTGCTCAGGTCAGCAACTGACCTATAACCTCCTCGAAAACTGTGGCTCGTGAATGTCCTTTCCCGGGAGACCTTCACATGATGCGCTCAGCGTTTTCTTCTCTTTGTTGATTTCTGCTGAAAAGCAAAAGCAAAGCTTTGCATGCACGCCGGAGAGGAAGGACAGACACTCACGGTTTCTAGTTATGAAAAGTTAATTTCACAAAAGTTACGGGGTTTTACATATGTACTCATCGTCAGTTTACCAAAACACTTTAAGTCTCACAAAAATCTTATTCTTCCTCCACTGGATGGCGGTCAGGATATGTGGAGGGGATCTGGCTGTACTGAAAGCGGGTTTATCTCTCGAAAATTGGCTTCAATCTGTCTCTTCCGACCCGTATGTGCCTTTATACTAAGGTCACGGGTTTGGGTCTGGCGATTTGCTGAACCAATGCCCAGCCATTTTGCGTGTGTGCATTTCCACAAATCGTCCATAGTTTCGAAAATCTGAGACCAAAAATAAGATCCTTTCACACGACCTCAAGGGGTCAAATCCTGTCATTCAGAAAACCATAGTCTGAACAAGTGTTCTCCAGGCCAACAAGGACAACTCTCGTTTCTACATTATTCTGATGTTCCTGTCATTGGATTTTTAAAATAATAAAATGAGTCTGTTTTCTCAAGTACAACGCTCATCCCTCTTGACAGGGCACCCGCCGCTGTCCGGGATTCAGTTAACGTTCAACAAACAATCTCAGAATATTTACCAACCTCCCTAAGGGTGTAGGGGAATTTCAATCTCCCCAATGGGGAACAACATCGCTCCCTCAAACGGTAACGTTAAAACATGCGTATGGCCGTTGGCCAGTTTGCAGCCAAACTAAATTAAGTAACTAAAAGTGAAAAGGGAAATCTGGAATAAAAACAGAAACAGGAACATATGTTACAGAGAGAGAGAGAGAGAGAGAGAGAGAGAGAGAGAGAGAGAGAGAGAGAGAGAGAGGTGAGTAAACGTGGAGGTAGACACGTTTACCAGAACCGGAGGTCAGCTGACCAGATTATGTATATGTGACGTGGTCAGGCAGGTTGGCTAGATCTGTGAGATTTGATTTGAGCTTTGAAGAAGACGGACGTTTTCCCGTGGTATCCCCCTCTTAACTGGGGAGGGGGGAGACGAACGCTGACGTGTGTGAAGAAGAACCCACACAAGCAGATTTCACTTCCACCTGCTGCAGGACCTCTGGGGAAAGTGAAATAAAAAACTATAAAACACATTCATCGTCTTGGAGTGATAAATCTTCGTCAAACAGGTATCAAGTCTCCCTCCAGGATGAGAAATTTCCAGATGGTCCGTTTTGAAGAAGCAGAGGTAGGTTCAGAAATTACATGTCACACACACGATTCCCTTTATGATAATCAAACACAGAACCATTTATATTAGAGACAATCACACGGAATCTTTGATGTTATACAGTGTATACACCTAAACGTACAAAGTGCCACTCAAGGATAACCTCGATGATAACGAATATATAACACATAAATAAATAGCTATCAACGGTAAAACCTTCATAAAATATATAGCTGGTGACACGAATCATATGTGTTGACATTTGATAGATTCAAACATTACTGAAATTTGGCACAAGCATTGCAAGCCCTCAAAGAAAATTTTAGCTGTACAACATGTACGTTCATGACTTGAAAAAAAACAAGCAAAACTCTTGGATTATGATTAGATGAGAGCGTGAAGGGGGTCAGAGAAGATGACTACGCGTATCAGAATGTGGGTTGAAACTAAGTGAGAGCCCGATGAGTTTGATAAACGACTACTCTTTATTAACAACTGCCGCGCACAGAATAAATCAAATATTGTGATGTCACACCTAACTAATGTGCATAGATGACGTATCATTGAGCTGACACCCTATTACATTGTATCATGTCATAGTTACACACAACATTGAAAAAGAAATATTGCTACGTTCACAGCTTGGAAGCATGCTGTGATGTTAACAGGGAAATTGTACCTTAACTTCATGAGGTCATTAAGGTGAAGCGGACTGTATTTATGCGTGTCAGGGCTCTGTTTACATACATCACGCAATGTCTATCATTTAAGTTTTCTCAGCCCTGACAGCTTGTGTTTAGCATGATAATAAAGAGAGTTACATGGTAAGTACGAGCTATGATTCCCCGTTGTAGTGTTCATCCCAGGCACTGGAAAGTACCGACAATACTGATTCCGCCTAAATACCCAACACAACCTAAGCTAAAATAAGACAAACTGACAGAGGTAGAAGTTCTGATAACCTTTTTTTCCACTGCACATACCACATATGTGATATTTTATAGCTAATGGTAATAGCAATTTTACTACTGAAAATGCCCAAGTATAATTTGAAGTTTTATATCAGGTCTTTGTGGACATGACTATGATACCTATGCTTCCTCTCTAATTAATAGGACAATTACTCGGTTAAATGTGATAATAGAATATCAGTTTCTTCACGTTCAGATTAACCTATGATATCAATCCTCTCATACACTTTTAATTCTAAACTGAATTGTAAACGATTTCGCCTTGTTTCCGACTTCCATCACCTTTCGAACCTGCACTCATTTTTTCTTTCCCCACATTTATTATCACTAACCCAACAAACTAAAACTCTTGTAATAGACCCAGACTGTTTTCCATAATTCAAATGACCGCACACTTTATATTAGATTGTAACATTTGAACCTCCAACCATTAAACATCTGTATAGGCTTATAGCCAAACATGACTTATAACCGAACGCGATCCATAACGTCTTTACCGCTGTCGAATGTTTTTTTCACCAAATTATTATAATTGGTCAAACCATTTTGATGAGTCATAACGCCAGGGCATACGAACACATTTGTAACCATATTAACAAATGTCCCTTTGCGAATTGTTGCTTGACACAGACAAATTGTAAAGGTGAATCTTTTGAAACATTATTCTGGCTTTGTTTGATTTTTGCTGTGTCCAATGGCGACTAATGTCCCTAAGGAGAGACGGATTTTACTTATCATAAAAAATTTTAAAAATGTGTAAAGTAAAATAGGCACACACGAATACACTTATATATATATATATATATATATATATATATATATATATATATATATATGAGCAAACAGTTAATAAAACATGTTAAAAACACTTTGAAAAAGAATTAAAAACATATTTAATCTGAAAAGGAAACATTAGATAAGTGGATAGTCCTTAATCCGCGGAGTTTCGAAGAAATACTTTCCTTCTCATCAGAGGGTAGGAATTAGCAAAATGCGGGATCGAATTTTGCATGCAAAAGTATTTGATGAAACAACAAGTAAGTCAAAGATCTTACTTGAAAACAAAAAAAGTGAAGCAGAGGGAATATGGTGAATTAAAAGGTGATTACACATGAATGGATAGTCTGGTGGAAGATAAATAATCCAGTGACGGTAAAATCCAAATGTAAAACTTCAAGAAAGTTAATTGAATTTCCATTTGCACAAATAAAATCCAAGGAATATATATATATATATATATATATATATATATATATATATATATATATATATATATATATATATATATATATATATATATATATATATATATATATATAAGAGAAAGAAAATTAAAACTGTAAATTGAACTTTACAATCTTTGGACAACTGCACTGCCCGAAAAACACAATTTTCATTATTTCAGCTGTTTTGAAAACTTTCCAATCTGATTATATGCATCGTCACGCTGGACTTATTTTGGAATGCATTGTATCTAAAGAACTATTATGCATTTTTGATCAACTCGAGAGTTTGTTTTCATATTAGTTTTTTTACATATCCAATATTTTTTCATTCTTTTATTTGGCAATTTATAACTACAATACATTGCGCTTTCACTTAATGCCTTAACTAGCAAATTCTAGCATTGCGACAAATATAATTTGCTGATTTCATTATGTCCTCTAATGAGAAGAATAATAAGAATAGCATTCTTTGAAACTCCGCGGAATAAGGACTTTGTAAATTGTTTTTTGGAGTATTCAGTAGAACAGTAAGTTTTGATTGTAAAGTTTACCGTACAGTTTTAATTTCCTTTCTCTTATAATAAGCTCAACCATCTATTGCGTATTGAGCTTCTTTTAAATTCGGTCAGGATTAAATTTTCTATATATAAATACTTTTATTTATATTAGTTTGAAGTTTAACATTGCGTATATCTGGTAAACACTACATCCCTTTGTTTTTATTAGTATGTATATATATATATATATATATATATATATATATATATATATATATATATATATATATATTTAGTTTCCTGGTTTAAAACGTTGGTAAATAAGAAATCAATTAGAACACATGTAGAATATACGTTTTAAAGTCATCCAACGCAAACCTAATTAACAATTAAAAAAATGTTTCTCGATATATTTGGACGGAGAAACTCATTCTTGTCTAGATATCTATTCTATTTTTTTTCTCATGATTCATGACGGTACTTCTTGTTGTTCAACCGCCTAAATTACCATCATTACAGTATTTATCTTGACAGTGGCGAGTCTCTTCGCTGAAATATATCGATAAACATTATTTTAAAATTGTTTATTATGTTTTGCGTGTGATCCTTAAAGACGTATTTTATATCCGTGTTCTATATGATTTCCTATTTGCTAACGTTTAATAACCGGGAATCAACCCATTTTTCGTTTAGCATATGCCATGTGCAATCCTGTAGTATATATGTAGTAAACGTTGAACAACAACAAACGGGCACATATTACTTAATATCACCTTCATGAGGCGCAAGATGAAAAATATATTTTTACAAGGGCGAGTTTCTTCGCCGAAATATATCGATAAAAATTATGTTTAAAATCATTATTATTTTTAAATTGTTTACTATTTGTTGTCGCAGATGGCTTCAAACGTATGTGATATACGTGTTCTATTTGATTATATATATATATATATGTATATATATAGAGAGAGATATAGATAGATAGATAGATATATATATAGATAGATATTTGTGTGTGTGTGCGTGTATGTGTGTGTTCAAGATTCATCAGTAAGGAGGGGTATAATGCTACCGTCGTTCACAAGATTCGAACCCCGTTCAAAAGTTACCTTTAACTTTTATCTGACATAGAACATGTACAAATAGATAACACAATAATTTTATTTCAAATTCCAAGATTTTATTCATATTACCGTTTATAAATTTCAACATATCTAAACGTCCACTTTGTAGAGTATCTGTTATCTCGCACCTGAACGTTCATGTACATATTATGTTCAATCCGAATAATTCCCGCACAAACTATACACACTCCCTCACAGACTCACACACACATACAAACACCCCCCCCAGTACATATGTCGTTGGTTTGTGTTTTTATTTTGATGCACATATAATATTTAAAGTCCACGTGATAAATGTCAAACATTTTAGGAACAACTTACTGTTAAATATTTATTTTATTGCACCAAATGCATTATTACATTAAAATGTTTCAAATGAAAAAGAATGGCAAACCCAGTACGACCAATGGTACTATCAGAATCAATTAACGAAAACATATAATGTGCATACAAGTCAACTTATCCACCTATCAGCGTAAGTTGTACTTACCAAGACACACTAAATATAGTTACGACTGAACGTCGTGCCATAAAGTGGTGGCAGCTATGGCCATAGAATCATAGCGCGTATTTCTGCAACCAGCATTGTTAAAATACCTACGTTTATTATTCCACTAATTATTCTCAGCATGGAAATTCACCGTACTGGCGGCGAATGATTAAAGATTTACGTTGGAAAACTTACTGGCGGCAGGGATTCAGAATCTACTCATAACAACCTGGGCATAAAAGATTTATTCGAAAATTACCTAGACTAATAGGACACATTATTCCTATAAAACGTATATCTATACGGCAATGCATCCAAAAATAAGTTTTAAAAACTTTTCGAAAATAAACTTATGTAAGACATCTAAATAAAACCTCTGTCCGAAATAAGAAAAAAGCAGACAGTAACAGCGTTACCACTATCACCCAGGGCTGCCATTCAGTGATATTATTAATCCTACCGGTCTCACAGACAATTTATCGTCTTGATTAGAGGGTCGTGTGTTCTTCCTGATCTTTTGCATTTGTCGATGATCTAACCGGCGAAGTTGGTAACCTGCAGGCTATTTTCACTTGGGACTCATAGCATTGCAAATTACGAGGAAGGGTGCGACCTATACGTGCAATGAGAAGAAATAAATTACAGTACGACTTATCAACTCATAACCTGTTATTTTACACAGTTCATTCTAAGAGGAGACCCCTCAAATGGAATAGTCAGTTGGTTCCACTTGCAAATCAATAAGTTAATTAGACTAGAAAAAGATATAAGAAAGGAGAGAGTAATCTTATAATATTATCAGTGTCTCGGCTTTCAGATGACCTCAACTGTGGATAGAGAACGTGTCGATAAAATCTAAGTTGTGAGACGAGCTAAGACAACATCATACTCTTTTTATTGTTTTGACTCTCGAGTATATATCGGGGAAAGTTAGACACAATCAACAGAGAACTACATAAAAACCTAAAATATTTCCATGGATATATAACTAATAATCCAAACAAAGAAAAGAATATGCTGTTGTAATAGCCCTAGCCATGAGGATTATGAGCATGTCCGTATGTCTCTCTGTCCTCCTCTCTCTGTACATATATGATGGACTCTCCCATCGATATCGACGTATGAGATTCCGCCACAAATAAGTTCCCACGAAACCCACACAGAAGATTTGTTTATAGTGGTGAAGGCTTTGTACAGAACCAACCACTTCTAAGTATTATTGCTAACTTTCAGCGGTGCAGATGACTGCAACAGGACAGCGACTATACAGCAGACCGAAGGTTTTTACATCTGAGTTTCCTTCTCCTAGACGCATGGCATAACGATGCATCTTTCCAAGTGAATTAATGCTCCCCACATACCAACCCGGAATTTCTATGACATACAGCGCCTAATATTTTCAAATGACCAACCATCTGGTTCTAGCTAGGCTCAACATCGCCTATCTTCGATGATATTGCGAGAACCGGTCTATCAAAGTTATTGTGCCGTATTATTTGCGTGTATTTATGTTTATATATATATATCTATCTATATATATATATCTATAAAAGTGAACGTGTCTGTCTGTCTGTCTGTGTGTCTGTGTGTCTGTCTGTCTGTGTACATTTCCCTACGCAATAACTCTGTCAATTTTCAGTCTATAGACTCGAAATTTGAAATACCGGGTACTGAGATTTGGGAAAATCGATGTGACGGGTGTCAGCCAGAAATTTGGCTGTTAAGGGGTCAAATTTCAACGATTTGACCTTTAAGAACTCTACCAAACTCCTCCGACAATTTTGGGTCTAGACACTAGAAATTTTAGATATAGGTTCCTTGAACATGGATCTAACTTAATACAGTGATTTGAGCCCGAAACAATAAATTTTAAGGGGTCATAATAGGGGTCAAAGTTTTAAAAAATTAACCATTTTTTTTGTTTTTTTGCTTTTTTTGCACAGCATACACCTCCAAACACCCTAGCAACGCCGGGCACCCCTGCTTGTATATATATATATATATATATATATATATATATATATATATATATATATATATATATATATATAGTTAAGGTTTTCGTCGACTTTACATTGCTATTAGAAACATACATTTTCATTAAAAAATTAAAACAATTAAAACAAACATCCTCATAATTTCTCATGGATATATGAGAAACTAAATACATATTAACCACTTATATATTCGTGAAGGAACGAACTTTCGTAATTAATTAATTTATTGATCCTTCGACAAAAGGGAGGTGAACCTGTTAATTTCCCCATATACGTTCGTCTGTTCGTGCGTCCGCACTTTTCTCAATAACTACGCGTTAGGATATTTAAAAATGTTGCTCAAACATTGAACATAATATGAGTAAAATATACCAAAACGGATTTCGGAGAAAAGTCCGGTTGCCATCCTAGTGATGGTCGAGAATTGCCGGGAAAAAGTATTGGGCACATTGTTTAAATTATATTTTATTTGGAAATTGTTATTTGCATTTTAATTTGCCGATATTATTATACGTTTTAAAAGTTTCTCGATTGTTGTAGACCATACTCTATGTCGTCGGAAAGTATTGGAACACGTTAGTCGCCAGTAAGCCATCACGCGTGAAGTTTCTCAGGATGAGTAAACGTAAAGAACTCTCTCAAGTCGTCCATGATAAGATTATTGCCGACCACAAGAATGTAATTGGTTATCGGCGTATATCTGCTCAATTCAAAATCCCTGTAAGCACCATAGGAAACCTTATTAGGAAATGGAAGGCTCATGACTCAACCGTGAACCGTACGCGCACCGGAGCTCCTCGCAAGATGTCGGATCGAGCAGTGAGAAAGATTGTACGAAAAGTCTAGCAGCAACCGAGAACCACACGAGGCGAACTTAATAATGATTTAGAAGAAGCAAGGATAGTAGTAACGAAACCAACGATTAGTAATGTACTCCGACGCAACGGTCTTAAATCGCGTACACGTCGAAAGACACCATTACTAAAAAAAATGTCATGTTAATGCTCGTCTGGAGTTTGCAAGAGACCACTTGTTGAAAACAGATGATTACTGGAAGAATGTGATCATGTCCGATGAGACGAAAGTGGAACTTTTCGGCATTAATTCTGTACGTCGAGTATGGAAAAGAGATGGCACAGCACACGATCCCAAGAACAACCTCCCCACTGTAAAGTTTGGTTGTGGAAATGTCATGCTCTGGGGATGCTTCTCTTCAAATGGTACTGGACCACTTCACATTATAGATGGGAAGATGAATCCAGCCAAATATCGGGAAATTCTTGAAAATAATCTCTTGCCTTCTTCCTATGCGTTGTATGCGACAGGAACATACTGCTAAAATAACCTCCGATTGGTTCGTACAGAACAAAATAGATGTTCTTAAGTGGCCCAGTCAGTCCCCAAACTTAAATCCTATAGAAAATCTATGGAGAGAGCTCAACATCATGGTCCATCAACGAGATCCACGTAATATTCAGGATTATGAGAAAGTCTGTGTTGAAGAGTGGGACAAAATCTCGTCTGAACGTTGTCACAAATTACTTTCGTCGTATAGAAAACGTCTCGAAGCTGTAAAAGCCAATAAGCGGTTTTCAACTAAATATTAGATGAAATTGTGTTAGTGTGGCCAATACTTTTTTCCGGCTATTCTCGTTTTTATTATATAATTTTTGTTATGCATGAAAAAGTTCCAATTTCTAAAGTTATTTGTTATTGTTAAATTAGTAACTATTTCTTGTTAAATTTTCGCGTCATTCGCTGCATAAAAATGTGTTAAATAAAGAATAATGGGATGTGTCCAACACTTATTTTCCCCACTATATATATATATATATATATATATATATATATATATATATATATATATATATATATATATATTACTGCTTCTCACGGACGATTCTGTTAATAACAACAAGAAACTTTCTCAACCACTGATTACTATGGCTAATAAACACTACTGGTATGTAATTCGTTTAAACTACTAGGTTTTACATTCATAGGCGACATTTACATACCGTTAATTTCCAAGGCTTCTGCGAAGAAAGTGGGCTCCTTCTCTTGTATTAGAAGGTTACTCACTCCTGAGCGTATTCTGTATCTCTACAGAGACACTATTCGCTCGTGAACTGAGTATTGTTCCCACATCTGGTATGGCTAATCTGCCTCTAGTCTTTCGCTCTATGACAAATGTTGCTTTCTTAGAGTTTCACGCCGTCAGAATGTGCCACAGGACGATGACCTTTCCAAACTATGAAACCATAAGTTCAATTATTGTAACAATGTTATTCACAATCTCCTCTTAATTCATTTAAGCGGAAGAATAAGAAATAAAACAAAAACGGGAGTCATTACTGTTTGAACGTCACACGTATTTACTTTATTTCCAGGGGTAATAGATAGAAAAGCAAGTGTGGATTTGTTGTATAAGTAACTTGATTCAAACTTGACAAACATGATTTTTGCTTAGGAATCATCACTCTCCTTGGTATTACTACGAAAATTATTACGAAAAAAAAAACACACACACACAGATTTGTTACTGACACATGTAAAGAATTTATTGATCGGAATTATCTATACAGAATATAAAGTAGACAAAACCTAGGAAAATATTTTATCTAGACCTTGTGAACACAGTGTCGCAACGACAAATCACTAGCATGAATACAACAAAACGTAACCACAATGAAAATAACTATATATTTGAAAACAGTTCACTAAGAACTATAAAAGTACTTAGTTACTTATGCATAATTGGAACCGGACATAACTCAACGTCCGATCGGCGTTACTCGAAACACGGCGTAAACCGCCGAGCTTCGCCGATTATGAAACCGTAACAAATGCTGCTAAAAAAAATAAAAATAAAGTCAACATGAAACCTTAAAAATTTTAACAGAAGAAATAAACAACCCGAAATAAACAACAAAAAAAGCAAGAAACAAAGACTACTGTAACAAGTTTTTTGTTTTATATTGTTTTTGTAATATAAGTTTTTTTTAAATGTAATTTGATTTCTGTAGTTTTTGTCAAACGAAAAAGTTTAAAACAAAACAGATACTCTAAGTTTTTTTTTAAGTTATTGTGTAACAATTAAAGAAACCATTTTTTTTTCAAGAAAAGGATTACTAATTTATTTTCATTTTTTTCGGTAATGATAGTTCTTAACATGGAGAGAGGTGTCTATTCAGAAAGTCGTTCTTAACATCGGGGAAGGGTGTCTATTCCGAAAGCCGTTCTGAAAGGTTGTCCCAGGTGTGTGCTGCTTAATGAATTTAATGATTTTTATTTCCATCCAATTTTTGTTTCGAAGTGCATTGATTGGCTGATCGACGTCTTACGTCAAATCACAATCAAACCCGAACGCATGACGTCATGTTCCGAAAAAAAGCCGATCGGACTCTGAGTTACGTCTGGTTCAAATTATGCACAAGTACCAATAATAAATTTTGAATATATATAAATGCTGCCTACAATAAATAAATATTAAACTAAAAAAGGAACAGAACTAAATGTCTCGAACATGGACATGCAGACAGAAAAAGGGAAAATACTAGATATTATTATAGTTAACAAAAGGGCAAAAGACTGCAGGTGGCAGATATAAGATGAATCGAACAGCAAAAATACAACTACACGACATTTGTCATAGGGCGTAAAGGATTATAAATGAATCAATATGTTGAAAAATAGCAATAATCATAGGAGCACTGAAAGCATTCCGGAAACAAGACAGTAAATACGATTGAGTGAACTTGTACTTGAATGGAATTCTGGAACTATACAGTTGAAGGCAAGGACAAAAATAAAAATGAAACCTAATGAAAAATAAATGCATTTGAATAACTACCCGCAAAAATTATGAACGTTAAACAACACCATGGAATTAAAAAAAATAAAAAGCAAAAGAAGAATACCAGTCCATGATCACAAGGACACTAGAACAAGAAAGCGATGTAATAAACTATTTCTATTCTGTAAAAAAACAAACAAACAACTACAGTCTGCTGGCACCAGTCTCAAAGGTGCTAGACAAAACGTTAGTGAAGAATTAGGTTCGATTGAACGATGGGGAAGAAAGATCACGAACTTTCAGAGAAAACCAATGGGCGTTGTCAGACAGAAATAATGGTGAGTTATTATTGCAACGATTCCAATACGTTTATTATAAACATGGATGGGGTATTAAAAATGTTAAAGGCGCGTTGTCACTTCGACTTAAGAGAACACCAACGGATATGACTAGTGATAAATCACTAATATTCTCCTGTGTTAATACTCATTGTACTACAGGGTGGTCCACTCATCTATGAATTTCTGGGCACATTTAACAACATTTGCAGATACTGCCTGTAGATCTTTTCTGGTGAATCTCCTGACAGCGATGATACTGTTCTCCTTTAGTTGGTTTAGAGCGTGAGAATTATTTGCATAAAAACCTTTTTGTTTTAAAGGCCCCCAAGTATAAAAATCACGTGATGACAAGTCCGGGGAACGTGGTGGATTATTGTTCTCTTTTTCGTAAACATGAAATGAACTTATGTCAGTGATCTGTGAGACGTGTGGCATGTAACGTTATCTTGTTGGAAAAAGAATTGCATTTTTCTCGTGGTGTCAGTTGGTAATAAAAAGAAGATTTTTAGTAAGCCGCTTAATCTGAAACAAATTGCTTCGAAAAAAGATTAGAGAGGTCGAGCTACATTTTGTATAATAATAATAATAATAATAATAATAATAATAATAATAATCCCCATTATCAATCACCCCCCCCCAAAAAAAAAAAGAATGATGCCAAATAACCAAGAAGGCTGAAGGAGGATGGAAGGAGAGAGGCGAGAGAACCAGCTAGACCTCCGCTGGAAAAATGTCAAGAGAACTGGTATTTCGTGGAGGCCTATTACCATTAAAAACCAGTAGAGACCAATGGCCGTTGCTAATGTGAAATCAATTTACGTGGCTGTTGCGATAATGCAAATTCATTTGCAAATGTTATCGAAAGAGGTGGAGAGTACCAGAAATCTGGGGAGATTTGTCAGTCAGCTCCCAGGGAACACCGCAGGTTGTTCTTAATACTTTATGACCTGTTTGAAAGCTCATGGGTCAATAATAATAATAATAATAATAATAATAATAATAATAATAATAATAATACTTATTATTATTATTATTATTATTATTATTATTATTATTATTATTATTATTATTATTATGATTTCGTTTATCAACGTCTCCGTGAAAGGAGATGAAATTAATTTCCAGAAGATGTTCCTAAACCACAGCTCTAATCCAGGAGCTTACAAGGTTTTTTTCTAAGTTTGTTGGTGTACCTACAATAGCAGAGGTCAGAAGGCTGTCTAAAACATCTGAGCTTCGTAGTTTTTTTCAATTGCCCTTCGAGACAACTTGATACTAATCCAAGCGTACCAACTAGGACCGGGATTATTTGTGTTTTAACCCTGTGAATACGCTTGATCTTCAAGAGTATAATTGTCCCACTTCTCGTTCTCCTTCGTTCTCAGATTCCTATCCCAGGCTACTAAGAAGTCTACAATTTGCCAGTTTTTGAGACTTTGTCAATGACGACCAAATCCTAAGGATTATGTTCTAATTGCTTGGTCGTTATGACACTATTGCCCCAGCATAGCTCTACGTTGTCATCCTCACTTGTTCTCACTTAATCAGGCACCTCCTCAAACCACTTTCCAGCTCACTTCACCTTCTTACACACCTCCCAATATACCCGGGGTGCTATGTGATCGTATCTATTGTCGGTACTCTCTCAGGGCCAATCCGCTACTGTGCTGCAAGGTGCGCAAAGGTCTTACTACAGATCCAGCATTCTGTTCCTTATGCCTGATTTTTTGCTGCACAAACAAAAGCTTCAGATATCCAGCTCTAAACCATTGCCATGATCATTCATCAGCCACTTCTGCTGTATGTCGGAAAAACTTCCCGTGCATTTTATTCCTACCCACTTCCTCGGCTTTTTATATTATTATTATTATAATTATAATTATAATTATTATTATTATTATTATTATTATTATTATTGTTGTTGTTGTTAATAATAATAATAATAATAATAATAATAATAATAATAATAATAATAATAATAATAATAATCTGACCACAGGGTGAGTATGAAAGAAAAGGAGAAGCTAAGCAAATGCACAGAGCTAGCAAGATTTGGATGATGAAGAAAATCGAAATAGTACCGATAATAGTAGGAGTACTAGGAACAATACCGAAAAACTTCGAAAAAAGAATGTCAGAAATTGGAATCAGAGGAATAACTGCAAAAGTACAACGACTAACGATAAAGAAAACGACTGAAATATTAAGGAAACCCCTTGAATGCGGAGAATAACACAAGACAATATAACGAATAAGCGTTACAGAGAATGAAGAGCACCGAAGCTGCATATCTACAAGTTCTACACCCCCATCACGCATCCCCCCATTGTTTCATCACCGTTCCCCCCCCTCCCCCCAAAAAAGTGATACAAAAGGGCCGAGAAAGGTCAATAAGGACTGAAAAACCGAGGAGCGAGCGCCAACCAGACCTCGGCTGGACAAGCGCAAAGAGAACTGGGACCTGGGGGAGGCTGAGTGCTACTCAAATTCCAGTATAAACCAATGGCCACTACCAACGAAAAATCCATGATAAGCGGCTGTTGAGATGATGCAAATTCATTTGCAAATGCTATCGAAGGAGGTGGAGAGAGCTGGACGTCTGGGGAGACTTGTTGTCACTCAGCTTCCAGAGAACACTACATGTTTCCAATCAGATCGTTTGTTGACTCGTGTGAAAGCTCCATGTGAGCCAATAATAATAATGAAGAATCGTAGCGTAGATATCGATTAGTACATCAGTAAATAATTATGAAAGCTCAAAGATATTGAAAAATTAAATGACGATCGATAGCAGTCATCGGGCCTTCAATAGATAAGTTCGAAGAGGTATGAAGCATTTTAGAAGAGGTTGTTGCCAACCCAAATCCATTGAAGACGAAAGGGCGTTGTCAATGAGAATGCAATGCCAAGCACCGCTTGCGATAAGGCAAATTGATTTGCAAAGTTATCGCAAAAAGATAACGAGTACTGAAGAGCTAGGAAGTTCAATTTGTCACTCAGACTCCAGAGACCACCACCAGTCGTCAATGAGTTATCCCTGATGATGCTGCTGCTGATGATGATTGTGATGATGATGATGATGATGTCTTATAAAAAAACTTCTAGCGTGTGAGATAATAAAAATAGTATTACTAACGTCCACACTTTCCCGCGAGATTTGTTAAAAGGTCTCGCATTTGTTGCAGGTAGAAATTGCTGTGTTATATGTGTTATGGCAAAACTGCTTCTTCCTGACCATAAACCATTTTATTACAAACACAGTGTAAAAGATTCTCATATGAGAAGAGGAGGAGAAGTGCGGACGTTGCACATTTCTCATTCGCAGATTTGATTGCCTCGCCCAACGTTTTACTTCGTATCTTAGGTCGTGATTTATGAGAAACATCGCTTCAATGACACGAGTCGACATTTTTAACGTCCCGTTGACTTTCCGTTAACTTTCATTTTTTTTTTAGCATCCCGACCCAGCTTGTGTGGTTCTTGACACTTTTGCCTTGAGTTTGCATTCTTTTATTACTAAATTTGCTCGTTCATATCCGTACCTCAGGCAAGATGTCCTGGATAAATACAAAAATGGCACTTTATCTAATATATATATATATATATATATATATATATATATATATATATATATATATATATATATATATATATATGTATATATATATAAACTTAGTAAGAACATAATATATATATATATATATATATATAAGATTTCTATCTCTCTCTCTCTCTCTCTCTCTCTATATATATATATATATATATATATATATATATATATATTGTTTTGTCTCAAAAATGGCGATACTTACGCATTTCTGATATTTCGTGCTTACTCCAACCGTATTAGGCTGTTTGAAAATAGTAGTTTCTAGCCTAAAATGCACCTAACTCATACATATATTATGATTTCAACGTCTTGTGAGAGGAATGCCACTCCCTCAGACACTGAAAGTCCATGAGCTCGACAATGACTTTATTTTAATCCTGCCGGCGAATTCACACGCTCAAGAAGATATGGCACTGAAGACGGTCATTCGTATACATAATACATATACAAACAAAGCATAATGCATATATAAACATACATTTCTATGGACATAAACACATATATGCATATACACATACATACATACGTTGCACAAAGGGTGTTATTTTAGAAGGGATGACGTATGTATTCGTTGTTCGTGTAAGACTGAGAGAGTCTTAGAATGTTCATGTTGGTGTGCAGATATATCGCGTATATATAAAGAGACAGAGACGTTTCAGTATATATAAAGAGACAGAGTACATGTTAATACAGGAGATCCGACGGCATGTAATAAAAAATAAAAGGAGATTTGATATATATATATATATATATATATATATATATATATATATATATATATATATATATATATATATATACCGAGAGATAATGTGTTTGACATTTATACTGTTTGACAGTTCTGTGAAGGGGAGTGTTTCTATAACATTGACACATATATTTCTTTACCTATTTTGAGATGATGATTTTCACAAAGTTCCTATAATATAAATTTACAATACCTTTTCTGTTGAAAAACATAACACGAAGACGCAGATACAAAAAAATGATATTCGTTTATTCAATTTTCGACTGGTCAATGGCTTTGCATCAATGAATTCAAGTCTCTACATGATTCTTTCTTCTCCCCACTGCTTCCAAAGTTTTGGTATGAGCTCTGCCTCTGACTCTCTTTTCCCCTGACTGACTGACGGACTTACTTTTTGCCAAGCTTCAACTATACTTAAAACTCATGACGTCACTGCATGACCAACACGTGCATATCAGACACGTGGCCTGACATGCATTGTAATTCACGTGTCTACAAAGCCGACTCTCTAACCTAATTTTTGATTAACCCACTTTACAAACATTTTCCATTGCCCGTTTTTAAACTCTTTATTTTAATTTCATTTCTTTAACAGAAACAAAATTACATCATTATATTCCTTTTTCAATAAACATGTATCTAGCTATTTTATGTGAACTAAAAAATGGTAATTCTCCATTCCATTTTCAATAACATTCTGTATTATTTATTTTCTCATGATCTGAATTCTCAATTAAAAATCTAGCTTCGCAACTTCGAATCCTCGGCTATCCTCTCCCATATTTACTCACTTATAAGAACAGTCGGCTGTTCTTTAACACATACACAATGCATAATACACGTACCTACACCTACATATACATATGCATACACACATGCATACGTACATATGTATATACACATATACACACATATACATATACAAACATACATATACATACATATACACATATAAATACGTATATATACATGCACATCTACATACATACAAATTCATTTACCTTAATATACATACACATACATATACATATGCATAGATATATATATACATATACATACACGCAAATGCACATATATACATATATTACATACAGTCACACATAAACATATATACACATACATATATACATATACACATAGTTATACATAAATATACATACACATGTACATATATAAATATACATACACATATGCACACACATGCATACGTACATATATACATATTATTATGGCAGATCAATTATTACATGCTTCCAGCATTTCAGGTCTACAAGCGTAATAACTTTCCCATTGGCACAGGAATATTTTTATAGACAAATGCCTGAGGGAGTACTTATACAAAGATGATGTTACAGAGTTTTAGCTTTTTACGACAGCTAAATCTATCTCTCTCTTTCTCTCTCTCTCTCGGATCAAAATGTTGAGATACAGCAATAAGAAAGATCAAGATAGTCAGCAACAAGTCAAATTTCAGACCAGCTTAATGCTAGTACTGGTGTGCCGCTTTAAGTTTTTTTTTTAAATCAGCGATTTGTTTCTCCTAGAGCTGGTACCTTCACCACGCCTTACGAGAGCCCTCTCCACCCCACATACACATGGAAATAAACACATGCATGCATACATACATGCATACATACAGATGCACGCAAACATACATACGTATGTACACACACATACAAACATGCACACATAGATGTACACATATACGCATGTACATGCATATACATATACACACGTACACATATACGTACATGTAAAATACACATGAAGGATCCTTCCAAATGTCATAAATCCTCAATGATCAGGACGACGATCATGGTGATAGGTAAGATTAAATGAGTTTGACATGGATAAGAAAGAAAAACAATCGAATACAAACAATTTGTAGAAGACACAGTCACTCGTTGAAGTGTTTGTGCAACTTTACAAACGACTGGACGTAGGGATCAGACGAACGCAAAATCCAACTGATCTGTATTTGAAACGACTGGACTTATTTATTTATTTTGAAATAAAATGTTTGTTTATAAGACTCACACTTCTTCTGTATATAATGATGATGACAAATTTCACACTTTATTTTACAAGTGACATAGGAATCAGACGAAAATAAACTCCGACGGATCAGTACTAAAAAGCCTGGATTAAAAAAAAAATAAAATGGTTGTTTCTACGACTCACACTTCTGCTGGAGATACATCCATACATGATGATTGCAATGTCCTGTCAGACGAGTGCCACTCCCTCAGACATTTAAAATCCATGAGCCCAAATGCCTGAGGGAGTATCTATACGAAGATGATGTTACAGAGTCTTAGCTTTGTACGACAGTTAAGTCTCTCTCTCTCGGTTCAAAATGTTGAGATCCAGCAACAAGCAAGAGCAAGATAGCCAGCAACAAATTAAACTGCAGACCAGCTTTATGCGGGTACTGGTCTCCCGCTTTTTTAAATCAGAGATTTGCTTCTCCTAGAAAGGTTGCCTTCACCATGGCTTACAGGAGCCCTCTCCACCCCAATACATACATGGAGATACATACATACATACATACATATATACATACATAGACACACACATATATATAAGTATGAAATATATATAAGCATAGATATATATATATAAAAATATATATATATATTTGTGTATATGTGTCTATGAATATATAGATATAGATATATATATATATATATAAATAATATACGTTAATCATTTACTTGAAACGTACTCAGTTAATAACACTCGGACGGATAAACTACTTTCATTGAATAAATATAGTGTTTTAACTAATTTTGTAAAAAAAAAAAAATAAAACATAAATATATTTAAAATTTTGAAAAAAATCAGACGTAATGAATGCTATTTTCTTGGTTTCCAACGTATATATAGAAGATTTTTTGTTTTTTTAAACGTTTTTCAAGGTAAACGGCTGATAATTACGTGACTAAATATGCGGCAATAATATAATTTGACAGACTTGTTAGTCACAATACAAAACAATGTTGTCATGGCTAGCTTTTGAAAAATAATAAATAACCAGCTTAGAAAACTTGATATTTAGAACTTCCAAAATAATCTAATTATTAACACACACACACACACACACACACTCCCAAACACACACATACATATATATGTATGTGTGTGTGAGTGTGTTTGTGTATATATATATACTCCATGTATTAATGCAGCGTTTTTTCATTCAGGCAGACATTGTTAAAAATAACAGAAAACTTCTATTTCGTGATACCTTTTCAATTTTTTTAATTTTTCGTATTATCTTTTCTTGTATATACATCGAACGTATGGATGTAAGATTCAAGCATTTTTTTCTCTTTTCTTTTCGACGTTTTAACTTTTCATGAAATCATCATCACATCCTCAGGAAATTATGTTATTCTCGGGAAGGAATTAGGTATTGTGGAGGGATATAAGTAAATTGTGTGTGTCGAGGGTCGTTGAAGTGCTGATACCAGAAGAGGGCTTGTGTGGCAGACGGAAGTGAGGAGAGCCTGTCATTATATGGGCAGTGAAATGGACGGGTGGGTGTGAGGGAGGATAAAGAGTTATGCAAGGCATTTTAGTATATTTGAACTATTCTGGAATGTGATTTGTCTTAAGTTAGGTTTTTCTGTTTTAATATATATAGCTTCTAAGAGTTTGAGTTTTTTAACGTTTGTTTTGTGGTGCCGTATTTTGGTGTTGTTAACTAGGATTTCTATTAAGATTGAGGGTTCAATGATGTTTTTTCATATAAATGTTGGAAAATGGAACAGTGTTTCCACATTATGGCATGTAAGGCGGCACGATAACGTAGTAGTCGTATGCCCTACGTAACTATTAGTTGTACTGTTGCAAGAGGAGTTACATTCTTCCAAATAATGTTCTTACACTGATAGATGACGTTCGCCCTTTCTAGTGGTTTGAGCGAAGTGGGGGATTTAATAACTAAGTTTGGGGTTTTAAATTGTTTTGTAGTAGATGATGAATCTAATGTTATTCTTGTCTAAATGGGAGATGTATCTATGGAGAATATATATATATATTATTATTATTATTATTATTATTATCCACTGACACGTGTTTCGTCGTCTACGAGCAACCAGCTGAATCTATCTCTTTCTCTCTTTCTCTCTCTCTTTATATATATATATATATATATATATATATATATATATATATATATACTTGTTAGATTTCATTTAATATCGAGTAACGTCGGATGCCCCTTTTAGAATATATATCTGTATATATATATTAGCAGGGATATCCGACGTTGCCCGATATTAAATGAGCATCAACAAATGTTTCGCACCATACTACTAATGCCATAAGATCAGTGAAATAGCGAGTTCTTTTATCAAATCTATTTATTGCCTACTCTATTTGGATATCACTGCGGTGACCCGGCAGAAACTTCGCATGCTTTTCCGCGCGATTAAGTTTATTATACATTAACCTACAGTTGATTGAAAAAAAATTATTGTGAATAAAAGTATTAAATTCAGAACTCAGTTATAAATGTTTCATTTATTCCCATAAACGGACACTTTCATTTCGAACGCATCCCGGTCTGATAAATAAAACCTACTGTTGATTTTATATAAAACCGATTATGTTGTAGATGTAATTACAGTTTAAAATGCAAAGGGCAAGTATTATGTTTCCATTGCGTAATATACAGGCACATTGATTTTGAAGATACCCCTGTCTTATCAAAGAATGTACTGTCGATTTTGTACGCTGGACTCTTCTACTTTCATGGAAATGAAACTTCTGTTATAAACATGTGATGTTAGATTGCATAAAATGTTAACTTTGGTCAAAATCGACTTTTCTTCTCTAATGGGAGATTTGTTTCATCGATTTTCGATACTAATTAGACGCAATCAGATAAAAAAGATTTCCACATCAAATGCCATCGCGTGTACTCGCAAAAAACTTGAGCCAGCCGTTTCGCAGTCCTTAGGGAATGATCCCTCTCACACACGGACTAAGTTTCTTTTTATATAATATACAGATAGATAGATAGATAGATAGATAGAGTGAAAGATAGATAGATAGAGTGATAGATAGATAGATAGATAAATAGAAAGATAGATAGATAGATGGATAGATAGATGGATAGATAGATAGATAGAGTGATAGATAGATAGGTAGATAGATAAATAGAAAGATAGATAGATAGATAAACATTTTCATTTCTCTATATTCTTGTGAGAGAACGATTCCAAATGTTTTCACGATTTTGGTAGAGTTACAGCTTCTGTCCTAAATTCCCGATTCCGATACCAGTACCAATTTCCATTCCTTTAATATATCTTAACATTGAATTAAATTTTCCATAGTTTTAAACATTTTGAACCCATTGTATTTCCCCAGTGTAATATCCACATATATTTTGCAAAACGTAAAATACACCTGGGAAATTACAATTGTTGATCTTTCTAACGATTTTTTTTCATGTTTTTCTTGTAATTAATTAGAAATTCTGAGACAACATTAATCAAAATATTGTTGTCTTGATTTTATTAAAACAGATTACAAAAACTAGGAATTTTGAAGCATAAAAATTAAGTCACGTAATAGAGGCTTAAAATTTATTGGTAACTGAACAATTACCGAATTCGGGATATTATAAATAAGATAAATATACATACATATATATAGTAATCCACATAGAGTAGCCGAATGGATACGGTCTTTGCTAATCGAGCCAGAGATGTCTCGTGTTGCCGAGTTCGAATCGTTCGACTGGTGTTAACCGTGATACCCTGCACTGAAGATTCCCGAAAGGCTGAAACACTAGTGTCTGTAGGTATTTAATTAGTATTTATTATATTAAAAAAATAATTATGATATCCCCCTTTAAGAAATTCGTTTCTTATCGTTGCGTACTTACAATTGAATTAAAGTCGGTCAATTTAGATCTTATGCAATTGAGAATTCGGTAATTGTTCAGTTACCAATAAATTTTAAGCCAGTATTACGTGACTTAATTTTTATGCTTCAACCTTACCAGTTTTTGTCATCGTATAACGATTAGATCACTGTCTGACAGACGTAAAGAACATTAAAAATTAAAATGTTTAAATTCAACGTTATATTTCACGTGGTTAATGGTAGCCGAATGGATAGGTCTTTGCTAATCGAGCTAGAGATGTCTCGTGTTGCCGAGTTCGAATCGTTCAACTGGTGTTAACCGTGACACACTGCACTGAAGATTCCCGAAAGGATGAAACACTAGTGTATGTAGGTATTTAATTATTATATTAAAAAAATATTATATTAAAAATTAATTATATATATGTGTGTCTGTGTGTGTATATATATAGTGATTCACGTAGACTAATATATATATATATATATATATATATATATATATATATATATATATATATATATATATACATATATTTATATATACACGGCATAATCACATTGGAACACAGGTTCTCGTGACATCACCGAAGTTAAGCAACATTGAGCCTGGCTAGTTTAAAGTGAGAATTTTAGGCGCTCTATGTGCTCTCCGCTCGTCACGGCTTTGTGTCCAGTCGTCGTGAACCTCTACTTGTAACTTGTATTTCACGAGTGTGATTGCGCAACTCTTGCTACAAATATTTCACGCGCAGGCACCATTTACAATGTGTATTTATAGTGTATCAAGATACTAGGAAGCTGTCCATATATAGTAGCTTGCCGCGTTGCGCGGTCTGGTCGCATAAATATTATATTTGATTTCATGTTGATTGCTTATTATTATGGAACATATTCTCTGTTGATGATTATTTGGTACCGGATATATCTATATAATTACAAAACTCAAATGACATTGTAACAGGTGTTCTAAGCCAACATCCGATTTACCACTTCCGGTTGCGTATGCGTACATAAACAAATAATCAACGCGACAATAAAACGTATTGTTTAGAGGTGTACGTTTTCAGCGTCCCAATTTTTTTTTTGCGTCTAAATTATCCAAATAAACAATTGTAAATACTTTCTGAATTTATTTTATATCGTTTATTTCCGTATTACGTTTCAGTTATTTTAACGCAATTTTCTTACAAATAAATTTACTTTAATCTGTTGACCAGCATAAGAGCATTTTACAACGGCGATTAACTCGCCGCCTTTCTTTTTAAAAAAAAAATATACTCCATTTTTAATAAGCCTTTCTTCAAAGACATTAATACATTTTCTTCTACACTACAAACATAAATATATGTGTGTGTATGTGTGTGTGTGTGCAAACAGCCTTAAAATATCGGAAAAGAATAATTATATAATATCTGACCGTGAAAATATGTTTATTTTTTAATTTGCTTTACAAATAAATAATCAACGCGACAATGAAACATATTGTTTTACTGTGTATGTTTTCAGCGTCCCAATTGTTTTTCTTTTCGCGTTTAAATTAAAAGATATATAAATATTTGAATTTAACTTATGGTATCTGTTCAGTGCACATTAACCTATAAGAATGGCGAACCATTTATAATTCAATGGCTGTAAGTTTGATTTTTCAAAAATAAACAATTATAAACAGAACGACTCATTGACATCTATCTATATTCTTTTTTCATTTTAATATACTTTCATAGAAATATTTCTGTTATGTCACAATAAACTATTTTTTTGCGTCACAAGTGTCACGCTCATACACTAATTCCATAGCTTATATAACATACTGACCTAACGAGTCACGGATAGTCTAGTATATATATATATATATATATATATATATATATATATATATATATATATAATGCTCCTCACCTTGAGTTGAGCATATTGAGAAGTGAAACTTGAATTGCCATTAGCATATAAGCGACGCTCTTTGTGTAAACAAATCGAGCGGAGGTATTTCAGACAATGTCAAAACATCGTTAAACTCACTACTCGTTCAAGCAGCCGCCAATAGCGTAATGGTTAGGAGCCTTGACTGCCGTACAAACGGTCGGGTTTCAATCCTGGCTTGAGGTAGTTGCCTGTCTAGCCGCACTGATGAGCTGTGAAACAGCGAAACAGTACTGTATGTGGATGACTATATATATATATATATATATGTATGTAGTATTCATTTCAGAGGTATTTACCAATGATTCGGTACCATTACCTGGTATCGAAACTAAAACTCTCACCGATCAAATCTTAGTCAAGGCTTCAGCTATCGTCGATACGGTCTGTTATTGCCAGAACTATACAAAAAGCTAAAATGTAAGAGATTTCAAGCTAACAATGTACATTTGAGCATGCTGCGATGCTAATCGATTAGCCCCTTACAAGGTCTTGTTTTCTTCAATTTTCACTCATTAGAAATTATTTTCGAGGTCCAAATATAATATATATAAAGTTTTTATATTAATAGAGAAATTTGGTAGAATTTTCGTTCACACACAGACAACGTTACTATTATATATATATATATATATATATATATATATATATATATATATATATATATATTTATATATAATTTAGGAAAACTCGTCCTCGGAAAAGTCCTACCCGGAAATCTTGCACCTGGAAAACTAGTACTTGGTGAAATCATCGATTTTTACTTAGTAGAAAAGTTGATTTTGCTTTTTTAAAAACAAGAGTAAATAAGTATACATAATATATGAAATATTATGCAGTCTGTAGTTTCGTTTTTGAACAGAATAAATACTTTAAAATCAGTGAAACTCCTAACAACTTAGCTAGTTAGGTTGAAAACGAGCAGTTAGAAAATGAATTTTATTTTTTTAAAAACAACATTACAAAAAAAAAATATTATGGCGTGTGTAGTCTCTTTAAAACACAATATCTTCTTTAAGAACGTCTATAAAATGTGTTTTCAATCGATAATTCTTCAAGAAGGGACCAGTTTTCCAACCTAGCAAAAGTAAACAAGTTATTCGGTTATGGGTCTTCTGGGCACCATATATATATATATAAATATATATATATATATATATATATATATAATCATTTTTCTACTGTAATAATTAAATACCTACAGACACTAGTGTTTTATCCTTTCGGGAATCTTCAGTGCAGGGTGTAACGATTACTACCAGTCGAACGATTCGAACACCGCATCACGAGACATCTCTGGCTCGATTAGCGGAGACCGTATCCATTCGGCTACCATTAACCGCTTGAAATAACGTTGAATTTTAAACATCTTAATTTTAAGTGTTCATTTACGCCAGGCAGACAGTGATCTAATCGTTATACGATGATCTACGCATAAGAGCTAAATTGACCGACTTTTAATTCAACTGAAAGTGCTCAACGATAAGAAACGAATTTCATAAAGGGGGTGTCATGATTATTTTTCTACTATAAAAATTAAATACCTACAGACACTAGTGTTTCATCCTTTCGGGAATCTTCAGTGCAGGGTGTCACGATTACTACCAGTCGAACGATTCGAACCCCGCATCACGAGACATCTCCGTATATATATTAGCAGTTCAGCCCGTTATATATATATATATATATATATATATATATATATATATATATATATATACTAGCAGTTCATCCAGTTATATATATATATATATATATATATATATATATATATATTTATTTATATATATATATATACTAGCAGTTCAGCCCGGCTTTGTTCGGGCCCTATGTACTGTTCATTACATTGTGTACATATTTATATATTAAAAAGTCTGCAAATGTACCGTAATGCCTTTCTATATAATAGACTTACTTAACTACCATGGAGCAAAGCTGGTAGAGAAAACAGAGTTCAATTTTTTTAACTTTAACCCCAATTCTGACCCGTTAACATTTATTGTTTTGGGATGAAATCAAATTAAAAAGTTTGACCCATGTCAAAGTAACCTACATCTAACATTTTAAGTATATAGACACCAAATTGGCGAACGAATCTGGTGAAACCTGCAAAGCTCAACTCTTTCAACTCTGACGTCTTGACAGCGAAACATTCGCCCAAAAACTGAAAAAAACATTCTAGCTACATATCTTAATGCCATATGTACAATTTGAAATGTTTAGACCCGAAATTGGATTAATAATTTGCTAGAAATCCGTAAGGTCAAATCTTTTAAACGTTGACGCATTGGAAGCCAACCTCGCCGCCCAAAACGGATTAAATAGTTCGCCCTACGTCTGAATACACTTTATGAAAAATTTCAAATGTTAAGACCAAAAATTGACTGAACAATTTCGTAGAGACCTCAGAGGTCAATTTATTTTTTAATTTGACCCCATTTATGACGCATAAGCATGAATTTGGCGGGGGGGTCAATCAAATTATAAAGTTATAACCATGTCCAAGTAACTTATATCTACAATTTCAAGTGATTAGACCCAAAATTGGCGGAGGAGTTTTCAAAATTAAAATCAGTGAACTTCGCCACTTTAACAGCAAAATATTTGGCCGAACCCAATTGAAATGAGGTTCCCAAATCTCAGTACCCCATATGTAAAATTTCGAATCTGTAGATCGAAAATTGACCGAGATATTTGGTAGGGAAATACACACACAGATATATCAATCTATATATCTATAAAACTGAACTTGTCTGTGTGTCTGTGTTTGTCTGTCTGTCTGTCTGTGTGTCTGTGTACAGTTTCCTTCGCAATAACTCTGTTAATTTTTATTCTACCGACTCGAAATTTTATATACAGGGTACTGAGATTTGGGAAAATCTTTGTGTCCGGTTTTCGGACAGAAATTTGACTGTTAAGAGGTCAAAGTTCAACGATTTGACTTTTGAAAAATCTACCAAACTCCTCCGACAATTTTGGGTCTAAACACTTGAAATTTTTTATATAGATTCCTTGGTCAGAATAACTTAATTTGAGCCCAATAATAACTTAATTTGAGCCCAAAACAAGAAAATTTAAGAGGTCATAATAGGAGTCAAAGTTAAAAAATATTGACCGTTTATTTATTTACTTTTTTTGCTCAGAATACACCTCCAAATACCCGGACAACGCCGGGCACCCATGCTAGTATATCTATAAATGTGAACGTGTCTGTGTGTCTGTCTGTCGGTCTGTGTGTTTGTGTACATGTTCTTTCAATATAACTCTGTTAATTTTCAGTCTACCGACTCGAAATTTGATATACAGAGTACTGAGATTTGGGAAAATCTATGTGATCGTTTTTCGGCCAGAAATTTCGCTGTTCAGGGGTCAAAGTTCAACGATTTGACGTTTCAGAACTCTACCAAACTTCTCCGATAATTTTTAGTCTAAACACTTGAAATTTTAGATATAGGTTAGTTGAACTTGTATCTAACTTAATAAATGTATTAGAGCCCAACACAATAAATTTTAAGGGGTCATAATAGGGGTCAAAGTTAAAAAAAATAACCCTTTTTTTGTATTTGGTCAGCATACACCCCAATCACCCGGGCAACGCCGGGCACCCATGCTTGTATATATATATATATATATATATATATATATATATATATATATATATATATATGTATATATATATATAATAAGATACCAATAACTAACAAAATAATGTTTAGTTACAGTAAAAGTATCGTTAGTTGAATCTATTAATATTATAAATACCATTGATTTTCCTGAGAAAGTAGAGGGGTCATCGCTTAGATAAATATTTTGCCATCTTTACTGATCACTGTCACTCAAGTTAGATCTGGACAAATATGAATGTAATCGTGTAAATGACAGTTTTTGATTGAAACAAGAAAACGCGTTAGGAAACGAAAATAAAAAAAAAGCTTTGGTAATATTGTTTAAAGCACAATTCTTTAATCGAAAGTAAAGATACTTAAATACACACACACACACACACACGCACACACACACACACACACACATATATATATATATATATATATATATATATGGCCTGAAGATTTCTCTAATTACCAGTAACTAGGTGACCGAAACATACTCATGATGACTGTCTACATATGTAAAAACAGATAAAGAATATATATATATATATATATATATATATATATATATATATATATATATATATATATATATATTTAAAGTGATGGTTGTGTAGTTCCAACGAGAGAAAAAATGTATATTTAAAAGAGTGTAGCCATCAACAATTGTGTTTTTTTTAAAAGGTTTTCATCATATTTCAAAATATGATGAAAACCTTTTAAAAAAAACCACAATTGTTGATGGCTACACTCTTTTAAATATATATATATATATATATATATATATATATATATATATATATATATACATATATATATATATATATATATATATATATATATATATATATATATATATATATCAAATCGTCTTTCTCGGGCGTTGAAACCGTGTTTCCAGTTACATGCTTACAATGTGGATGCGCAATGTAACAATAAAAAAAATAAAAAAAAACATGAAATATTTTTTTTTATAATCGACAATTATTCGTGTTAAAAATTTGCCAAAAACTAAGAAAATTGCAAATCTTTTTGCTATTTTTCCAAATCGGCATTTTACGATGGAATAGTTTCTCAAACAAAAATCAACATGTTTACCATTTAATATATTTTATATATTCTACAGACGACAAAATGTACACCCCAATTTTTTTTTAAATATATTATTTCGATTGTAATTTCATTTCAATTTAAAATCGTTTTCAAACAGAATAAACAAAACAAAGGGCTACTTGATCAATTTTACATATATTTTTAATATATTCATATTTTCATATTTTCATATTTTTACAGCCCATCCTTACGTAGTTTACTTCCGAAAAACAAATAAAAATCTACTTTTTTTAACTAATACATTTCGATGCACTTTAATTATGAGATAAAACAAGAAATTAAAAAAAAAATACACATTTTGTAATAGATGATTTGTTTCCTACATAAATTTAGTGTAAAACAAGACATGTAATAGTTAACTTTATTTAAAGTTGTGTGCCGGGTGAGGGGCAAAATGACGGAACAGTGTTGCGGGTTATAAGTTCCAAACATCAAAAAAAAAAAAAAAAAAACGTAGATTCACTTCACAACCTGTGGTGGGGATTTATTTTTGTAAGATTTGCTTTGAAAAGGTTTCACTGTAAGATATTACTTAATTGATTATTATTTTCCGATATGTTAAGGCTATTTATACACACACACACAGACATACACACACACACGAACACACAAACACACACACACACAAAACTATGCACACCTCCTCGTATTTTGTTTCTCTTTGCCTTTTTCCAATTTTTTCAACGTATTACATCACCTCTTATATAAAGGATTCGCATTTAATCCAATAGCAATGATGTTAAGATCTTTATTATCTAATGTACACTATATTGTTTTCACTGGTCGCCATATTTGTTGTCGCGCGCGTGAATTTAACTTTTGCGACTTTTTACATTAATTTTGTATTGTCATTTGCACTTTTATACATTAATTCTGTATAGTCACAATTCCGTAGCTAGCTAAACATGTACTTACACAACGGGTCAGGGGTAGTCAAGTATGCATACAAAAACAACACTAGCGAATAAATACTGGGAACTCAAAGAAAGCGGACATTCGCCGGTAGTCGAATGGAAACTAATAAGACAAGCTACCACGTGCAGACATTTAGACGACCCATGTAAATTATTCCTTCATGAAAAAATTGCTATCCTGTACTTTAAAGAACCCCCAAATCTATTAAACTGTAGACGAGAAATAGCAAACAACTGTGTTCACAAAATAAAACTTACTCTAGGATAGCGATACAAAATAGCTTTAAAACAAACAAAACAATAGAAAACAAACAAATAAATAAATTAAATAAACATGAATATGCATAAACGATCACACATATATGTATATATATATGTATATATATATGTATGTATGTGTGCATGTATGTATATATAAAAAAAAGAAAGAAAGGAGGAAAATCGTCTGACTTAAACCACTAACCTAGTTCTAAAACAGATCCTTTGTTCGCAAAAATTGCATGTCCAGTGGCTGATAGGAAGGGACGCGGTGGATACTAGAAAGCTTATTGGCTTCCTAAAATCTTCAACATATATAAAAAAGAGAAACAACCACAGATTCGCGCATAAGCCTGACGAATCCTATAGTGGATGAAAGGCCGAATATTCAGTGTAGCTTAATCGCCATATATATTTTATAAATTAATATATATATATATATATATATATATATATATATATATATATATATATATATATGTATATATATTCAAGCAAATATTATAAAATGCAACGGGGACACTTTACTTCATGATTCTTTGTTTTTCATATTTCGATTTTTTGTAAATATTTTTTTCATATCAGAATCAAAAATATTAATAAAAGTCTTACAGTTGTTTAATCTAATTTTTATTGACGTCTGATCGACTCTATATATTTTTACTTATAATCACCTAACGCCGTTTACTGTATATATTAGTTTTCAATTTAATTCTCATTTCCTCTCCTTCGCACTTTTACTTCAACAACTGATAATGATTCGTGAACGAATAGATAACTCTCGTGAACGCAATAATTATGAATGGCTTAATAATATTTCTGATTTTGATATGAAAAATATTATACGGAAAAACGAAAAATTAAAAAGAAGAATCATGAAGCTTAATGCAGCCTATAATAAAACAATTTCATATATATATACACACACACACACACACACACACATATATATATATATAATTATGTATAGCCAGTAGAGTTTAGTTTCCTAGAAGTACATCCGATGAAACAACATGTGTCTACCAAAATAGTGCTCAATGAGTGAACAGAGCAGGTATATTAATTTTATTTATACAAACATTAATGGCTACATACGTGCATACATGTTTCTGTAATCACCCACGCTGGGGGATTACGTCTTCAGGCCAAGAATTGGCCTGAAGACGTAATCCCCCAACGTGGGTGATTACAGAAACATGTATGCACATATGTAGCCATTAATGTTTGTATAAATAAAATTAATATATATATATATATATATATATATATATATATATATATATATATATATATATATATATAAGGAAAAAAAAGATAAAGTCCGGGTATGGCGGATAATATATATTTTCTAATATGAACAAGAATATACGAAAGGTCAGTTATAAACAGCATTATGAAAATACCGTTCAGTTTGGCTTTTAGGTGTGTAGTATGTTTAAAATGTGTACATTACATGCCCTTTGCTTCTTTCATTCAGTATATACACAAAATCACAAATACAGACATATATATATATATATATATATATATATATATATATATATATATATATATACATATATGCCCGGGTATTTAGAGGTGTATCTTGAGCAAAAAAAAAAAAGCGGTCAATTTTATTAACTTTGACCGCTATTATGATCACTTAAAATTTCTTGTTTTGGGCTCAAATTAAGTTATTAAGTTAGATCTGTGTGCAAGGAAACATTATCTACAATGTCAAGTGTTTCGACTTAAAATTGTCGGGGGAGTTCGGTAGAGTTCTCAAAGGTCAAATCGTTGAACTTTGACCCCTTAATCGCCAAATGTCTGGCCAAAAATCTATTACATTGGTTTTCCCAAATCTCAGTACCCTGTATATCAAATTTCGAGTCTTTAGACTATAAATTCACAGTGCTATTGCGCAGGGAAATGTATACACACAGAAAGACACACAGATACGCAGGCAGGTACACAAACACGTTAACTTTTACATATATACTAGCATTTTAGCCCGGCCTTGGCGGGTGTTTGGAGGTGTATACTGAGCAAAAACAAAAAAAAATAATTTAAAAAATTAAATTAAAACGGCCAATTTTTAAAAATGTTTACCCCTATTATGACCCCTTAAAATTTATTGTCTTGGGTTTAAATCGAGTTATTAAGTTAGATCGATGTCCAAGGTACCTATATCTAATATTTCAAGTGTTTAGACCCAAAATTGTCGGAGGAGCTTGGTAGAGTTCTCAAAGGTCAGATCGTTGAACTTTGACCCTTTAACAGCGAAATTTCTGGCCGAAAACCGATCACATAGATTTTCCTAAATCTCAGTACCCTATATATCAAATGTCGAGTCGGTAGACTGAAAATTTACAGAGCTATTGTGAAGGGAAAAATACACAGACACACATGCACATCCACTTTTAAAGATATATAGACTAGCATTTCAAA
The DNA here is from genome assembly GCF_053919585.1 of Euprymna scolopes. NCBI lineage: Eukaryota > Metazoa > Mollusca > Cephalopoda > Sepiida > Sepiolidae > Euprymna > Euprymna scolopes. The sequence goes on from NC_136520.1 coordinate 47,344,672, forward strand.
CAGGTGTTTGTAAGTATATGCTGAGCAAAAAAAAGGGTACTTTTTAAAATTTGACCCCTATTTTGACCCGTGAAAATTTTTTGTTTTTGGCTCAAATCAAGTTATGAAGTTAGATCCATGTCCAAGGAATCTAATTCTAAAATTTCATGTGTTTAGACCAAATTTTCGGAGGAGTTTGGTAGATTTCTCAAAGGTCAAATCGTTGAACTTTAACCTCTTAATCGCCAAATTTCTGGCCGAAACCCCCAATCAGATCGATTTCCCCTAAATCTCAGTACCCTGTATATCAAATTTCGAGTATGTAGACTAATAATTGACAGAGTTATTGCGTAGGGAAATGTACACACACAGACAGACACACAGTACACACACACAGACACGTTCACTTATATATATATATATATATATATATATATATATATATATATATATATAAATAATAGAAATAGTATTCCGACAAAATAGAAAAATAAAAAGAAGCTAACCGTATTATGTGTTTATCAACATTTCGTCCTTTTTCATCCAGAAGAAGTCTCGAAATAAAGAGGAAACGTTGATGAACACATAATACAGTTTGTTCCTTTTTATTTCTCTCTCTCTTTCTCTCTCTCTCTCTCTCTCTATATATATATATATATATATATATATATATATATATATACATATATATATAAAAGTGAACGTGTCTGTGTATCTATCCTTCCGTGTATCTGTGTGTCTGTCTGTACATATATATATATATATATATACATATAAAAGAATGTATACATATATAAAAGCATGTATATATATACATATATATATATATAAAAGACTGTATGTATATATAAAAGCATGTATATATATATATATATGCATATAGTAATATTTTTTGTCATTTCGCTATTACTTCATGAACCCTTTAGCTCCCTACCTTTTACATCATTTGACAACGGCTCTTTTACTGAAACCGTCGATGTCAGAAGCCCTGAAAAGTTCACAGAAGCAAAAAAGATGGAAGACATTATGACTACAAGAAACAAAAAATAAAAGCAAAAATCAACAAATATAAAAAGAAAAATAAACAACGAAAAAAAAAAAGCCAAACAATTGTGGACGTATACCGCGACTCCTCAGCCTTTTCTTAGAAACTTAACTTTAATTTCCTTCAACTTGCGCCGACGAAGATACGATGCGCGCACTAACTTATATAAATCTGATATGTCAAAGCGGGACATTCTCAGAACCGTTCATAATTTTTTATGCTTGCCATTCGACCTGCCTTTCTCAACGATAAACTCTCCCGAGATGGCCGTTTTCTATGGAAGAATCTTTTACAGAATAAATGGCCGATCAATTTGTTTGTCTTTTTTACTCTTTTATATCTTATATTTTTTGTACGCTTGGCTGTACTTGGGAAAGAAGTATAAAATAACGATAAAACAACCGGGAAATATGCTATATTTATGATATTCTCTCTCTCTCTCTCTCTCTCTCTCTCTCTCTCTCTCTATATATATATATATATATATATATATATATATATGTATATATATATGTGTGTGTGTAGGTGTGTGTGTGTATATATATAGTATTTCACATACACATACATATATATATATATTCACGAATAGATGAAACACTAGTGTCTGTAAATATTTAATAATTATTATACTTAATAATTACGTCAGCCTCTTTAAGAATCTCGTTTCGTCTCGTTGAGTACTTTCAGTTGAATTAAAGACGGTCATGCGCAGATGATTAGATCACTCAGACAGGCGTTAAAGAATTTAAAATATATGTTTAAATTTCTAACAATATTTCTTGCGGTTTACGGTATCCGATTGGATTAGGTCATTGATAATGAAGCCATGGATAGCTTCTTTTTTTATAAATTTTTTTTAATTACATTTTCACCCCAAACAAGGCATATTGCAACTTTGGTGTAGGGGGCTACTATCAGGGGCAGCAACTGCTGGGGAACTATGTTGGGATTTGGGCAGTAAGATGTCGGTTCACGTTATACTTGAACTTGTGCATGTCAGTACAGTTAGGGAAGGAGGGACCTGGAATGGAATTCCAGAGTCTCGCAGTTCTGGGGAAGAAACTACTGGAGTAGAAAGATGTGTTACATCTAGGGATCTCTACTGTGTGGGGTGGGATTTAGCTGCCTCGGGTTTTTCGAGGGTGTCTACATCGTGGGGCATAAGAGTTTGTAGTTCGTCAGAGCATTAACCATTAAAATACTTGTAGAACAGGCAGAGGGATGCAACGTTTCGTCGATGGTACAGAGGCTGAAGCTTAGATGCCAATTCAGGGCCTATCAGATTGGCGCCTCCCTTTTGAACCTTGTCTAGGAGCGAGAGACTAGCAGCAGATGCACCAGCCCAAATGTGAAAAAATACTCCAGACATGGGCGAATGGTGGCCTTATAGAAGTACAGGATATTTTCAGGTGTCAGTAGTTTTCTAGCACGGTAGAGAGAGCCTACCTTTTTCGCCGCGACCCTGGCAATGTTTTCAATATAATTGTTCTAACTCATGCTTCCTGTGTACGTTAGGCCAAACAGTTTGAAAGATGTACGCTCAGACAGGGAGTCACTATCCATTTCTATTTGTGGCAGAGAAGGTTTCTTGTAATTATTGAAGGAAACCTGTTTAGTCTTGGCAGCATTGAATGTGACCATCCATTTATGTCGCCCATCCACTGCAGATTGGAGGTCATCCTCTAGTGTTTTTCCCATTTCTTTAGTTATGTGTTCATTTGTTTTCCTGTTATAGAGTGTGGTGTCATCAGCATATATACCCATCTCAGAGGCAGTTTTGTCTGGGAGGTCATGAATAAATATCACGAACAATAGAGGCTCCCGCATTTATATCACACTGTTTAGATGTACGACAGCCGAGGACAACCTGGATTTTTCTCTTATTGAAGAAGGATTTAATTATGCTAAGTATTCTTCCAGTGATACCGTATGATTTAATTTTCCTGAGAAGATCCTCATGCCATACCCTGTCTAAAGCCTTAGATATATCTAGAGCTACCGCTCTGCCCTCCCCCGCTTTGTCCAGTGAATGGTATATACGTTCAGAGATTACAGTGAGGATGTCTGCTGTGTAACGGGCTTGTATAAATCCGGATTGTTTATCAGTCAGAATTTTAGCATCTCTAAGATGCCGAACTAGAGCATGGTTAATTATGGTCGCAAATATTTTGTCGAAAACTGGGAGGAGGCTAATGGGGCAATAATTTGGTTGGTCAATTCTTTCGCCAGAATTCTTGAATACTGGTACCACAGAAGCAGTTTTCCAACATCCCGGAAAGCATGATTCATCAAGACATTTGTTGTAGAGTTTGGAGAGAAATGCAGCTACTTCGGCTGAGAACTTTTTTAATAGCACAGCTGGGATGAGATCAGGTCCATATGTTTTTGAAGTATCAAGGTTTTTTATGATAGCGTGTACCTGAGCAGGGGTGATTATTTAGATCGTCTAACCTGGCGTCTGTTCGCAAAGGTAAGTCAGGGAGGGGGTGGTTGGAAGGGTCAACGGTGGAGTTCGAGGCAAACCGGCTGTCAAGCATATTAGCCTTGTCGGTTGCTGAGCAAACAACCTCGTGATTGTTGGTTAGCGGGGGAATTGTTGATTGCCCATTATTTACTACACTGTTGTAGATTTTCCAGAAGTTACGGTTTCCTTATATTTGTGCTTCGATGCGCTTTTTAGTGGTTACGGTAAATTCTCTCTTAGCTGTCGCTATTTCTTTCTTAACGTTACTTCTAGCTTCTATATACTTCTGTTTGTTTGAACTGGACTCATATCGGTTAAATCTGCCGCCTTTTGAGCAATGGCAGTTGCGCAAGTCGAAGTAAGTCATTGTGCAGAGTGGGGCTTGCTATAAAATTTCCGCATGGTAACATGTGCTTCGATTGCTGTTTTGAACCATTCAGTGGTCTCATTTGCGCACTGTTCAGCAGGAAGAGAAAACATATTTCCCCATGGGGCATCTCTGATAAGACCTCTGATGGCTTCCCAGTCAGTTTTTTTTTATTTATAATATCTCGTTGTTTTGAGCACTGGCTCTTCAGTTTTGGGTCTAGAATTTAGGGCGATTTCTACCATTATCACTGCATGGTCAGCGTTCACGAGTGGGATTTCAGCATTTGTTATACAATCCTCGGGAACTGTAGTCAGAAACAGATCTAGAAGTGATGCGTGTTGTTCTTGCTGGTTAGGGAAACGGGTTGGAAACGTAACCATTTGTGATAGGTACTGAGATATAGCGGAACTATGTGTTGAGCTGCCCCTTGCATCTGTGTGAGAAGAGAAGCCAAGCCAGTTTTTGTGGTGAACATTAAAGTCAACAAATACATGCACTTGTGCGCTAGTGTCGAGGGAGAGTGCTGTGTCTATGCTGTCAGAGACTTTTTTTTATTATAGTGCGGTCCTGGGTCGAGGGAGAGCGGTAGAGAAAATAAAAGTAGCTAATGTTATGTTGTATGTTTAGTCTGTGCTTGATCGTCCGTTTCTAGATTTGTTTCTCTAGTTAATGGGAGGGTGTTACGAATGTAGACTCCAAGTCCGTGCATATGTCTGTTAGAGTCCTTACGGCAGAGTGGGAGATAGCCAGGCATGTTAAAGTAGTTAGAGGGGATGAAGGAGTGTTGGTTAGTCTCGCGTAGTGCTAAAATATCCGGGGTATTTATTAGGAGAAATACTTCAACATCAGCTAAATTAGTTCTAAGCCCACGTACGTTAGTGAATGCAAGCCTCAAGGGAGGAGGCAAGTTGGATTTGTTTGCCCCTAGGCCTGGTTTAAGCTTATTTTTGGATTGTACTGTCATCATGTTTTTAAAAAGTTTCAGTTAGGTGAAGGGGACCTGAACAAGAAGTTATGCAGAGTATCAGACATGCAACACAAGTAGACCTTTAGCTGACCTTTCTTCAACTAGGACTGTGGCCTCAGAAAAACCCATTGGGGATGAGTGCAGGGTCCCTTTCCATGCGCGGCATGGCACTACAAACATCCCGATATTATACAACTGTTGATGGAGCAGCCGCTCTAAGCGCTACCAAAGAGTAAGGGACCTGTACTACCAGTCGGAAACAGCAGCCAGGAACTGTAAATCCGGTACCCTCAGCCCATCAGAAGAAAATCACCGAATCTAATTGCACAGGCATGTGTGGTACTCAAGCACTCCCAAGTGCCCAGTTTTGAGGGGTGGAATGTGTCGGGAGTGGGGGAAAGGCATTCATTGCCCTAGACAAGAAACAAGATCTACCACTAAGTGTTTTGTCGATTCACTTGTGATAGTCTCTCTGCGCCTGACTAATAGGCAAAGAAGGAGAATTGGAAGCCGGCGATAGACAGAGCCTATCTACTCCTTAAGCAATTTAGGTTTGCAGACCGGTAATTTGTTTGAGTCATCAGCTCTAGGAAGTTTGTTATCCAAGACTGGAGAGGCCTCCCCCCCCTTTGGTTTAGTTTAAGAGTTTTCCTTCTCCTAGACGGGTGATATGGGAAGATCTACTGGGTCCATCAGTCCTGGGAGGGTTTGCTCCGCGTCTGGGTCCTAATAGAGGTATTTCTGCGACCCCGCGCGGTTAGTTACTGTTACAGGGTTATTTTGTAGAGGTTATATATCTAATGAATAGTTACACTCCTCAAAGTGATTTAGGGGCATGTAGTGGAAGCAGTTTTATGGAGAGGCTTGATAGAAAAGCGTTAGTGCGGATTACGACTTTTACCTTTAGGTTTTTCCATTTTTTAAAAACTTTATGTTTGTTTAGGTTAAGGATTACGTTATAGTTTGAGTAGGTATCAGGGATTGAACAAGGAAGTTTGCCCAGTCACTCTATATTTAGATTTACGAAGGTTAAGGTGTAGGTGCAGTACAGTAAATGTATAACTGGAGGTACATTTTAAGTCATGGCGTATTTCGTATGTATAATTAAGTAAATAGATATTTGGGCAAGTTTTCAGTAGATGCAAATAGATAGAATTTGTGTTAGTGTTTCTACTATTGAGGGGAGATAATTTCAGTTTTCATTTAAGAGTCATCGAGCGTTTTGCATGAGAGGGAGTATCGGATTTGGTTTAGTATTGTTCGTTGCAAAATTATCTAGGAAGAGCCAATTGTTATGTAATGAAGATCGCTTTGCATCCAAGTGCATTCTTTGGCTGGTAAGTACCAAACTGCATAGGAATGAACTCTAATACATGTCAGAGGTAGAACTGTATAGATGTTTAGTGATGATTGTTAGGCGGTTAGCATGTGAAAGTTAGGAGCTTGAAGCTAAGGATTCCACTACTAAGGCGTAGGTATAATGTAGGGTTTTAGTGGTAGCTAGAGGGGGAGGGGAGCAGATTGTTAGCTTTCAAGGGTCGGAGTTATTAACTTAGAGAATACAGTAAAGGGAGCGGTATATATATATATATATATATATATATATATATATATATATAAATATATATATATATATTAATGTAATTATCCACAAACACGTGTCTCGTCGTCTACGACTCATTAGAGTGGGTGAATATAGCGAGATTTGATATATATATATATATATATATATATATATATATATATATATATATATATATATATATATTTAACTGGCGGTCATTCAGCAATAATCGAAATCGAAACAGAAATTAAGAATTCTATGCTAAATTATATATTACAAGAAAAGGAAAGTCATAACAATTAAACGAGAGTCACTCGGAAGAAAAATATGTAAGCGTGTCATAATAAATAACACACACGCTCTCGTAATAATGTATAGATGATGACGCGATTTAAGATATTTAATAGAATGAACAAGGACTGATAACTAATGAAGACGGCTTATGGCAAGTACTTATTAGTATTGGATAGATATAACATAGTCCTAGGAGATAAAGTCCCGTAATAATATCCAGATGGATAGATTCTTTCAAAGGAAAAACATGTAGTAGACTGATGATTCTTGCTTTGACTACCAATACAATAATAAACAAAATTTGGGCTCAATGGACATTATCCAATATTATCTGATAAGAGAGAGGTTATAACATCAATAAAACATTAAAGAAATTTAACAACAATGTGTGGAAATACTTATAATATCAGTTCCGATCATGCAAATGAATACGTCCGTATACTTACTGTATATATTCCTGATCATCCCCCTGATAGTGTTGGTAATGCTCTCTTTTAGTCGGTTAACATTGTGAGAATTATTTACATAAACAATTTTTTATTTTAAAATTCCTCAAAGATAGAAATCATATGATGACAAGTCCGGGACATGTGATGGCTATAACCCTTATCTTATTGTTCTCTCTTCTGTAAACATGTCAGTGATCTGTGAGACGTGTGCCATCCAGCGCCATCTTGTTGAGAAAATAATTGAATTTTGTCTTGTGGTGTCAGTTGGGCGATAAGAGAAATATTAGAAGGATCAGAATTTTAAGTTGACCACCCTGTATAATGCATTTTTTTTAATAAAGCGCCTCATATAATATTATATCACTGACAACATTCTCTCATAGTGATAGTAGAAACTACCTCACGACATTAAAAAAGGGATATCGAAGTTTAGCAAATTGTATCGAAAATACAGGATGGAACGAAACATTTGTCATTCTGAGGAAAACAACACTACAGATTTAATTTATAAATTTTATTGAAAAAATTAATTCAGGATACTTGAGTATGCAGTAGAGCTGAGATCGATTCAGTATAGTTACTTTCAGCATCAATTACCCTCTCAATACGAGTCCGGAATTGGGAGCATGCCAGCGAGTACAGGTCGGGAGAGAAGAGGAGTGGGAAAAGGGTAAAAAGCCTTGGTTTCTTTTGACTTGTGGGATGGCGCCGAGTCCTGCTGCCCCACCTGAGTTCAGCCAATACTCACCTGACTCAATCAGGGGATCAGCACACACATCAGCACGATAAGTACATTTTGGTGTTGACTTGCAAGCCGACTTCGAAAATGTAAGGTGGTATGATGTGACTCTCAATTGAAACTACACCAAAGGCAATACACAAAGCCAGAAACTTCGTTGAAATCTGCCTTCAAGCGTTGGACACTACTGATTTGGTGCTGGAATTATAGATGGGCAGTGAGCCTAAGTTGTACGACTGCACTTCACCGAACTCGTTCCTTGAACATTGCATCACTTTCAGACCATGATAAAATACTTCAATCGCTCTTGGGATATGAACACCACTGGAAAACTAGTAGATGGTTTGCAGCAACAAAAATAGAAAACTGGTTTTCATCAAAGGAGAAATTAATCCTCTATATAGGATGTAAATTGCAAAATGGCTGTTTTATTTAGATTTAAATCCAAACGCTCAAAGATTACTTAATGCCGTTAGATGTTCAGGGGAAATAATTCTACATAATTTAAGATCAAGGGGCGTAATTCAAATTCTGCTTAATATGGTTATAACTGGCGTTGTTGCTAAAATGTTTTTGAAAGTTTGTGTGTGTGTGTGTGTGTGTATTTGAAATTCAAACGGTCAAAGATTAATTCATTCAGTTATGCTCAAGGGAGGTAATTCATTTGTCCTACAGGCTTTCTGATCCAGGGGAAGTAATATAAAACTACACCATACTTGTTATATATGATTTATGCTTTTGAATTAATCATTTTCTCTTTAGTTTATCATATATAATTTCTCTAGTTCGCTTACATTTCGGTAACTAAAATGTCTCCATAAAATTGCTCCCTCTCAAAAATCTATTGCTTAAATTTATATCCTAAAATACGTAGCCACCAAAACGATGCTGACTGACAGCACATAGATTGTTTTCCTTGTTTGTTTTTTTGTATATATTGGTATATGTTTTATATTTCCCGCTTTGCCAATTATACTACACGTTTGCCAAGTGTTTATTTATTTAACAGCACGTCAACCTTTTTTTAACATATTTAATACCGAATCTAGTATTTTCAAAAATACTTTTATGCTTCAATTTATTTATATTTTCCAATATTTATCATTGACGCCTGTTTTAGTTGTTTTGTTTAACGGCTTTAATGCATTTTTAATTTTAAGGATAAGAGTTCATATAGAACCGTTTTTTTTAATTTGAATAACATAAAATACGCATCTAGTGCGCTTGAAAGCCAAATACAACGTAATATTAGGAAAATAAACAAATATTTTACTTGTTTGAAATTTATCACAAAGTAAAGTAAGTTAATCCTGTAGCGTGAATGCAGTATATTTGAAATTGAAACAAGCAAAGAATGTATGACCCCCTGTAACAACGTGTACAGTGAACAAGGCATAGAAAGTCAGCATTTTCCCATTTCTATTTTGCTCTAAAATTCCAAGGAGGCCTCAAATCCTGATGAAAGTGAACAAACAGTGCAGTTTTAGGCCTTAACATATGTAAACTTAAGTTCTGCACCATGCAGAAAAGAAATGACTAAGTCCATCATTTGCCCCCCCCCCCCACCTCCACACACACATTTAGCCCCAAAAGTCCCCAAGGCCTTAACATATTTACATTTGAGTTCAGCACTATGCAAAACTGATAAATAGATATACGCAGAAAGTTTTTGACAAATATGGTAAAATAGTCCCACAAATAGAATGTTTTTATTAATCATAAAAGAGTCCCTAGGGCACACCCGATAGTTATCTCGAAGTATAGACAAACAAAATTATATAGAAATCAGTTACAACTTTTTAGGAAGTTTTCTAAAAATCCAGGGCATACTCTTTTTTTTAATAAGCACAAAAGTGCTAATTTTAGCTATTTTAACCCGAAAGGCACCCCTTGGGGGGGGGACCGGAATTTACCCGAAAAATCCATTCTGTTACTTTTTTACTCATATCATGTTTAATGTGTGTGCAACATTTCAAAAAAAAATTCAAGGCGTAGTTATTGAAAAAAGTGCAGACAGACGAACGGACGAACGTACAAGGGTGGATTTACAGGTCAACCCTCTTTTTGTTGGGGAGCCAACTAGTTTAGAGAATATACCCAGAGAATGATACATGCTCTTATAGCATGTATTCAATTGTGCTAATTGTAATGATTATAAAAGGATAAATACAATACACGGAGGTCAGCAGCAATTAATTTTAAAGTGTTATTTTTTCTATTTAAATAATCTTCGTCTTATTTTTCATCGGCTATATCATATAAATACAATTTTGACTTACGTATATTCATAAGGTAATTATGAAATGTTATTTTTACTAAGCACTTTGAATTCGAACTCGTCATTCTAGTTTACTGCCGTAGTTAGTAACTCATACAGTACATTATTTTAATATACGAACATTACAATGGACGGATTAGATAGAGAGGTTTGCAACACAATGAAGACAATAGCATCTTATTTGTCAAAAATATTTCTTCCACTAGTGGACATAATTCATTTAAGATGTTCCTTAATTTAATTCTTTTAGTTTTTAGTTAACGCTGTCGTAGATTTGTTTGATGCGAGGTAATATATCAACTTTTCAGATATATAGACATTTACCAAATATATGACAAGCAAATAAAAGCACGTCTTTATCACTTTTTGGTACTAGTGCAGAGAGTGATCCGGACGTAAATAATAACGTTATTATTTAAAAAGCCATTCTTAACATAGGGAGAGGGAGGGTGTTTTGAACCTATTCTATACTTCAACCTTACAATTGAATAAAAAAACATATAAACTTTGATTAAACTTGGAAATACGATTTAAAAAATAGAGCTGATCACTCTCTACACTAGCAGCCTTTTGGGGACAGTATTTGTGATTACAGAAAACGGCTTGAAGTAAGTTATTTGCTTGTGGACAGTATATCCCCGAGTTGACCATTTTCAATGCACGTAGAAAAAACATGATTTACACAGTAGGAAAAATTACACAATTATTAGACGCCAAGAACTTTTAAATAAATAGTTTATAACAAACGCAGTCGAAACAAACTCTCTATTGAGACGTATAATTTTTATGCGTGGAATTTATAAGGCGATTTCTATGGGGAAAGGCTTTATTTAGCAAAAAAAAGTTGTTTCAAGAAGGTAAAAAATTTATCGCCAAGATGTTCATTTAACTTACGTTTTCTAGAGATTTTTTATTTTTATTTTCGAAGCTAATCTGACTGGTTTAGTATTAGAGTGCACAATTTTACAACTCTCTTTTCGCCATAAATATCAACTAAAATGAGCTGAAGCGATGATCTCGACTTCCATTCTCATTACGGTGTGTCGATCAGATTGCTGGCGATGTTTAAATAACGTGATTCGTAATAAATCCGAAAATAAATTGTGTATGTATAGTTATTCGATAAAAGTCGATTGTCTGTGCGTCTGTTAGAGAGTTCGTTTCTGACAGTCTAAAACGTCTATACAATTTTTTTTTTTTATATTTTAACCAAATGTTCTTTATGCGTCTATGAGTGTTCTTACATAAGTTTCGTATCGGAATGCTTCCCTTATGTATCAATAATCGATAATCCAAACAATCTGATAAAACAAACATCAGTCGTATTTTGACCAAAATCAACACACTTACAAAACCTTATATGACAAGTGGATTTGAAAAGTAATAACCGTACAATTAGAAGAACTAATAAAATCAACGATGGGTTCCTAGACAAGAGTGCATCCAAAATGTACGTTTTATTTAGATCACAGTTGAAACGTTATACTTTACTTTTGTATTCTAAACATTAATTACCGCCTTTATAAAAATGTTTGACAAAATTAACACTGTGACCTAATCAACCTGACCGAGCAATTTGCCCTCATTGGAGAGCTTTAGATCCCCCCAGGTGCCTGATGAGGGCCGAATAACTATGCTAAGATCGCTTTAATCGGTCTCGGGTAGAGACAGATATCCCGAGGAGTTTAAATATAGAATATAAATATTTATTTTATTTCATTGTCAAAATAGATATTGTTTGGAAGTCAGAGAAAGACATTTTGCATTTAAAATTGATGGCAGGGAATTTAGAACAATACCATAACACTGTCTGGCCTTAGCGAACTCAAAAGTCAGATGTCGGACTGACACGGATGACATTAAGGGTCATGAGAATTTAATATATCTGTAAATCTCAGATCAAAAAATTGGTAAATTGCACACCCGGAAAATTTGGGGGTTTTCCTATTTCGTGCCGTGATCTGATTGGCTGTGGATACTTCCACCCCGACCACATACACCATATTAATACGAATGTCACGCAAAAATTAGCCAGGTTCCGAAGGAGTTTTCGAAGCAGTCCAGCAAGAGTTTGTGCGTAACACTCGAAGTAGCTCGCCGTTCCCTGAAGACTTGACTCCTCCTCCGCCCGCCTGACGCTGTCCGTGAAGAATATTTGAGACTTTGAAAAACTTACTAATAACTGAACGATGTTTGTAAAAACATAATTTCGTGAATTAATCCTCGTAGAATAGAGTTTCACATGTCTGTTTTTCTTTCTGCCTGCGGCTTCGATATTCCCTTTCAGCATGCAGGATTTAATGTAACAACCCTCAGAGAAGGACCAGACTATGCGAGCCAAGTTTCCAAATGAAAGGGGTCCAAGCCGAGCTTCATCAGTGAGGGGTTACATTAATTGTTGCCCTTTGACCAGGATACTGTTTGCTTACCACGGAAAAGAGAAAAGAAATCTTTCCACGACGAAGAACAGAAAGATAATAATCTTACATTATTGGTGGCTGCGATTAAAGTATTGACCTGAAAAAAAGGGTGAGAATTAATATTTCTTTTTTTTTTTCGTTACCCGGACACAAAAACAAAGACAGAAAAAAGAGTATTTCCACGACGAAATTAGGAGAAAAGACGTAATAAGAAAGAAACAGACAGACGGAAACATTTGAAAAAAAAGAAGGAGAGACAGAACTGAAAAATACAGAAACACGCACGCTTGAAAAAAAAACTTTAAAAAGAAACACACGGTTGAACAAAAAAGGAAAAAAAGCCAAAATCAAAGGCGAAAAAACGAACAGAAAAATGGAAGGAAAAACTTGGAAACATTTCAAAGAAACGAGAACTATAAAAAATAACACTAAGAGAGAGAGAAAGAGAGAGAGAGAGAGAGAGGAACACTGAAAATTAAAGGAGAAAAGAAAGCCTTTTAGAGAAAAAGAAAGAAAGGAAACCTCAGTTGACAGGTGCACGCGGCTAAGCGGCGAAGAAGAAGACGAAGAGAAAACAACAGAATCGAGGTACGCCGGGCCTTTTTTCTCTCTGTTGTCGTTTGTGCAGTTGTCCTAGAGAGAGAGAGAGAGAGAGAGAGAGAGAGAGAGAGAGAGAGGGAGAGAGAGAGAGAGCCAGGGGAAGAGCGTGTTTTGCTTGTCGCTGTGAAATTAACGTATATAAGCAGAGAGAGCGAGAGTGTCAGAAAGCGTGTTTTTGCTTGTCGCTGTGAAATTAACGTAATATTAGTACACATAGTCATATATTGAGAGAGAAAAAAGCGAAAGTTATATTGTTTTTTTAAATACTAAAACAATCGATTATAATCCAATTGACGCTTAAATGAATCTTATATTTTAGTCGATATTGAATTAAATACTTGATAGAAGAAGAGAAAGTGAAAAGTTCTTATTGTTTAAATTTTTTGGGTGATTGCATAATTGTTTCTTTTTATTCTTCTTTGTTGTGTATGTAATTGTAGAAGTAATTGATATTGTGTATATTTGAATGTTGAATATCATGAGGACGTAGAGAGATAATCAATAATATCGATGAGATAAATAACGGAATTGTGCGAGAATGCCTAGTTAAGAGTTTTTTTTGAGATGCGGGCATTATAACAACAAGGAGAGGTGTGCGTGAGGTCAGGGAACGATGGTGTTGGTGGCAGAGGTCAGTATGGAATTAACTTTTTACGATGAAGGAGAGAAGTGGTTAGCAGCCCTCTCGGCGACATTGAGTGGCAATGATATCAAGAGACAGCCCGGCAACCCAGAAAACTTCCTGGAGGTCCAGAAGACTGACTTGATTCTGGTTGATGTTGTTATATTATAAACCCTTTTTAAGAATTCAAAACACAACAACCATTGGTGTAAGCAACAGTCCGTTTTTTTTAATTTATCTTGTTTTTCTTGCTTCTGGTAGATAGAGAGAGAGGGAGTGGGGAAGCGACAGAGAGAATTATCGTGGCGTCCACTCGGTTTACAATCAAATCTCCAACTGCAATCTTTTTCCTTTTGTCACTTTTTCCTGTTAATTTTTTCAAACAACCACATAACCAGATTCCTTTCTGTTACATTTTTCATAACAATAACAAGGTTTGTTTATATTTGTGAGAAATATTGAAACAATTCCCGTTTAGCTTGTCAATTTCTGACATTTCATCCGCAGACGCGTGCCACATTTTAATTCATGAACATACATATATGTATATACACCTATACACACACACACACACACACACACATATATATATATATATATATATATATATATATATATATATATATATATATATATATATACTAGCATGTCAACCCGGCTTAGACCGGGTCATTCGTGTTACAATGTCACCACTGGTCAATGACGAAATATTAGGATAATGTAGTTGAGGGTAAATGAAAACTGTTAGAGAAGGCCTGCCACCTGGGGAACGAGAAATCGAAAATGGGATGATGTGTAGCTCCATGGCCCACCCGATGTGAGACTAGAAGTGAAAGGAAGTACCTACCTCGAAAATAGCTTAATACGCGGGTAGAGACTTTTGTTCACTTATTTTAAAGTGACTATTCGTTTAGGTCTGTTGAGAGCGGGTTTGCTCTCATGATAATGATTTATGACTGTAATTGCATTACAATTTTAAATTGTGAAGGAAGACTTCCGATGATTGAATTTAGTTTTTTTAAAAAAGTGTTTTTTAAAAAGAAACGAGAATACTATTTGAAGCAGTTCGTTGACGAAACATTTTAGCTGGATTGATCTGTGTTTTTTATGTAGTGACGTTGAACGCTGTTGTGGAGAATTTAACACTTTCGAGAGTTGTGTTTTTATGTATTCAGACGAGAATAATTGGAAATATTAAATTTGAGGGTTGAATTAATTTTTGAAAAAAATATTTTTTCTTACCTCAGTCTGGAAAGAATTTCATTTATTAAACTGAACAAATTTTAGTTGAGTTCGGTCGAGAATAATTAGAAGCATTCATTCCGGCGCTTAAATTGACTTTTGGAGGAATTAAAATTTGCCTCGTTAAGGAAGGATTTCTTGATTGCGAAATAAGGGTAAAAGATGCCGCAATCTGAACGAAAAATAATTGGAAATAATAATTAGCATCACTAAGTGAAGTGTGTGTGTGTGTCACCACATATCAAGGCCTGGAAACCACTCAGGGATAAGGGTTATTGCAAGTACAGTATGTTAGTGTGGAGATTTAATGAAGTGTTTACTTAAGAGGGCGATTCATTAGGGATTTTTTAACGTTGGACTTGAAGACATTCAAGTTGTAGTCAGGAGGGAAGCAGGAAGACGGAACAGAGTGCCACAGTCGTGCACTTCTAAGAAAGAAGCTTTGTTCATGGAATCTACGTTTTGATTTAGGCACAGATAAAGAGTGGGGGAATTTTTCACAGTGGATTCAGCTAGACGGGTGTTTTCCGTGAAGGATTGGCGAGGGGGACCAGAGATTGGAGTACAGACGAGCACTTGCCATGGAAATAACGATAAAACAAGGATAGGCTCGCAATGTCTCTTCTGTGGGAGAGAGGTTGCAGGGTAGAAAAAGGGCATCCCCCACTAAGCCACGAAGTCTATTTTGTACTCTGTCAAGGCTATTTTTGCAGCCACGAAGTCTATTTTGTACTCTGTCTAGGCTATTTTCGCAGCTCCTGCCCAGATATGGCAGCAGTGTTCCGTCCTTGGACATACTTGGCTTTTATATATAGCGAGAATTACATCAGTAGTGAGATATCTTTTGGAGTGGTAGAAGGACCCCACCATCTTTCCAGCGACCTTGGCAACAGATATGATGTACGTGTTCTGTTTCAGATCAGGAGTAAAAGAACAAACCCAGAAGCTTGTCAAAACATGGGGCTTCTCCTAGACGAGAGCCATCCATTTCAATTGATGCCAGATTGGGATTAGAGCGTTGATGATGTAAATTGTGAGCGAAATGTGATTTATTATTTTTTAGATGGATTTTTCAATGTGAGTAAATCAGGTGTGTGATGTTCGCACCTGGAGGTATTAATGAAAAAATAAGACAGATTCTCGTGCGATACCGATGCGTTGACCGAGTCTCCTTGAAGGGCGCGACCTGTTAGGTCGTTAAAGATTACGCATTTCTTAGTAATTACTTTTTTTGTAATTAGTTGAAATGAATTACGCAGCATTTTAATTTAATTTTGGGAGTAAGAATCAGTAATGGTTGAAGTTTGCCGATTCTTGCGTGACCTCGTGGCGCATCTCTGGATATGGATCCATTCGGACATGCTGGCTGGAAGGATGCTGGAGGTGTGTGGATAGCTCCCTGTAGTTATTTTTATTATTAATCGTCCATAAGGAGATAAATGTCGAAATTGAGGTTGTTGTCTGCACGAGCGTGTGTGTGTCACACGGAGAGAGAAAAAGTTTATCATATTAATCGTTCATGAGAAGGCAGATTAATTATGCCGGAATTGAGGTCGTTGTCTGCACGAGCGTGTATGTATCACACAGAAAAAGAGTGTATTATGGGAACGTGTTTTGAAATGTCAATAGGAATTCGATTAATTAGGGAGCGTATCTAGCCTCCTGTAGTTTTTAAAAAATTATTTTGACTATCCATGAGTAATTTGAAACTAAATTGGTTGTTTAAACAACCTGCGACAAAAAGGTACGTGACTTTTTGTAAATAGTTGTGTGCTGACGGACGGAATTTTCCTTGCTTTGTTTCGGGGATGGGCGTGATCAAGCTGGTGTGGAGACCATGAGAGATGGTCTGATAGCAGAGCAGCGATCGGTAGTAAGCAACAGGGAGCTGTGTAAGGCGAAGTGGACAGAATCGCGAATTGTTGACCCTCGGTGGCCCTAAGCACCACGTTCGCTCTGTTTGTGGTTAGAAAAAAAATAGCATTGATGAAAGCTCCGCCTGGAGGACGGTTGGGGAGATCGATGGCTGTCAGTCATAGCTGCATTAATGAATACAAGAGATATTTGGGGGAGTAAAATAATATACCCGAATATTAAACTCTTGGAGAATAAAACATTAGTGTTTTTGTTTGAATTATCGAAGAGGATACGATAGATCCAAGAACAAAATGCGAGGTTTGTCAAGGTATTACTCCACCCGTTCCATATCCACAGGACACACCCAAGTTAGGGTTGGTAGCCAGTTACATAGCGGAGTCCGAATATGTAGCGTTTAATATGGTTAGAGATAGATTTATGCTGCTGAATCAGCTTGAGGCAGAAATATGCCGAAATAATGGTCTTGGAATTTGCCGGTCACAGCGTCCCTTGTATGTCACTGGAGATCATGAATTGTGTGCGTTGGGATTATTTCAGGGGGGATGAGAGAGTTATAAATAGCGTCTGCAAGGTTGCAGTGGCAAGTGAGGGTCTTTTACCACTGGCCATAAGAGTAGCTGAAGGCACCTGGTTGGTATCCGCACAACAGAAGATGGAATTGTCCAAGGTATGCAGTAATACGGCTGCTGGTGTAATCAAGCTGGGACAACCTTTAACTATGGTAAAATGTGACAAGGGTTGTGAAGCCCGGGGAAAGGGTATACGGTTACCTGTGTATTATCAGGTTGAGGAACGGTATTTGTTAAAAGCACTTGAGGTAGAGTGGGCGAATGACCAATTGACTAACCTCACTGACCTCTGGGACCCCCTGATCCATCATTCACCGCCACATACCCGACTTAGACTACCAAAAGCTACGGATGGAGTTAGACGATTAGAGTTGAGTGAATTGCAGGCTCCATTAAACGGTTTGGAGAGTGCAGAAGCTAGGGATAGGCTTCATAAGGTAGCGGTTACAGGAGCGGGAGTGAGCACACTAGTAACGATTATTGTGCTGTTGTTGGTGATGGTATGGTGCGTGAAAAGAGCGAATGTAGGAAGAAAACAAGACGGTGAGTATCCCGATGATTATTGCACAGGTGGCAAGGGAGACGCTGGTTCGAACCTGCCTGTGATTCTGGAAAATGCGGCTGCTAGTGTTAACGAAACCGAAGTGCAACCCGAAGACCTCCCTGATGCTGAACCCCAAAGGAACTGAAGACGACTTGAAGATTCTCTTCTTTTCTTTTCTTTTCTCTCTGTTTTACCAAAATTCTTACAGGGAGCTGAGCTGAAGACCGTCGAAAGAAAATCCGAACGATACCTTGAATAACCGTCTTTTGAGCTGAGAAGAAGTTCTAATAGAAAGAAATTCTTACTTCTTTTGAGGTGAGAAGAAGTCCTCATAGAAAGATCTTACAAGATAAAGGAGATTTGAACTGTAAAATAAAAGATGAAGGTTCAACTACGACTGCTTAAAGCGAGAAAGATTCCATTAGCTTAATAAAAAGAGGGTCTTTTTAGAACTCTTATTAGGGCTGCATACCCTTCATTACGAGACTGTGCTGTTGCTAGCAGCGAAGTGGAAAAATCTTTTAAATTGTGACTGACACTATGTGGAAAAACAAAAATTGAACTATGATTGATTTGATGAAAAAAAATGGGAAAAGGGGAATAACTCTTATAAAACCCGGGAAAAAGAAAAGGGTCAAAACTTTTAACCAAGAGTAGTAACTCTTATGAGCTAATTGATGAACTTGTGCATTTTATCGAGTGAATATTTTTTAAATGATGATTATCTTATCGTTGAATTATTAATGTGAATTAATAAAAAGATTATACAAACAAAATAAAACTTGCATGTAAAAAAAAAAAGAAACTGTTTGCCCTGATGAACTATGAACTTTTTGATTGCTTTCTTATGGACTTTTGAATAAACAAGGGGAGAACCCTGATTCAAGGGTAGATATTGGATTGTATATATGTTATCTTTTTGACGGGCAATTTCATGGAGAGAGGGGTCTGTGGAAAAAAAATCTGACGGCGAACTGTGAAAAGGGATGGAACGGAATAAGACTCCATTGGTTCTATCGAAGCAATACAGTCTAATGAAGAGCGAATGTGACGTTATCAACCTGATAGAGCAGAGAAATATATGTTGCATTTAAAATTGCTGACAGGAAAATTAGAACAATAACATACCACTGTCTGGCCTTAGCGAACTCAAAAGCCAGATGTCGGACTGACACGGATCATATTAGAGAATTTAATATATCTGTAAATATCAGATTACAAAATTGGTGAATTGCACACCCGGAGAATTTGGAGTGTTTTCCTATTTCGTGGCGTGATCTGATTGGCTGGCGATACTTCCACCCCTATTACATACACCACTATTAATACGAATGTCACGCGAAAATTAGCCAGTTTCCGAAGGAGTTTCCGAGCAGTCCAGCAAGAGTGTGTGCGTAACACTCGAAGTAACCCGCCGTTCCCTGAAGACTTGACTCCTCCTCCTCCACCTGTCTGACGCTGTCTGTGAAGAATATTAGACACTTTGAAAAACTTACTAAGAACTGAACGATATTTGTAAAAACTTTGTAGACAATTTCCTGATTAAGTCCTCGTAGAATAGAGTTTAGCATGTCTGTTTTTTGAGGGGTTACAACAGTACGGTCTTTGGTAAGGCAGAGGACGGGCCATCAAATAATCCAATTATTTGAGACCCCTAGGACAACTCTGCGATTTTTAGTTTCGGAAAAGATAGAGTGTTCATATATGGAGGCAGATAGCCAGAAAAACATATAGACTTTTATATATTAGATTTATCCAGTGATTTTCTCTGGCCGTCACTTTTAAACTTTACCAGATGACTTTCATAAAGTTTTCTCAGATATATGGTAGGATCATGGAAAATGTATTGTTTTTACTGTTTAATAATCATCACCGCTGAAAACAGTGACATTACTTTATTTGATACTAGCAGGCCACCCGACGTTGCCCGGTCGTATGATACGCTTAAATATGTTGTTTTTATATATGCAGATTACATTGTATTTTTATATAGGCAATTCTCTATAGATTATTATGTTTAAATTAATGTATACTAGTCAGATCAAAGCGTAAAAAAATTATATATATATGACTTCGGTGCCATAAGCTAAAATAGAAACCAAAGCTATAACTATCCACGTTTATTCCTTAGCCTCTGTGCCCCGTCCATACGCAAGCCATTAAAGTAAAGAGCTTCGCATGATACGCTAATGGCAATTTGTGCATCACTTCCCAAGATGCTCAATCCAAGATAGGGAGCATTATAGTCATCCACATACAGTACTGTTTCGCAGCTCATCAGTGGGGCTAGACATACAACTGCAACTTGGGAAGTGATATACAAATTGCCTTTAGCGTATGAAGCGACGCTCTTTGCGTAAACAAATCAAGCGGAGGCATTTGGACGATGCCAATACGTCGTTAATTCATGACCCACACATCAACAGCCGTATAGCGCAATGGTGAGACGCCTTGACTGTCATTTGTGCGGTCGGGATTCGATCCGGGCTTGAGGCAGTTGCCTGTCTAGCCGCACTGACATAAGCACAATCTGAATCAACATACTTTCGCTAATACCCGTAACATAAAAATCTGGCGTTCTGGTGGCGATGAAGTCGCTGAGGAGGTTTCTGATATCGCTTAAGCGTTTTATGCATTTAACATACAGAACGTTACTGAGATTCTTGAAAAAATTTTAGTCGGTAGGTGAGAGGTCCGGGAGTATGGAGGATGATGCAATGTTTAATAGTCTAATTCGTTCAACTCCTGCACGGACAGATTCGGAATATCGTAGAAGAGAATTGGGTCTTTCCTGTTGACTAATGCTGGGTGTTGTTGTCGAAGTTTCTGATGCATTTATCTATTTTTTACAGAATGTCACCGCCGTAATGGTTTCACCCGAAGGAAGAAAAAAAAACTGTAAAAGAAGGGATGAGAACGGTGAAGACCGCTAAATAGTCAGGATGAGTTTGTTTTGTGCAATCTTATTCAGGAAGTGTCGAGAAGCTTCGTCGGCATCTAACCACTAAGCTGAGCGTCACTGGTTGTCGTAAAGAACCCAGTTTTCATCGGAGGTTAAAACCCAGTCGATAAACGCGTAAAAGAAGGAAATGTAATGGCGCTTCTTTTGATATGGCAGACATTTATCTAATTGTTTTCTTATTCATATCTCTCTCAAGTTGTTGGAAATCGTCCTATACGTTTCGTATTATTCAAAAGCAAGTTCTCTAACAGTTGTGCGTGTACTGACTTCGACTAATTGTCTTAATTGGTCGTTGTAAACATCCAGTGGTGGACCACTACGCTCATCATTTTCAAGACTCTACCCATCCCGATTGTGTTGTGCATTTAATAGTAGTTCCTATGCGCAAAAGCTACGTTGATATCCGTAGCTATGTCAGAAGTTCCTCGACTTCGTTTGAATTGTGCGAATTTGCGTTTTTTTCAATCTTGAATTACACGTCCTGAAAAATGATGTAATTGTGCAAAAACGATTGTAATTTAAAAAAATAGATAGATCAAGAATCGATCTTTAAATAATATAGAATGTAAAGGTTTTCCTACGGAAACTTATCTGAAAATACAATATTTGTGTCAAAATGTAAAATTCCACAAAATGTTTCTTACTAACCTGCTATATCAATAAATTAACACACATACACACCCACCCACCCACCCACACACACACACACACACACACACACACACACACACACACACATATATATATATGTATATATATATATATATTTAAAGGGGGATAGAACAGTAGTCTAAAGAGCAGAGTGTATTTTAATGTGATAGTAAAATTACTAATTTAATTAAAATACAAGAAAAGAACAGTGCTCGTTGTAATTCAGATATATAATAAGCTCGATAGGCAAATATCCTAGAGCTATTTTAGTATTTAGTAATGTGATTGATAATTTAAAATTCAAATTAGAATTTAAAATTAAAAATCCGTTTCACTAGAAGGAACAACAACAAAGTCAATAATTTGTACGATCGTTTTGGGAACGATGTTTTTATTGTGATAGACATTAAGTCACGGACAATAATTTTGACTCATAGTTTTTTTTAACAAAGTCTCTTCCTTAGTAATAGTATTGTGTGTTTTCTTTTTATATGTAAAAGACACCATAAATAAACCTAGAAATGTTTAAGTCAGGCAGATGTATCTTTTAATTGTTCGCCTTTTGAAAAATGTCAAAATTATTGTCCGTGGCTTAATGTCTATCACAATAAAAACATTGATTCCGAATCGATCGTACAAATTATTGAATTTGTTGTTGTTCCTTCCTATGAAACAGATATTTAATTTTTAATGCTAATTTTAATTTTAAATTATCAATCATATTACTATATATATATATATATATATATATATATATATATACATGCAGTAGCGTCCAAAAGTTAAGGAACGGTCGATTATTTTCTTTTAAATGAGTTATAACTTTATCTATCAAAAACGGGGGGAAAGTTTTGGTGAATTTTCCAATGTTTAATAATGGTAGTTAAATAAAATTAAAAAAATATTTTTGATTTTGAATATATATTAGGTTTTATATATATAAATAAATTTAATTAAATTGCAGGTGTCCAAAAGTTAAGGAACGGGGAGAATTATAAATGAAAAAAAACAAAGAATCCTTTCAAGATTTAGTGAAAAGCCCCTGGTTTTCAATCACACTATGCCATCTTTTGCTAATCGTTCACTTGTTATAGGTTAGGATTTCTTATACATTCCTATAAATCATCAATATATTTTTTTCCTGTGATTTATCACCAATAATTTTCCAAAAAATTTTAATTGGATTAAGGTCGGGTCTCTGAGCTGGTCAATCCAAAATGCAAATATTGGATCTATTTAGCTCTTCTAAAAAATATTTTTGCTTTATGAGTCGGTGCGTTGTCTTGTATGAGAATATCAGAATCAGAAAGATTAGGAACCACATGTTCTCTAATAAAATTCTCTGTACATTTTGGCATTAACTTTTCATGAATTCTCAAAAAAGGGCCAGTTCCTTTTAAAGGTATCATGCCCTATACTATTATACTGCACCCTCCAACTTTTACTGTATTATTAACGCACTTACGAGACAGTCTTTCTCTTTTTTTCTTCTGAAATATGCTCATTGTCTAATCCGAAAAAAATGAATTTAGATTAATCACTAAAATTAACATGTTCCCATTTTTTCTCCCCAAAACAAATGTTTTTGGTGAATAACAATCTGGCTTTTTTATTTTTAGAAATTAAAGGCTTTGAGCACTGACTTCTTGAAAATAATTAAAATTCGTTTAATCTTCGCGAGATCGTTTGTCAAAAATTTTTTGTCGAGTTTCAGATGTAAAATACCGGGATATTGAAGCCGCAGTTTTAAAGCTATCAGAACGAGATGATCGGGTGATTTTTCTGTCCTCCTTCTTAGTTGTTATTTGGGATCGCCCCAATTTTTTCCTTTCCAGTCAATGGTAAACTTTTTTTCTATTTTCAATAATCCGAAAAAGAACGCTTTTAGACCTTTTCTATATGTTAACGATCTCCCATATGCCCTCTTTTTCATCATAATGGTTTAAATAAGCTGTCTTTCTTGTATATATTTATAAATATTTTGTAGTATTGTATAAAATATTTTTTATTTTACTACCATTATTAAACATTGGAAAATTCACCGAAATTTTTTTTCCCTTTTCAGGGATGAAGTTAGAATCAACTCAATAAAAATGATCAACCGTTCCTTAACTTTTGGACGCTACTGTATATATAGTAGAATCCCATGATACGGCAGTAATCCTCTCCGGGCTTAGTGAAATTGCCGAATGAATGAGCCTAAGCAATTTTTTAAAGTACATATAATAAATTAGTAACAAATTACTGTACAGTATATAATACACATGTATATAAAAATAACATTACAAAATCACTGTATCCCAGTTTTCTCATATATATATATACATAGGGTGTTTCAAAAAGATATATACACACTTAAAATAATTTTAAACCGGATTTTTTTTTCACATTAAAGTCATCGATCTTAAGGATGACATGTAGGGAGCTTTGAAGAAAAAACTCTACTGTAAGCGTGAAAACGCTGTTGAAGTGCAAAGACAGTTGTGGGGTGTATATACATCTTTTCGGGACTACTTGTATATATATATATATAAAATATATTTTAGTCATCGACATACAGACCTGTTTCGTTGTATCACAACTCATCAGTGCCGCTAGACTAACAGCTCTCCCAAGCCGAGGATCGAACCTAGAACCGTCGTGATGACAGTCGGCAGTCCTACCCCCTTGACTACGGAATCGGTGGCCGAAATAAACCTGTCCGAACGATTATTTAAATAAACATTCGTCCGCTACTCGTAGAGGGCTCAAACGTTTGTTTGTAAACAAATCGCGAGCTTCGCATTATTTCAGCTAAATTAAGTAGCGAGTAAGATAATTTACGAGAGTGCTCTACCAAAGAGGGGAGCTTTATAAAATATATTTTAGTCATCGACATACAGACCTGTTTCGTTGTATCACAACTCATCAGTGCCGCTAGACTAACACCTCTCCCAAGCCGAGGATCGAACCTAGAACCGTCGTGATGACAGTCGGCAGTCCTACCCCCTTGACTACGGAATCGGTGGCCGAAATAAACCTGTCCGAACGATTATTTAAATAAACATTCGTCCGCTACTCGTAGAGGGCTCAAACGTTTGTTTGTAAACAAATCGCGAGCTTCGCATTATTTCAGCTAAATTAAGTAGCGAGTAAGATAATTTACGAGAGTGCTCTACCAAAGAGGGGAGCTTTATAAAATATATTTTAGTCATCGACATACAGACCTGTTTCGTTGTATCACAACTCATCAGTGCCGCTAGACTAACACCTCTCCCAAGCCGAGGATCGAACCTAGAACCGTCGTGATGACAGTCGGCAGTCCTACCCCCTTGACTACGGAATCGGTGGCCGAAATAAACCTGTCCGAACGATTATTTAAATAAACATTCGTCCGCTACTCGTAGAGGGCTCAAACGTTTGTTTGTAAACAAATCGCGAGCTTCGCATTATTTCAGCTAAATTAAGTAGCGAGTAAGATAATTTACGAGAGTGCTCTACCAAAGAGGGGAGCTTTATAAAATATATTTTAGTCATCGACATACAGACCTGTTTCGTTGTATCACAACTCATCAGTGCCGCTAGACTAACACCTCTCCCAAGCCGAGGATCGAACCTAGAACCGTCGTGATGACAGTCGGCAGTCCTACCCCCTTGACTACGGAATCGGTGGCCGAAATAAACCTGTCCGAACGATTATTTAAATAAACATTCGTCCGCTACTCGTAGAGGGCTCAAACGTTTGTTTGTAAACAAATCGCGAGCTTCGCATTATTTCAGCTAAATTAAGTAGCGAGTAAGATAATTTACGAGAGTGCTCTACCAAAGAGGGGAGCTTTATAAAATATATTTTAGTCATCGACATACAGACCTGTTTCGTTGTATCACAACTCATCAGTGCCGCTAGACTAACACCTCTCCCAAGCCGAGGATCGAACCTAGAACCGTCGTGATGACAGTCGGCAGTCCTACCCCCTTGACTACGGAATCGGTGGCCGAAATAAACCTGTCCGAACGATTATTTAAATAAACATTCGTCCGCTACTCGTAGAGGGCTCAAACGTTTGTTTGTAAACAAATCGCGAGCTTCGCATTATTTCAGCTAAATTAAGTAGCGAGTAAGATAATTTACGAGAGTGCTCTACCAAAGAGGGGAGCTTTATAAAATATATTTTAGTCATCGACATACAGACCTGTTTCGTTGTATCACAACTCATCAGTGCCGCTAGACTAACACCTCTCCCAAGCCGAGGATCGAACCTAGAACCGTCGTGATGACAGTCGGCAGTCCTACCCCCTTGACTACGGAATCGGTGGCCGAAATAAACCTGTCCGAACGATTATTTAAATAAACATTCGTCCGCTACTCGTAGAGGGCTCAAACGTTTGTTTGTAAACAAATCGCGAGCTTCGCATTATTTCAGCTAAATTAAGTAGCGAGTAAGATAATTTACGAGAGTGCTCTACCAAAGAGGGGAGCTTTATAAAATATATTTTAGTCATCGACATACAGACCTGTTTCGTTGTATCACAACTCATCAGTGCCGCTAGACTAACACCTCTCCCAAGCCGAGGATCGAACCTAGAACCGTCGTGATGACAGTCGGCAGTCCTACCCCCTTGACTACGGAATCGGTGGCCGAAATAAACCTGTCCGAACGATTATTTAAATAAACATTCGTCCGCTACTCGTAGAGGGCTCAAACGTTTGTTTGTAAACAAATCGCGAGCTTCGCATTATTTCAGCTAAATTAAGTAGCGAGTAAGATAATTTACGAGAGTGCTCTACCAAAGAGGGGAGCTTTATAAAATATATTTTAGTCATCGACATACAGACCTGTTTCGTTGTATCACAACTCATCAGTGCCGCTAGACTAACACCTCTCCCAAGCCGAGGATCGAACCTAGAACCGTCGTGATGACAGTCGGCAGTCCTACCCCCTTGACTACGGAATCGGTGGCCGAAATAAACCTGTCCGAACGATTATTTAAATAAACATTCGTCCGCTACTCGTAGAGGGCTCAAACGTTTGTTTGTAAACAAATCGCGAGCTTCGCATTATTTCAGCTAAATTAAGTAGCGAGTAAGATAATTTACGAGAGTGCTCTACCAAAGAGGGGAGCTTTATAAAATATATTTTAGTCATCGACATACAGACCTGTTTCGTTGTATCACAACTCATCAGTGCCGCTAGACTAACACCTCTCCCAAGCCGAGGATCGAACCTAGAACCGTCGTGATGACAGTCGGCAGTCCTACCCCCTTGACTACGGAATCGGTGGCCGAAATAAACCTGTCCGAACGATTATTTAAATAAACATTCGTCCGCTACTCGTAGAGGGCTCAAACGTTTGTTTGTAAACAAATCGCGAGCTTCGCATTATTTCAGCTAAATTAAGTAGCGAGTAAGATAATTTACGAGAGTGCTCTACCAAAGAGGGGAGCTTTATAAAATATATTTTAGTCATCGACATACAGACCTGTTTCGTTGTATCACAACTCATCAGTGCCGCTAGACTAACACCTCTCCCAAGCCGAGGATCGAACCTAGAACCGTCGTGATGACAGTCGGCAGTCCTACCCCCTTGACTACGGAATCGGTGGCCGAAATAAACCTGTCCGAACGATTATTTAAATAAACATTCGTCCGCTACTCGTAGAGGGCTCAAACGTTTGTTTGTAAACAAATCGCGAGCTTCGCATTATTTCAGCTAAATTAAGTAGCGAGTAAGATAATTTACGAGAGTGCTCTACCAAAGAGGGGAGCTTTATAAAATATATTTTAGTCATCGACATACAGACCTGTTTCGTTGTATCACAACTCATCAGTGCCGCTAGACTAACACCTCTCCCAAGCCGAGGATCGAACCTAGAACCGTCGTGATGACAGTCGGCAGTCCTACCCCCTTGACTACGGAATCGGTGGCCGAAATAAACCTGTCCGAACGATTATTTAAATAAACATTCGTCCGCTACTCGTAGAGGGCTCAAACGTTTGTTTGTAAACAAATCGCGAGCTTCGCATTATTTCAGCTAAATTAAGTAGCGAGTAAGATAATTTACGAGAGTGCTCTACCAAAGAGGGGAGCTTTATAAAATATATTTTAGTCATCGACATACAGACCTGTTTCGTTGTATCACAACTCATCAGTGCCGCTAGACTAACACCTCTCCCAAGCCGAGGATCGAACCTAGAACCGTCGTGATGACAGTCGGCAGTCCTACCCCCTTGACTACGGAATCGGTGGCCGAAATAAACCTGTCCGAACGATTATTTAAATAAACATTCGTCCGCTACTCGTAGAGGGCTCAAACGTTTGTTTGTAAACAAATCGCGAGCTTCGCATTATTTCAGCTAAATTAAGTAGCGAGTAAGATAATTTACGAGAGTGCTCTACCAAAGAGGGGAGCTTTATAAAATATATTTTAGTCATCGACATACAGACCTGTTTCGTTGTATCACAACTCATCAGTGCCGCTAGACTAACACCTCTCCCAAGCCGAGGATCGAACCTAGAACCGTCGTGATGACAGTCGGCAGTCCTACCCCCTTGACTACGGAATCGGTGGCCGAAATAAACCTGTCCGAACGATTATTTAAATAAACATTCGTCCGCTACTCGTAGAGGGCTCAAACGTTTGTTTGTAAACAAATCGCGAGCTTCGCATTATTTCAGCTAAATTAAGTAGCGAGTAAGATAATTTACGAGAGTGCTCTACCAAAGAGGGGAGCTTTATAAAATATATTTTAGTCATCGACATACAGACCTGTTTCGTTGTATCACAACTCATCAGTGCCGCTAGACTAACACCTCTCCCAAGCCGAGGATCGAACCTAGAACCGTCGTGATGACAGTCGGCAGTCCTACCCCCTTGACTACGGAATCGGTGGCCGAAATAAACCTGTCCGAACGATTATTTAAATAAACATTCGTCCGCTACTCGTAGAGGGCTCAAACGTTTGTTTGTAAACAAATCGCGAGCTTCGCATTATTTCAGCTAAATTAAGTAGCGAGTAAGATAATTTACGAGAGTGCTCTACCAAAGAGGGGAGCTTTATAAAATATATTTTAGTCATCGACATACAGACCTGTTTCGTTGTATCACAACTCATCAGTGCCGCTAGACTAACACCTCTCCCAAGCCGAGGATCGAACCTAGAACCGTCGTGATGACAGTCGGCAGTCCTACCCCCTTGACTACGGAATCGGTGGCCGAAATAAACCTGTCCGAACGATTATTTAAATAAACATTCGTCCGCTACTCGTAGAGGGCTCAAACGTTTGTTTGTAAACAAATCGCGAGCTTCGCATTATTTCAGCTAAATTAAGTAGCGAGTAAGATAATTTACGAGAGTGCTCTACCAAAGAGGGGAGCTTTATAAAATATATTTTAGTCATCGACATACAGACCTGTTTCGTTGTATCACAACTCATCAGTGCCGCTAGACTAACACCTCTCCCAAGCCGAGGATCGAACCTAGAACCGTCGTGATGACAGTCGGCAGTCCTACCCCCTTGACTACGGAATCGGTGGCCGAAATAAACCTGTCCGAACGATTATTTAAATAAACATTCGTCCGCTACTCGTAGAGGGCTCAAACGTTTGTTTGTAAACAAATCGCGAGCTTCGCATTATTTCAGCTAAATTAAGTAGCGAGTAAGATAATTTACGAGAGTGCTCTACCAAAGAGGGGAGCTTTATAAAATATATTTTAGTCATCGACATACAGACCTGTTTCGTTGTATCACAACTCATCAGTGCCGCTAGACTAACACCTCTCCCAAGCCGAGGATCGAACCTAGAACCGTCGTGATGACAGTCGGCAGTCCTACCCCCTTGACTACGGAATCGGTGGCCGAAATAAACCTGTCCGAACGATTATTTAAATAAACATTCGTCCGCTACTCGTAGAGGGCTCAAACGTTTGTTTGTAAACAAATCGCGAGCTTCGCATTATTTCAGCTAAATTAAGTAGCGAGTAAGATAATTTACGAGAGTGCTCTACCAAAGAGGGGAGCTTTATAAAATATATTTTAGTCATCGACATACAGACCTGTTTCGTTGTATCACAACTCATCAGTGCCGCTAGACTAACACCTCTCCCAAGCCGAGGATCGAACCTAGAACCGTCGTGATGACAGTCGGCAGTCCTACCCCCTTGACTACGGAATCGGTGGCC
>NC_136520.1:47376970-47406970 GCF_053919585.1 Euprymna scolopes
ATTTACAGGTTTTTTTCCTTGTAAATGTTAGCATTTATAGAAGAATACTAGCAGACTGCTCAATAAAAGATGTTAAATATAATATTGTAATTAATTCAGATTACGTATTTATTATTATATAGATAATTTTTTCGATTATAATATTGAACCTAATATATACTAGTGAGATCCAAATAAAATTATATATATATGTATATATATAAATATATATATATATATATGTATTTCTATAACTACTTCATTTACTCACATAAAATTAATATACGAAAGTATAAATTTATGCGTAAATTTTAAGTATTTACTTCAAAAGTGCTCAATACGTAGGTAGAGCTAGTTAGAAAGTTATAAAATATATATGGCGATTAAGCTACACTGAATATTCTGCGTTTCGTCCACTCTAGGACTCTTCAGGCTTATGCTGAAGCCTTAAGAGTCCTAGAGTGGATGAAACGCGGAATATTCAGTGTAGCTTAACCACCATATATATTTTGTAACTTACTATATACATATTTCTCTAGAAATATATTTTCTTATGATATATACGAATCCTTATTTAAGAAGCTCAATGTAATTACACAGCAAAATAGAAAACAATATGACAAAAACCTTTACTTAATTATTATATCAATCAGTGAATCTACTATGCCCTTCACCCATCAGAAGAAATAGCAACAATATCCGTTTTGAATTTTCGAATGGCGTAATGGAAACATATTAAAGGTATTTGCAGCTTCTCTCCGAATTTTCGGATTTTACGCATGTCAACTCACACTTCAGTTCCCTTTGCCGGAGTTCTCAAAGGTCAAATCGTTTAACTTGACCCCTTAACAACCAAATTTCTGGCCGAAGACCGAGTACAAAATTTCCCCAAATTTCACTACACTGTATATCAAATTTCGAGTCTGTAGACTGAAAGTTGACAAAGTAATTGTGCAGGGAAATATACACAGACAAACAGACAGACAGACACTTTCACTTTTATAAATATATAGATAGATATATTTATTCATTATTCTATTTATCGCGTTTTCATTCGTTTATTTGTTTTTAATTTTCAAATTCATCATTTAATTATTTGTTTTCTTATTTATAAAATATATGTTTATATGGTTAATGTACTAGTTAATTGTACAGATATATGGATATATATATATATATATATGATTTAAATTAAGTGCTATACCGGTAGTTATATTTCTCCTCTATAAATATAAGTTGATATATCGGTAGTTATATTTTATCCCTACCGTGGTGTTTAAAGTAATATCGTGGCAAATATTGTATAACTATGTATAAACTTAATTTCGATTGTTGCCATTATTTTATTAAAGTTTTTTGGCTTAAATACTAGATTGTGTATATATTTAAATACTAGATTGTGTATATACTTGATAGGTTTATTTGCTTCAGTTTAGTTATAAGTTCTTCGGTCATTTTTATCCATAGGGAACGAACAAGCACAAGAAAGTTCATTATACATACACACATACATACATACATACATACATACATATATACATACATATATATATATGTATGTGTATGTATTTATATATATGTATTTATATATACATATGTATTTATATATATATATATGTATTTATATATATATGTATTTATATATAAGTATTCATATATATATATATATATATATATATATGTATTTTATATATATATTTATATATATATATTTATATATATGTGTATTTATATATATTTATATATATTTATATATTTATATATATTTATATGTATATATTTATATATATATTTATACACATATATTTATATATATATATCTATATATATTTATATATATAGTGTTATATATCCATTTATATGTATCTATTTATATATATGCATACATTTATATTTATATATATATATACACATATACATTTATATATATACATTTATATATTTCTTGCTGTATTCTTATTTAAAGTAAGGATATAACAGGATTCGAACTCACAAAAAGGGAACTTTAAGCCAAAAATATTGGAAAACGAAGAGAAGAAAATACTGCACGGATAAATTCAACTACTGAAAAAAAAATAAGACACACAAAATGAAAGTTATATTTTTTAAAATTATGTCTTTTACGGTCTTTCTTAAAAAAAAAGACAATTTGACATTTCACGAATCACTGAACGGATCAATTTTAGAAAGAGTCTATTTCAAATTTCTTTTGTTTTATAAGAAGAAAACAATACGGCGGGGAAAAAACACGTGTAGGCTGTGTTTCAGTGTAAATTTCGTGAGTGTTGCAAAAACGATGTCTACAAAAGAATCTTTTTTGTGGTTTAAAAAATCTATTCAGTGGATTTATTTAATGCTTTGTGCAGGTACCGTTAACCTTTCGTTTTATTACTATGTTTCAAAAAATTATAAAACTTATTATTATTCAGCCGAGTTTACAAAAACGATACAATTAGCACTGGCAGCTAAGCAAAGTCAGGTGGAATTTTTACAAAAAAAAACCCAGTAAAAACAAAATGACGTATTACAAACAATATTAATGAAATAAGAAGAAAAAAAGGATTGTCGGTTCACTCCGGAAAGAATTGCAAATTCGCTGACAGAATTCTTATATGAACCAACTAAATGTTCAACACTTCCAGCATATTATCGTAGATACGAAAATATTTTTCCAAACAATGTCAGGTCTGGTCGGATAAAGAAAAAATATTTTAATGTTGCAAAAAATGGGTTCCCATGAAAATACCAAGTATACCAATTTTATACTACCGATGATATTTCTTTTAAAGAGACTATAGAACTTTTATCAAACATTTTCGGGGAACGGGATAGACTATTCTATATTTTTATAGGTGTTTAAATATTTTGAAACAAGCTGATGATGATTTATCGCCTATGCGAGTTATTTAAGTTGACACTCTAAACGAGGACATGTTTAAATGCTTCATATTTGTGCAAGGGTTAACATCCTCGAAGCATAAAGAGATTCGTTCTAGGATATTATCCATTATGAACCAAGACATAGAAATAACCTTACAGAAAGTTACTGAGAAATGCCAGAAACTGTTAAATTTAAAACAGGATAATACTAGTATCGAAGAGAAAAATGTTAACAAAATACAATGGGTAAAGCAAGATGACCCCTATGTAAAAAATACTGTAAGACTTGTGGAGGAAAGAATCACTTTACAAAAGAGTGCTACTTCAAAAGCAAACTATGCTATAAGTGTGGGCGTAAAGGACACAAGTCAACAGAATGCAAAAAGGAGACATACTGTAAGCCTTAAATAAAGACCATTGGTTTTAAAAAAGAGTCTATGTATGGTAAAAAAGGAAATATATTGAAGTTACAATCAATGGCCGGAAAGTAAACTGTGTTTTGGATACTGGAACTGACATATCCTTAGTTGATGAAACAACATGGAAGAAAATTGTTTCTGCAAAGCTGCAAAATACAGAGAAAATTATGAGAGGAATGTCTGGAAATAGATTAAAATTTATAGGTGAAGTTTATACTAATGTGACCCTGAATGAAAATACGTTAAAAGCTAAAATGTATGTGATACCGGGAAAAATTCTAATCTATTCGGTATAGATTTGATGATACTTTTCAATTTATGGGAGAAACCAATGCACTCATTTTACAAAAGAGTAAATGTGACAGGATCTGAAAATCCCAAACTGCCAGGAAGATTTGTGTGGGATTTGAAGAAGGATTTTAAAAAGGTATTTTCTGAAGGTCTGGGTTGCTGCACTAAACGGAAGTGAAATTTTAAACTGAAATATGAAGCGAAACCGGTGTTCAAACCCAAAACGAAGTTTCCGTATTCGGCATTAGAAACAATCGGGAAAGAATTAAATAGACTCGAAGAAATCGGAGTAATAAAAAGTGGACTACTCTGAATGAGTATCACCCACAGTTTATGTGAAAAAGAAAAAGAAAAAAATCAGGGTATGTGGAGATTTTTCGACGGGACTGAATGATTCCATAAAGGATCATAACTATTGAGGAGATATTTTCTAATTTAAATGGAGGGAAATTTGTCACAAAATTGACTTGTCAGAAGCATATTTGCAAGTCAAAGTCCACGAAGATTGTCCAAAATACCTGACAATGAATACTCATAAAGGAGTGTTTTCCCTAAACCGATTGCCGTTTGGGTTGAAAGTAACAAGAAATTTATTCCAACAAATTATGGATGATATACGAGCAGGCTTGGATTTTGCAATGGCTTATTTAGACAACATTTTGATAAGAAGCGAAAATGTTGAAGAACATAAAAACCACATTCGGAAGATATTCGAGAAAATAAAAGACTACGGATTTAAAGTGGCTCTCGAAAAATGTAATTTTGGTATGGATAAGATTGAATATTTGGGACAAATAATTGATTGGAAAGGTAGAATACCTTACCCTAATAGGGCAGAAGCAATTAGAGACATGCATAGACTAGACAATGTAGTGAAGTTACAGTCATTCTTGGGTCTAGAAAACTACTATAATTCTTATATCCCAAATATGCATGAACTATGAGCCCCATTAAATTAATTATTAAAGAGGAATAAACATGTGAGGAAGCATTCCAAACATTATAAGAGATTTCTGTTATTGGATCTCGCGTTAGCACATTACGATCCGAAAAAGGATCTAATTGTAGTGGCAGATGCGAGCGAATACGGTTTAGGAGCGGTGCCTCTACACCGAATGGAAGATGGATCTACTAAACCAATTTCTCACGTCTCGAGGGTTTTATTACCCGCTGAAAGAAGGTACAGCCAGATCGAGAAAGAGGGTTTGGCTATTCTGTATGCCGTGAAAAAGTTTCATAGTTTCATTCATGGAAGATCTTTCGTCTTGGAAACGGACCATAAACCATTACCATCGATTTTTGGTTCGTAAAAAAAGGGATTCCTACTCATACAGCAAATAGATTACAGTGATGGAGTATTATTTTGCTCTATTACGATTTGAAAATGAAATACCTTGCATCTAGTAAAATTGCACATGCAGATAATTTGTCCAGATTGATCCCAAGTAAAACTGAATTGGAAGAAAATGTTATAGCAGCACTAAAAGAAGAAAATGAACTAACAGATATATTAATAAATACTGTTAGGGAACTTCCTGTTCTACATGAGGAAATACAGAAAGCAGCGAAAACAGATAAATATATAAATAATAAAAAAAAACAAGTTGGACAAGACGAAAAGTATAGAAAAGGATTAAAAGTGTGTGATGAAACTCTGATGTATGCAGACAGAGTGGTAATACCACAAGTATTACAAAAGAAAATCCTAAAAGAATTCCACATGGGGCATCTTGGAATCTCCAGAATGAAGGCCCTAATGAGGGAATAAACATACTGGCCTGGAATGGATCAGGTCATTGAGAAAATGGTGAAATTATGTAAAGGTTATCAACTAGCCGTAAGATCTCCCCACATACAAAACAGATGTACCTTGGACACGCATCCATATCAATTACACAGGACCTCTGAAGGGATATTATTACCTAGTAATCGTAGATAGTATGTCAAAATGGCCAGAAATTTTAAAATATTTATAAATATATAGGATAACACCAAATTCAAATACAAATGCTAAATTATCCCCAGCTGAAATTCTGTTTGCCAGGGAGATACCTTCGGTGTTTGATTGGTTAATCCCAAGAAAAATATTAAAAAAAATATATCAAGGATAATGTAAGGTACAATACTTACCAGGATGGGGATAAAGTTTTCTTCAAAATTATCGGGCAGGGAAGAGTTTTTGGGGAGAATGCATTATCTCAAGAAGAATTGGGAGAATGGTAAACGGGCAGACGTTTTCGCACAAAAAGCTTATTAACCAACTGAGATCCCGATACATAGAAACAGTCAGAAACCAAGAGTTACCAATGGAAGTGCTACATGAAACTTTCCATATACAACCTCCAAACAAGGAAGTACCAATAACTCTGAAATTCAGCCACTCACCAAAAGTAAAAAAAAATCGGCAAACACAAATGGTGAGGAGAATGAAACGAACTTTTTGGACAAAGTTTAAAAGGGGGAGAAAATGGTAGAAGCAACATTCTATGGAAGAATTTGGCTTGGGAGGAAGGTGATGTAATGGAATGGCCTAACATCCTCTTTCATAGATGAAATGATCATACCCTCTCACGTGACTGAGAGAAAAGGAAAAACGACAGGAAGAGAACAAGATAAGATGTCGAGTAACTCTCATGTCACATGTATTCCCTTGAAAATAAACCCATTTTTCTTTCACTCATAACCCCGTGTTTCTTGCTGTCTTTTTATATATATATCCATTTATATATAGAAATATATATATCCATTTATATATATATATGCATTTACATATATATATGTATACATTTATCTCTATATATAAAAATGTAAATGTTGGTTCGTTCGGAATTAATTGTCTAAAAAACCACTGGACGGATGGCTTCCACGTTTTGGTATAATATGTTTACTATATCCATGTGTGTTTTTATATATTTCTTTTTAATTATAACATTATACTTAATTTTTCTATGATAAATAGGTGGATTTCTTTGTACCGATAGGCGATTTTTTTTATTAAGGGACAATTATTTATTACCGCTTCCTGTCACGTGACCAGTGTTGCTAATTTAGCGGTTTTCCTGCTAGATCTGGAGATTTTGTTTACAATCTAGCGGGAAATTCTAGAAAATCTGGAGGTATTTGGCACCCACACACCCGCAAGCGCTTGAAAATATTTTAAAACATAAAATTAATTTATTCATGTAAGTAAAAAAAAAGTAGCATTTATTGCCTTTGGTAACAATTATTTATTGATTATTTGTTTTGTTTTTCACCTTTTATTCGGCTAACAATTCTTAAATCTGTCTATAAAATCGATTTTTCCAAGTACATTTTAAGTGGAAGGGCATTCCAACCTTAGAAGTTTAGTTTATAATACGAAATTTAGAAGTATTTAGTCGAAAATTGTAAAAAGCAAGAAACAACAGCAAAAAAAAAACATATCAATACAGTAGAATGTAATTATCTACCAACCTAAATACTTTTAACATGCTAAAACAAAGTTTTTTTTGTTTTTTATTTTTCTAATTGTGCTGTTTAATTTGCAGTATATTTCAATTTAACTTTTATCATAAAAAGATAAAGTTTATGTTACCGTGACATAGGTTGACATATATTCGGCGGGCTTTTAATAGTATTTTGTATAGTTTTTTTTATTTATAACACCTTATCCCAAACTTACCGTGTTAAAGAGAGAATCAGACGCCATCTTGAATTTTCGAATACATCGGTAAACACTGTATGTTTTTCGAGTTGAATAAACATGCTACATTGAATAAAAACACGAAAAATATATCCAGTTTTATAGAAAAGTAAGTTATCTTGACTTTGATAAAATTTATTTGTTACATATTTGTTTTTTGACAACTTTTCGAATCTATGTGTACAGTAATACAAACCCATGTATTCTCGCATACTATTCAGGAAATTAAAGATTCAATTAGATTCCTATTTCAGTCACCTGAATTATTTAGGGTGAAATGAGTTTAGGAATTTATAGCAAAACCTAAATATTTTTTTTCATTCTTTTGCTTAAAAAATAGCATTAATACAGTAAGTTAGGTAAAATTTGCATAGAATACTCTGCTTTACGGTTGTTGTGAAAATGGAACGGAAATTTGAATTTCGTTCCCTTTTGAATTCGGTACATTTTTACATTACGTCCAACTCATCGTTCACATTCGACAGATCAACTTTTATAGCTTTTCGGGTATGCTGGCAAGGTTAGGGGTGTCTATTCCGAAAGCCGTTCTTTACATGGGTAGATTGGTAGGTGTGTCAGAAATTTCGTGAAAAATAATGAATAATTCCACCCCGTTTTTCCAAGCTTATAACTCCTCGAAAAATGTAACTCAAGCCCTATTTTTTTTCAATTAAGGGAGCAAGAACCAAGGTTTCATTAAAAAAACAAAAACAAAAAAAAAACAACGTGTTTTTTTTTAATGTTTTAAACTTCGGATTTTACAGGTAACTTTCTAAAAAGCACTGCTTTTTTGTTTTAAATTTGAATATTATTTATTGACCTTTTCTCTTTAATTTGTGATATATAACACTTTGGTGAGTAAATTATTTACTTTTTAATAGACATTTCAAAATGGGAGGCGTGAATTATTCGACCTCCTGTCTTTCCAAGCTTATAACTCCTCGAAAAATGTAATTCAAGCCCTAATTTTTTTTCAATTAAAGGAGCAAGGACCAAGGTTTCATAAAAAACAAAAACAAAAGAAAAACAAACAACGTAGTTAAAAAATAGTATTTAAACTTCGAACTTTACTGGTAAATTTCTAAAAAAACACTACTGATTTTGTTTTAAATTTGAATATATTACTTATTGCCCTTTTCTCTTCAATTTGTGATATATACAACTTTGGTGAGTAAATTAATTATTTACTTTTTAATAGACACTTGAAAATGGGGGTGCGTCAATTAAAATAAAACGTTTGTCTAAAATATTATATTCAGTTTATTGGAAAGGGCATAAAATTGCACATTGACCCTGAAAATATCGTAAAAATAGAATCAATAGAAAAATTTTGATAGATTTTTAAAGTTTAAAAATTGAAAAATATTGAGTTTGTAAAATTCATTACTGTTTTTTCAAAAATAAAAAAAATATTTCTATTACTTTTAAAACAACTTTATTAGTTTATTTTGGAAGTATAATCCATAAAAAAAATAAACAGCCCACTTTTAAAAGATAAATTACGAGATTTTTATATTTTATTCGCAGTTTCGTGATAAGGGTGTCAAAAATTCTGATACATCTACTAGATTGGAGTGTTTATTCGTTGTAAACGTACCTTACAACCTATAATGTCGACATTTCCAATGTGAATGGTAAGCTGGACTTATGTAAAAAATAACAAACTGACTTTTTCGTTTAAAAATGGAATTATTTCCCTTTCGTTATTAACTTTTTTTTTTTAATAAATATTTTGTGTTTTATATACATAAAGTACAATTGTTGAATGTTACCGTTTTGATTATATTCGTTTGAGGGGGGCACAATTAAAAAATTAAGAAAGATTAAAACGAAGCGAAATTTAAGTTTCCGTTCCAATTTTACAACAACCGTAAAACAGCGCATACTCAGCAAGTTTTATCGTAATTTATAAGCATTATGTTGAAACACTAAATCAACATTTTAAAAAATCTTTTTGCATAATTAATGATGGAAGTATTATTCTGTTTATTTTCTGAACATCTGTAAAAAAAATAATTTGTACATTCTCTTGAAAAAAAGAATCAAATTTTTCTCTACTTTCACATAACTATTTACAGTGTTCATCTGTTCGTATTATAATAAAAATTCCGTTTTCAAAGTGAAACGTTTACTGACAAATTTCTTTTAAAAAAAAGTGCAAGTTTTCCTGAAAAAACAACTTCCACCTTTTTTTGTGGTAAAAAATTAATCTTTTTTTGTGGTAAAAAATTAATCTTTTTTTGTGGGGGGGAAATAACAACTTTTATTGATTAAAAAAATTGCAAAAAATAATAAAAGTAAATAAACGAACAAAATGCAATTTTTCTTGAGGAATGTGTTCATTTTAACAAACTGAACCACAGCAACGCGTGGCCGGGTACAGCCAGTATATATATATATATATATATATATATATATATATATATATATATATATATATATATATAATTATGCTATAATTTTAGAGTGATTTTTAGAACTTATCCTGACTGTCTATTTGTATATCTTCAAAGCAATACTCTGTTTCGCTTCTATTTCTAACATTTTAATCTCCCACTTGTTATTTCCTGCTTTCCTCAGACGATAAAAACATTATTGCTGAACCATAAATTTGTTGTAAAGGTCTCAGATGCCGTTTAAAAGGTTACCGGAATTCCAGACAGGAATAATTAAATCAATGTTTTATTTATTTTCATTTCATTTTTCCCTTTTCGTTTCTCTAATTAATTTTTAGTGTCCTTTTTTAGATTCAAACTGCTTTAAATACACATTGGCGTCAAACATAACTTTGCGTATATGTAGGCGGACCAGGTATTAGAGATTTATGCGGACTTATGAATGTATATACTTAAAGTTGAATTATTGGAAGACGTTCAGTAGTTCTACTTCGTTTATTGATTTCTGTTGCAGGCGTTATTGTAATAATGCGTGTAAATGTTTATTGTAAAAGATGGCTACGGGTTGGAACGATAAAATTTCACCCTATAGAAAACAACACCACAACTTAAATTTAAAACTTTTATTAAAAATATCAATTCAACTAACTTGATTAACAGACGTCTATTCCATATAAAATAAGTTTCCGGAAGGGGATGCGTGCCTTTTCCACAAGTATCGGTTGAAGCTCAGCGAATATTCGGCATTTAGCGGCGATCAGGCTTGCCTTGGTGTTTAAGGAAGTCATGTTCGTGATGCTCCTGACGTATTACTGTTATGTTTGTAGGTTGAACCAAATAATGTATAAGGCAATACAAATGAAGACTCAACAAACAAAGGTAGATCAATAGGAAGTGTATTAGAAAAAGTATATTTACAGTATATTTACAAAATGGTTGTCAGATAAGAGAGTCTTGGCTGGAGAACATATCTGCTCTCCGCCTTCGGTGGCTTCTGGTTAACACACACTCAGACTAACCTAGTCTTGTTATTTATGTGTAATATTATCCACATATGTAAATGAGTAGGTGCGACCACAACAATTACCAAATAAAGTAGTCCAGCGGGTCTAGGTCAGAGGAGAAGCTTGGCCAGTGAAAGAAGGATACAAATTCGTTGCACTCCTTCTGAAGCCAAACCTAGGAGATCACCACACTCTTCAGCATATCCGAGTACACCTTGGTTTTGACTTTGAAGCCGACTTCGAAGATGTGAGGTGGCATGATATTGTCCTCACTTGAAACCACACCAAATACCGTATTTTTTGCGGGAAACCTTGTTTTCCTCACACTGAACACGCCCCTGTTATTCGGTGCAAATAGCGATGCATTTTGGGGGTTCTAATAATGGTCTTGTTTTCATAACTTTGGCCAGTAAAGAGCAGGAGTCATGCAGCAGCGCATCTCCGATATCGATTGTTGAGTCTCGTTTAAATATCGATTGTATCGGGTGTCAGTTTTAGATATGATAGAAGGCTCATATCGCTCTTAGGATTTGTAAACTGACCAACGAGTGGATGATATACAATAAAAAAGGACGATAATTTTATTGTTCCACTCTTTAAAACATTTAAAACTAGCCTTGATGGCCGGCGTTGCCCGGTAGTTTGCAAGTGTGCGTTGCGACAAGATGTTTTAAAAAGTGGAAAAAGATAGGCAGGCTCGAGTCCGTACAGCGATGGAAGAAAAGAACGTAAAAAAAAAGTGACGTCTTTACCGTTGGATACATCGCAAAACTGGAAGTGGCGAAAGTTTAAATTAAGGCTAGTCAATCGAAAAGAGTAGATGAATTTCGAAAATATCGGCGAAAAACGCGACTCCTCCCTGTAGAAAAGTACCCAGTTAAGAGTGAAAGAATTAATGTTATTGTTTAATCTTTCGATATTTGTCGTCCAAAGAGTCGGGCTTCAAAACGATATCGATCTCGTGAAAATCAGTCACGCCTGTCCTAAATCTTAGGGAGACGTACATACATACATTTAAACAGACAGGTGAGATTTATATTATAATTGACAGCGATACTTAAGATACATCCATATTATTTACAAGTTTCGTAGTGTGTTGGTTTTAGCATCCTCTCTCTATCTTTATCCCCCCCCCCAAAAAAAAATAATGCCCCGGCTGAGCTCTTATTTCTGATTCATCTACACGGAAAAAAATAAGCTCCTATTTCCGAAGCACTTAGATTAAACGGGATTTCCACAGACAGAGACTTATTATAGACATTTCCTGCGTATGGAGTATTTCCACCCCCGAGTGCTTCACTACAAACTAACACACTATCGTCCCCAAAGGCTGTTTTATACTAAACCGAACGTTGTTGATTGCAGCCTATTTTGTCTATTCTACGAGAATCTTTCATAATTTACAATGAGTATGCATTGGATTTGCTGCAAAACTCCTGAGAAAACAGTTATCTGACAAAACTATAGATGTTCTCAATATAGGTCTTTAAAATCTAGTGATTTAAAATGCCTTTGTTTTCTGGTAAATTTTCTACTCAATAATTCACAAGACTAAAATATGTATTTTTGAATAGATCACTATGTTATTTCGTACACTTATACGAATGTATAGACGCACGTGAAACTTGCCTGCGTCAATGTTATGTATAAAATATATGTTTTATGACCAAATAAATAAATTAAAGTTACATGTTTCTTTACATTTTTACCGATTGGAGTATTTTATGTGACACTTATATATCGAAGCCTCCGTTCAGTCTCGTTCTGTAGGGGTAGTTGCGCGTGTAACTGTGAGGCAAGGGTTGCGCAAGATACAACTACACCACTCCTGAATCAGCATTGCTGGACTCCAGTAGCAAAGAGAAATCTAGGTAGACTGGAAGCAATGCTGAGATAAGCAGAGAGCACATACAATAGCTGAAAGTTTAAAACGGTCACCCATTTAGTATTGACCAGCTTCAACGTTTCTTAATTTCGGTGATCTAACGAGGGCCGGTGTGTCAACGTGATTTTGCCGGATATCACCTGCATGTCTAGGTAACCAGAATATACATACACACGTACAAATTATACTACACACATACGTCAATTAAAGTACGATTCGAAAGCTAAGCGAATAAAACTACAGTCGAGAAAATCAAAGCATAATTACATCGAACACGTGCAACAAATTACAGAGTAAAAATATTGCATAGACTAGAGTAACACTATAACAATCTATAAGTAAAAAAAAAAAACATTCAACGAAACACATTTAATATGAAACAAAGGCAAAATGTTTTAATTAATTAAAGAAACAAAAAATCTACATCCAACGAGAAATAGACCGTACGCTTATAAGAGAGTAGAGGAAATTTGATCGATATCTTTATGTCTTTCTTTGAGAGGAGAACACTTTTAAAAATAATTTCGCTTTCTGTAAAGGCATTATTTCATGACACATCTTTATATATACACTAGCGGGGGTAGCCGACGTTGCTCGGGTGTGATGAGGGGAGTGGGGGGGTAAATCAAAACGAAATGGAATATAAAGGATAAGCGAAAGTTCAAATATTATAACATTTTTTTTAAATCGGCAAAACAAGAACAAAAACATAAAAACAACGAACGTGATGCAAAATAAAGAATAAGTAAATGAAAAAAAAAATGATATAAGTGACACTGTTTAAATGTTAAAACTTTGTAAAACAATCGGAAAAACAAAAACCAAACCAAAAGCAAAAAAAAAAAAACAGCCAACGTGCTGGAAAAATAAAACAAAAAACGAACGTAAAAATGGCAAAAATAAACCTGTTTCAATATTAAAACTTTAAAAATCGAAAAAAAAAATACATATATCCGATATCGACGCTCGAACTATCAATCTTAAGATAACGACGCTGCAACTCTTGCAGCTTATTTATGATCGCCTGAGCGAAGTCAGTTCGTTTTTTTTTATATTTAAACTAATTCAAGAAAGAACATATTTTGCGCATGCGTGTACGGCTAAATTATCATGACGGAACAATTATTTGCTACCCCTCCCTGAAAAAAAATGTCCAGTTAAGGATGAACGAAGCTATGATTTTGTACCAATTTTTCGATATTTGTCGTCCAAGTGGTCGGGCTTCAGAACGCTACCGATAGCGTGCAAACTCGTCGTTTCTGTAGAAAGTTTTAGGTGTATACAAACATACATATATTTAAACAGATTTATACCCTTTATATTATAGAAGATTAACTTACACGGCTTTCCGGAGTTGCCTGAGAGGCGGAAATTTAAAAAAAAAGAAATTTTAATATTATGTGTAAAATTGTTTCCTTGCGATTTCGTGGTAAGAAATTTGGTTCACATAGAAGAATACTAGTGCTAAGATCAGTATGTTAAAATATTGTTGTTGTTTTTGAGGAAGGAGATTTTTTTATTTTAAGTTTTGGCTGGGTTATTTAATGACTTCACTTCATCAAAACTTTAATAATTTGTTGCATTATGGATTATATTTGTGGTGTAAATTATATTTTTTC
This sequence comes from Euprymna scolopes, assembly GCF_053919585.1. Taxonomy (NCBI): domain Eukaryota; kingdom Metazoa; phylum Mollusca; class Cephalopoda; order Sepiida; family Sepiolidae; genus Euprymna; species Euprymna scolopes. Next base: position 47,391,126 of record NC_136520.1, read on the forward strand.
TAAAATCGGAAGAATGTTCATCAATGCTTTTTTCAAGATGATTATAAATTGTGCTAAAATGTATTATGCATAATGAGGAGGCGGGATAAAATAGTGGTTGTGTTACTTACGTAACTATATTTACAAAGATTATTATGTGAAGTGGCACTCTCCAAAACCGCATTTAAACTTATACATACTTTTTTTTTAATGACTTTAAGGTTGCAGACGTATTGTTTCAATGTTTCTACGATAACATGTTGGATCGCTTTCTCTCTTCTCTCTCTTCCTCTTGGTGGTTGAGCATATTTGGAAATGATATACAAATCACCATTAGCATATTAAGCGATGCTCTTTGTATAAGCAAATTGAGCTTAGGTATTTGGCCTATGCCAAAATATTGTTAATTTACTGCCAGCATAGCAGAAACAGAATAGCGCAACGGTTAGATGCTCCGACTGTCGTTTGGGCGGTCGGGTTTCGACCCTGGTTTGTAGGTAGTAGCTTGTCTAGCCGCACTGAGTAGGTGTGTACCAGCGAAACAGCACTGTATGTGGATTACTATATATATATATATATATATATATATATATATATATATATATATAGTAATCCACATACAGTGGATTATATATATATATATATATATATATGTAGTAATCTAAATACAGACTATTTCGTTGTATTACGGCTCTTTAGTTCGGCTAGACTAGAATCCATAGAAATCGAGCCTACAACCAGCTAACTGATAGCCGGCAGTTCAACCAAAAAGCCTAGGGATCGCATCCTATACAATGTCACAACTGTCTTCATACAGATATTGGCTTCCGATTTTATAATGCTCAATTCTTCTTATTTACAAAAAAAAAGCTTTGCATCCTATGTACATACACCCACGCGCACACACACACACACATATATATATATATATATATATATATATATATATATATATATATATATATATAAGTGAATTATGATACATCTATGTAGAGAGATATAAATGAAACTCTAATAATGTAGATAAGTGTATTAGTATATTATGTATTAGTCAATAGACTAGAAGTCATTCACTCCTCATAGCCAATTAGTGAAAAGACTACAAGAATTTAAGAACAATCAATACCTCTATTCCCAGATGCGATATCGATCGATGCAACTTCAAAAAAAAGCAAACCATGTCCAACCAATTCCGTTTGTGCGTCATAAATGATTGTCATTTCATCTATCTGTCGTGTCTCGTTTGAGAAGACAACTATCGCAATCATTAAGGAAACTATTATTATTGAATTATAACGGATGCACTTAACAAATAGAACGCTTTTTCCTGACAGTAGATTGAAAAAAGAAATGAAAGTACATTGTCGTTGTAAATACAAATACAATGCGATTGTTTTCTTTTCCAGCATCTCGATCCTTTTAGAGTGATGCTATGACTAATCGGGTAAATCTTAAAATAAATAAATTGTTTTATTTTTCGAGGTTGTTTAATTTATCAAAAGATACAAATAAGTCCAATGATCGGATCGTAAATATTGTATATTTCGGCTTATAATTCGACCGTCAGATAAGACGAGGTAAACATTTTAAAAGAATGGAGCAACCTTTAATAAATCTATCATATATCGGTTGTATAAGACGACTGCTTAATCACGAAACAATTTTTGTTTTGCCTAGGTTAGAGATTGCAACACCTGGTATCTTATGAAACACTGGTTTTTAAAACTTTAACTGGCGTCTTATACGCTAAAATATACGGTAATATCATTTCATCGTATTCCTTTTCATTGTTTAATTTTATGACGTAGCAACGCTTCCCCGGTCCAATTCTTTTCGCAAAGGCATTGGTTCTTCAAGTTTATATTTTCAAATATTTATTCATTGTGTTTTGTTTCTTTGTGTTTTAGAGAAAATAATTTTGAGCTTGTTTTTTTTTTTTGTTTTTTGTTTTTTGATTCGCAAAATATGATTGAGCATCGCAACGAATAAGAAAAGAGAAATTGTGTAAATATTTATTGAAATTAAGTCAGGAAGCCGATATCTTCAGACGGCTTTATTTGGTACCACCGCAAATAATAAAACAAAACAAATACATAGAAGTGCCCCCCTTAACGATTAGCGTATTAAGCGATGCTATTAGTGTAATAAAATCGAGTTTAGGTATTCGGACAATGTCAACACATCGTTAATTCACTATCGGATCAGCAGCTGCCGATTAGCGTAATGGTTCGAAGCATTGACTGTAATACGGGCGGTCGGATTTCGATCCTGTAAGGAGGAAGTTGTCTGTCTAGCCGCACTGATGAGCTGTTATACAGCGAACCAGTACTGTATGTGGACTATATATATATATATATATATATATATATATATATATATATATGTGTGTGTGTGTGTGTGTGTGTGTGTGCCTGTGTGTGCAATGTAGTAGCGTTCGTTCGTGTGTCTGTATTTCTGTGTGTACAACTCTCCTACAACCCACTGGATCGATCATGAACAAACCCGGCATAATGATAGTCCCAAACCTTGGGATAATGCACACTATTATCAAGGTAAGGGTCAAAGGTCAAGGCCATGTCCTATGTATATATATGCACTTTTACATCCCACATCACTTGACTGATCATGAGAAAACCTGGCAAAATCGTGGTCACCCACCTAGTGATTGTGCGCATCATTTTTCCACGTTAAGATCAATAGTCATGGTGATAAACACTGTATATGTACTCTCTTCACTGATCATATCTAAACTTGATATGATGTTGGTTTCCCACCTAGATATGATGCATACTATTTTTCAAGGTAAAGATCTGATGTTAAGGTCGGGACTAAAAATGATATCAACGACTATAGAACGGATAGTAAAAACCATATAAAAATCTATAGAATAGATAATAGAAATCATATCAACATCTATATAAACTAACAAATATATAAGAAAATGTAGAAATCATAATTGCTTGTGGCACTTTAATCTCCATTCCTTCTGGACCAATGTTCCCAAGGTTTGTAACAACAGATACCATATACAATTAAATAAAATCTACCATGGCAGGTATTATCGTACGTAGCTTGCGGCCACCATTTCTGCCACATTCACTCGTTAAAATAAAATGCTAAATTTCATCCAATGAGCAAAACCATAGCAATCGTAATATCTCTAGAGAAAGAAATTCCTATTTTTTCTTTCAATATTTAGTGCTCCCACCGCTACCAGTTGAGCCCGGGTCAAATCCTATATTTTTCTACGATATTGTGTTTGTATGTCCATTAACTTGTTATTTGTATATAAATAATAACATAATGGTTCCAATTCAACATTCGAAAATAATAAATCCTCCCTTCTAAAATTCATTTATTATGATTATATGACAATCTGCATATTCCAGAATGCATTTCTACAACAAATAAACGAACAATCCCAAAATTATACAATATGGTGTCGCTCTATACAGAAAAAAAAAACTCGTGCAAGAAAGCAACAAACTTACTAAATAAAACATATTAACCGATTGTCGTCACTCTTTACATATTCCAATTGTGTTCAAAAACAAAAACAAAATAAAACATATTAACCGATATGCGTCGCTAAAAAAAATGAATAAAACATATAAACCGATTGTCCATGCCCTCTACATATTACAATCAGCTGAAAAAAAACAAACAAAATTAAACATATAAACCAATTAACGTCGCTCTATACAGAAAACAATAACGTTGTATTTTTGTGAGTAAATTTTTAAATTAGCTCCGCCTCCACATTTTTTAACACGAGGAATTGTGCAGGTTTTCGACTATGCTGATTTCGAAAATCTCTTTTATATTTGGCACGATAAGTAATTTCCGATGGTGTGAGGCGCGTATATTCTGAATGCTATTTTTAACATGAGGCGGTTGGGGGTGTCTATTCCGACAGCCGTTTTAAACATGCGGAGGAAAAGAGTGTCTATTCCAAAAGCCGTTCTTAATATGAGGAGGTTGAGGGTTGGCCACCAGCAACAACCGGACTTTACATTTTTTAACGAGGGGGGTGCAACGCCAGTTAACGGGTCCTGCTAGTTGTTAATAAAGATTTAGAGAAAATTATGGCGTTTGAAGAAAATGGCAAAATCTATTTTCATCGGGAAGAAAGATTTGCTAAGGGAAACAAATCGAACGAATGAATGGGGTAATCGCATATTTATGTCTTTGCATACAGTTTCACAAATTTCTCTATACACCATACGCTACAACAGAACACCAACCACGCTAATTTGTTTTTTTTTTAGGGTATTCGAGGTCGCTGACAACAAATCTCATAATCAAACCCGCCGCAAATTTACCGTTTGCATGGTATGAGTCCCTAGACCTTGGGACTATTTGTGCCATTTCGCCACCGCCTTCGGTAGTGTTTTTTTTACATGATACGTTCGCGCGCGAACGGGCGTAGTGAAGTGCCTTATCACATCGCGTAGTAATCTTGGCATGCCAGAATCTTCAAGCGGTCATTTCAAATAAAGTTTAAAAAAAAGTGGTTTATTTATTTATTTTGTCTTACGTAGTTTTAAAGGTGATTTATGCTAAGAATGATTACTTTTAAAACACTGTTTTAAGAATGTGTCACGTTGGTATAATGATTATCGTACTTGCCCCAGTATCTTTAGTTCTTACGTTTCGATCTCAGCTCGAGTATTTTTCTTTACTTACAAGAAGTGAATGGTTTAGAAAAGTACATAATACTCGCATGAACACGTCTCAGTTTCTGAGTTAATTAGAATATAATAGTCATGCGTATTTTACGACCAGGAAACGCCGGGCGACCTGCTAGTATTAGATAAAGTTGATATACCACGGACAAATATATGTTAGTTTAATTAAATATTGTCATATATGAAATTTGGATAAATAATTTCTAATATAATCTTTAAATTATTACATTAAAAACAACCTTTTGTCACATTTTGCCTTTCGTGAGGAAGCAAGTAAATACTAATACAAAATGTATCTGGCCTTCTAGCTCGGATCACAGTGTGTGATCTGTTCTGCTGCTGCACTCGATTTGGTTTGTCCTACGTCAATGGAGGAGAAGCGCTTCCATACTAAAGCAATTTTTTATTTTTGCCTACTTCCAGAGGTCCTGGATATGACCTTTAACTATATCCAGTGGTGAGGCCCCAGCTTGCGGGCTTTGGGGAGTGTGGAGCCACCCTTTAATTACCATTGCTCACAGGTCCACTCTGACACGGAGGGGTAGTACCTGTTAGGGTTCCAACTATGGGTTAAATAGAAACTGACTTGAAAACAACAAATATATTCTATTAAATTTTTTTTCTTCAATATCTTTCGATTCGGCATTAACTAACCCGAAAAGGGTTGATATGCCGTAAAACAAAAACAACCAACCAACCAACCAACCTACTTCCAGAGTGCCTTTTTTTGAGGAGGTGGTTTTCCCCACATTATAAATGACATTATTTCACATTTTGCTTTTATGTTAAAGCAAAAAATAAATAAATAAAAATAAAAAAGCAGGTTTTTAATATTAATGTCGCATCAAGAAAAAAAAATCAATTTTGTCGACATATATATAGAGAGAGATTATTAGTAGAGGTGATTCCAGTAAGATTATTATTATTATTATTATTATTATTATTATTATTATTATTATTATTATTATTATTATTATTATTATTGTTGTTGTTGTTGTTGTTTTTGTTTTGTTGTTGTTTTTATTATTATTATTATTATTATTATTATTATTATTATTATGATGTTTTAGAATCTAGTATCTTATACGTATTTTAAATTTGCCAGACATTATTATTTCAATTATGGTTTTCGAGGAACATTAAAAATATTCATATTCCATACAGATTTAAAACAATGCAGGGATTGCATTATTGCTTTAAGGTAAACTGAAAAATGTCTAAAAATACGTAAAACTTCTCTTTTATACTTTTTAAATGTATCAGTAATTCGTATTACAATTACGTTTTTCCAAACATGTAAACTAGAATGGATACCTGGAGTTGCTAGGGTGGAGATAAAGTTCGGTTTAGACACAGCTTCTATACTAAGAATGTTGTGTAACAACCACAAAATAACGGAATCGCCCCAACAAAATAGGAGTAGGTGACAACATTCCCAGAAGATATTTCGGCACTCTCTGTTGTCCGTGCGCTGAACAATTCCTAACAAATATAATCAAAAAACTTTCTATCAAAATTACAGTGAGTTCCCGTGCTACTGTGAAAAAAAATCGAGTCTCGGCAGCAGGCTCGAAACTGAAACGCTGAAAAGGAAAATAAGGAAAAAAAGTTAATGTCAAAGGTTTTTGCCCATCGGATCACGATGATTTATAAATTCATGGGCTTACAAAATAACGTTTTTAACCAGTTTCAGACGCGTGCATGACTTGAGAAAATCGCGACGCAATAAGTGACCAACCTTTCGAAAAATGGTCAAGTTGACAACCAACCGAATCAATCCTTTTTTTTTCAATTTTTAAATATTACGCGTCCGAGGTGATTGCTCTTTCAGATGGATCCGGTCTCCACACAGTCCGATCCTGCGGGCGAAAGTTTTTAGCTGATATACGAACAAAAAACATATTAACAAACGCACTAATGCACAAACACACAAACAAACCGTGTTTAAAATTTGTATAATAGACGTTCAAATTCTATGCCTATTCAAAACGATACTCTTATTTCATATTGGTCTTCAGTATTTATTATGAATTTATTGGGTTAAAACCTATCTCTCTTTCCCTATCTACTTATCTGGTACCTGAAAAGGGCTGGCTTCTTTTCATGTAAGTAATAAAAGGAGAGTTAGTTAAATGAAAACGATATCAGATAAAACGAGGATCGAACCCTGTAGATAAGATTTAAAGAACAATAGGTTTTATATGGAATGTCCAGTTAAATTGTTAGTACCTTAAAAATATTTTTATAAATAAAATTTGGCTGGAAAATCTAATCAAATTTTTAGAAAGAATGCATAATATTAATATCGGTTAGAGAATTGACAAGAAGGTGCATTCCTTTGTAAAACAATAAAGAGAATGGAAAATTTCCTGGTCGTCAGAAATGATTTCAAAACGTGCAAATCGCGCATGTTTGAAACACGTGAGTTGTGGTCAGGTTGACCAGACATATGTGTGACGTCATGGCAGAAATTATTTCTCAATATAGGAAAGGTTTCGAAGTTAGTTTGAGGAGAGAGAATCAGATTGAGGTCAGAGACTCACGAAGCAGAGAGAATCAGACCGATTCTCAGTTAGACTAAGGGCACCCTCTTGGAAGCAGGAAACTTAGAAGGAACCATATAACAACTTTGAATCCCTGAAGTACAGAATCATTTTCGACCAATCGAAGAAATAAACTATCATCATTTTTTTTTCAAACTGCCGTCTTTCTGTGTTCATCATCCCAATGAGAAAAGGGAATGTGTTTAATCATTGCAGTATGTATCAATGTATATCACTTCATCATCTGCTCAAAGTATATGTCTTGTGAATATCAACTCTCTCCGTATAAATTACTTCAACATGTACCTACTGTCACTCTGTCTCCTCTCTAAATGAACATTTAATATATGTGCGTTGTCAACTACAAGCAACATTTAATAATATATGTACATGCCGTCACGTAAATAATATGTAGTCCCTCTAAACAGATATCATAACATATCTATCCATCTATCTATCTTTCTATCGATAGATAGATAGATAGATAGATTGATAGATACATAACATATACACCAGGGTTTGTGCATTATATTAAACTAAATAAGTTTAAATAGAATCAATATATAAATATATATATTAATGTATGCATACATATCAGTATCCATGTATGTATATATATATATATATATATAAATATATATAACATATATGTAAATATATATATATATACATATATACATATGTATATTCACATTATTTATTTTAGTAAATTTGTAAACAAAAAATCGAAAATTATTCTCGTATTTTCCATTGATTTAAACACTTCTTAAAAATAACACAAGTTATTAAATTACAGAAGCTTAATATTGAACAAAGAAAATAATAATAATCATAAAAACAAGAAAGAGAAGAATAATAGTGGTAGTCGTAGTAAGTTATTTCTTCATGGCATAAATAAATTTCTAAACATTTTTATCAATGCGTCTATTGTCTAGCTCTAAAATAGAAACAAAAATGGCTGCCAGAACAAACACACGGTTTTGAGTCTTCTGGCAGCAACGTATTGTCTTGCATTTTTCTATCTACGCAAAGGATTTATCATTTTTCCGAAGAGTATATGCACGAAAAAGACGGTATTGGCAAATCATAAGCGTTTGTTTCTGCATAATGAAACGGATACGAAAAATTGTACCGTAATTTTAAAGTACTGTAGGAGCTGCTTGCACGAAAAATAAATAGTTAGAACTAAGATTGTTTCTACACTGTTATCTTAAATATATGCTCTGTTATTGGATGTTACATACATTAAGCTTCTAACAAAAGGTTTCGCATACACAAAGAGTGAAATGAAATTGAAAAACCATATTTTACTAAATCCACAAATGTTAACACGCGCATATACACCTCCCATACATATAAATATATATATATATATATATATATATATATATATATATATATATATATATATATATATTTATATATATATATATATTATCTTGACTTTGACTTTCCATGTCTCACTGACTTTAGCAAATAGGGTACACACCTTATAAATATTTTGTCCTCTGAAGAGATAGTAGACATCGAAACCCTATAGGTTAAGGAGATAACATTTCTAAAGTATTCTTTGTCTTATAAAAATCTTTGATATAAAACTCACAAATTTCACTTCAAAAAAGTATTTTTGAAATTCAGTGAATCACTACAATTAATATATATATATATATATATATATATTGTGTAAGCAAAAACAGGACTTCAAAACAAGGTGTTGGCGGCAACAAAAATAGTGTGCTTATTCATAAAGTCTGTAGAAATCATGATTTTGAAAATTTTAAAACGACATAATGCTTGAAATTGTCGAACTGGACATGGAAACAATTGTAACGTAAATTGAAATACACTTTTTGTTGCCAGCAACACCTTGTTTTGAAGTCTTGTTTTTGCTTACACAGTATATTAATGCTCAATTATAAAATTTGATAATTTTGTAGCTTACTCTTTAAGTCAACCATTTTTGGCTTAAAACTCATTGGTATATGAATATTTACTGAATTTCACGAACTCAGTATAGTTACATATAAGTCTCTCTCTCTCTCTCTCTCTCTCTCTATATATATATATATATATATATATATATATATATATATATGTGTGTGTGTGTGTGTGTGTATAAGAGCAAGTAGTTAATAAAAAATGTTAAAACACTTTGAAAAAGAGTTAAAACGTATTTAATCTGAAAGGAAACACTTAATAAGTGGATAGTCCTTAATCTTCGAGGTTTCAAAGAAATACTTTCATTCTCATCAGAGGGTAGGAATAAGAAAAGTGCGGGATAGGATTTTGCATACAAAAGTATTTGATTAAACTGCAAGTAAGTCAAAGATCTCGTTCGAAATGTTGAGATCCAGCGAAAAGCAAGAGCAAAGTAGCCAGCAACAAGTTTAACTGCAGACCAGCTTAATGCAAGTACTGGCCTTCCGCTTTATGTTTTTTTAAATCAGAGATTTGCTTCTTCTAGAAAGGTTGCCTTCACCACGGCTTATGGGACCCCTCTCCACCCCAACACACATACATACACACAAGCACGCACACACACAAACATATATACATATATATATATATATATATATATATATATATATATATATATGCACACACATATATATGTATATATATATATATATATATATAAACTGAAAGTGGCAGATAATTGATTAGAGTAATGCCAGCTGAAAATCAATAGAAATTATATGACTTCCACATAGAATGCAAGAATAATCATACGACTTATAGCCACCATCTTATGATATTGCCGACATATTTCCAGCTGTAAGATGAAATAGAGTAAATTGTAGGTAAATGTAATTATAAGGTAATTACTATTCCATTTACATATATTCATAAAAAACATTAAAACACTAACAAACTAGAATCATGTGCGGTCATTTCCTAAACGTTATTGCGTTCATTGAGATATTTCATTATGAGCAATGTGAAGAGATTGATACAAAATTAATGAACGAGTTTTAGTATAAAACGCATTCGGTTTACATCTCGACAGACACGACCACACACGTAAACGCAAGTATATGTATTCATACACAGACACATACACACAAACATGTACCTATATTAGAGAGGGAATAAAGAGCAAAAATTGCTTTAATGTATTAAGAGTTTAAAAGAAGCTCAATAGCTATATTTATCCTAGAGCTATATTAATATCCATGGCAAAAATACGGCAACATTCCCACATATGTACTGACTAACTTTTAAACAAACTTTGTAATGAAGCTCAATAAGGTATTTAATGAATTTTCTTTTGTCTATTTTTGATTTTCTCCTAATTATCGATTTTCAATATCAACATAAAATTTACAACTTCTTTATTTGTAAATATTTTCAGGACTATCAATCTTACTTACTACAAAAATGCTAGTTTATTTTGCTGTCTTACCCTCCTCCCCATTACTTTTGTGTTGATGAGAAGATTATATTCGAAAACAAAGTATTTGTCAAGTATTGTCAATGCTTATTGTTAATTTTACTAAAATTAATATCGTTTCCCAAACGATCGTACACTCAATTTGATTTTGTTTTTTTTTCTTTTGAAACTGATTCACAATTTAAGTTATCAGTCTTTATACTTTATATATATATATATATATATATATATATATATATATATATATATATATATATAACTGTGCCAATAATTTTATTGCAGATTAGTAATATATCAATATTTCACTAAATATATTTCACAAAGAAATAAAAATGATTTAAGGTGAGTTATTTCTCCAAATATTATTCAAATTCATGCGATATTAACCAAGTTATGACATTTTATTCTTTATCAAAGAATTTCCACTGTTCATCGCTTAAAATGTTATATTAGGGCAAAAATACAATTTCGGATCATGAAAACTTTACTTTTATTATATTTTCTGTTAAAAAATCATAAACAAATGCAAATCCTAGGTCCTAAACCTCAAATAAATGGATTATTTATCGCCATATATTCCATTTCTTGAAATGACTCTAATAGGAACACATTCAGTATGCATTAGTACCAAACGCATTCAGTTTTCACCTCGACACACGCACATTTTCTACGGTCTTCCCTATTTGGTGTTTGGGTTGTTTACGAATGAAGCCAGATCATTGGATCACTTTCAAGCAGCATATCAGTCATCCTTTTTGTTCACAGAAGAATCAATTATTTGATGTGAAAAAAAGTTATGGTTCTGGCGACATCACATATTTCCTGCACAGGGCATACTTTGAAGTAAATGGCTCTACTTCCTCATAAATCCCTCTTTTCAATATTGACTAGATATATTCAATGGGGTTTTAATCCGGAGAACACGGTGGGCAGCCTAAATGTTTTCTCCAAAGAAGCCCATAGATTCAAGGAAGGTTGCAGTCATCCTAGCAGTTGTCATGCATAAAAATAATCAGAAAGCGACGTGACAATGCTAAGTCATCTCGCCATGGTGCCAAATATTTATAAAAAAAAAAAAAAACAACGTGTACGTATTGCTGGTAAATTTTACAGCCTCTGGAACTCGAAAATGTACAAACAATTGATACCCAATGATTCCCGCCCAAATCATGATGTCTCCGCTTCCTTTTTGACGATGAACCCTGTAAGTGGTTGGAATTCCGTTCGAATTTGCCCCATTCTATCCTGACCGTCAAGAGTAGCACGGGTTTCATCTGTAAATAAGACATGTTGTAAATCCATTTTCATGTGATTCTGCGCCCAAGCCATTCGTTTTTCCTTATGTTGTTTGCTCAATTAAAGCGTTGGAATACCTTTGATGTTCCTTAGCATCCATGCATCATATTACATCGGGCCTACCTGGATTTGGAGCGATTTCGCTCTTGCAAAAATGGAAGCACTGGTGCTGTTTGGATGTCGGTTGACTTCCCTACGAATTTTCCGAATATTATGATGTGAAAGGTTTCTCCTGGCGCGTTTATCGTTTATGAATTTGGTGTTGGCGTTGTTTACAGCTGAAAAGAAATCCTTGGACCCGTTTCCATCTGCATAGCTTAATTTTTGATGAATAATCCTTCAGCGAGACCAACCACAATCCTTTCCTTTTCTATAACTGCCAATCGCCCTTTTTTGGCATTATGAAAGACCTGCAATAAAGCGATGAGGAGTATAACTTACTTGACAATAAATAAAATGTCATAATGTCGGGAATATCGCATGGATTTTAATAAAAAATTGAGAAAAATCTAACCCTGAAGCAGTCATTAGATGATACAATTTTCATTTTTTTGACGTATATTTAGTGAAATATTGATATTTTACTAATCTGCAATAAAGCGATTGACGCAAGTTATATAACTACTTATAGAATTTGTGTGGATGTTGTTATAACGTAAAAGAGTCACTAAGAAAGAGTCGGGCACAGATAGGGTTTAGAAAAAATATTTATATTTACTTGAAGACAGAATACGTAGAGAATGAGAGCTATATTACTTAGCGCCAGTATATACTTCAAGATCTTGCAACGACTACGAGTTTAGTACTTTACGGTTTATTCGCCCTGTTTGGGAGAATTAATATATTTTGTATGCGCGAGTCCGTGTAAAAAATCCTCACGGGCTTCCTACACCCTTAAAAGCATTTAATATCTTTTCCGTTTTGGACCGAGAGTCAGTTGGTTTCTGCGATTTTTTTCTGTCTACCGACCATCGGTATTCTTGTTATTGGGGTGGATCCAGATAAAATGTCTCAAAAATGGAGTCGAGTGGTCCGTCCTCTACGGGTACTCTGTCGGTAGTGTCTTTTAATTGCCATTTTGTTTTGTTGACGTTTATGAGTATAACTTGCCCCTTGTATGGTATACATCATATTGCTAATCTTTCCAATTTATATTTAAAGTCTGCGGTCCTATAGTAGTATTATCTATTAGTTTTGTGAATGATATCTGAAGTCTGTTGGACAAATCTAATTTATTTAAAAACTAAAAAATAGAAGCTGATAAAATCGGACAAAATTTGTATTTTTCATACCTGTTTGCGACTCGAATTTAATGTTTTCATTATTCTTAATACTTTAACCGTGGTTTGTTTTTGAAAAAGCTTTGTGTTGGTGTTTCCCTTCTTGTAACACCTTTAATTATTGTAACTCCTTTAATTATTGTAACACCTTTAATTAGTGTAACACATTTAATTATTGTAACACCTTTAATTGTTGTAACACCTTTAATTATTGTAACAACTTTAATTATTGTAACACTTTTAATTATTGTAACCCATTTAATAATCGTAACACCTTTAATAATTGTAACACCTTTAATTATTGTAACACCTTTGATTATTTTAATACCTTTAATTATTGTAACACCTTTAATTATTGTAACACTTTTAATTATTGTAACCCATTTAATAATTATAACACCTTTAATAATTGTAACACCTTTAATTATTGTAACACCTTTGATTATTTCAATACCTTTAATTATTGTAACACCTTTAATTATTGTAACACATTTAATTATTGTAACAACTTTGATTATTGTAACAACTTTAATTAGTTTAACACCTTTAATTATTGTAACACATTTAATTATTGTAACACCTTTAATTGTTGTAACACCTTTAATTATTGCTCAGTTTTATTTTTGTCCCGTTTAAGATACCCCATTTCTAGATATTGTCTCGAATTATAGTCGTTATTTCTTTCGATGTCTTCCTTGATTTGCGGTATGCGCTTCATCCGCTAAGTAGTTGATTGTTTTTCATAGATAACTTGGTTGCAAACAGAAATCCTCAGGGATTTAATATAGACATTTTTATATGTCAAGAAATTATCTATTATTAGGTCCTTGAAAAGAGAACATCTGTTAGAACTTGATGTAGTTTTTATCGGATTCTTTCCTGATTTCTTTTCGAATTTGTGCCTCTGCATATTTGTAGCTCATATATTTTTTAATCGTTATTAACATAGATCTTAACTGGAGGTCAGCTACATTTTTCATATTTTGTTATTAAATTCATCATGATTAATTAACTCCGTCAATGCATAGTCTTTATCAAATTCTGTACACCCTAAAAAGCTATATATATATATACATACATTAATATATATATATATATATGTGTGTGTGTGTGTGTATATACATTAATATATATATATATATATATGTGTATATACATTAATATATATACATTAATATATTTATATATACATATATGCATATATATATATATATATATATATATATATATATATATATGCAGGGTGAGCGAAAAGTAGGGGGATATCATTCTCTTATTACATAAAGTTGCACGATACGTGATCTCAATATTTATTTAAGAATCTGGTATACGTACAACCGTATACAATAAGAAACTGTTGTCCACCTACTTTTGGGTACACCTTGTATATATTCGCCCTTCTTCAATCTTTCTGATCTTTATTTTGTCTTCTTTCTTTTTTTCTTTTTCTTTTTCGTTGTCCCTTCCTTTCTACCTCTTTTTTATCTCTGTCTACTTTTTCACTATATCTTGTTAAGTCTTGACATTCACTTTCCCAATACCACCTTCTATTTAGAGTCTAAAATGTAACTTAATGGGACCTCTCCCTCTTAAATTTTTAGCGTTTTAATTTGTTATCTTTTTTAAAACAAAGTATTTCGCTTTTTCCATCTTCGGTTGAATTTTTTTTTTACGTTGCCTGACGAGTGACTTTTGGTTTCTACCAAACAAACTTCTTCGAAACATTAGTATGTTCAGTGTAGCGAGTACGTAATATTTGTCTATATAAATGAAAACATTATATATGTATATATACATATAATATATATATATATATAGAGAAAGAGAGAGAGAGAGAAAAGAGAGATATACAAATTTATATATATAAATATATATATATATTTATGCATACATGTCTATGTATAGTGAACAAGCAACCTTATAAAAGATAGAATATAAATCACTATACAAAACGAAACTAAGCTATATAGAAAGCTTATTTTCCTGAAAACACTTCCAAGATATATAGAAAATTTATTTTCCTAAAAAAAAAAATCTGAATATGATTTTTCGCTACATATTTAAATCTTTAAATATTCCAAGGACTCGTGTTTAACAAAATAAACATCGGCATGACACGTCAGTCAATGCAGAGAAGTTGTGTAGATATATTCAAAAGTATTAATATCTCTTGGCAAAGTGAATCTTTTTTTATTTTTTTTAATATTAATATCGCTGTTTTCTGGTTAAGTCATTGAATTTTATTAATAATTTGAATTATAGAATTTTTTAAATATTTCTAAATCTATTTGTATTTGCATTTTTCCTACCATGAAGGGTTCTAAAGATTCTTTGAAACAATCGAAATGTAAATTTCTCGCAATATTTCTTTCAATATATTTAAATGTTGGTTTATTAAAAAATTGCAAAAAAAATAAATAAATAAATAAAACGAACAAATGCATACTTAAACAAGGAATTAGTTTATTTTTAATACGCTATTATTTTCGCATTCTGCTGAGAATTTCTAAGAATTTCGCATTTTAAAATGATACTGGTCAAAATGACATCAATTACAAAGCTGAAGGCTATATTTTCCCACTGATACATAGAAATAAACACATGATCCCATAAACACGGAACATGTATACATATATATATATATATATGTATATATATATATGAACAA
>NC_136520.1:47411970-47434470 GCF_053919585.1 Euprymna scolopes
TCTTTTTCTCCTATGCGTTACGGGTTCGAGCACGCCTGCTTACTACAACTTTTTATTTTTGCTTAACTCGCACCCAAAAACACCCGTGCCACACAGGCCACCAAGGTTGGTTATACATATAATAAAACTTCATTATAATAGGATCTATTTCCGTTTTAAAATAAAAAAAAAAGTTCCATTCATAGCTTTTTAAGAATAAGGAGCATGTACAGATTCGAGGCTTCTTCTATTGTCTTTGCCAGAGGTTCTATTTACTATAAATACGATGGACGTAACTACATGTAATGTCTCCTATTTTTATTCCCCATTTAACATATCAGAGAGAGTAGCAGATTGCATAATTATGATGACTTAACACGCTCCTTCTTGACCTGAATGCTTTATCTATCGGTTTCAGATATTGAAGGTGTGAGGCTCTAAAAACGGGCCTTGTCAAAGGCCTGCGTCAGCAGCACAGAGGCGTCATTCAATTCTTCTACGCTGTGAAATTAACGCCTGTTGAACATTTAGGAAGCCGATGGAGTTGATGCCAGCACAGTTAGGAACTGGCGAAGAGAGTTGCAGAATAGCGACAGAGACAAAGTGAAAAACAGCATTTTGAACTCCCATACACCGTCACATCCCTGTTACTGACAGAAGTCTTATTAGAATGGTGGAAACTTTGTGCAAAAATAACTTCTGAGGAATAAGAGGTCATCCGTTATAATTGCACAACCCGGGTTTTCATAGCTCTCCAACTTTTGTTTGTAAATATATAGGATACATTGCTTTTGAAACGACGCGAATGTAATTAAAATTTCTAAAAGATAAATATTTGAGGGATTACACCCTCATATAATCGATATGTATGAACTTTGATGTTTGGATTATTGTTGCTTTCCATTTAACTTTTACAGGAAAACATACTTTTTGTATTTATCTAGATGTTTTTAATATATTAACACACAATCAAAGAACATGCACATACGCACAGGTATTAGTGTGTGTGTGTGTGTGTGTGTGTGTTTGTAAATATATATATATATGTATATATGATGATGATTGCAACGTCTTGTCAAACGAGCGCCACTCTCTCAGACACTTAAAGTCCATAAGCCTAAAATGACTTCCATCGCCACAGGACCATTTTAATAAACAAATTCCTGTACACAGATGATGTTACAGAGTCTTAGCTTTATACGACAGATATATATATATATATATTTATATATATATATATATATATATATATATACATATATACATATATATATATATATATATATATATATATATATATATATATATATATACATGGCATAATAGTGTTGACACACCGGTTCTTGTCAGATCACGGAAGTTAAGCAATGTTGAGCCTGGTTAGTACAAGTTTGGTGACCATTGGGGAACTCTGGGCGCTGTACGTGCTTTCCGCTTATCTCGGCATTTGTTTCCAGTCGCCGTGTACATGCACTTCACTTGCCACTGGTATTTAACAATGTCGACTCAGGAGAGATGTGGTTGCCGATTGCGCACCTCCAGCTACAATTTTTTTTTCTCGCGCAGGCACTCCTACGTGGGTATCGATAGTCTGAGTGAAGGAGCCATTTATATATATATATATATATATATATATATATATATATAAGCATAACATTTCGAAAAGACTTGATATAATGACTAGAAAGCCTCCTTCAATCTATGTTCCCTCTTTATTTTAACTGGTATAAATATCTACACACACCAGTATATATTTTTTATTGTCAATTGCAATACAAGTATGATTCGCACAACCGATTTCGACTCTGTTTTGCCTGTCAGATGATTGGATCATAAATATGAAAAGAAAAAAAGATAAACATAATTTTCAAGATAGATTTGTTTTCAAATATTAAAGCACGTGCCAGCAATTTGCACATTAGGCGACATGTGGTCGATTAAAGGAATGACGTAGCGAGAAAAAAAAACAGTAGGTTTGAAACATCCGAGAAAGAACAGAGACGGCGTTTTTTGCTTAATTGAAATATTTATGTCAGTTCGCTTTTAGGTGTTGGCCTATTCTTCTTGTGCGAGTTTAGGATCAGTTGTGAATACGAGAGAAGGGATAGAAAAAAAAGAATGCTGCAGCCTAGGGTAATAAGCGAACGTATCGTCGTGGGGGAAAAACAGAAACACAATTTCGACGTAGTTTTTTTATTCCAATGTTGAAAGAATTTAAGTGGCTAAAAGAAATAAATAATAGTTCCTCGAAAAGAATATCCTTCGGCCACGAAAATTTCACTACACTCTTTCATTAATTTATTTTCTTATATAGAGAAATAATAAATTGATTTTAGGACTCGAGGGATACTGTTTCTTCAAATTCATTCGAAAACATTGATCGAGGATAATTGGACACATTCGAAATGGTAGAAACTAGTACCATACAAAAATAACAGGAATCACTACTGAACACCTGTTTTATATAGTCTCATTTTTCCTTAAAACAGCAGCAAAAAAATCAAACAAGTTTTACGTAGTGTTTGCAACAATCGACCGCTCAAATAATCTTGTACGCAAAGCAAATCAAATCTTAACTTTAGGTTGGACTAGCGGGGGTTCACGGCGTTGCCCGGATATTTGTCGGTATGTGTGGAGAAAAAAATGTGGCAGGCTCGAACCTGAACAGCGAAGGAGGAAAAGAACGGGGAAATAAAGATTAAGAAAAAGTCTTAGTAGACAGATAGGCTCGAACCCGAAACCTTAAGGCGAAGTCGGGAAAAAAGCGAAAGAAAACGGGACATGTTACCGCTACGCTAATAAATTTGATGAAGTGAAACCATTCAAATTAACCGATTAAACAACGCAAATGCTTAAATGAACGTCTGGTTTTCTACAGCATTTAAATTTAATGAGGTTAAACATAACGACATAGAGTAATGAATTCACACAGTTAATTCTGGCTCCAAGTCAGTTAGCTTGAAGCTTTCTACGCCTTTTTTTATTTCCTCGAGATGTTGGGGGAAAACAGCTCCTCACAAAAAGGGGAGTGTCCAAATGAATAGCAATTGTCTGATATGACGGATTTTCCCCATATTGATCAAAGATTATTGCTTTCTGGAGGTCCTGGCACGGACGCCCTAGAACATGTCTTCGCTTTCGATTTAGTTTCGCTTATATACCAAAAACACTACCAAACACGCGGGAAGACAAAATAGCGGGAATTTCATTAAATAAAAATCGCTCAAATAAAAGATAGACGCGACGTCCGTTTGCAAATCGTAGATATTTTAATCTAGGCAATATATAAAAACTTCTAAGAGATGGTAATCACCCCCTTCCCTGAGTGCCCCCCTCCTGAAAAAAAGCTTTTTCCGGGCATACAAAGTAGTCCCCACACAAACACATATTTTCGCTTTTATATTATAGATTTTCGCTTTATATCGAGCCAAAATCTTACTTTAAAACACGAAGCGGAAAACCACTCTCCACATCATGTAAGCTGCAGTTCAACTTGTTATTCGCGATCTTACTTTTGCTGTGCGTTTACCCCAACATATTACACCAAGAATTGGTTGTTTTTGTTTTACGGCATATTAACCTTTTTCAGGTTATTTAATGCCGAATCTAATTATTTTGAGGAACGATTTTTAATGGAGTATATTTGTCTATTTAACCCATAGTTGGGACCCTAATAGGTATTAACACTCCGGGTCAGAGTGGACCTGGGAGCAATGGCAATTAAACGGTTGTTCCACACTTCCCAAGGCCCGCAAGGTGGGGCCACACCATGGGATATAGTTTTAGGTCATATCCAGGACCAAGAATGGGAAAGATTCTGTCGTACAAAAGTTAAATACCTATAGTGACCATATGGTTACAGATACTCACTGAAATAGTGACACTGTGGCGATAAAAAAAAACAACAACAAAAGTTAACTCTGGCAGACTTGTGACATGAAACTACTGACTCGCGACACTCGGTTTAATTTGAGACTTTTTCTTTTAAATGTAGTGATACTCAACTGACAAGACGTAGAAGCCATCAATAATTATTTATATGGAGGGAGAAAGCGAGAGATTTTATTTTATTTTGTATGTGTTTTATATCGTATTTATTATTTATATTATCATAATGTTTATTTCATTATTTTATGTATATTCATTGAAAAGTGCTTTTAGGTAGGTTTGTTTATATTTAAAATACAAATCGATTTGGTGACTATCAACGATATTTGGTTTTCAAAGTAATCTCAAAGTAAATGAAAGGATATAAAACTTAAACAAAATGTAATATTTTTGAACACTGGAAAAATTATGGAAACTCGACAAATTGTAGCGGGAAAACGGATGTCCTAATTAATAATATTTTAAAAAAAATCTTAACTAATACTGAAATATATCACAAGAAATAGATATCAACAACGTAGAACTATTCTTCTATCTTTCTTTTGACATGAACACTGCCAGATTCTTAAGTTTTAAATGGTTGGTTGGTTCGTTGTTTTTGTTTTACGGCATATCAACCCTTTTTCGTGTTAGTTAATGCCGAATCCAAAGATTTTGAAGAACATTTTTTTAATCGAATATATTTGTTGTTTTTACGTCAGTTTCTATTTAACCACTAGTTGAGACCCTAACAGGTACTACGACTCCGGGTCAGAGTGGACCTGGGAGCAATGGTAATTAAAGGGTGTCTCCACACTCCCCAAAGCCCACAAGCTGTGGCCTCACCACTGGATATAGTTTATCCAGGACCCCCATTGAGGGACTTTTACCTTCTGCAGGGAAGCATATTCTAATGCCCCACCAACAGGTCCGTAAGTTTTAAAAGGATATTAATAAGTATGATAAAATTTAAAAAAAAACGGAATCATTTTCTTTTTAAATTGGCACAGTGAATTGCGAGTTTTCTGTGAAATAAGTTACAGAAAAAATAACACACTGTGATTTTCTGTTAATATTTTTGTGACATTTTTCTATGAGTTTTTTTTTTTGTACCAGCAATGCGTTAAATTGTTTTAAAGATTTCTAATAAGTACAGTTTTTACAATTTTTGTTAGCATATGATTATTACAATGAGGAAAAGTAATCAGCTGAAATGCAAAAAAAAAAAAAAAATTAAATATTGGTTTTAATATATATTATTATTATTATCATTATTATTGTTATTATTATTATTATTATTATTAGTAGTAGTAGTAGTATCATCATTATTTGCTCACAAGAAGCTTACACACAAGAAGCTTACACACAGATTGAATACAGCCTGTGGTGTTCCCTGGAAGCCGAGTGACAACAAGTCTCCCCAGATTTTCCAGTGCTTTCCACCTCTTCCCATAACATTTGCAAATATATTTGCATTATCGCAACAGCTGCTTGCCATTGATTTCACGATGGAAGTGACCATTGGTCTTTACTGGCATTTGAGTGGCAAGACGCCTAATCATAGCCCCAGTTTTCTTCGCATAGTGGTCTGGTTAGTGCTCACTTATCGGTCTTTCTTTCCTCCTTAACGACTTGGCTATTCGGTTTAATTCTGTTTGGGGGGCAGTGATGTGATAATTATGGGTTGGGGGTGGGTTTTGAGACCCTATAAATATGCAGCTCCAGTGTTCTTGGTTCCATGTATGCATTTATCTTATGTCTCTATAGCAGTTTGTCGTGTCTGTGCTTATGGTTCCTGTGTGTTAGTTGGAACGTCCAGGAGTTTTCCTTAGTATTTCAGCTGTTTTCATTAATGACGTTAGTTGTGTTTTTTCCAGTCATTCCTCTGATCCCGATTTTTCCCATTCTTTTTTCAAAGTTTTTTCAGAATTGTTCCTAGTGCTCCTACTATTATAGGTATTGTTTTGATTTTCTTCATTTTCCATTCCTCTTTCAGCTCTCTGGCTAGCTCTGTGTATTTGCTTCGTTTTCATTTTTTCATTGATATTCACCATGTGGTCAGCTGAAACAGCAAAGTCTACGATTTGACAGGATTTTTCTTGTTAATTATTACGACCCCTGGTTTTCTCGCTGGGATGGGTTCATCAAATTATATGTCTATGTCCCATAGGATTTTGTGATTCTCGTTTTCAAGTACTGTTTCCGGCTCATAGTTGTACCACTTGTCTGTGCGTTCTGATGCAGTTGTTTGCACAATTTCCAGTGTAATGAACTTCCCACTTGGTAGTGTCTGTGCTTGTATTCCTTTTGAGTCAGTTTGCTGCATTCACTTAATATATGGTTTATCATTTCGTCTCTTTGTCCAAAGAGTTTGCCTGCATTGTTTTCTTGTGTTTTATCGATTTTTGCTTTGATGTGATTGGTTCTCATCGAGTTATCTTGTGCCCCGGTTATTATGGATTAAGTTTCTCGGCTTATGTGTCCTTTTCGCATCCATATCTAAGTGTTTTCATTATTCTCATCTTTTGTCATCCTTATGAATCTTCCATGTAGTTGTTTTTCTTCCTCTTTTTCTTTTCTTTTCTCATCCTTTATCTCTCTGTTTTCTGTTTTGTCGATTTTCGCAGTGTTTTTCGCTGCCATGATTATCCTTTCCGCGTTTTGCGTTATGTAATTTTCAAACTCTTTTTTTTCCTGTCATTTACACATTCTTCTTAACAAACTAGTCCCCTCCTGCCTTCTTTTCTTTTCACATACATTCAGTCAACATCGATCACTTGGGTGTAATGCACAGTGAATGGTCATGAGTTTCCTGGTCTTCTGATCGCAGTGGGTCAGTTCTTCTTTTGACCATCCTATGAACAGTCCTGAATATCTTATTAATGATACTGTCCATGCACTTATATCTTTTATTAGGTTTCTGCGAGTTACTTAGCCTCCTTAGGTATTCCTTTCCAACTCTCTCTTTGTTTTTTTTTGTGGTATTGATGGTGTCTGCTTCCAGAACACCTAGGTATTTACAGCCGTCTTGTTACCCTAGGGTCCTCATTTTCTTTTGGTTGGCTAGTTCCATGCCCTATGTCTTCTCGAGTTTTTCCTTCCTTATAACAAGTAGTGCGAACTTTTTCATACCAAACTCGATTTTTATATCCTGACTAAAGATCCGGTTAGTGTTTATTGGTGTCTCTAGTTCTTTTTCGGTCCTTGCAAAAAGTTTTAGGTCGTCAATGTACATTAGGTGATTCATTTTTTCCTCTGTTTTAGAGAACTTGTATCTAGCTTGGCACTTTTTCAGTGTATTTTTTAGGGTATGATGGCTATTACAAACATCAATGGACATAGTTAATCTGCTTGGAAGATGGCTCTTTGTATGTTAATTTCTCTTATGTGTTGTTCATCAGCTGACAATTAAAGTCCCCACGTTCTCATTGCGTTATCTGGCTTGGTTTGAACATTCTATTTTCCATGTTTGTGGGATCCTGTCGGTCGCCATTTTGTAGTCGATCTTTATTGTCTTTACTATTTTTAATATTTTATCATTATTATAGTTTCTCTTAATATTTTATTATTATTATTGCTATTATTGTTGTAATTATTATTATTATTATTATTATTATTATTATGATTATTATTATTATTATTATAGATTATATTATTATTATTTTATGATCATTATTTCCTTATTATTATTGTTGCTAATATTAATATAATAATACTACATTTATTATTATTATTACATAATAATAATAATAATAATAATAATAATAATAATAATAGTTGTTCTACTTATTATTATTAGAATTAGTATTAGGGGCAGTACTGTAGTGAATTCCATCAAACTTTTAAAACCAATAGCATTTTATATATTTAGGTATCTTTCATAGGGCCGGTAATGCATGGAAAATTATATCACTAGTTAAACTCAATAAAATATATTGTTTTACATTATTATTTCTAATAATCATAAAATTAGATAATACTCTTAAAATTTAACAATCATTATTATTATTATTATTATTCACTAGAAGTTTTCACACAAGAAGTTTTCATAGAAGAAGTTGTGATACACGATTTAGAACATGGTGTCTTCTCAAATTTGAGTTACAACAAGTTACCCAATATGTCAAGATTTTTTCAAATTTTACGATAATATTTGCAAATGGAGTTGTGCTATCACAGCAGTCGTTTACCATTGATCACATATTAGCAACGACTATTGGTATTCACTGGAATTTGAGTGCCAACTATCCCCGAAAGGAATACAAGAACATACACGAAAATGGTGAGAACAGTACAAACAACTGCTTCTCGAATGCACAGACAAATGGTACAAGCATAAGCCATGAACAGTACTTGAAAACAATAATCACAAATCCTATGCGACATCGATGTGCACAACAGATAAACCCATCCAAGCAACCAGACTAGAGTTCGTAATAATTTACAAAAAATAAAAGTCCTGTCAAATCGTAGACTTTGCCCATCCAGCTGCCCACATGGTGAATATCAAATAAAAAATAAAAATAGAGCAAATGCAAAGAGCTAGCCAGAAAACTGAAAGTGATATGAATGATGGAGAAAATCAAAATAATACCTATAAAAGTACGTGCATAAGGAACAATAATAACAATAATAATATAAATAATAAATAAATAAATAATAAATAAATAAGTTCTTGATGAGCCGTTCTATATAAGTTATCAAATTTACCAAATTTTCATTACTAATGATTACTATATTGTCACATGTCTACTGTACACTCTTTAACGCTTATCATTGAGTGGCCTCTTGGCCTTGATAAGTGGTGATGCCTATGTAAAAAAAAAACAATCTCGAAGAGATTGGAAAAAAGAATGGGAGAAATTGGAATCAGAGTAATGGCTGGAAAGATACAATGAATAGCAATAATAAAAACAGCTGAAATATTAAGAAAACCCCTTGAACGCAGAAACTAATACACATGAGCCACATGAACGGGCCAGAAAAATTACTTCATAGGCAAAACATGAATAAGCATTACATGCAACCAAGAATATAAAAGCTGCATATCTGTTTGTTCTCTATCCCATCCCTAATTCCTTTCACTGCCCCACCACCGCCACCTGCAAATAGTGATGCCAAATAGCTGAGAAGGGTCAAGGAGGATGAAAAGGCCGAGTAGAGAGCACTGATCAGACCTCTGCTGGACAAGTGTAAAGAGAACCAGGAACTTGGGGAGGCTTATTGTCACTATAATTCAAGTAGCGACCAATGGCCGCTGCCAGCAATAAATCAATGATAAGCGGCTTTTGCGAAAACGCAAATTCATTTGCAAATGTTATCGAAAGAGATGGAGAGAACTGGAAATCTGAGGAGACTTGCTGCCACTGAGCTTTCACACTTGCTATACACACTTACGTCTTCCATAGATAATAGTCGCAGTGAAACTTTGAGAAACAAAATAAATGTACCTAAAATAGTCTGTGCGCATATCGCTTAGCCAAGACTTCCTGTTTGATTAAAACACTGGACGCATATTTTTCGCAAATAAAATTACTACGTGTAATTATCCTGTAGATGATTGGGATCAATTCAGAAACTTTCGCGTGTATATATGTGCACATTAAGCTGCTCCTCATGTGAGTACTGAATATCTTAGTCACCTCTGTTTTGTCCCCATGTATATTTCAAGCCGGTTAGCTAAAGCTTATTTACTTGTGCAGTAAATTGACCGATTCGTTTTATTCTCGTCCTTGCATTTAAATTTTTTTCAATAGGGTTCATATTCGAACACGTGTTTGTTCATCCAATATAGCACGACTCAAACCTGCCATACCGTCATTTGTATTCATCAACGTATCTACTGCCTTAAAACCAGCCAGGAATGCACATTTTTGTTAAGCCACGCTGTAACAGGTAAATTTAGAACACGATCATTTGAAAGCAACTATATTGTTATATATGAAATGAACATTTTTGAATACACGGTTTTCCTAGTCTTTATTCAGGTGTATTTTTCGTATAGAATTTCGATATTTCAAGCCTTTTCTTTAACACACCGGCATGCTCAAAACCTGGACTCACTAATAAACCACTTCCACTGGCAAAGAAACCATATATGATGATATAAATAAAGTCCAAGAAGAAAACATAAAAACACACGATAATAAAGAATGATATTTACGATATATATATATATATATATAAAAATCACAGAGTATTATATATATATATATATATATATATATATATAACACATTTAATGCATTATATATATATATATATACATATATATATATATATATATGAGACAGAATGCAATTGTAAATTTCTATTCAAAGGAAAAGTGTTACCTTTATGTTTTCCCGATATCTTTGTGAGAATATTCCTATTTATTTTTATAGTGACATAAATAAATATTCATGGTTTATCCTTCTCCGCTTTATTCGTTCGTGAAGCGAAAACATGCCATAAATATCAGTTATCGATAAGATTTACGTTTAAGATATATAAATTATATATATGATCCATTGGTCACTTTTTTTAGGTGCGGTTCTTACTAGGAATATATAGTTTTCAAAGGCAGTTATATACGTAAAAATATAATAAAATACACTTATCTATCTACCTTTCTCTTTACATATGTATATATATATATATATATATATATATATATATATATATAACTACTTCATTTACTCACATAAAATTAATACACAAATGTATAAATTTATACGTAAACTTTAAGTATTTACTTCAAAAGTGCTCAATACGCAGGTAGAGCTAATTAGTGATTTATATAATATATATGGCGATTAAGCTACACTGAATATTCCGCGTTTCATCAACCCATGCATAGTCATCTACGACAGCTGTTGTACAAAGATACAAGGGAGGCAACATTTCCACATTTTATCATACCACGACAGATATCCAGCCGAGCTGCATGCCTTTAAACAATTGAAAAAAGGTCTTATGGAAGCCGGGGACCACGAAGCAATAGCGAGCTATATTAAAACAGAGAGGGGGAAAACACCATATGGATATGCAACATATCCATCTCAGGCAAATCCTGGTAAACAACTCATATGTATAAATAACATAACCACAGAGGCCCAAAAGATTTGGTTTGACATTATAAATGACAACTAGCATACCATTACGAAGCGCCCACACACTAGTGGACTAAACACATTGATACGGTGCGGGCAAAAAATACAAATTTATCAAACAAATATTCGGACACTGTCCAGGAAGAGATATCGCGGATTTAGTTCACTTTTTCGAGGGAGCCGGCTCGCAATACCAAAGAGACTTTCAGTATATTATTGAAAACATCCAGTCAATCAATAAACTGATACAGGAGGTTTTCACAGAAGTAAACATTAAAGAAATCCACATCCCTATCTGGAAGCCAATTAAGAATAAGATGGATTACTTCAAGAATCTTGAAGGAAACTTATACTGGTCAGTAAAAGAAAGCCTGGGGATATACGAGGCCCACCATACGACCACCATAGACCAAATCAAAGAGAAATCGGCAAACAGCTTTTTGACGTATATTATAAAGTGCGACCGAAAATCAATCCCTTTCACCTACAAGGGCCACCAAATGCCGGACAAACATATATAATATGTTCAATCCGAGAGGGTAACGTGAATTACGGCGGAATGAGGTGCAGAGACCAGGACGCTTTCACGTTCGCAAACTGTGTATTCCGGGCACTTATCTACACAGATGAGTTACAGTTCTATAGCCACAACGTGGATCCGGCAATAGTAATTATTGAAGGAGGAACAATTCACGTGAACGTTAAAAATAACCCAGAGAGACTCATGCGACGAACACCCTTCCTCAGTACATCAAACACAGCCCCTTGGCTAACAATACCAGCGGAAGAACCCAACTGAAAGGCAAGAATGTTCTACCACAATCTCCAAAATCCAATGCCCAAATTAAAATACTGGAGTGCCAAGAAACTAACCCCAAGAATGTGGATAATCCTGTGGAAGCGATACATACAACAGTGGGAAAATAATACCTACAACATCGACCAGATCGATGAAAAGTGCCCGATACCGTCACCAGAAAATCACGATCTCAATGAGGATGATTTTAATACACCAGTGAAAAAAAATCCACGAACTAACACCAGCATCATCAATATCACCAGAGGTAATAACGATACCAGATACCCAATATGAACCAGAGGAAAAATCACTATGCACTCCAGGAGGATGCTACATAGGACAAACCCAGAACCCGGCCGTCCTAAAACAATACGACGAAGACGGTCAGGACATGGACGAAACGCAGGGCCCGGCATTACTTAGCATGCTCACGCCCCCCCCCATCGAAATGCGCACACGGTACACTGACTCCGAGGAAGAAAATGATCCCCCGCCAACATCAATGTACGTACCATCCACAACCAAAAATTTTAAGAACAATCCGCTGAGTAGCGTTAAGAATAAAACAATGCCAATGAGAAAACGCATTCGAAAAACATTGTTTTATGCAATTGACTCTGAATGAGAAAAACGCATGAACACATAACCACAAAAATGTATAAAAAAATAACTGAACATATGTAAATAAATTTTTTTCCTCCGTAATAAAAAAAAAAAATAATTAAACTCATTTCAATTGTTTATACTTTATTAGGATGAAGCAAGTATAGCATGAATTCGTTCGATTGGTAATAATTTAGTAGCATGAAACAAGTATAACATAAACTAAGTAATTATATTGTTTCCGCGGCGGAGAGAGAACTGGAGATATTAAATCACAGGCGACGATAAATAAACAAGCGAATCAACATCACAGTGGAGGCCACGCATGCGAAGTTGTATAAGGTAAGTATAAATATTTATATTATATACTATTTCATCGGTATTTCTTATTATATATATATATTTAGAGGCACCCTCTGGCTCCGGCGGCGTCACCGTATTCTATTATATTGTTAGTCTTTTTCCCCTCACTTTTCCGAGGTGCAGAGTGTAGGTAGGGGGGTTATTGTTAAACTAACTATTTTTCTTTATATTTTAAATATTTTCCAGATACATCCGCCTATGTTAACTTTATTTTTGGTGTCCTTAACCCTACCTCCAATATATTTTGCTGATGAGGAAAATTTATTTCAAAAAACAATATCATAACATTATTTTCCAAGACTCACTGTCTATCACATGTGCATATATATATATATATATATATATATATATATATATATATATATATATATATATATATATATATACATATAGAGAGTAGGTAGTAGTGTGCTTGAAGCATTGGTGGTTTAGAAATATATAGATTTTTTTAAAAGCCAAAAACAATGCTAAGAAAGACCAGGATCATGAAAGTAAAGAAGGAAAACCAACCAAATGTAGACGGGTATGCTTGACTAGAGGAGAGCCTAGCCGTTTATTCGTCTATCATTCTTCACCTCAATGTATAATTATTTATAACGAAGTTGCTTCTATGCCCGGTGTATGTAAAGTCCGTGGGTGGTATGGAACTTTGATTAATTTAAAAAAAAAGAAGACAAAAGTATGCCTTACGCTGTTATCTTCTCCCCCCTCACACAGTAGGTCACGTGAATCTTCACTGCGATACTATTATTGTAAAGAATGAAACCCTTGTCAGCATAATAATAATAACAATAACAATCATAATGATAATAATAATTATAACAATAACAATAACAATAATAATAAATTATACAATATTATATAAAATAAAAAGTATATATATATATACATATATCTATATATATATATATATATATATATATATATATATATATATATATAACCAAAGCTTACAACAGAAATAATTAAAAAAAATAAATAAGTAAAATAAAATTACCCTTAACTGACACTGCCCTTTTTCTGCAGTCCTGTCACATTCTCTCCCGCCATCTTGTATCTATTTTTGTCTTCTACATGATTAATTACTTGGAAATTTAAACAAATAATATCAATAAAATAAGTTTTAAAATAAAAATCAATCAATATACGAATCTCAAAAATGAATTCCAATTAAGGAATAATATATATACCAATCTGTACTGACCCGGTTATTGAAGATCAGATAATAAACGTAAGTTTATAAGATCAAAGAATCCAACCTTGATCTCCCTTCGGGCCCCGTGGTGCAGTTGATAGAGACGTTGAATCTCACTGGTTCCAGATGGGCATTGTCTGAAGATAACGGTTTCAATCCTACCCAAAGCGTGCCAGATATTTTACTTGGCCAAAAACGTGGTGAGATGACAACAACTACGGACGGCCGTGATTGCTGAGAATGCAGTTAGGAGATTCGAAGATCATATCCGTCGCGGTTACCAACTGACGAAGGCCAAAGGAATAGTTGGCCGAAACGTCGTGAAAAACAACAACCAATAAAAAAAAGATAAAACAACAAACTAATTAAGATGAGAATGATAGTTCGAAATAAAAATAAATAAATAGATATAACGCTCATCTCAAAAATGATAATAAATATACGAATATTTTTTATGATTAAAATATATACGAACGGATTCATAACTCGAAAAAATAAAACTTAGCAATAATTCTAGTGGCGAAAATGTATTTAAAAAGTCAAGTCACATTTAAAACACAGCTAAAATGTAGCTGATATAATCTTATCTACATTTAATATAAACAATAGGATACCAGTAGGTTTAATAAAAATACACCTACCGGAATAAGAAATAGTATTTGGTACACGCCGCCCTATAATCATATGCTAAAACACAAACTCAGCAAAAATCGGTAAATCACATCGTAATTCTACTGTCCCGTAATAAGTATCTGACACAAAATAAAAATAAAAAATAACCTAAACTGTCATATAGTCATTGCAAACAAGTAGAAATGAATATTAAAGGTATAATAATAAAATATGAAATTGAGGAAGTATAGAAAAAATAATAATAAAAATATTTGTAAAAGTTGCAAATGTAACAACAACAAATATTATACTAAGGACCAAAGCATGAAGATTAGAAATAGTAACAATAACTAATAGTATACTAAGTAATGAGCAAAAACTAAAAAAATATAAGGGCTAATAATAAACAGAAAAAATTAACTTATACCGATATTGTTTGCTTTTCATTTGAAACCGAAATTGGAAACAAACTTTACCTCACTCAAAAGAATAACCGAGAGCCTTACAAGTGGTCAAATGTGTAACATATTTTTACTATAGATATATAAACTATTAGTACAAAAAATATAACTGAATCGTAGATTAGTGTAGTAACATATAGTTCGGTAAAAAGTAATAATTTGGTGAGAATACTTTTAAATCAAGTTTGGAAACCTGAGTAAGTATCTTCTCGCATCGTTACGTTTCGATGTATCGGACATTGTATCACATTTGGCTATTTCCTCTTCCAAATAGATAAGACATTATTTAATCTGGAAAATGCAGCAGGTCAGGCATGGCGGCCAAACGCAAACAGCGTTGCTGATAACAGGGTAAATCATTCATTAAAATGACAGGTGCGACATATCATATTATCCATAAGTTGTATATCGATCAATCATGTTTTGAATATATATGTACAGGCACACACACACACACACACACACACACACACACAAACACACACGCATATATATGTATATATTACAATACATATGCATACATATATATATGATGAAACACGGAATATTCAGTGTAGCTTAATCGCCATATATATTTTATAAATTACTAACGAGATCTATCTACGTATTGAGCACTTTTGAAGTAAATACTTAAAGTTTACGCATAAATCTACACTTTCATATATTAATTTCATGTGAGTAAATTAAGTATATATATATACATACATATATATATATATATATATATATGTATATACTATTAGAAAAATGAAAGTTCGTCCGTGTGAAATCGTCCCTTATCGACTCGCTAGCTGCTGGTCGGATATTTTCTGAAATTTTACACAACAGTACTTGATGTATCTGGGAGTAGGGTTATGTAAGTTTAGTATGTCTTAAACGCATAGAAAATCGCCAATCAAAAATATCCAATAAAAGAAGGAAGTCCGTATGGACCAAAGATAATGCATTTATACGACCAAACATCATCGATGAATTTGTGGAGTTTTATCCCCAACCTATGAAATAAACTGCAAAGTAACTAATAAGACAACGTTACGTTATGAATGCTTTTTAAGGCACACTATAACTAGGATACGTGACCTTTGTACGTGTAACTTAAATTCCAATGAATATGTATAATACTTAAAAAAAAAAAATAGTTCTTTGATAAGACAGGGAAATAAATCTTTTAGTTTAGAGCGAAATTGAACAATAATTCTGCACTTTAAACTTTACGTGAAGCTCTTTTTAAAGATATTTTATATAATAAACAGTAAATTCTCTACAATACAATGTAATACAGTATAAAATGTACTGTGGACTAAGTTATACAGGAATGCATGTGAGCTTCCTTACGGTACACTGGGCGATACAGCACGCAATCAGTAGACTTTAGAAATGTGTGCGATTTTTTCGATTTGATGATCATAAAGTATGGGATGGGGGGACATTTGTTAATCTTTATTAACTCCCGGACAACGTCGGATCTACCTGCAGCTACATGTAATTGTTTCGTTTTCCTTTCTGTCATAACTATCTATGGGCAAGCCAATGCTGAATAAAGTAATCGAGGAAAATTACTTTATTTATTTATTTACTTTACAATGATGTTCAATAAAACCTAGAAATAAATGTTCTTTAATAGTTACACAGACACACACAACAACAACAACAACAACAGCAACAACAACACATACACGCACACAACACAGACACACACAGACACACAAACACACACACACACACCTCCGTCTGGCGTTGTCCGGCCGTGAGACACGCTTAAATGTGATAGTTTATTTCATGCAGATAACAAATGCATTGTTATAATATGTTCGATATGGATTATTATATAAAATAAAATTAAATAAATTTGAAAGATAAATAATGAAAAAAATATTTATATAATTTATATAATTTATATAATAATTATATAATTTGAGTACAAATAGTTAGAGTCGAAACCAACACATAAACTCTTTACCCTTATTCCTTTACCTCTGAGCCACGACCATATATATATATATATATATATATATATATATATATATATATATATATATATGCATATATACATACACATATATAAATATATATATATATATATATATATATATCTGCATATATATGTATATATATATACTTATATTTATATGTGTGTATGTATATATGTATATATATGCACATATATATATATTTATATATATGTACGTATATATATGTATAAATATATATATATATATATAACCCTGTTATGCCCTTTTTTATAAGATGCATTTGTCTAATCGATGAAGAAAAGGTTTAATCAATCAAGCAAGCATGTTTTCTTTTTATTATTTCAACCTTAAGTGGATTAACATAATTCATTAAAAATTGTTTTAATAGACATGATACAAATGATCCGTTCATACCGTTAGATGATTTCAGTAAAAATAAAAAAAATTTAAAAATATATATGTTCCTCTGTGATTACATATTAATATTAAAACATCAGTAGAATAAAGGGAAGAGAGGGAAAGGAAAGAAACGAAAAGGAAGAATGAAAAGAGAGGAAAAGGGCAATAAAATATAAATTAAATTAGAAATTAATAAAATCATAAGGATAAGACAAGATCATAGAAAGGGAAGTAAAGGGAACCCTAGGAAGAGAAATAGATAATTGAGCGTGTCAAAAAATTTCGTTGTATTCTGGATAATGACATTTAAATTTCGCAACGCTGAAACAAAGTTAAAATTAGCAATCGTCTACGAGGACGGTGGTGGGTGTACACAGCAAGAGCTAAGATGCGTCGAGTTCAAATTGCTAAACAAATGCGTCCAATATAGCTAAAATGGAATCTCTTTGGGTAGGTAATCAGCTAAAGATTCTGTTGGGTAGATTTTAGAATTGAAGTGGAGTTTAGAGAAGTAAAGGAAATAGATAAATATATATAAAATGAAAATAAATGGGTTGTTTGGAAAAATATTAATAAAGTAGGCGCTATTAAACGGTGTTGTGTTTACCTTGAATTAAAGGGCTGGGAACATGATTGGGGATAAGGGTGGTAGATTATGGGCCAGTATTAGATGGAAAAGAAAGAGGGATTTTGTAGTAGTATAGGACATATTCAAAGTTTTTATAATATAAAAATGTTTCGAGCTATTACTTGAGAACGCATAAGTGCATAGGTTTAATAATGTTATTTTAACAATGTTTCGAGCTATTACTTGAGAACATTACGCATAACTACATAGGTTTAATAATTTTATTTAAAAATGTTTTGAACTACAAATTGAGAACATTACGCATGACTATATTTGAAATTATTTTTGGAAAATATTACGCATATGGGAAATTTTATGGTTGACAAGTAATTACATTTTTAAGAATGTTTTATTTTATAAAAAGTGCTGTGATTAAAAGTATAAGGAGACTGGGATAATCTCGAAGGAGTAAGATAAATAGTTAAAATTTAAAAAAAATCCGTTAATCTGCTTAAAAAATATTAAGAGTAAATAGTGTTTAATTTAATATTTTTGAATTTCGATGGGTGGTGTAATAGTGTTAAGAGTGTGCAGTTATAAGGTTGAGGGGGTTGTATGATATGAATTCCGTATTTGCTAAGAAGAAAATTGGATTTATAATGTCTACAAACAATTGACGTTTCATTTCTAATGTTTAATAATTTATCTTATTTAGCATATGGTCCTGGATATGACCTTAAACAATATCCGATATTCAGACCCCAGCTTCCGGGTTTTGCGGAGTGTGAATCCATCCTTTTATTGCCAGTGCTCCCAGGTCCACTCTGATCCGGACTGGTAGTATCTATTAAGGTCCCAAATATGGACTAAATAGAAACCACTTAGAAAAAGAAAACAAAAATAAAATATACTCTATTAAAAAAATGTTCTTCAAAATAACTGGATTCGGCATTACATAACTTGAAAATGGTTGATATGCCGTAAAAAAACAACCAATCATTAATTTGCGTATACGCATTTTGCATGTTCATATATATCTATACATTTCTTTTCCCTCCTTTCCTTACTTCCCATTTCTTCCCCTTCCGTAAATTCTCTTGGCTTTTAATATCCATATTTAATCACAAAAAAACATGTTTTTCCTTAACTTGAATCTTTTGACGATATGAACCGATGATTTTTATATTATCTATTAAAACAATTTGTAATGAATTAAGTTTATGCACTTGATGTTGAAATGATAATAATAATAATAATAATAATAATAATAATAATATAATAATAATAATAATAATTAATAATAATAATAATTATAATAATGTATTCATATATACCCATATATACCTTCTCACACATTACATCATGACTCTAATCATTGCTTAAATTTATATTTATTTAATTTATTTAAAATAATCTCGCAAATGATGTATTACGCTAACACCCATTAAAATTCTGACACAATTTAACAACGTATCGATTGCTACAATCTATACGCTTTAATCAGAGATTCATGTGATCGGGACAAAACTTGGATCCAAATTAATTAATTTCCATAAAACATATTATTGACATAATAAACACCCATTTTATTACATAATGACAACATATAAGTATTGTGTGATGCCTTCGAAGATTAATCAAAACATATTATTATGTCAGATCGAAGTACGTTATTAAAAACTCATGATTATTTAGAGAATATAATGAAATTAATCTGACATTTCATTAATCCGTGTAGTTTCCTTTTTAAAATTATATGTTTTTAACTCTTTTTCAATATGTTTTTTAACATGTTTTATTAATCGTTTGTTCATATATATATATATATATATATATATATATATATATATATATGTGTGTGTGGGGGGGGTGTATGTGGATAGATAAGTATGGTGGAGTGGATCGTTGAAGATTAAATATTTTTTAAGGTCTGACAAAAATAATCAAAATCCACAAGAACCCTACTAAAAGCAGTAATAAATAAGTTGGTCTTTTACATAACGGGTAAAATTACATTTATTTATAAGGAAAACACGTTAAAATAAGTAAAAACAAATAAACATTTTTTTTTAAATATTGTTGATATTGTGAATATTTCGAATAGCAGTAGTGGCTTTTAATATCGAACTTAGGACAGGTTGGCCATGCAATAGCTAAGCAGATGAATTTTCGAAAACGGAACTCACAAACCGTGTAGACAATTAATCAAGCTGTTCTAAGTTTTATAATTACATAGATAGATAATATGCTTACAGGTAAATAGATTCTACATTTCCATTTAAATCAGTTTTCTTTGAACTACACGTGGTTAAATTACATTTATTTTTAAGGAAAACACATTAAAATAAGTTAAAACAAAAAATATTGTTGACCTCGTGTACGCTTTGAATAGCAGCAGCAGCAGCTTTTAATATCAGCTTAAGAGTGGCCAGCCATGACATATGTAAATAGACGAATTTTTTGAAACTGGAAGTCACAAATCGGATGGACAGGTTAAATGTTCAAGCAATCAAGCTGATCTTAGTGTTATAATAATGTATACTAGATGAACCTGTAGAAATGCCACAGCAGCATCTTGCAAATGTAATATACTGCTGTTGGGCATTCTTGGGTTGTTAATTATGAATGAAGAAACAATCATATTATTCTAGCCCTTTTGTTAAAACTGTATCGCCTTCCCACTTACTAAAATAATAACTTTGATATACTGTCTGGGATGATTATTTAAAAAAAAAGAACACATCAATCAATTAACTCACATTTCATCATTTTTCAGATTTCTTGCTTGGATATGTTACTAATTCGACGATCATTTTTTTTTATAATTTAAACCACATTATCGACCTACCTTACTAAAATAATAACTTTGCTATATTGGTTGAGCTCATTATTTCATTACACACACACACACACACATACACACATACACACACCAACCAATTAACTCAAATTTCATCATTTTTCATGATTCCTGGATATGTTACTTATTTCGGCAATCATTTTTCATAGTTTTACCCACAATATCGCCCCCCCCCTTTCTAAAATAATTTATGTGATATACTGTCTGGACTGATTATTTTATTACAAAGACATCAATCCATTAACTCATATTTCATTATTTTTCATAATTCAGTGATATTTTGCTAATTTCAACAATCATTTCTCATAATTCAAACTCTCATTATCGCCTCCTTGCTAAAATAATAACTTTGATATATTGTCTTGACTGATTATTTCATTACAAACACACCAATCCATTAACTCACATTTCATCATGTTTCATGAATCTTGAATTTGTTACTAATTTTTACCATCATTTTTCATAATTTGGACCAACATTACCGACCCCACTTACTAGGAGAATAACTTTAATATATTTTCTGGACTTATGGTTTAATTAGAAACACACCAATTCATTAACTCACATTTCACTATTTTTCACAATTCTGGGATATGTTACTAATTTCGACAATCAGTTTTTATAATTTAAACAACACTATCGACCAACCATTACTAAAATAACGACTTTCATACATTGTCGGGGCTGATTATTTTATTACAAACACACCAGTCAATCAACTCGCATTTCATCATTTTTCATAATTCTTGGATATGTTATTAATTCCGACAAGAAGTTTTGTATTTTTGACACACATTATCGCGCCCCTTTTACTAAAATAATAACGTTGGTATATTGTCTGAGCTGATTATTTCATTACAAACACATGAATAAATTAACTTACATTTCAGCATTTTTTGTAATTCGTGGATATGTTTCTACTTTAAACACTCATTTTTCATAATTAAAAAAAACCCACATTACAAAATACAAAATATTAACCTTTGCTATGTTTCCTGGACTGATTATTTCATTACAAATCCACCAATCAATTAACTCACATTTCATCATTTCTCATAATTCTTGGATATGTTACAAATTTAGACAATGATTTTACACAATTTTAACTGACATTATTGCTCCCTTACTATACTAATAAATTTGATAAATCTAATGGGCTAAGTGTTATATCAAAAACACATCAATCGATTCTGGGTATTCTTATAGTATATATGCTCCACCCATATTATCCGAACCCGGGTGACGCCGCGTATTCTGATAGTATATATCTTCAACGAATCTCATATGATCCCAGACGACGCTAGATATGCTGCTACTATATGTTTTCCATCTCATTTAATCCCACGACCATTCGACAAGTACTTCTACGTGAATAATTATCCCGGGGAACACTGTAATAGTACAAGTCGCTCTAGTATAATATTCAAAACATTCTCAGCTTCAATTTGATATTACCCATGAATATACACCTAAAAGAGAAGACTCCCTACAGTGCGTTAAAAGCACAGAACAAACACGAATCAAAACCGAAAACGACGACCATATATATATAGTGAAAATGACAAAAAACTATATTCCAAAATTAATGATGTTGACCATCTCATAATTTATTCCTTTAATTCAGTTGACATTTACAATTCTTGACAGTGTCTGTTTCGTAACGCTAATTCAATCACTTAATTATTATATCAATCAGTGAATCTATTATGCCCTTGACTCATGAGAAGAAA
>NC_136520.1:47439470-47546970 GCF_053919585.1 Euprymna scolopes
ATAATTGTCCGAGGAGTTTGCTAGAGTTCTCAAAGGTCAAATCGTTGAACATTGACCCCTTAACAGCAAAATTTCTGGCCGAAAACCGATCAAATCGATTTTCCCAAATCTCAGTACACTGTATATCAAATTTCGAGTCTGTAGACTAAAAATTGATAGAGTTATTGCGTAGGGAAATGTACACAGACAGACACACAGACAGACACATAGGCACGATCACTTTTATAGACATACTAGCATTTCAGCCCGGCGTTGCCCGGGTGTTTGGAGGTGTATGTTGAACAAAAAACAAAGTCAATTTTTTAAACTTTGACCCCTATTATGACCTCTTAACATTTATTATTTTGGGTTCAAATTAAGTTATTATGTTAGATCCATGTCCAGGGAACATATATCTCAAATTTTGGAGGAATTTGGTAGAGTTCTCAAATGTCAAATCGTAAAACTTTGACTCCTTAACAGCTAAATTTCTGGCCAAAAACCGATCACATCGATTTTCCCAAATCTCACTACCCTGTATATCAAATTTCGAGTCTATAGACTAAAAAATTACAGAGTTATTGCGTAGGGGAATGCACACAGACAGACAAACAGACAGATACACAGGCATGTTCACTTTTATAGCTATACTAGCATTTCAACCCGGCGTTGCCCGGGTTTTTGAATGCGTGTGTTGAGCAAAAAAAAAGAAAAAAAAGGTGGTAGTAGAAAGGCAGGCTCGAACCCGTACCGCGAAGGATGAAAAGAACGGTGAAAAAAACTGATGTCTTTGTCATTACGGCCATCGCCAAACCCGAATTGACGTAGATTTAAATTAAGGCTAGACAATAGAAAAGAGAGGAGGACTTTCAAAAATATCGTGCCGAATTGAAGGTGAAGATATTAATGTTTTTAGCCAATTTTTCGATATTTTCGTCTGAAAGGTCGAACTTGAAAACGATACTGAATCTTGTAAAAATCCGTCGCCTATGTCGAAAGTTTTAGGCACACATGCTAACATACATACATACAGACAGACAGACAGACAGACAGACAGACATACATAAAGACATACAGACATACATACAGACATACATACATACATATTGCTAACGAAAAATTTTCGACCCAAACCAATTAAAAAGCCCTATCTCTGAATACCCTCTATGTAAATTTAAAATGTTTAGACCAGAAACCTGTAATTGACAGAGTTTTTGCGTAGGGAAATGTACACAGACACACACACACACACACACACACACACACACAGGCACGTTCCCATCGTTCACTTTTATAGATATACTAGCATTTCAGCCCGGCGCTCCCCGGGTATTTGGATGTGTATGTTGAGCAAAAAAAAAAAAAGTGGTAGTAGAAAGTTCGAACAGAAAAATCCAGGAGGACGCTTTTTTTTTTGCCCGGAAAACGAACGCACAAGCGAAGCTGAATGTCAGGCAGAAATGCTACCTAAAGCAACTTGCAAACCTCACTCACGTGGACAAGAAAGAAGCCCAGGACCCAACCACTTTTCCTGAGGCACCAATGATGACCACCTTTGTGCGAAAAGAGAAGGGTGCGCGGATAAAGGCGTTATGGCGGATAATCAGGGAGACTAAGCAGGCAATACCGGGGCTAAAATGAGTGGAGGACGACCATCCATCCCTTACTCAAATTGTAATCCAATGCGAAGGGAGGGCCCCTCTTTATGGTCACCCATCTTTGTATAGAGCATTGAAAATAACATTTCCCCTGAACGTTGGGGGTCTTGCGCAGAACTGTCAGTACACAACAGAGTTGCTGACTGGCAGTATCGGGCAGGCCTTTAGCGTCCTTGTCCCCGAGGATTTAAGACCCGTACTCGTCAGATAATACTAGTTAGGGAATAATGGCAACCTTAAACCTAGGTAGTTTAAATGCGAGGGGTATGAGATCCCGAAGGAAGCCTGCTCGCGTGCTGAGGGATCTCGTGGACCTCGAGGTAGATATAGCCACAATACAGGAGACCCACTTTGTTAACCCCGGGGATTACGATGTGCTGGAGAGCGACCACAAGATACATAACGTCGGGAAGATAGAGGGTCGGAGATGTGTGAAAGCAGCCTGTCTGACCCGATGGACTCATACGATCTTGTCGAGAGACTCCGTCTGGATCACCAGGGCAGGGACATGTGGACGTGGCAAAATAACGTGGCCTCCGGTCCAAGTACCTACTTGGATAGGATGTTAGTTAGAAGAGGCGATATAGATTTTTTATTGTCCCACGTTCCACTGGCTAGGTCATTCGGACCATAAATTAGTAATGACCCGTTTCAGAGTATGTAACAGGCCTAGGTTTGCTGTCTACTGGAAGTTGAACGCCTCCTTATTGGAGAAGAGAGACTTCCGGGAACAGCTGATAACACTGTTTCAGCGGGAGTTAGTGGGGGCGGTTACCGGGAGTAGCTGGTGGGTTAATCTTAAAGCCAATATT
This sequence comes from Euprymna scolopes, assembly GCF_053919585.1. NCBI lineage: Eukaryota > Metazoa > Mollusca > Cephalopoda > Sepiida > Sepiolidae > Euprymna > Euprymna scolopes. Next base: position 47,441,920 of record NC_136520.1, read on the forward strand.
AAGCGTTTTTGCGTCCAATATAGCCAAAGCATTGCTTTACCTAGGACACAGACGAAAACGCAACTAGATGATAGGCTGATCTGGGCGGTTGCTGGTGGGTATCCACTAGAGATAGCATTAGTTATGGGGGACCTCCAGCGCCTGGCTAGCGAGTGTTACTAAAGTCAAGTAATTAGAGCTAGGCTAAGAAGAGTCTCTTACGAAGCCGTGAACCTTGACGCTGTTGAGCGTAGGGCCGCCTTAAGACGCGGCTCAGATGGGTACATTCGGAAGGAGACAAACCTGGAAGGACATACCCTTGTATCGACTCGAGAAATCTGCAGTGGGTTTCGGCAACATTTGGAGAAACGCTTCACCTAACTACCAAGACTCCGCGGCCAGGGGTTTGGCAGCTATTTAGTCGGCTCGCCCCGAAGGAGGCCCGAGCAGCTAGCTGTGATGGGATGGTTACGGAACGTGAGGTCATTACTGCGTTGAAGCAGGTTGGCCATAACAAATCTCCAGGGCTCGATGGTCTGCCCTACGAACTGTATTTGAGGCTGTCCCCATATATGTTCCTCTTCTGACGGGTGTGTTTAACCACTGGTTTGCTCAGTGATCCATCCCTGGACAGGTAACCAAAGGAGTGGTCACACTACTGAAGAAAGAAGAACCGCATCGTGGGGAGGACTTAGATGATTAGAGGGCCATCACTCTGCTAAACACAGAGTTAAAGATTTTGTCCCGCGTTCGTGCAAACCGACTGCAAGTTGTTATTGGCGAATTGGTCGAACCGGAAAAGACTTGCTCTGTGAAGGGGAGATCCATTCAAAACAACTTCTACGGTGCACACGATCATAGAGGGCTTAGAAACGACACAGGAGCCGCGCTGATCAATTTAGATCAGTTCAAAGCGTTCGATAGGGTCGACCATGGTTTCTTGGAATCTGTTATGGAGACCGCCGGCTGTGGTCCGGATTTCAACAAGTAGATCTCTGTTCTGTATTGTAATCCTGCGGTAGCGGTACAAGTAAATGGTAGGTTGTCGGAGTCCTTTGGGTCTCTCGGTCGGTGCGCCAAGGTTGTCGGCTGTCGCCTCTGTTGTATGTTCTTGCGTTGGAGCCCTTCCTTCACAAGTTAAGGAACAAGGTGTCTAGACCAGTCCTGCATGGTATATCTCTACCTGGCTGCAAAGTTGACAGGGTGTCTGCGTACGCTGATGATGTCACCGTCTTTGTAGGGCAGAAGGATCGATGTTAAAGCCGTGATGGAGGCGGTTGATGAGTTTGAAGAAGTCACAGGGGCCGCAATCAATCGCAGCAGGTCGGTTGGCCTGTGGTTGCGCGCCTGGACCGAGGTAAACTCGCTTCCGGGTGAGTTTGGCTGGACGGATGACCCGGTAAAGATTCTCAGTGTGTGGTTCGGGCCTGGATTACAGATCGACAAAAATTGGTCGGAATAATAGACGAAGGTCGAGTCCTAAGTAAGGGCTTGGACTCGCAGGGGCTTGTCCCTGAAGAGTCGTGCGGAGGCGTGCGCGACTTACGTCTTTCCGCTGATCCTTTACCGCTTGTCAGTACGTCCCCTGCCTGCGTGCCGCTGTAAGGCTTTAGAGCGACTCCTTTTCAAAATTCTTTGGAAAGCGGGGAAGCCGTATGTCCGTAGACAGGTCTGTACACAGAAACTCAGTGAGGGAAGCTTGGGAATGTCTGACTTATTAAGTCATAAGTACGCCAAAAGATTGGCGTTCCTGAGTCGGACACTGCTTGAGAAATCGCACTGGGTACCAGTTGTGGAACAAACTTGTCCACAGCTCATATCCGCCCCCGCCGCTGAAGGTCGAAGAAGACCTGTAGGGGAACCGCAGTTCCTCTACGAATGCCGAGCCGCCCTTAAGGTATTGCCGGGGTCCAGTGACCTTGCACGGCCTAGAAGGAAGCTATATCGGGATTTAGTGGCGGGGCCGCAAAAGATCCGCCGGTTGAGCGGCTGCATATGTCGAGGGAGGAGGTCCTGTGTCAGTGGAATTTGGCGCCAGCCAGAAGCTTTTTAAATAATTCATAGTTTTCAATAACATAAAGGCTTCTCCGGAACGCGCTACCACTTTTTGGCATGCTTGCCAAGTAGTGCAATAGGGATGAATACGTTCCCTTTTGCCCCCCCCCACTGCGAGGAGAATGAGGATGAAACTAGGGATCACGCCTTTTTTTTGCAGCGGAGTTCGGAGGCTCGCATCGACCCCGAGCGGTTGGTGCCACTTGATTTAGCGTACACCGTCGACAACATAGACCCACCGTTTGCTGGGTTGATGTTTCTCGCGATCCTAACTGTAGCTAGGTTAGTGATGTGGGTTACACACCTTAAAATTGTCTATGGGGTTGAATCTGTTTCGGCTCGGGATCTGGTCGTTTACTTTAAACATCAACTGAACGTGAAAATCAGATGCGATTGGAAAATATTACATCGCATAGACTTCGATAGGAGATGGGTGCACAACACTAGTTTGTGCATCCGACGAGGTGCTAGATTTTAGTTTGTTTTCCCACCTTAGTGGTACTGGTCAAGCGGTGCGAAAGTTCTACGGAACCCAGCCCCGAACAAAGTTTAATAGAGTAGGGTTAGTTAGGTTTTAACCACTTCGAGTGGAAAATACTTTATTAAGTACTAGACTAGGGCAAGTATGATTGTTGATCCTGTCCCCGATTTTATTTTTTCATCGGCACTAGGAGAGCGTCCAAGGATGCCCAGTCCACCCTTTGTTTTGTCCCCGGTCAGTTGCCCCTATACGTACATTTATCTTGGAAGACGCTGTTCATTCCCTGTATCTCCCATCCCCATCTAATCGTTTTCAAAATATTGTCTCTAGGTTCCCCACTCCCCACATATGCTTGCTTTCGAGTTTTGGCACCGGAAGACAGTGGACACTCCATATTTAAAAGTAGGTTGGAGGGATCTCTTACTAACCCGCCCCCATAGGCATTTTGTTTAGTTGTTTTCTTTTTCTTTCTATTGGGGTGTATTTAAGTTTGCCCATCTCCTCATCATCTCATCCCTCATTTAGTTTTATTTTAAAAACATCCTTTTGTTTGTACATACGATTTTGTTTTGTTAACATGTAAATATTCATTTTTCAGAGTGTATATAAAGCCGACACATATGCTGGAGAGATTTTAAGTAGATAAACTCCATGGTAAGAGTGAGGTATTGTGGTGATAGTGTCTTAGTGTAGGGAACTTAACAAAGTCTTCTCAAAGACCTAGCTCTTAGTCTAGAATGACCCTCGACCCCCCACCTCCCCCTACCGGCTCCATGCCTAAGTGTCTTAGACCCCCAAATGAAGGCCTGGCAATAGATAATGCCAGGCCCGGGCCAAGCACTAAATAAACTGTTGTTCTCAGCCTTCGGACCGGGATCAAAGTGTAGTATCTGTTCCGGCAGATACTGCAAGCTATGACTAGCTAGGACTAGCTATGACTAGCAAAGACCAGATGTGGGGGCAACCCCACATGCCTGACCTTTAACCAGCTCCCATTTCCCACCTCTCGGGAGCTGGTCCCCTTTTCCCCTTTCCCCCTCCCTTCACTCCTCACATTAAAAACGGCCTTGTGCCTAATTTGCTCGGTGGGGGAGCAAATAAATACCATCTGTTCCGGCAGATACTGCACTTGAGATAGTTTGTGCCAGTCAATGGAGGGGAAACCCTCTATACTGGGGCAATTATTATTTTTGGTAACCAGAGTGCCCCCTTTTGTCTACTTTTAGGGGAGCTGGTTTTTACCTCACATTAAAAACGGCCTTGTGCCTAATTTGCTCAGTGGGGGAGCAAATAAATACCATCTGTTCCGGCAGATACTGCAGCAAAGACCCTATGTGGGGGCGACCCCACAGATAAGACCTTGATCAATGTAGGGGAAAACCTTCATACCAATTGTCACTATCCAGCTCCCCTACTCCACGGGGAGTTGGCCCCCATTTCCCCTTCACTCCTCACTTTAAAAATCGGCCTTGTGCCTAATTTGCTCGGTGGGGGAGCAAATAAATACCATCTGTTCCGGCAGATACTGCAAGCAAAGACCATATGTGGGAGAAACCCCACATATAAGATATTGGTCAATGTAGAGGAAACCCTTCATACCAATTGTCACTATCCAGCACCCCTACTCCCCGGGGAACTGGCCCACATTTCCCGTTCACACTCCACATTAAAAACGGCCTTCTGCTTAATTTTCTCGATGGGAGAGCAAATAAATACCCTGTTGTTCTTGGCCAAGGTGTAGTATCTGTTCTGCAGATGCTGCACTTAAGATAATTTGTACCAGTCAATGGAGGGGAAACCCTCTATACTGGGAGAATTATTATTTTTGGTAAACAGAGTGCCGCCTTTTTGCCTATTTTAGGGGAGCTGGTTTTTACCCCACATTAAAAACGGCCTTGTGCCTAATTTGCTTTGGTGAGGAAACGAAAAGATAATTTTAATATGAATATCGATACACACAAAATAAAACTGAATTGTTATATATATATATATATATATATATATATATATTACATTTTTGGAAATTTCATAAGTTCCAAATCTCAGCTAATAATGATCAGAATTTATCGACTGAAGCTTTGTTAAAAGGTAATTGCCTGAATTTTGTCGTAGACAATGTGTCACTTGCTCTTAGAATCACATATTTAAGAATCATCTATTATCCAGAGCCTATTTTTGACACTTTTTACCGCAATAAATGTTCCAATCATAATCATTTGTTTTTTCTAGCTTGAGATATGAATTACAAAATATCTGATATTTCCCCAAATCTTCTGGCCTTGAGGGAGAGGAAACTAAAAGCTGCTGCTATAGTTTTAAATGATCTGAAATAATAGCAAGGGCGAGACTTGATTCTAAATATTTCTATTATCTGTTCTATCTCTTTGCTTTGGTTTTTATATATATAGTCAATTTCAAAGTGTATAAAGAGAATTTGATATTTTAGATATTCCTAATCGTACCCTAATTCCCAGAAAGGGGAGTTATAACATATGAGAAATATTCAGAATTAATTCTCCCCTTGCTTTTATTTCGGATCATTTTACCCCACATCAGCAAAATATAGTCTTTCCTCCATCAAGGCCGGAGGTTTCTGATATATATATATATATATATATATATATATATATATATATATATATATATATATATATATAAGCAAAAATCAGGCATATATCGAAAATAATATCTCTACTAATCTGTGTCCAATGTCTCTACTATAATATTTTATGTACTATTTTGTTTTGATCTAAATACAAATAAACGTTTACATTTTCCGTTTGTCATAGAGGTTTGTCAGACAAACTGAATATATATATATATATATATATATATATATATATATATATATATTATTCCTTAATTAGAATTCATTTTTGAGATGAACATTATATTAATTTATTTTTATTTCGGACTATTATCAAAAAACAACAACTAATAAAGATGAGAATAATAGTCCGAAATAAAAATAAATTAAACTGAATATATATATATATATATATATATATATGTATATATATGCATATATATATATTTATGTATATATATACATATATATACATCTATATATAATTATTATGAATATATATATATAATTATTATTATTGTTATTACTGTTATTATTCTTATTATTCTTATTACTACTGCTACTACTTCTACTGCTACTACTACTACTACTACTACTACTACTAAAATGAGCCTTTTTTTATTCAAGTAAGTATTTTCAGTATTGATGCTCCCATCTCCAAATATATTTTTTTTATAAAATAACGGTCAAATTTTATCTATTCTTATTTTAATAGTTGTTTATTAATACTAAGTGATTTGAGTTTTGTATAGAATTTACATTTGACTGCAATCCCTATGCAAAATGTTAAGCCTTTCGGACCAGGGTTATGTGTGAGCGACAAGCGCAGATGTCTTGAGACGAGCTCCTTATAATAAGCAGTTCGTTTGGCATCAGGATCTTATGTTGACATGCATTACTTCATTTCGGCAGTTACTTCTGCTCTGCATTTTTATCTTTCATTCAAACCGTCGTATATAAAAAATAGTTTCTACAGGTCAATGTAAACTGCAATGCATTGTGGACTAAATAAGTGCGGGAATGCATGTGCAGCTATCTCCCGGTACGTCACGGTAAGTCCTCAAATAGAGCAGGAAATTAATCGATCTGATTGAAAATAAAATAGCCATTTAAGCGATTCTGATGACAATGAAATATGGGAGGGTGACATATTCGTTAATCCCTATTCTATCTCGATCAACGTTGGGCTTCTATGCTAGTATATATATATATATATATATATATATATATATATATATATATATATATATATATATATATATCTTTAAGAAATTCGTTTCTTATCGTTGAGCACTTTCAGTTGAATTAAAAAGTCGGTCAATTTAGCTCTTATGCGTAGATCATCGTATAACGATTTGATCACTGTCTGCCTGACGTAATGAACATTTAAATTAAAATGTTTAAAATTCAACGCTATTTCACACGGTTAATAGTAGCCGAATGGATACGGCCTCCGCTAATCGAGCCAGAGATGTCTCGTGTCGCGGGGTTCGAATCGTTCGACTGGTAGTAATCGTGACACCCTGCACTGAAGAATCCCGAAAGGATGAAACACTAGTGTCTGTAGGTATTTAATTATTATAGTAAAAAAATAATTATGACAGCCCCTTTAAGAAATTCGTTTCTTATCGTTAAGCACTTTCAGTTGAATTAAAAAGTCGGTCAATTTAGCTCTTATGCGTAGATCATCGTATAACGATTTGATCACTGTCTGCCTGACGTAATGAACATTTAAATTAAAATGTTTAAAATTCAACGCTATTTCACACGGTTTATAGTAGCCGAATGGATACGGCCTCCGCTAATCGAGCCAGAGATGTCTCGTGTCGCGGGGTTCGAATCGTTCGACTGGTAGTAATCGTGACACCTCGCACTGAAGAATCCCGAAAGGATGAAACACTAGTGTCTGTAGGTATTTAATTATTATAGTAAAAAAATAATTATATATATATATATTTATGCATGTATATATATATATATATATATAGTGTCTCTTTTACTAAATAATGTAATTATGTATATCATATTATATTATATTAGTTTGAATACGTTTATTAAGTTAATTGCGGTAAGTAATTCCCGGTTGATTTCATTTTATACTATTTCAACCCCAATCGAAACATCGTGCCACTTAGATGTTGGGGACTACTATCAGGGACATAATTTGCAGGGATACTATGTAGGGAGTTGAGCAGCAAGATGTATGCCTACATTACGCTTAAACTTCTGCGTGCCAATACAGTCTGGGAAGCAGGAACGTGGAAAGGAATCTCAAAGTCTCGCCGTTCTAAGGAAGAAACGATTAGATTAGAACGCTTTCTCATATCTGGAGATAGGGGTGGGATTTTTCTCCTTGTCGATTTTGTCGTGCGTATGTACAAAAGCTCGTGGCTCGTTGCAGCATCTACCATAAAGATGGAAAATAGGTAGAGGGATGGAACATTTCGTTGATTAAACAAAGGTTCAAGCTAAGCTGACAGTTCGGGACCTATTAGTTTGGCGACTCTCTTTTGAACCCTGTCCGAGGGTGAGATACTATTGGCAGATGCAAAACCTTAAATGTTACAACAATTCCCAATACATTCCATAATGGGGACCTTGTAGAGGTACAGGAGCCTTTCAGGCCTAAGTAAGTTTCTAGCACGGTAGAGGGACCCTACCTTTCTCGCAGCAGCTATGGCAATGCTCTCGATGTATCCATTCCAACATGTTCTCTGTTAACGTTAAGTCGAGGAGTTAGAACGAAGTACTTTCAGGTAATGTATAATTAGATATAGATATTATTGGATGAGAAGATCTCTTGTAATTATTCAAGGAAACAAGCTTAGTTTTAGCAGCATTCTGCTACAGACTGGACGTCTTCATCTACGTTTTCCACCATTTGCTGAGATATGTGTATATTCATTTTCCCCTTTGGTTGAGTAATTTGCTAGAGACAGTAGAGGTAAAAAAAAAAAACTTTTACCCTAATTTTTTCCGCTTTAAATTCTAAATTTTAAAGTTGTATCCATGTTCAAGTAACCTACATCTTTAATTTTAGACCCAAAAATTAGCGATGCAGTTTGGTAGAGTTTTCCAAGACCAAATCATTTAACTTTGCACCACTGACTGCCAAATGTCTGTCAGAAAACAAATTAAAAGGATTTTTTCCAAATCCCAAGACCCGTTATGTATAAATCTAAAGTCTGCAGACTGAAAATTGACTGATAAGTTTGGTGGGAAAGAGTACACCCCCCCACACACATATATATATATACATATAGTTAGGGATTAGGGTTGAATATAAATAATTGGAAAATAGGCAGACAATTCCACTTTTAAAGATATATAGATTACTTGTAAACTTTTACAAGAAACAAAATATGTTCTTCTATTTTCGAACGTCAATGCCTATGAAAGAAACTCAATTTTAATTAGGCAGTTGAACGGCATGCAATGATTAGAAACTATTATCTTACAAGAGCTAATGAAGACATTTTTATATGCATTCAATATATGTTCAGTTGGGCGATATTCTTTAATACGTTTTATACAAGTGTGAATACAATTTAAAAAAATAATATTTTTTCCTTTATGATTGATTCTATAGATATGATTTCGTTTTGTTTACCAACATGGCATGTGTAGTTGGTTATTGCATGTGAAATATTAATTACATGTTGAAAAGCACATTATATGACGTAACTAGTTATGTCGTACTCAAAGCAACTGCAAGCGCCCTCTTATCATGAAAACCTAAACATTTGATAAATACTATATAAAAATCATGATTTATGAGAGTAAATATACTGACATGTATATGGATATGTTAATATTTGTTTATATACATCACGTATAGAAATATGCACAAATACCCCCACACGCACCCCCACACACACAACCACACTTACACACATACACATATATATATACATGCATATATATATATATGTATATATATATATACACACACATAAGTACATATACGCAGGATAATCGACTATTCCGCACCATAACTTTATTGCCATCGAAATGCTCCATTTTTCAATTAAATCAATTAAGTGCATGTTCTAGTTTAGGATGAAATTTTTCCAATTATTTATATTCAACTATATCCCTAACTATATGTATATATATATATATATATATATATATATATATATATATATATATATATATATATATATATAAAAGTGAAAGTGTCTTTCTATCTGTGTCTGTGTGTCTGTGTGTGTAAATTTTCATACGAAATAACTCTGTCAATTTTTTAAGTCTACAGACTCGAAATTTGATATACAGGGTACTGAGATTTGGGGAAATCGATGTGACCGGATTTCGGCAGAAATGTTACGATTAAGGGGTCAAAGTGCAGCGATTTTACTTTTGGGAACTCTACCAAACTCCTCCGACAATTTTGGGTCTAAACATTTGAAATTTTAGATATGGGTTACTTGGACATGGATCTAACTTAATAACTTGATTTGAGCCCAAATAAATAAATGTGCAGGGTCATAATAGGGGTCCAAGTGTAAAAAATTGACCGCTTTATTTTTTTTTTTTGCTCAACATACGCCTCCAAATACCCGGGCAACACCGGGCTGAAATGCTAGTATATATATGTATATATATATATATATATATATATATATATATATATAAAGTTACAAGTTATAGTATATATATATATATATATATATATATATATATATATATACAACTTATATATATATATATATATATATATATATATATATATAAAGTTACAAAGATGAATATAACTTTATATTCTAATGATTCTTATTAATATAAATCGTACGGATTCGAAAATTCGATTGTTGGCTTTGGTTTACTTGGTATCTTTCTAGCCACAATTCTTCTAGAAAGACATCCGTTATTTACCGGGAGGAACACGTGAAGGCTGCCAACATCTTGTTTGATAATGATTTTGGTTAAACGAAATGGATTCGAACTTAGAGCACACAGGATATCAGTTCGTGTTTTTAACCACTTGACAATCATCATCTTCCAAGTACAGGTAAATATCTAATTCAGAAAAAAATTACAAAATACTTGATGATGGTAATAGTTCAATGAATTATAACATTTATCAATCGTCTGAAATATTGAAATATTGACAATAAAAAAACAGTGTTATAAGCTCGAATTGAAAACAAAAAAAATAGTACTCCAGCCGCATATCCTAAGAGGTATCGAGAGATATGGAAAAAATATATTTTATATTAAACACGAAACAGAATACAGTTAGGTTGCTTTCCAGCTAACTACAGCGTTTTCAGGTCCAATGTAAACAAATTCTTGTTGGGACCTCCTCTTTAATAATAATATATATTTTAAGCGCTGCCTATCATCACAGACCATCCATTATCCTTAAGTGTGGTTCTGTGGTTTACTTTCTTTTACGATCCAAAGAATACGATTTTAATAAGTATATTTATTAAAAAGCATATATGTAGTATTAAAGTTAGACGAAAAAAAAAAAAAAAAAAAAAAAAAAACCTTCCATGTATGTATTGGATACCTAAAATACACAAAAATCCAGTTAGCGCTAGGGTTATTGTAGGTTCAAAGACGTGCATGACTAAACATTTAAGTAATGTGATATCTAAATTAATTAAATTACTTATAAATCAAATAAATAATTTCCACCAGAAAAGAAAAGTCTGTAGCAATATTAATCTATTTTGAGTAGTAAATAATTCACAACCAGGGAAAGACAAATTAGATAAAATAAATTCCAGAATAAAAGCAAAATATATAGCTACTTATGATTTTAGTACGCTATGTACTAAAATTCCGCACGAAAAACTCTGGATTTAGCTTTTGAAGGTGGCAAAGGTAAATATATAATATTTATATATTTACTGACTTTGCGCGATAAAGACCGATCTTGCCTTTAGGTAGTTGCTTGTCTAGCCAAATTGATGAGCGGTAAAACAGCGAGAGATTATTGTATGTTTACTATATATATATATATATATATATATATATATATATATATATATATATATATATATATATATATATATATATGATATGTAAGATGAATGTAGGAGGGAATCAGGCGAGGCTTTTGCTATAAAGACATCAATTATTTCTAGCCTGGAAGAACTTCCCTGTGGTGTGAGTGACCGGATCATGACAATGAGGTTACCTCTTGTAAATGGTCGTTATACACCTTCTTTGGGTGTCTATGAACCCACTATGAATGCAACAGAAGATGAAAAGTTTACTTTCTACCTTGCTTTGTGCAGTGTAGTTAGACATACTCCCTCTGCTGATAAGGTCTTCATTCTTGGAGATTTTAATGCTAGAGTTGGAAGAGAGTTTGGAACCTGTGACGTACTGGGTAACACGGTGTGGGTAAGTGTAATACTATTGGTCTGATATTGTTGCAGTTTTGTTCAGGGATGGGTTTTAAAATCGGTAACACCGTGTTTCAGCAGAAGAACAAATACAAGACGACCTGGATGCAGCCTGTTCCAAAAAATAGCACTTGATAGACTATGTGTTAGTTAGAAAATGTGAGATGAAAGATATCTGCAGTGTTCGTGTCATGCGGGGTGCAGAGTGCTGGACCGACCATCGGTTGGTCCGTGCAAAGATTAAGTGTGTTGTGAAGCCCAAGATACGGGGAGCAAGTATGGCTATCCTAAAGCGACTTAATGTTGCCCGTGTAAAGGACAATATTGTGAGAGAGAAAATAGTTTAGGAGATGGAAGAGATTGATTGTGAAAATACTTGGGCTGCTTTTAAGGAATATGTCTTTGAGGTATGTGAGAGAGTATTAGGTTATTGTGAGCGTAAACGTCAGGATTGGTTCAATGAGAATGATACTGAAATTCAGACTCTGCTTGATTCAAAAGCCAGGGCATTGCACGCTTATCTCGGGGGTGGTTTGAGGGATGGTGTGCAAGATCGATTGAGGGAAAGTTTAAGGGAATCAAGCACGAGGTGCAGAGGAGGTTGCATAACATGCAGGATGAATGGTGGAGGCAGAAAGCTGAGGAAATACAGCTCTCCTCGGATTCGAACAACACCAAGGCCTTCTACAGCCTACTGCGCGCGGTTTACGGACCATCCAGATCACCTATCTCTCCTCTGCGCTCGAAAGATGGTGGGGATCTTCTTCGAGACCCTACCGACATTCTTCATAGATGGAGGGATCATTTCGAAGACCTCCTGAACAGACCTTCTTACGTTGATCAGGAGTTTGTTAGGTCGATTCCTAGCAGTCCGGTCAAGGATATCTTGGCAGAGGTTCCTTCTCTCCAAGAGGTTGAAACAGCTGTCCATAAACTGAACAATGGAAAGTCTCCTGACCCGAATCGTTTGCATGCGGAGATCTTTAAATGTTCTGGAGCCAAGATGATGCAATGCTTAGCGGAATTGTTGCAGACTGCTTGGCGATATAAGTGTATTCCGCAGGATTGACGGCATGCGTTAATGGTAGTGATATACAAGGGGAAGGGTAGCAGAGATGAATGTAGACACTACCGAGGCATCTCTTTGCTGTCAGTAGTCGGGAAGGTGCTCTGTAGGATGATGTTAGACAGAATGCTTGAGCATATTGCTGATGATGTTTTGCTTGAGTCGCAGTGTTGTTTCAGAAGATGTCGAGGGACAGTGGATATGATTTTTACAGCCAGGCAACTGCAGGAAAATGTATAGAACAGCAAAAGGGACTGTATCAGGTGTTCATCGATTTAACTAAGGACTTTGATATAGTAAATAGGAATGCTTTGTGGGAGATTTTGAAAAGGCTTGGCTGTCCTGACAAGTTTGTAACCATCTTAAGGCTCTTTCACGATGATATGAAGGCTATGATCAACGTTGGAGGAGAGCTGGCTGATCCTATCTCAGTAGAAAATGGTTTTAAGCAGGGAGACATTCCAGCACCCACATTCTTTGCATTGTATTTCACCATGGTCTTTCGGATGGCATTTGGGGGGGTGTCTATATTCGTTACCGAACTACTGGGGGGTTGTTCAACATTAGGCGCTTCAATGCATGTACAAAGGTTCTCACCAACACGATTCGTGACTTGCTCTATGCTGATTACTGTGATCTGGTGGCTCATATGGTGACTGATATGCATCATCTTGCAGACGTTTTTGCGGTTGCCTGCAGCGCATTGGGCCTGACCATCAATCTGAAAAAAAACAAACTGTCTTAATGTATTAGCCTGCTCCGGGCATACCATACTATGAGTCATCAGTTTATATCTGTGGGTCAAGGATAGCGGTTGTCTCTAAGTTTGTTTACTTGGGTAGCACATTGAGTATGTCTGGTGTCCTGGATGATTAGGTATCGTTACGGATCAGCATGGCAAGTGATGCCTTCGGAAAGTTGGACGGGCGTTCGTGGAGTCGTCATGGGATCTTGCTGCTGTCAACTAAGATTAAGGTTTATGCTGCATGCGTTCTCTCTACTCTTCTCTATTGTTGTGAAACTTGGACAACATACAGGGGGCATTTGAGGCGTCTCGAGCGATTTCACAAGATGTGCCTACGGTGAATTCTAGGTGTGGGTTAGCAGATGTATGTCAGTGATGTGGGGGTGCTTGATCGGACACAATGCTTTAGCACTGAGGCTCACGACTGAGGTGGAGTGGACATGCGGTGAGGATGTTAGACAGTCGACTTCCCAAACAACTCCTTTGTGGCGAGCTCGCCGAGGGAAGACATCTGGCTCAAAAGCCTAAATTGAGATTTATGATTGCTTAAGATTCACTTTAAACAAATGTGAGATTGATGAAAGAACCTGGGACAGTCTTGCTTTGGATCGCGGAGGGTGGAGAAGGACCTTGCGGGGAGGTGTGTTCAAATTTGAGGTGAATACAACCCAGTATAAGCGGCTGAAGCGCGATATCCGGAAAGGTAGAGTGAAAGGAGCTTTGCATGGGAGGGGGAGCCAAATTTGTCTGAAGGGTGAGGTGTGCGGAAGAATATGTCTTAGCAGAGCTGGGCTGATCAGTCACCAGTCTACTCATCGGCGCAGCAGGACACAAAGCGGTCTTGAGTTGCCAGAATTAATCTGTGTCAAGTGCGGGCGGATGTACAAAACGACGGGCGGCTTGAAACGGAATTTGATCCTGCATAGAAAAGAACAGTGTTTCTATATACCTTTCTTTTTTGTGTGCTATATCGAGTGACGGCAATATTCGAAAGCGAATTTGCTGCCATCATATATATATATATATATATATATATATATATATATATATATATATATATAACTATTTCATTTACTCACAAAAAATTAATATACGAAAGTATAGATTTATGCGTAGACTTTAAGTATTTAATTCAAAAGTGTTCAATAGGTAGGTGGAGCTAGTTAGTAATTTATAAAATATATATGACGATAAAGATACACTGAATATTCGGCGTTTCATCCACTCTAGGATTCGTCAGGCTTACGGATCCTAGAGTGGATGAAACGCCGAATATTCTGTGTAGCTTAATCGCCATATATATTTTATAAATTAATATATATATATATATATATATATATATATATATTATTTACATGAGTGATTTGGCAGTATAATGACTTTGTAATGAAAATAAATTTATTAATATGTCGAATCCTATGCGTATTAATGTTTGAATTATTTCTTGTTTGTTGTTGTCCATTACGCTAATGAGTGCATTTCAAAACTAATAATACATTTGTATCCATATATTCACAAATGTTCATTTGCAAACTGTTAGGTGAATCAGAATCACTACCAGTGTCATACCATTTGTTTTTTTATCATAATGTCAACTTTGTCGATTCGTGTTTTGATCTTTCGTCTGGCATCATATATTGTTGTTGTGCAATCGGTTATCCTTAAAGCATAAAGCGCACTGTGTAATTAGTTTGCTATTATTGTTGTAAAGACTGTCTGGAAAAGAGCAATGTAAGAAGTGATGCCTTCCGCATTCACGATTGTATAGAACATTTATATACAGTGAAAATTAAGACAACGGGAAACCACAACATTGTTTATTAGAAAGTTCAAGAAGAAATAACTCCAAAAAACAAATTTATACATATACACACGCATAAATAAATAAATATATATATATATATATATATATATATATATACATATACATACATACACATATATATATAGGATTTTTACATATACATATATACTTATATATATATATATATATATATATATATATAGTAAAGCCAGGGATACGACATACAAATTAGTAAAAAATGCAGTACAAGTTTTAATAATGCACATGTATACAATCAAATAATATTATAAATAACATTATAGGCGGGGAAAATACCATAACCAACGGCCGGAAAAACATAGTATTCTACATCGAAACGTTAATAAACTGTATCGTAGAACCAACGTATCCCAGGTCATTACTGTATATATATATATATATATATATATATATATATATATATATATATATATATATATTATATATATATATATATATATATATATATATTTAGAACGAAAATCTTTATTTAATCCACGTACGTAGTTTGATTTCCTTCCTTCAGGCATTATTATGTAAAACATCCAAGTAATTAACGATTATATTTTGAGTTTCCTCCTCATGTGCATCAACCTCCAGAGGTCTGTAACTTTACCAGTGAAATATTACCAAGTACACAACGCCACGGGCGTTTGTCGAATTTACAGGAATCAAAACGCCATAAAAAACACTCAAGATGAGAACGGTAGTAAAAAGAATTTAAATGATATGTATAATTAGTTTTTATCTAAAATATCAGGAACGAACGGTAAATGTGTACTATTTATTTTGTATAATTGTTGATAGTATTTTGAAATTAGCTAATATTATTGATTTATTAATATAAACTAATTAATAAAAAATAATAAAATTAAATATGCATTACTATAATTTATTCACATTTTTAATAGTTGATAACTCCTTGAAAACCTGCACTCTTTAAAAAAAACTCATGAAAACCTTGTAGAAATGTGATATTGCTAAAAATGGTGATCATAGTAATTATTACTGCACGATAATTACCTGCATTTTTTTTGAAACAATAACAAAAATAACTGTTGTTAATCAATTTTGAAATATAGATGTTATCAGGTTAATGCCGCCAACATTTAGGTGTCATTTTTCATCAATAAATATGAATTGGCATTCCACCTTTTTTATTTTTTGTGTTTAAAAAAGGTCATTCAGTTCCAAAAATGCGTGTTGATAATATTGAGTGCGAATACACGTTTGCGCTAAAAAGAATTAGTTCGTTGAAAATAGCTTAACAAATTTTACTTATTTTTCAAATGCCCTTCGAAATTATAATTAAGCCTGTAATTACATTTAAGCAACAATACAAGAAAAGACAACAAAAAAGAATTCCATGTTCCTTATATATCTTGCAAAATGCATTTCCCTTCATAATTGTTTATCTACACACACACACACACACAGACACACGCACACACACACGCACACACACACACGCACACACACGCACACACACACAAATATATATATATATATATATACATATACATAAGAGCAAACAGTTAATAAAACATGTTAAATGACTTTGAAAAAGAGTTAAAACATATTTAATCTGAAAAGGAAACACTTAATAAGTGGATAGTCCTTAATCTGCGGAGTTTCGAAGAAATACATTCCTTCTCATCAATAAGTAAAATGTGGGATAGGATTTTGCATACAAAAGTATTTGATGAAACTACAAGTAAGTCAAAGATCTTATTTGACGACAAAAAGTGAAGAAGAGGGAATATGGTAAAGAAAAAGGTGATTACACGTGAATGAATAGTCTGGTGAAAGGTAAATAATCCAATGATGGTAAAATCGCAAAATATAGTCCAAGAAAGTTAGGTGAATTTCTATTTGCACAAGTAAAATCCAAGGAAATCACGTAATTGTAAGATAGTCCAAAATAATCCAAAAGACGGAAATCCATGGAATAATTCACAAATATTCACAAGGAAAAGGGGAAAAATTCCAATAATATTAATAAAAGAAAAATAAGTTATGCTTTTCATACGGCTGCCGAGATATAATTTAAATAAGAAAGATCAGGGAAGAAGAAGAGGAATATATATATATATATATATATATATATATTTATATATATATATATAATTATATATATATATATATGTGTGTGTGTGTGTGTGTGTGTGTGTGTGTGTATGAACAAATGATTAATAAAACATGTTAGAAGGCATCTTGAAAAAGAGTTAAAAACGTATTTTTTGGCCAAGTAAGCCTCTGGCCGGCTTTGGGTAGGATTGAAACCGCTATCTTCAGACAATGTTCATCTGAAACCGTAGAGATTCAACGCCTCTATCAACTATGCCACGGGCACCGAATGTCAATAATGAATTCTAATTAAAATAATATATAAATAAGCTCAATCCCTTGCCCTATGGCAATGTTGCACGCATGTGTCTGTTTTATACTTATTTTAATGGACTGTGCTTTGATGAACTCATTGTACTTGTTCCCCCTCGACGTACATATCCCTGACAAAGATGCTTATCAACTGAATCACTCCCATTTACTGTTGAGGTACATAAATGGCAGAAAACTTTCGACTTTAATAGCTTCTTCCCTCGCTCGACCAGCTACATTTGGAATTCCCTTTGTGGTATCTGCTTCCCTGATTTTATTGATATGCAGAAGTTCAAATGTAACCGATACCAGCATTTTGTTAATCATTCTTAGGCATAGTCCCAATTTGTATCTTTATACGTCCAAATGGCAATATGTCTTGTTATGGGTGAAGGTATATAAAAAAATATATCACAATCATACAAATCGTGGTTGACAAATCTACAGCAGAAATTCCTTATGGTTTATAAGTTCAACTATGAAAGTTTCAAAATAGGTACAGAAACGTTTTCCTTTTGAAGTTGCAAGCTATTAAAAACACTGTTGACTATTGTCCTCTGTAAGCATTTAAAACGTACGATTGGCGTGATGGTGATTTGTTGTTTCTACAAATGAGATAAAGAATTGCTATACATGTTACACAGCTACGATCTAGTGTTGGTATGAGCATGAAAAGAACCAGATCATATGGCATGAAGACAGCAATAAAGTAAGTATTAGGAATTAAATAGAGAAATCTGAGCGTCATAATCGACGGAGATATTTTCTTATATCCAATATTGATAACGCGATGGCTATTCACCGAATATCAACATTTATTATTGGCGCTTTTTTATTGCTTATATTATGAGGGTTCTTTCAATTTATTTTTGCGTCTTTCAGTGTTATGTTCACAACGTCTCGGTCGATGTAACGTTCGGCCCCCTTAAGGTGTATCTTGTCAAACTCGAGAATCTTTTGAGGAATCTGCATGAGATGTCGAACTCAACTCTATTTACTCCACAGGGGAAGCATGCTGTCATTCGAAATTTCGAACGCAACCTTATTTACTCCACATGGGGGAGCATGCTCTCGTGCGAACTTTCGAACGCAACCCTATTTACTCCACAGGGGGAGCATGTTCTCGTTCGAAATTTCGAAACCAACTCTATTTATACCACAGGGGGAAGCATACTCTCGTGCGAAATTTCGAACGCAACCTTATTTACTCCACAGGGGAAGCATGCTGTCATTCGAAATTTCGAACGCAACCTTATTTACTCCACAGGGGGAGCATGTTCTCGTTCGAAATTTCGAAACCAACTTTATTTATACCACAGGGGGAGCATGCTCTCATTCGAAATTTCGAACGCAACCTTATTTACTCCACAGGGGGAGCATGTTCTCGTTCGAAATTTCGAACGCAACCTTATTTACTCCACATGGGGGAGCATGCTCTCGTGCGAACTTTCGAACGCAACCCTATTTACTCCACAGGGGGAGCATGTTCTCGTTCGAAATTTCGAAACCAACTCTATTTATACCACAGGGGGAAGCATACTCTCGTGCGAAATTTCGAACGCACCCTTATTTACTCCACAGGGGGAGCATGCTGTCATTCGAAATTTCGAACGCAACCTTATTTACTCCACAGGGGGAGCATGTCCTCGTTCGAAATTTCGAAACCAACTTTATTTATACCACAGGGGGAGCATGCTCTCATTCGAAAAATCGAACGCAACCTTATTTAATCCACAGGGGGAGCATGTTCCCGCTCGAAATTTCGAATCCAACCTTATTTACTCCACATGGGGGAGCATGCTCTCGTTCGAAATTTCGAAACCAACTCTATTTACTCCACATGGGGGAGCATGCTCTCCTTCGAAATTTTGAATGGGATCTTATTTACTCCACAGGGGTGAGCATGTTCCCGTTCGAAATTTCGAACGCAACCTTATTTACTACACATTGGGGAGCATGCTCTCATTCCAAATTTCGGACACAACCCTATTTACTCCACATAGTAGGGTAACTCTCGTTCGAAGTTTCTTTGCAGATTTGTGTGTTCGGACAGAAAGATGTTTGAGTTTGACAATATACACCTGAAAAAGGTCGGAAATTACCTGGACCGAAACATCTTAAATTTTAACCTAAAAATGAGAGCAGTAGAATGAAGAATTCAAATATTACGAATTCGCAATCCTTATCTAAAATAAACATGGTGCTATAGTTGTTCAGACAATTTTAAACAGAAATGAAGCGTTGGTATAGTTTGACTTAAAATGCTCCATGAAGACCTGTAATTGATGCGTGCGAAGGATTTGTCGAAAAATGTTCAGATAATATTCTATTGAAACTGTATAGTCGGCAAAACGAAGATCACTTCATTTATCGACTAGCGGGACGGCTGGCGTTGCCCGTTCGTAAACTACTATATTATATTTTATTTCATGCAGATTTCGTCTTTGTTATTATAGTGCCTATTTACTCTCGATTATTATATTATACGGATTATGTAGAAGTTTTTTCTAAACTAATAAAACATTACTTTAAAAAAAATACATTTTAACCCCAAACAAGGCACAATACCACTTTGGTGTAGGGGGATACTATCAGGAGCAGCAACTACTGGGGCACTATGTTGGGATTTGGGCAGCAAGATGTCGGTTCACGTTGCACTTGAATTTCTGCATGTCAGTACAGTTAGGGAAGCAGGAACCTGGAATGGAATTCCAGAGTCTAGCGGTTCTGGGGAAGAAACTACTGGGGTAGAAAGATCTTCTACATCTCTACTGTGTGGGGGTGGGATTTAGTTGACTGTCGGGTTTATTAATGGTGTCTACGTCGTGGGGGCACAAGTGTCTGCAGTTCGTCAGAACATTCACCATTAAAATACTTGTAGAACAGGCAGAGGGATGCAACGTTTGGTCGATGGTACAGAGGCTGAAGCTTAGAAGCCAGTTCAGGGTCTATCAGATTGGCGACTCTCTTTTGAACTTTGTCTAGTAGCGAGAGACTAGTAGCAGATTCACCAGCCCAAATGTGACAATAATACTCCATACATGGACGAATGGTGGCCTTATAGAGGTACAGGATACTTTCAGGTGTTAGTAGTTTTCTTGCGCGGTAGAGAGAGCCTACCTTTTTCGCAGCGGCCCTGGCAATGTTTTCAATATAATTGGTCAAACTCATGCTTCCTGTGAACGTTAGGCCAAACAGTTTGAAAGATGTACTCTCAGGCAGAGAGTCACTGGCCATTGCTATTGGTGGAAGAGAAGTTTTCTTGTAATTATTGAAGGAAACCAGTTTAGTCTTGGCAGCATTGAATGTGACCATCCATTTATGTCCCCATTCCACTACAGATTGGAGGTCACCCTCTAGTGTTTTTGCGATTTCTTTAGATATGTGTTCATTTGTTTTCCTGTCATGCCTGTTGTAGAGTGTAGTGACATCAGCATATGTACCCATCTCAGAGGCAGTTTTGTCTGGGAGGTCATTAATAAATATTAGGAACAATAGAGGTCCAAGGATAGACCCCTGAGGCACTCCCGCATTTATATCACACTGTTTAGATGTACGACCGTCGAGGACAACCTGGATTTGTCTCTTATCTAAGAAGGATTTAATTATGTTAAGTATTCTACCAGTGATACCGTATGATTTAATTTTCCCTAGGAGACCCTTGTGCCATACCCTATCAAAGGCCTTAGACATATCTAGAGCTACCGCTCTGCCCTCCCCCGCTTTGTCCAGTGAACGGTATATACGTTCAGAGATTACAGTGAGGATGTCGGCTTGTCTAACTCCATATTGTTTGTCAGTCAGAAGTTTAGCATCTGTAAGGTGCCGGACTAGAGCATTGTTAATTATGGTCTCAAATATTTTAGCGAAAAGTGGGAAGATGCTAATGGGGCGATAATTTGATGGATCAGTTCTTTCGTCAGAATTCTTGAATACTGGTAACACAGAAGCAGTTTTCCAACAGCCCGGAAAGCATGATTCATTAAGGCATTAGTTGTAGAGTTTGGAGAGAACTGGAGCTACTTCGGCTGAGCACTTTTTTAATAGCAAAGCTAGTGTGCCATTAGTTAGAATCGAAAGCTCTTCACCCTTACACGTAAGTGTGCATCCTAAATCCCTTTCTATACAAAACATACAAATTTAACGTAGTTAAACTATAACTTTTAACTAGAGCATGCGCAGATAAAGGCTAGAATAATCGACCTACGCCATGACAAGACCAATATTTTTTTTTTATCAATTTTTACGCATTCGCACGTATTTTACCGGCTGTGTGCTACAATATTTTCGATCTTAAATTTAACGAAATTATGTAGAATGTAAAAAATATGCATACATAGCATTCCGCGTAATAGAGAAAAATAAATAAGTAATTAATTAACACTCGCTTTTAAAAGGAATATGCAAATTAACTGAACATTCGCATATCCGCCGTTGAGTATATTATGAAATTCGTTAAAAAAAATTATATAGAAACGAGGCAAAGATCCGGGTGTGCTATCTATTCGGGTGGTACGCTACCGTTAATTCGTCCATTGCTCAGTGGCAGCAGACCCTTCTATGCAAGGGCGTTTTTTTTTTTGCCTACTGCCAGAATGCCAGCTTTTGGGAAGCTGGTTTTCCCCTACATTAAAAAACGACCTCGTGTCACATTTTGCTGCCTTGGGGCAACAAATAAATACAATAGAAAAATAGGCTTTTAATATTAATGTCGGATCGACAAAACAACTGAACTTTATATTATATAAATAGATAATTTATCAAGAAAACATACGACGTTTTCATCACCAAATATTAAGCACAAATATCTGTTTTGTATCTTAAACGTTACTTATGAAAAGAAAACATTTTAATAGCGGTTAATATGTTCAAATATATATTTCAGCATTACTACCTGCTGCTGTTGCTGCTAAAGATAAATAAAATGTCGACGATAAATATAAATAAAACAGGTTTAATAACGTAACTTATTCTCCTGGGGATTTATTTAGTTTCCACCTGTGCATCATGCCTAGAACATTATCTTTGATTTTCCATTTTCGTAATCGTTGAACTGCATCGTTGGTCAATAAACACTCATCGATGATTCAAGAAGAATCATTAATTTGTTGACTGTTTACCACCGACTGGGCAGTGTATTGCTTCATTAGTTCTGATGAACTGTTATTGGTTTTCTGATTCGAAGTTCTGTTCTCATCTGTTATAAAATAAAGTCGTATTACCGTTTGTTTACAATTTGATTAATATTTACATAAGGTACACTATTTCAGAAATAAGTTTCCATATTGAAAAGTAATGTTTATACACTTTCATTTATTTCTATATATACTATTTATTCAAAGAAAATATACATTGTCGCAGTAACCTCATTTACGTATTACATTTAAGAAAATATTTTCTTGTAATTAGCTCCGTGTTATTTATTATTTGTTGTAATTGGATTGTTTTGATTTTTCTGTTTAGAAATATAATGTATGGCCGATTTATTTGATTTATCTTTAATTATATTTATATCTAATTTATTTTATTCACAATTATTATCAGCGAACACCAGTTGGTTTTTATACCAGTAGTGTATTAACACTATGAAGGCTATTTCCAATTTAAGCTAAAGGGTTATTTACTGATTAATTTTCATAGATAGAAATGGATGTGTCTTATGCTTACTGGATTCAACATGTTGTTCACTTTCAGGAAAATTGTAAGGAGGATATCAAGTGTAGCTTAAATAATACGTGACTGAACATTGGGAGAAATGCGAAACTCTGTGTTTATGCACAACAATAACTCTGCTAACTTACATTGTTCTACTTCTATGACAATGGCTTAAAAATAATAATTACTGAGCGAGCTGTGTAAGCTGAGGGAACCAAGAAGTACTAAACGCCGAGTATAAAGCTAGTGTAAGATACTACTCATGTAAGATATTATTTTGATAATCACATCTACTCGATTAAACTTCCGGTCATCTACATGAGAGAAACAGTTCACATTGTTCTCACGCATCTCGTTGTAGATGTGTAGCACGGGGTTGATCAATTCTTAGTGTGGCTTATTATCCAACCGACGGCTCATCGCCCAAACAGCTGCAGTCTTCTTTATTTGACGATAAATAACCATGGTTGTTCAACATACGGTTATATCTCTTTGTTTTTTCACCTTTTTATACTTGTTGCATTTGTTTCTTTTGTCTTAAGAAAATGGGCTGCAAACATGCAGCAAATATCCCGTTCTAAGCTATAGCATATCACTAAGTCCTTATTCATTTTAATTGATCATGACGTTAGTTCTGCATGCACTATACCTTATATTATTATTATTGTTGTTGTTAGTAGTAGCAGTAGTTGTAGTATTAATAGTAGCATGTACTTACTAAGAGTTCTCACAAAATTCATAATCAGTTAATCCTTACTGATAATTAAGGATATGAAAACAGCATTTTCTTTTCATTGTTTTGACCCTCGAATTTATATGCGACACAGTTAAACAAATTTAATCAACCGAGCCCCACATCACTTTATATAAAGCCGTATAAGATATCAACGGATATACACCCGGGAGTCAAAACAATAAAAAGGATATGCTGTTGTCCTAGCCCTACTTAAATTAACCAGTAGTGTTCTCTGTTTGAGCTTGCTTAATAAACTGGTTTCTTGCATTGCCCTATCACATTCTTATATCTAGGGCTACGTGTAAACGTTTCAGGTCGATTAGTACTTCCTGGTTCCCTCAGCTTACACAGCTCGCGCAATAATTATTATTTTTAAGCCATTGTCATAGAAGTAGATCAGTGTAAGTTAGCAGAGTTATTGCTGTACGTAAACACAGAGTTTCGCATTTCTCCCAATGTTCAATGCAGAGCTGTAGTTCGTTTTTTTGAAAAATCCCAGTTGATCCTACGACAAGGAGTTACTTCATAAATAAAAAATATTTATAATTTTCATATAGAACTTAATGGCTGAGAACAGGTGAGGATATTTTCCGGTTGATGAAAATAGGAATGAATAAGTATGTGTTAACCACGCGTGCAAATTATTGTCCGGTACATTGCTTGCCGAAGGAATACAACTGTGTTTATTTTGCCCCGCCTCTCTGTGATCCAACCAGATAGTGATGATGGATTACTTCATTGAAGGAGTTAAGGAAAGCTGAATAAGAGTTATAGTTGAAAATTGTCCCAAGAAATGGGAAGTGAAAGATAAATTGTAGCCTTTTAATTTCGATGATAGATCCCGGATGACAGCAGATAACTCTGCTAGCTAGAATAAGAGATAGAGTCGTGAACGATTTGAAATGCATCCTTCTTTATAACGGTCAAAATATAAGTCGAAAATATGAAACAATATTGTTGTAAAAGAGATATTTGGGGGAACCTAGCCAATTGTTTAAGGTAAAGTTTAAAGTTGGGATCAAAGACTAAAGCTGCGCGGTGCTTAAAATCACTAATGAGAACCTTTGTTCTCTGGAAAGTTACCTGATTCGTACGTATAGGCGAGGTGGATGATTATTTAATCAGAACGAACGAGAGTAGGACGCAGCGAGCGAGGGTTGGTAAAATGAAAACCCACGTCTGCTCCGACCAACACAATCCCTTCATACATAAGGTACTGCAGAGCAAGGAAAATCAGTCTGAAGTCAGTTTTGAACTCAAGGTTTAAGTGTGGTTGACTCGGAAAAAGACTACCCGCTTTCCCATACCCCAGCCCTCGTTATTCTATCAATTGATTAGCAAGAAATCAGTTGAATACAAGCCCGTGGCTTTGTTCATCGACTATTGTGACATTCGAAAGAAAAGGAGGTGATCGACATTTTCACTGTTTTTATTTTTAATTCTCCTGTGAAAAAATGTACACGATTATTTTTTATATTTCCCTTCTTGTGAATAATTAATTCCATACGAAAACTGCAACCAGAGTCGTCATCGATTATTATTGTGATTATTACAAGTGAACTTAGGAAAAAAACAACCTAGTTGAATGCTCTTTTTCACCTGAAGAAAAAAAAGAGAGGGGATCATCAACTTCTTCATCTAGCGTCATATCAATGTTGTCTTCGTGAAAACGACTGAGATAGTGCCACAGGACTTTGCTGGATGTTCGGGCCGAACCACCTTGGACTCAACTTGTAACTATGGATTATAGCTTGTTGGATAACTACATCCCTTGTTCTAGACGAAGTAGATTTATTCCGTGGTCGGATTTCGCCGCGGTTTTTTTTTTGTGTAAGTTATTAGTAGGACTGTGAAAACAGAATGTTCTTTTCATTGTTTTGACTCTTGAGTATATATCAATTAATATTTATAAGTTTTTTTTTTATATGCAGTGACGTGGTTCTCGGTTGATTAACTGAGTTTAATTGTGTCGGATATATATACTCGAGAGTCAAAAGGATGAAAATATGCTGTTGCAATAGCCTTAGTTATTAGACTTTCTTTTGTGTGGCGAGTTTGCTCCTATGGCAGATTACTCGTCTCGCATTGCAAGAGACTGGAGTTTCGAATCCAGAGTTTGCATACGTCCAACTGATGAACACAAACAAGGGCAACATCCGAGTCTTAGATTCCAGTTTGCTCACTGTCATGGCTCTTGTGGGCTGTAACGTTGTTTAACTGTGGAAATAATCGTATAAACTCTCACATTCTGAAAATGCTATTACTAATCGCTTGCTAGGTTAGAATGTTGGATTGCATCGCCATTGTGCGTATGAAAATTCATACTCTTAATAGCCGTATGGATTACCACATCCCTTGTTCGAGGCGAAGTAGGTTCATTCCATAGTATGCTTTCGCGGCCATTTGCATGATCTGTGTTGGTTACTAGACTTTCTTGTGTGCCGTACGTTTGCTCATGTGGCAGAACACTCGCCTCGCATGCAACAAGATCGGGTCGAATCCTGAGTTCGGATATATATATATATATATATATATATATATAGTAATTTATAAAATATATATGGCGAAGCCTGACGAATCCTATAGTGGATGAAACGCATAATATTCAGTGTAGCTTAATCGCCATATATATTTTATAAATTACTAACTAGCTCTACCTGCGCATTGAGCACTTTTGAAGTAAATACTTAAAGTTTACGCATAAATCTATACTTTCGTATATTAAATTTATGTGAGTAAATGAAGTAGTTATATATATATATATATATATATATATATTTATATAAATGCAAATTTGTGTGTGTGAGACTTCGTTTCTTTATAGACTGCGAAGCGGCTCAACAGATTTTCGTTAAATTTTACAGAACTTTAGTGTATAAGTGACCTCAGTTAATTTTGACACAGAAAAACTCCGATAATGTTTTATAATCAATAATCAAATTTGTTATTTGAATTTATCTATCATTGGTAAAGCCATTTTTCCATGTCGTCACTTAGCAACAATGATACAATATCGGGTCGTAAAAATTCCACTGTGGATAAGTTGATAGCGTGTTTCTTTTTTGTTTTCTGTTTGCATAATGTGGTCTGTAAGTCAAAACTCCGCACGCAAATTTCTTCTTATTTTTTCATTAACTACAAAGAATTATAAAAAGACTTGAAAATTTAATTTACATGTTTTTTGTTGTTTTTTGTTGTTTTTGTTTTTGTTTATTTTTGTTGCCATTTTTCTGTTTTGCATGACGCGGTCTGTATGTTCAAAGCCCGCACGTAAACTTTTTAATGTTTATTTGTTTTGTTGTTAACTGGAAAGAAGTTTATGTAAACTAATTTTATAAAAGAAACAGTAGGTTCTCTAGATTGACAATGTAGAATAATATATATTTTGGACTAAGTAACTGCATGAATGCATGTGAAGCTTCCTCCCGAACGATTTCATGGATTTCGATGACAATACAAATATAGGAGTGTGAAATATTCCTTGATCATCATTCAATATCGGGCAATATCGGGCAACGTCGGGCCTCCCTGCTATTATATATATATATATATATATATATATATATATATATATATATATATATATATATATATATATATATATATATACTAGCAGGCTACTCGGCTCGGTGTTCCCGGTAGTAAGGCATGATTACATATACGAATATCTTATACAGTGCTCTTAATTTCTTACTGAAATAAAGTGAAAACAAAAGTATAACCTGAGACAACGATATATAAAATAAAAACTAAATAAGCTATCATTGCCTCTACTATTATATAAAAGGGATATTGTGTGCCCGTGTGTCTGTGAATATTGTCCCTGTGGACACTATAACAGCTTGGCCGATTTTTATGAAATTTCGGACGAAAATACTTTATGCGTCTGGCAGTTTTCTTAGATAGGTTCTGTGTGGGTGTGTCTTCAATGAGTATCGATAATCGATAATCGAACTAGGTAAAGAAAGAAAAAAAGCAATGATTTTAATCAAAGATAACATTTCAAACAACCTAACATCAACAGTGCATTTGAGAAGTTTTATTACGACGCAAGCCGAGATATCGAAAATATAACATCAACGGTATGATCTTTGATATGACAGGAGCGCGTCCATAACGTATGTTTCTGTTTAGAGCACAATTTCACAATTCTACTTGTCTTTTTCTTTTTAAGACTAAAATTCAAGTCATTATCGCTCACAAGCAGTAAGGCCAGGCATGTATATTCAACAATAGGTTCTTTGATATGACGAAAGCGCCCTACACGAATGTTAAAAAATCAACAGTAGGTTGTCTCTAATGGAATGTAGACAAGAATATATTGTAAACTAAGTCACTACAAGAGGAATGCTAAGCTTTTTCCTGGTGAATCACGATGGGTACTCAATTAGAACAGGCAAATAATCGATTTTTTTAACAAAGTGGTCACCTCTTATCAAGGCCCGGAGGCTCCTCGAGGATAGGGGGTCATTGAGTGTACAGTAGTCAATGGGATAATTTCTTAATAACCGTTGGTAGTAGAAAGTAGTAGGTAAATTGGATTATTTAATTCGACGGTTTATCAAGAATTTTTTTTACGTTGAACTTAAAGACAACCAAATTGTAGTTAGAAGAGAGTTCCACAGACATGCAGTTCTGCGAAAGAAATTTTGTCTGTGGAGTCTACGTTTCGGTTTAGACACAGATAAAGTGTGGGTAAAATAATTGACAGTAGTGTCAGTTGGACGGGTGTTTTTCATGAAATATTCGCGAGGGCGGACCATACATTAGAGTTCAGGCTAGCACTTCCTATGGAAATAACGATAACGCAGAGACAGGCTCGCAACATCTTTTCTGGGAAAGAGGTTGCAGGGAAGAGAAAAGGCCATCCCCCGCTGAGCTTCGAAGTCTATTTTCAACTCTGTCAAGGCAGGATAAGCCGCTTATAGCAGCTCCTGCAAAGATTTAGCAGCAGTACTCCATCTATTTTGACGACGATAACAAATATGGGAGTCTGAAACATTCGTTGATCATCATTCATTCCTGGGCGACGTCGGGTCACCCTACTAGTATTTTAATATTTTTTTTCATATTAGTTGATGGAACTTATTAAAAAAAATGAAACATTGATGTATATGCGTGTGGAAGCGTATATGTAGACATAATGTGGGAAAGATAATAGTTTGTCACGTTGGTGGTCAATATAATTCGTTCCGGTAAACGGTATGAGGCAGATGTAAATAACCGGTCTTATCAGCCGTTCGAAAATAACTGCACACATTTTTACTTTTATTTCCGGACGCCATAGTATTATAGCAATTACTCCAACCAAGCATCTCTATTCGTTCACGTGATGTAGGCATCGTGCAGCGATTGGCCTGCTTATTGCATACATGCCAATTAAATGATCGCTTTTACAGACACAGCTTTTAACAAAATCTCTTCCAGAAAATAATGGCTAATTTCTGACTGCCACTTATATAGCAGCAACTAATTCAATTTTATTTGAGTTATTTAGAAATTAAAGTGATCAAGTATATTGGTCAATTTTATTTGAGTTCTTTAGAAATTAAAGTGATTAAGTATATTGGGCAATTTTGTTTAGGTAATTAGATTATTTCTTTAAAACATATATTTTACAGCGATAACTTGAAATGGTGTTAACTATTTTTACAACAGATATATATATATATATATATATATATACATGCATACATATATATATACACATACATACACAAACATATATATATATATATATTTTTTACATAGTGGTCACCACATATCAAGGCCCGGAAGCCACTCAGGGATAAGGGTTATTGCAAGTGCATTACGTTAGTGTGGAGATTTGATGAAGTGTTTACTTGAGGGGGCGGTTCATTAGGAATTTGTTAACGTTGGACTTGAAGACATCCAAGTTGTAGTCCGGTGGGAAGCAGGCAGAAGGAACAGAGTTCAACAGACGTGCAGTTCTAAGAAAGAAGCTTTGTACATGGAATCCACGTTTTGATTTAGGCACATATAAAGAGTGGGGAAATTTTTTCACAGTGGATTCAGCTAGACGCGTGTTTTTCGTGAAAGATTGGCAGGGGGGACCAGATATCATATATATATATATATATATATATATATATATGTTTACTGGTTTATGGGAATAAATTCCAACAACCTGCTCGATTACAAAGTAACAATTTCAATATAAGAGTTTAATATTTATTTCTTTAAAACCGTACAGAAAGTCAGAAAAAACATTGGTCCCGTCGGTTTTACGCTTAACATAAGAAGGACCAGTTAATGGTAAATAATATTAGGTTCTCATCAGTTATATTGTTTTCTGTTTATCTTTCTTGTCTGCCCCTATTAAAATGTATTAAATAAAACATCGAAAAATTGATATTAAAATAATATATATAGAAATAGGGACAGACAAGCTGTAATTAAATAAAAATGAACATCATTATAGAAATAATGTGCGGTCCTGAGTTTTTTCCTCAGAAAGATGAACAGAAAACAATATAACTGATGAGAACCCAACATTATTTACCATTAACTGGTCTCACTTATGTCAGGCTTGAAACAGCCGGGACTAATGTTTTTCTGACCTTCTGTCCAGTTATATATATATATATATATATATATATATATATATATATATATATATATATATATATATATATATATAAATTACAATAAGTTTACCAAGTTAATCAAAATAGTGAACTTAAAATATATTATAAATATTACAGAGTTAATATTTACAAGTAAAGTAATCTCAAACAGCTTTTTCTGTGCACATTTGAACTTTTCTTTTAATGATTTTGAACTCATTCCATTTGTGATTTTTTCCAAGGAATTCTGCCTTTTGGATCATTTTGGACCATTTGGAACTTACCTGTTGGATTAGAAGTTTTTAATTCGACCGTGTTTGGATTTTACCATTCTTGGATTTTTTACCCTTCACCGGACTACCCATTAATGTGAAATCTTTTTATCATTTTTTTCTTTTACCTCCTATTCCCCTTACGCCATCCTTTTTTAACCAAGTAAGATCTGTGACTTTATTGTGGTCTTATTAAATACTTTTACGTGCAAAATCCGATCCCGCATTTTGCTAACTCCTGCCCTCTGATGAGAAGGAGAGTATTTCTTCGAAACTACGCGGATTAAGGACTATCCACTTACCTTGTGCTTCCTTTATAAATTTAAATATGCTTTTAACACTTTTTCAAGATGTTTTTAACATGTTTTATTAATCATTTGTTCATATATATATATATATATATATATATATATATATATATATATATATACTGGAAGGGAGACTGAATGTTGAATAATAATTTACGAAGGTTTCACACTTCTATATTTTTATTTTATTCGAAATCGAACAAATCGCCCATTTTCGAATAAGTCGATGTATTGCCAAGCTTAGTTTGGGGAATCTGGAGTAACCTCCACATGTCTACCCGCAGTGGCATTGCTATGTTGAGAACCTACTGATGTTTTTTATAAAATTACTTTTTTTTTATAAGGATTCTATTAAAGTTTAAAATGCGACCCTAAAATATCATGCTCTAATTGAGCAATAAACAGAAACATTCATCTCGAACAAGGCTTTGTCGTATCAAATGACCTACTGTTGATTTTATATGTCCTGCCTTACTACTTGTGCGCTGATAATGACATGGCTTGGATAAGTTTAGAATGAAAAAGTCAAGCATCATGGCGCAATTGTGATTTAAACAGAAACATTCATTTCGGACTGTCATATCTAATAACTCACGGTCCATTTTATATGTTGGGTCTTTCGGCTTGTGTGATAATAATACTTCTCACGTGTGATATTAGGCTGTGCACGGTATTAACGTTGATCAAAATTGCCTGTACATTGTTTTATGGGATTATTTCGATCATCAACACTTATGGAATACATTTCGATAATAAACCTATCTAAGAACCACTGCCAGGCACATGACGTACCTTACTGTGAAATTTCATCAAAATCCGTCCAGCCGTTTTTCATAGGAAACGAACTCACAAACACAGGCAGCGAAACAAACAGACAGATTCATTTATATATATATATATATATATATATATATATATATATAGTAAGTTATAGTTACCATATATATTTTATATTTATTACCTAAATCTACCTACGTATTAAATATATATGGAAACTATAACTTACTACCTATCTTTACCTCCGTATATATATATATATATATATATATATATATATATATGTGTGTATATATATATATATATATGTATATATATATAGCAATTATAACTTACTACTTTGCTCTACCTACGTATATATATATATATATATATATATATATATATATATATATATATATATATATATATGGCGACTATAACTTACTACCGAGCTCTACAGACGTATTGAACACTGTTGGAGAGAATATTTAAAGTTTACGCATAAATTTATACTTTTGTATATTAATTTATGGGAGTAAATCAATTAGTAATATATATATATATATATATATATATATATATATATATATATAATATAATATAATATAAAGCTGAATGTGTGTGTGTGTGTGTGTGTGTGTGTGTGTGTGTGTGTGTGTGTGTGTGTGTACATGTGTCTGGTCACGAATAGGCTCCTATATTGTTGACTATTTTAAAAAAAACTGATTGCATATAATGATAGAAGATGTATCGAGACACAGGAATGGGTATGTTTGATCTGGCAGAACAGTGGTTCATATTAGTATAATATAAAGCGTAACGTCTGTGTGTGTCTGGTCACGAATAGGTATATATGGTTGACTATTATAGAAAATTGATAACATATAATGATAGAAGATTATCGAGACACAGGAATGGGTATGTTTGATCTGGCCTAATGATGATTCATGAAAATTGTGGCGTCTGCGCACGCGCCTGGTCCACAAAGTATGGGAATAAAAAAATTAAAAATTTAATAAAAAATGTTTATAACTGTTTTTGATATAGATGTACATAATAATACTTTGATAAGCATGTTTTAACTTAAATAGGGATGGTATAATAAAATTGTGGGGTCTGCGTTCGCGCCAGGCCTTCATAGAATGGAAATAGGCACACGCATTAATAAAGACGTTTCATATCTATTGGCGTAAGTATACTTTGATAATTATGTTTCAGTTTGGAGAAATATAGTATAATAAAATTATGGGGTGTTCGAATATTGTGATAAGTGTTTCAGTGTGAACAGGTATTGTATAATGTATTATGGGTTTTATCTACTTTATTTTTACGTTCATAATATTTTGCTTTGGTTTTAATACCCCCAAATTCGAAATTATCTCTTTACAACCCTTCCTTTTGATAACCTTTCATACTTTCATAAATCAGAGTCCATTTTCTGTAGGCTGTTTTTTAATCGAGACAACGACGGATACTTTTGCTAGTATACACACACACACACACACACATATATATATATATATATATATATATATATATATATATATATATATATATATCACGTTGACACACCGGTTCTCGATGAATCGCTGAAGTTAAGCAATGATGAAGCTGGCCAGTCCCAGATAGGTGACCATTTGGGAAGGTCAGTCGCTGTATGTACTGAACCGAATCATGAGGAATTTCAAGCTTGGTATCTGCATTATTTAAATGGGAGAGATGCACTAAGACATTACATGCATTAAGACATGCATCTAGGAGAAGGTTACTCTGAAGACATCGGCAGCAAGACGCTGGATGGCCATGGAAAAGTACGAATCTTTAACAGATCAACGGTTCCATTAATTACGAGTTCCTGTTTACTTTACCTCCCCAGGAGGACAGAGTTACGCATCAGGATCGTTTTTTTTTTAATGTGGAGAACAGGAACACAAATAAAAATCGTCTCAGTCGTAAAGAGCCTCTCCTCCACAGAGAGAGTACAAGAAATTGAAGTGTAGCATCTGAAGGCCGTCTTCTCTTTCGGTGTTAAGAGTTATGTTATTCGACTCCAGCTACGCGGGGGATATTAGAACAACCGATAGGTACAAAATAGGGGAGTCAGATGCCACTGCGCTTGTTAAGGTAATGGAAACCACACCCCAAGTTTAAATCATTTGATTCTTCAGAAGACTCGAACCAACAATGGACCGAAGCTTATGGAGAACACAACAAAGAATTTCATCTATGGCATAAACATGCCACGATACAAGAAGATGACTTATATAGCATATTATACATATATTAAAAGAATTTTCCAAATTCTCAAATTAAATGATGTAAATAACTTGTATAAATATTTATATTTATGTTATAATCCTGAGCTGAAAAAAGCTTAATATTTGATACAGAGCATCAATATACGAAATTAAATATAAATGGTGTAAATAAGAAATCACGACATTTCATATTCGATAAGGAATATCGAATAATAAATTGTTCCATCAGATACTATATATATATATATATATATATATATATATATATATATATATATATATATGTGTGTGTGTATATATGTATATATAATACATTATACCTCAACAATATTGGGAGAAACAAACAAATATAGCAAATGAAAAGTGGATAATATATGGCATGCACATCTTTATTATATAATAAAAACAATAAAGAGAGATTTAAGGGAAAAATAAAAGACAAGAGGAAAAAGCTGATGATCTCATTCCTTTAATATACGATAATGGCCTGAGTAGAGAGAGTCAACTTGTAGTGTACAAATATACTTCGGCTGGCTGCATTTCGGTAGAATTTAGTAGTGACGGTCCCCTTGTCTGATATTTTGAGGTTAAAATCTAGGAGTGATAGAGATCCGTCATCGCTGGGGTGTTCGATGGTGAATTCTATATGTGGGTCTGTTTCGGAGAATATGGTGTAGATGTTCTCAGCATCGGCGTGTGACGATGTGAGGATCAGGACATCATCGACAGATCTCGAGAGAAATATGAGCGAGTTGCACGGCTTTCTAGTCTGACCATGTACGAGATGGCCAGTATTCTTGAGAGACTGGAACCCATCGGCAGTCCGCATTTAAAACAAGTGCAGTAAGCCTAAAGACAAGCCAGGATGCACAAAACTGTCCCACCAGGTCCTAGAGACAAACGGATACCCCAGCACTGTCACTAAACACCTTTGGAACACGAGAATGCGTGTAAGAATCTTCCCCACTAATACCTGCTTCATTTAAATGCCCCATCTCAGCGACAAGATCACAATGGTTACCTGCAGGGCTATCTGAAGGGAGGGACTCAATACGCAACAAGCCCACTCCGGTCACCCCTTAGACAGCAGCTTTCTAAACACAAGCACAACAGGGACCCATTACCATGAACACTGACAAATTGCCCCGTATACCCCGCAACCATATGCCACCGCACACATGTAGTCTACAAACTAGAATGCTCTGCCTACGGAAAATTCTACGTGGGCAGTACCACAAGACCCCTACATATAAGAATCGAGGAACACACACAAACACAAGCATCATCATTCCACAAACACCTCAACACCTGCAAAAACACTAATATATCTATTAAAATCTATATTTTAACCACAGAACGCAATATTGGGAATCTTCGCATAAAGGAATCATTACTAATATCCAGATTACGGCCAGAACTCAACAACAGACTGGTGTTCAGATCATCATTCATTATACAACTTTACATACGACTCCCACCAAAGACTTTCCATTACAACCTTAAACCATTAGAATAGGTACACCACTTCACACCGCTCATACACCAACTCACAATCCAGACAAGGCCTTACTATAAAATTATATATAAAAATAAAAGAAAATAAATAAATAAGGAAAAAACAGCAATATATATTAAAAATAATTATAACAAATAGTTAGCTGAAGTAACATAAACCAATTAAAAAAAACCCTTTGGTTTAAGCTAACCCACCTATTCAAACCCAAATAAACACTAACAACAAACACAAATAAATTAATAAACAAATAATAATAAAGAATTTAATAGAAAGAAAACGTTCTATCTATAACCACTTATAATTTTATTAAAATAAATAAATTAACAATTCCCAATGGATGTCAATTCAGCGCCGCCCTTCCCAGTTAATCATGACAACCGCACCCCTAACCTTAACACCCGAACAGCCGACTGAGAGTGTCCCATCCCGCACTCCTTCCCCTCCTCTCTCACACCCCCTTCTATTTCTCTCCGTCATAGCTAACGGGTACCAGCGTGTTAGCGACTTGTGTTACCTAGATACACCAATCCATCCCACTGAATAGGCGAAGATGTAAATAAATTAAACAAATAAATGAATAATACAGAGCAGCAGAAAAAAATAAGAAGAAAAACAAGCAAATAGACATAATATATGCAAATTTAAAAAAAATTACGCTAAAGCAACAAGTTATGTAAAATAAAAAAATAAATAAAAAATATATATACACTTATTTTTATAAAAAAAGGAACAAAAAATATGTTAATTACCTAAAACAGGCCATACATGAACACCCTCCTTACATTTGCTCCGAGGCTCCACACAGTCAATTTGCGCTCCATCATCTAGCATACTTTGAATCGCTCTGTCACGTCTACTATTTGAAAAGGGTTTTTTTTCCGAAATTATTTTGGATATTGTCGCAGACATAACAAGTAAGATATTTGTATTTAATACAGCTGAATAAATATTTGTATGTATAAACATTTATGAATGTACTTATTGATTTGTAAACTTGTTTTCGTCTTCTTCCAACAACACCGACTATATCTCATTCCTCACATTGTGATAGCCTCCTAAATCTCTATTATATATATATATATATATATATATATATATATATATATAATTAGAGGCCGCCAAATATTGACCGGAATTAAAATACTCGTATGAAATTGACATTTTTGGAGCTTTCGTATATATTATTATAGAACCAAACATAATAGAGATTTTAAAAGTATAAAATATGATTTACTTTCCATCAGCTAAAATACAAACAAACATTAACTCGCCAGCGTCATTGGTTACCATTTGAGCTAAGTGCACATGCATAGCGACACCTCTAAAAACCCACACTTTAACGTAGAAATGTATACTAACACATGGGTAGAGGAACTCTTGAAGAGGACTTACGCCTCACAAATGACGTTTTTACGAGTTTGACAATTTTTTGCTAATTTGACAGGCTAAATAGCAAATAAAATGTGTTCCCTGTATAATCGCTCTCAGATCTGTCTCTATAAACTCTATAAAATGGCAGACCAGTTTGGTAAAGACCGCTGTGCAAACACATATAAGCTATATATATATATATATATATATATATATATATATATATATATATATATATATATATATATATATATATACTCCTTGAGTGGACGATTTAGCGTAATGAAGATTTAGCGCACTGATGAGCAGTGATATAGCGAAACAGTAGCGTATGTGTATAAATATATATATATATGTATGCATATATATATTGATATACATATATGTATATATATATATATATATATATATTTAGAGAGAAAGAGAGGGTGAGAGATAGAGAGGGGATGAAAAACAAGAGGGGGGAGAAGATACTTGAATATAGTTAAGATTATATATAAAGATATAATGACTTACATAAAATGAGTACCTATATAATGAAATCAAGCCGACGAAGCGGCCATGATTAACATTTATTGAGAGTCGAAGTCTGCACCGTAGAATAAAAGATGCAACAGTCTCTATTGCACATAGAGAAGGTTTAAGTCGAATTTAAAAATCCTCGGAATGTCAACCGTCTCTGTGCTTACAAAAAGCGGTCACTCACAACGTGGAGCTCCAGGTTGACTTACAAGAGTTCTGTTATATATATATATATATATATATATATGTAGGAATTCATATATATGTATATATATATAGATACATATATATATATATATATATATATATATATATATATAACAATTATAAAATATATATGGCCATTAAGCTACACAGAATATTTCGCGTTTCATCCACGCTAGGAGCTATCAGGCTTCTTAATCCTAGCGTGGATGAAACGCGGAATATTCTGTGTAGCTTAATTGCCATATATATTTTATAACGTACTACCAAGATCTACCTACGTATTGAGCAGTGTCGAAGTATATACTTAAAGGTTTCGCATAAATTTATATTTTCGTATAGTACTTTATATCATTAAATTAAGTAATAATATATATGTATATATATAATTATATATATAAATACATACGCACACACACACACACACACACACATATATATATATAAACATTGAAAAGTGAAATTGTGTGTAGGGACTCTTAACCTATATACTCAAGGAAATTTTGATTTACAGAATTAAATTTGGTTTATAAGATAATCAAATATGTTATCAAATATTAGTCGGTTTTCATCCGAAACAAAGGCCGCTAAACTTTAGATTTTCAAAAAGCTAGAAACTCACACAAATATAATATTTGAATGTAATATCAAGATAATATGCTAAATGACAATTATGCGTTGAACTCTATGAACACAACACCGGTTCAGAAGGCATGCACCCAGAAACAGTCTTCAGTTGTTCGGATTGATATTGCTAGTTCTTCATAGTGGCGCCATCTTCCGCGGCCGACGTTTGCATTCTGAAAGTAATAAAGTAGGTTTGACTGTTGCTAATGAGTTTGTATTATATCTTGCATATTGACTACTCTATAAGAAACGTATGCATAAGTTCATTTTAATTTTATCATAAAGCATATATTTGTTCTCATTGACATATATATATATATATATATATATATATAGAATAAATGACAAAAAGTTATATTCCAGAATTCATGATGTTGACAATCTTATAATTTATTCCTTTAATTCACTTTACTTATACAATTTTTGCCAGTATCTATTTTGTAGCACACAATCAATCACTTAATTATTATATCCATCAGTGAATCTATTATACCTTTAAGTCATCTGAACAAATAGCAACAATATATCCGCCAATATGTATATATATATATATATATATATATGTATATGTATATATATGTATATATATATATATATATAGATCAATAGATAAATAGACACATAGATAATATATACATAATTAGGGCCCGTTTCCTTGTGTTTTGTCCGAATGAAATAAAACTTTGGTCATAACTAGTTTATTATATTCAAAAGATCACATTAAAAAACTAGGGTCTTTGGCCTTTTTATCCGTTCTACAGCATATGTTCTAGATGGCCTCCATTTAGCTTTTGTTTTTTGGGGTCACCCTGTATTACATATATATATATATATATATATATATATATATATATATATATATATATATATATATATATATATATATATAGAAAGACGTAGATCGATCGATATTTTAGCAGGAGCCAGTTACACCTGCATAGTGTTAGTGCTGTTTCCATTTCCATGCGTCTAAGTTCATTGAGTTATCGTGTTGAAACAAGAAGAACCAGTAGCTCGTAATTCGATGAGTTCGTTCACCGTACAGTTCACTGATTACTACGTGTGCTTGTGTTTAAACGGGTACTAATGAAATCCTCGCTTATGTGTTGATGACGCTTTTGAGCAAAGGTTATATTGTAAGCTATTATAAATGTATTGGTAAAGCGAATAAAAGAAAGACAATTTAATATGAGTATATGGAAACACGTTTATGCAAGTCGTATACAAAGACAGTAATGGTTATGCAAGGAGAATGTTTTCATATCCTGCCGATATGCTATTCCTGAAAGTGAGCGTTTGCTTTCATAATATATATATATAGTGGGGTAGCAGGTTTGTGTTAAACTGTTATTTCAATAAACGATCCAGATTAAGGGAGAAACTGTAACGGTAATAAATGATCTATAAAATAGTAACATGTAGAAAGGTAAATACTAAACCGGTTACATACGAAGAAGTAAATAGAAAAATAAAATGAAGCCGTAAAGGTTTGCTTACATGACACGTACTTTGCATTAGAGTAGAAGCCTTAGCTACTATAACGGTGGGATTACGTATTTGACGGAGTAAGACCAATACAAAAATGAATACTTGTTAATATATGATTACATTATTTGTTGTTAATACTTATTAGGATTAAAAACAAAAATATCAGCAAGAATAAAATATGACTGACGAAATTTATCTTCGATTTGATTTGATAACCAAGCAATATACCAAAAACTACCGAGAAAATTGGACACAGAAATTGTGAAATATTATTATCATTGATTACATTTTTGTGTTTATTTCGCTGCTTACTTTTCAGTTAACTTTTTCTGCACTTTACAGCAAAATTAATGAATATATATATG
This sequence comes from Euprymna scolopes, assembly GCF_053919585.1. Classification (NCBI taxonomy): domain Eukaryota; kingdom Metazoa; phylum Mollusca; class Cephalopoda; order Sepiida; family Sepiolidae; genus Euprymna; species Euprymna scolopes. The sequence goes on from NC_136520.1 coordinate 47,482,064, forward strand.
ATTTTTGTATATTCGCGATGATGATTGATAATTCATATTTTTTAATGTTGAGACAACTATTCTCAACTCGTGTGCCATTCTTATAACGTTTCGGTCAGTGTTAGACCACATCTTATTCAAGTTTATAGCTGATTTCGATAAATTTTATTCCCCTAAGCTTTTGTTACCTGCGTGATTTATTATTAAAATGATTCAATGATAAACTGCAACGCTTTTCTTCATTGAACAACTTTGCACTCATAATGCTTCCATTTTCCATTTTATCTTTTCAAACTGTACGGACATGCAGGAGTTAACGTGTTATGTGAACAGATATCTCGCTGTCCAACTCTACATAACATCCTCTAAATTGATCGCTAGTACTAAGTACTATTCCCTACGAGAAACTGGAATCCTGCCTTGTTTTATGTGAATTAACATTGAAAAAATATAATCAATAATATGCTTATATCTATTTATAATCATATTAGGTGTGAATAAGTTTTCTTGGAAAACAAAACAAGAAATTATAATCTATAATATAAATATCACCTGTCTGTTTAAATGTATGTATGTATTTATGCATGTACAACATAATCACGTTGACACACTGTGTTGTATATTGATTTATATTTGAGGAGATGATATATTAAAACGTATCATGTTTATCTAGTGGATGTAAGATAGTATTCTTTTAACAGACAGATAATAAATATACCTTTTTTTCTTGAAGAGTTCTTCTGTATCTTCCCGCTGCTCCGTGACGAACCATGAAGGTATCAGAACCGTCCAATTGAGACAATTGTTCTTATTTATGAAACCATTAAAACAACTCTTTATATTTTTATAATATAAATTTATTACAGTTGTCTCAAATGGTTTTCACATAATCTGCAGTTCGTCTACATTTTCTATTCTTACAGCCCGCTCCTAGCTGTCTGTCCACCCCTGTCTAGTCGTCTGTCCGTTTGGTGGACAATTCTCAACTCTCTGAATCTCTCCAAAACTAACTACACCACGTGTTCTCTTACGTCACCTAATTACGTATCTCAGACCAATCTAATGTCCACAACAAGATATTTCTTTATTCAAAACCCTAAAATAATGTTTACATCTATTTTCTATTTTCACATTCCTTTTGCGATTCACACGTCAATCATTTCCTTCCCTATTTAATTGTTTATTCTTCTAATCATAATAACTAATCCAGCGACCATCTGTCGTTCAAATCAATTAATAATAATACAATAACAATAATAATAATGTTTTGACCTTGACCCCGCTTGTCACAGTTAAGCGATACTACGCTATGATCACAGCCTAAAGGGTCAAAACATTACAACTGGTTCCCGTTGGAATACCGAAGTAACGTTGAGCCTGGCTAGTACTCGATACGTGACCATTTGGGAAAACTATGTGCTGTATGTGCTTTCCGCTCATCTTGGCATTGCTTCCGGTGGTACTGAACGTCCACTTGTCACTCGTATTCAACAATATCGACGCAGGAGAGGTGTAGTTGGAGATTGCGCAACTTTTGCCACAAAAATTCACGTGCAAGCACCCTTACTGTGGGTATCCATAGCCTGCCAATACTGAAGGAAACCTTTTTTATGCATGTATGTATGTATGTATGGATGTCTGCCAAAACCTTTCGGCAGAGACGACGGATTTTGACGAGATCAGTATCGTTCTTAAGCCCGCTCCTTCAAACAACAAATATCGAAACATCGGTTTAAAACATTAATTCCTTCACCCTCAACTGGACACTTTCTATATGGAGGAGTCGTTTTTTTCGACGATGATTACGAAAGTCATCCTCTCTTTTCGATTGACTAACTTTAATTTAAACTTACTTCACTTCTCGTTTTGGCGATGCGCGCAACATAAAGATGTCACTTTTTTCACGTTTCTTTTCTCCTTCGCGGCATGGGTTTGAACCTGCCTGCGTACTATCACATTCTTTTTTTTTTTTTGCTAAACACACACCTCCAAACATCTGGGCACCCCATGCTAGTCTTAAATAAAACATAACATACTCTTATCGGACAATTATTGATGTTCTCATTAAATATACAACAGATAAATTTTCCAGAAACCTTGCACGATCTGTCGAATATTTAACGGTTTACAAATCACTTTTACATTCATCGCTTATTTTTCGATACAGATATTAAAAAAAAGAAATGCCAATCTTCTTTATATCTTGTCAAGAGATTTGCTTATAAGTATTGGAAAAATTATGTTTTTTTTTTATTTCCTCAAAAAATATATTTGAAATGTTTCACGCGAATTTTAGTCTATTTTTATTCAAATCCACGTATATATATTCACGAATATAGTAGCCCCCCCCCCAAAAAAAAACAAGAAAAAAAAAAAACAAGTCGTCATAAATTTATCTTTACCGCGACATACCTGGTATTGGTTTTGAGAAAAATGGCTAACCACAATAAGGGTGTGTTCACAGGTAGTCATAAGCATGAAATCAGCATATTTTAAGTCTATTTATTTGGAGAAGTATAAGATGACTACAATCAATTCGAGAGAGGTATGATTTGACGGAAATTTTCATTCTTTTCAATAAGTTATACAACCTTCTGATGATAGCTGACTGAATTATTTATTCCATACTAAAAAGAAAGTATATCTGGATTAATCTTTGTCTCAATTAAAATATTGAAAACAATGCAATAGTCCAAATTAAAACCCGGAATCCCGAGTACGTGGGCTTTGCTTTTAAACGATACGCCAGGAAGCGGCTTAAATTCGACCTATTTAAAGATATATCTATATATCTATAAAGGTGAAAGTGTCTTTCCGTTTGTTTGTCTGTGTGTGTGTCTGTGTACATTTTCCTACACAATAACTCTGTCAATTTTCACTCTACAGACTCAAAATTTAATATACACGGTACTGAGATTTGGGATAATCTTTGTAATCGGTTTTCGGCCAGAAATGTGGTTGTTTAAGGGCCAAAGTTCAACGATTGGACCTTGTAGAACTCTTCCAATCTCTTCCGCCTATTTTGAGTATAAACACTTGAAATTGCAGATATAGGTACCTGGGACATGGATTTAAATGAATAACTTGATTTGAGCCCAAAACAATAAACGTTAAGGGGTCATAATAGGAGGCAAAGTTTAAAAAAAATTGACCTTTGCGGTGTCTACAAAATTACTCAGACACTTTCTGGTCTAAACATTTGAAATTTTACATAACGGGTACTCAGAGATAGGGCAAGCTTTGTAATCAGTTTGGGTAAAAAAAATTGAGCTACCAGTATATAAATGTATGTATGTATGTTTGCATTTATGTCTAAAACTTTCGACAAAGGCTACGGATTTTTACAAGATCAGTATCGTTATAAGGCTCGACCCTTCAGACGATTAATATCGAAAATATTGGCTAAAAACATTAATTTCATCACCCTCGACTGGGTACTTTCCTACAGGGAGGGGTCGCTTTTTTCGCCGATATTTTCGAAAGGCATCCCCTCTTTTCAATTATCTAGCCTTAATTTAAACGTACGTTACTTCCGGTTTGGCGTTGGTCGTAACAGCATAAACGTCAGGTTTTCCCCCGTTCTTTTCCTCCTTCACTGTACTGGTTCGAGCCTGTCACATTTTTTTTCTCAACATACATCTGTAAACACCCGGGCAACGCCGGGCTGAAATGCTAGTAGAAATATAATTCAGTAGCTATTTAAATGAAAAGAGATATTCGTAATATTTTTCAAATATTAATTTTCATTTATAGTTTGTACTGACAAAAGGAGACAGTTCACACACTTCTTTCTATTCAAAATGAAAACAGGATCGAAACTGTAAATGTAAACTTTAATAACTAAACCAGTGTATGAATAACGCGAATGGAAAAACGCTATCGATTCAATTTTTCCCAAATTGGAATTGTAGTCCAGTCCAAAACAAACACTTCAAATATAAATTTCCACCCGCACGGCTGATTTTAATCAATAAAAGAAAGCACTATGTAAATATTGTATCCAAATATTTTTTTATTGTGTTGAGGTTATAATTTTGATAATGATGAGAACATATGCTCGAATAATCCAAAGATTAAAAACTTGCTACTTTATTTGATAGTAAACATTAATAACTAAACATATGAAGATATTTGCATAATGCATAGACATCTTCTTGGGTTAATCGTTGTGGTTTACAGCACATCAACCCTTTTCTTGCATTTGGTAATTTTATCAAATGTTGTTATGCTTCATTTTTTTATACAATGCAATATTTACTTTTAGTTTTAGTTGTTTTATTTTACACCATAGAAATCTTTTTTGTGTTCTTTAATTTCGTATCCAATAATTTTTGTAAAAAAATGTTTCATACTTCCAGTTCTACATATCTTAAAATATTTATTCATCGTGTTTGACATTGTTAATCTGAAGAGGAACTTGTTTTGTCCTTGTGGTTAAAGTAAATGTCTAGGGTTTTGCAAAAGGAAAGGTGAGAAAATAGAACAAAAACAACGTCATCAGTAGTTGGTCCATTCTAGGTAAAGGAACGCATATCTGTAGACAGCTTAATTATCACGCTTATTTAACGAACACACTTTCCATTAAATCGAATGAAAAATCAAAATGCAAGTACAAAATAGACTTAATACATAACAACACTTAAGAAAACAATGAAATATATATGCAAGAACAAATGCGAAAAAATATAAGTAAAACCGTATAAAGTAAAGCAATAAAACCCTGAAAAAAAAACACACACATATATATATATATATATATATATATATATATATATATATATGTATGTATGTATGAAGGCTTCCATCAGTCTTGACAGACTATGGATACCCACTGTAAGGGTGCCTGCGCGTGAAATTTGTGTGGCAAGACTTGCGCAACCTCTAAGCACGCCTCTCCTGAGTCAACATTGTTGCATACCAGTGGCAAGTTGAGGTAAAAGACGACTGGAAACAATGCCGAGATAAGCGGAGAGCACATACAGCGCCTAGAATTCCCAAATGGTCACCCATCTGGTATTAGCCAGGATCAACGTTGCTTAACTTCGGTGATCTGACGAGAACCGGTGTGTCAACGTGATTTTATATATATATATATATATATATATATATATACATATACGTATATATATATATATATACATATACGTATATATATATACATATACGTATATATATATACATATAAATATATACATACACATATATATACATATATATACATATATATACATATATATATATACATACATATATATACATATATATGCATATATATATACATATATATACATATATATATGCATATATATATATGCATATATATATATGCATATATATATATATATATATATATATATATATATATATATATATATATATATATAAGAGCCAGCTACGTCCAAGGATCGAGTGTTGTTGCCACATCTGGAGAGAAGCTGCTAGAAAGCTTTCACTCTTTATCTGTGGCTAAATCAAAACGTAGATTCCATAAACAAAGCTTCTTTCTTAGAACTGCACGCCTGTGGAACTCTCTTCCGTTTGCCTGCTTTCTAGCTAGAAAACGATTTCCGGCTTTACATCGCAAAATTCACGTCATTCTTGTCTTGAGAGGGTTCAAAATAGACTTCGTAACCTCCTAGGTGATATCCTTTTCTCTTCTCTGAAACCCTTTTCCCACAGAAGAGACGTTGTGAACCCGCCTCTGCTTTGTCGTTATTTCCATGGCAAGTGCTCCAATCTACGGGACCCCCTCGCTAAACGTTCGCGAAAAAAACACTCGTCCCGCTGAAAACACTGTCAATAATTTTCTCACTCTTTATCTGTGGCTAAACCAGAACATAGATTCCATAAACAAAGCTTCTTTCTTAGAACTGCACGCCCGTGGAACTCTCTTCCGTTTGCCTGCTTTCTAGCTGACTACAGTTTGGTTGTCTTAAACCTAACCTAAACAAATTCTTGATGAACCGTCCATTTTAGTAATCCAATTTACCAAATTTCTCTTACTAACGATTACTACGATAAGATTATACCGACATGCACGCTCAATAACTTTTAGCCCTGAGTGACCTCCGAGCTTTGATTATTGGTGACTCCTATGAAAATAAAAAGATATATTCTTGATTTACTTACTAAATTCTTATTCGGGAATAAAAAGACCTCTTTCTTTTTTTTAAAAAAAAAAGGCTAAAATTGCGTTTGTAATATAAAAAGCAAATTATTTTATGAAAATGTGTGCTAATCTTATTATTCACTTATGCAACAGAATTGAAAAATTGTCAGATGCTCAAAGTATAATCGCAATGTGGTGTAATGGTTACAGATGCCAACAATTTCAGTTAATGCCATCAAATTAAGATATAAGTAAATTCACATATCATAAATCCTGATATCGATTAAATGTAGTCGTAGGCGATATTGTTAGTAAACTTAAATCTAAAATATGACAGCATTTTTGATTCTGAAATAAAACAACAAAGCGGGGACCGACAAGGTAGCGAGTTTTCTTTGGAACTCGGTGTAAAAAGATATATTCGGCGAAAAACTACAAATATCAAAGATCCAAGTATCAAGCATCAACAACTGCCAAAGCTTAATCACCTTTTTTACGATTGCGCTGATTTCCAAATACCGAGATAAGAACTGAATTCTCAGTGGATTTACGTTCAAGATTATGTCTTTGGGAAGCATCCCGCATGAGTGAGATAAAAAAGAAAACGATTTCCGGCTTTACGTCGCAAAATTCACGTGTTAATCATGAATTTTTATTTCATTCCTTACAAAGATTTTAAATAAAAAAAGCCAAACCTCCTATCAAGCATATCTTATAATGATAGTGTTATAATTTCATTTGAAATGAAGACATCTGGGATGTTTTTATTTTCAATCTGAAGTCGTTAATTGCAATATATCATTTATATTCATGCTTGCGATTGTGAACTGAAAAACCCGTCTATATCATAATTATATTATGTGAAATATTTCCCCTCTGGATGGCATAAGAATGTCATCACGGTAATCTATCGAATATTTTCTCTTATTTCCTCAGCCCGTTTCCAAATGCATGTTCCAATGATAATATCTTCCATTTCCAGCAGTGAAAATAGTAAAAACAATTAAAAAGGTAAGAGACCAGCGCAAACGAATAAAATTATCAATTCCACCATTTCCTTTTGAGATGATGTCCATTATAATATACATAAAGGCAGGGGGAAATAATTATATTCTCATTCGGGGGCTGTTAATGAAGATATCTCAGGCATATAAATACTTCTATATTGAGAACACAGCAGATGCGAACTAATGTGTTCGGAATTGATTATAAGCAAACCTTAAGAAAACGTTTATCCTATTCTCAGCTGCATATTACCAAATACCCACACAGATATATTTAATAACCCGACTACTTACTCAATTTACACAAACACCCTCTTTACTTTGACATCTCAACTAGACGACTGTAGAGATAGAGCGACGTAGACCACGCTCTAGTTGACATTAATCGTCTCTCTCTCTCCCCCTCTCTCTTCGTCTGGGTTCCTCGCTTTTTATATTGACCCAATTACCAGTGGTTTTTGTTTGTTTGGCCATTGATGTTAGACCCCGGTCTATATCTGGGATTTCCAAGCTGCTTATTTGGTTACGATTGCTGTTAACAAAATCAGCCATTGCCTGAACACAATGCAACATAAAGAAGATAAATAATTTATCTCCTTTTTAAATGATTTATTAACATGGAACGATAGTAAAATAAGGGTGCAAAATAAAGGAAGGACAACTCGATTAGCTTAGCTACAAAAAAGGGGAAAGAATTGGACATTTTTGCAAGATTAATTGTTGTCTTGTAAATATAAAAATAATGAACTCAGAATTTCCAAGTGAGATTGGCAGACCTCGGTTTATTTGACGATATTTCTGCAATATCAATTGCGATTAATTTTTCTATTCATTTTAAGATCAGTGATTAACAATTGTTTTCGTTTATTTGTCTTCTTTTTTTGTAAATATGGATCTCATTTGTAACAGCGCGGACGAGCACATGTCAATGCATGCGTATGTATTACACTAGCAAAATAAATACTTTAAAAAGGAGATCAAATTAGAGAGGAGAATATCGTTCGCGATCACGTTGGAGGCGTGAATGAAGCCGATAATGTTAGGGCCTTACAGCAGTAATAAGAGAATGAAGAAATAAAAGTCACTTTACAACAACAACAAAAAAAACGAGTTGAAAATCTTTTTATTCTTTGTCAACATTGAGACTGAGGCTACAACCTGTTGGTTCCTGAAAACGTTAATAATTTAGATCTTAATATTTAGAGACATGTGTAAAACTTTAAAAACAATTGCGCAACAAGCAAACGCAAATAATTCTCTTTCTTATCATATGTAATTCCTCTGCCAGTTTTTAATACTTACTGCAATTATTTTTAATCCTCTCATAGTATTTTTCATCGTTAAACTGACAATGAATACTGACCTTTATCCTCAAACGACTTCTAGCTCCAAAACTTTCCATCTTTTCTGTAAAACTTGGAGATTGATAACTTGTATCATTTGGATCACTGTTGAGTGTTATTCTCACAACGTTTCGGTCTATGTAACCTCCGACCTTCTTCAGGCGTATCCTGTTGTACTCTGAAATCTTTCTGTCACACTTGGGAAATCGTGATAAAGTTCTAAGTAAAATTAAATTCTAAGTGAACATCTTGTGGGGGGTTGAATGCTTAATCATCGGTGCAGGTTATCCTAAGAAAACAATTGTGAATTACTTAAGATGTCTACCTGGTCATGGCTGACGGAATGGCAGCATGCTACATACCTTCGGGAATCAAATGAAGGGTTCTGTTAGAAATTCTGTACAGCTTCCCAGGTTCAACAGAAAGAGTAACGAGTTTGATAAGATACTCCAGAAGAAAGTTTGAGGTTACATCGGACGAAACGTTGTGCGAATAACACTCAAAATGAGAACAGTAATCCAAATAATCGAAATAATACTAAAGATTTTTTTTCAATTTTTCAGACAAATTAGAACTGATTTTTAAACATATCGAAAAAATGTAAAAGAAACAGAGTATTCTTATGAACAGTAATTATAATTAGTAAGTACTTGGATTAATGAATTCATCTCGGACAATCAAATAATTTTATCGTTAGCCTTGATTTCTGAGACATTTTCCTCGTGTGAAGTATTTCGATAACGCCATCGGTTACTGTAGGGAATTTGCAAACACGCATAAGCAAATGTTTTTCTATTAAATAATCTGTCTTCGAACATTCGATTAGTTCCAAGACATTTTTGTACGGTCATTTAAAATGGTTGTACAGTTTTGAAAAATTAGTGTTTTATTGTTATACGTCTTATGAGATGACTGACTAATTTTTATGATTTAACGTTCAAGCTAACAGCTATAACAGGAATTGGAACACGCCCTACTAAAGCCTGATTCTCACAACCGGTGCATTTTAAAAATGCGATCCGGACTGGAGGACACATTTGAAGAAAGATACGCAATAAAATGGTCGTGAACCATGAAGAATTTCACAGAAACATATGGCATGCTTCAGAACACCTTTGGACAATATTGTATAAATCAAGCATCAGTTTTTGAGTGGCATACAGGATTCAATGAAAGCAGAGAGTCTGTGAGGAATGATGAGAGGTATGGGTCGGTTGGTTGTTTTACGGCATATCAACCCTTTTCAAGTTATTTAATGCCTAATCCAAAGGTTTTGAAGAAAAAATTTTTTCACGTCGGTTTCTATTTAACCCATAGTTGGGACCCTTACAGGTACTACCACTCCGGGTCAGAGTGGACCTGGAAGCAATAGCAATAAAGGGTGGCTCCAAACTCCCCAAAGCTCGAAAGCTGGGGCCTCACCACTGGGTATAGTTTAAGGTCATATTCAGGACTCGAGAGGTATGGGAGAAGTTAGAACGTCAGACCACCATAGTTGAATTGTTAAATTAAGAAATTCATGGATTAGCATCGTCGTGCGCCTTTAGATACAATTATTGCACAGTTTCATATATTATTATTTGTGATAAACTGAAGATGCGGAAGATTTGCGCAAAATTTGTCCTAAGAGTGCAGTTCACAACTCCATCTTAGTCACAGACTTTTAACCAAGATAGGCATCACCACACTTTTACACCTCTCCTACAGTCAAGACATAGGCCCCTGTTACTTTTGGTTATCACTAAGCCAAAGGAAAACTTTAGAGGCTGTGGTTATTAAGAAGATAAAAGAGGCTCTGCCAAGGATTATTGATACGCTCACACAATACGGTTTCACTGGAGCCTTAGAGAAGGTGTTTGATCAGTACAATTACTGCATTGCAGACAGTGGAGGTTACTTCGCAGTGGAGTAAAGTTTCATGCGTCTGCTATCAATAAAAGTGCCTATATGAAAAATTGTGGAAACTCGTGTATCTCTATTACGTTGTCAGTCCTCGTTATTTTTCACTTAACTACCGTCACCTTACAATTAATCTATTAATTTACTTCTTCAAAATTACTGTGAAAATAATTATACTCTTTCGAAGAATAATGTACAGACATTACCATTCTTATTAGGAAAAGTGTTAAGTTAGACTAATATTTTTTTAAACAAAGTAGGTGTAAGCAAATCTCCATATAAGTTTGGAAGTTAGCTATAGGATCGTAATATAGCTGATGCGTTATGATGTAGGTATAAGTTCTGACTGGAATTAGCGTACCGGCTTCGTGTTTTATCCGACATAGTCCATCACATACGATAATATTGTAAGAAAAGTAATAACTCTACATATTATTTAAAAGACTTTAAAACACCGAAAAAATCATCAATATCAATAGTTCTTCGCTTATTCCGAAATTTCTCATAATCATTATTGGTTTTCTTATAAATAGTAGTATAGTGCAGAAATGTCCGTTAATAATTAGCGCGGTTGGAAATTGCGCAATTCTGCTTGTCTCTCGACACATGGATATTTGCATAGAATATTCATTCGCTCACAATACTAAAATTTGACCTATCACTTCGAAACTCTGTGGGTCATATAGTACAGACGTATGTAGTCTGGAACATATATAACTGGTTCGTGAGAAAAAAAACTATAAATCTAACCAAAATCAGTCTTTCATTGCTTATGTACACCTTGTTTTTCTTTGGGCGTCTATTATGACTTTTCCCAAACAATACCGCTTCATGCCTTGAATGATTTCGCAATTCTATTTCGGACAATGACAAACATACAGGGAATACAAATTAGCTCTCATGATTGTCTCTCAAGTTTAAATTAAAGTAAAAAAAATCTCTCAAGTTTAAATTAAAGTAAAAATAAGTAGATTAATATTATGTGAATTATTCAGACTACTGTTCGAATACTGTGTACTATTTTTACGTTTTGGTCAATGCCACCTCCAACAGGTTTCAGGCATCCTATCGAACTCGGGAACATTCCTCTCGAACCCGAAAATCTGAGCAGTTTAAGCATAGCATAACAAAAGTTTAGCATACTCCCATGCAATAGTAGTCCTAAGTTATTAGCAACTTTCAATTTGGAGCATCGTACGCACGGAGGATTGAACCATGCTCCTTTAAAAATAAACGATCAACTAATTCATCTATTAGGAGATTAGCCTTTTGTGAACGATTCTGGTTGGGGCATTAATCCGAATAACCCAAGAATCCAATTAGTAAGAATTATAATTAGTCCTCGTTTCAAATATTCAAATACATAGTATAATCAGAAAATTTGCTTTGTAATACATTCTTTATTTTTGTGAATAAGAATGAAAACAAAAAATAACATAAGAGTTCTAAACATAAATTAGTAGAAATATTTAAAAGAAAATACATCGTGGTCGTTAGAAAGGCGGGAAATTTGCAAACAACGATTTATTTTTACAAAGAATAATTTTTAAAAATGTTTTTCGAAAACAAATGTTATATTATACTCATACATACTCAAAATGTCGTCCGTGCACTTCACCTCAGCGTCTTAACCTAGAAAACCAACAAGAGAACCAATAAAAAATAACAATTACGCATTTTATTCATGATCTTTGCTGACCTTCAAATTTCCCGCTTTTCTAGCGACCACTCTGTATTACTTGATCTCATATATGTAGATTTCTTCAAATGATGTACTGTGTGGGCCAGAAGTCACTGCCCCATTTTTTAATTTTAAATAACTGTATTATTTTAACAGTTATATGCATGAAATTATAGCATTATAAAATAAAGACAATAAACTGTATTTTACTTTAGTGAGTTTGAGAAAATTCTATTGTTAAGCGTGAAAAATTACATCCTGCAAATGCCTTCCATTTTCTGCTTCAAAAATTCGAGCTGTTTTGATTAACTCTGCCATAACCTTTTCCAAAGTTTCTGGCCCTATTTCTCTTATTTCTATAGTAATGTTTTCCTTTAAAGATTGGGGCTTGGTGACAATAGACTCTTTTCTTTTAGATATCCCTACTAGAAAAAGTTCTGGCTAGTGAGACCAGGAGAACCAGATGGCCAACAGATATATTTATTTTGATAGAAAAATTGTATAATTTTTGAACGTTGGACAATACTGTATTTTTCAATAAATAATTTTCAAGATCTGAAAAATAAATTAAAAAAAAAACTATTAAGGAATTAAAAAAATAAATACTTAGGAATAAAAGAGTGATTTAGCATTAAAATGAGGCCATTGACTTTTGTCCCACCCTGTACGTATAACATAAATTTCTTAGCATTTTTATGGACGTGTCTACAAATACCTGGGCTCGTTAACATTTAATTGATTTAATGTAATTAGTCACAATAAAACTTGGGATGATGATACGACAGAACGTAATCTGCATCCACAAAATGTATCCTCGGCAAGTTTTTAAGTTTTTTTTTTTCTTAGAGCTGCGCGCCTAAGGAGTTATCTTCCGTTTTCCTGCTTTCCAGCTGACTGTAATATGGTTGAAAGCAAGTTTTTGATGAGCCGTTCCATATGAATTAACAAATTTATCGAATTTCTATTAATAACTTACTAACAATTACTTTAGTGTCTTATACTGTAGTCTACTGTACACTCAAAAGATTACATTATTGTCCTATACTAGTCTATGTGCACTATTTAACCCTTATCCTCGATTGACCTCTTGGCCTTGATAAGTGGTGAGGCCTTTGTACAGAAAAAGTTGGAACTGTACATTTTATGTAAGACTAGTAAAATGATTTGACGTTATCCAGGATAAAATGTGAAACTCCTATTACGATTTTTTTCACCATGTTTAGAATACTATACTTGTTGCGTATTTATACCACTCTCTTCTCGTTTCGACTCTTAATATAGTCGGAAAATGTTTAAATATATTAAACGTTCATCAGAGACGTAGTGTAAATTTCAATAAATATTATCATTTTAATTGAGTTCTATTTGTATGGATATATATAAAAGTTATGGTTACATATAAACATAGCATACCATCAATATTTGCGATAAGTGAATTGTCTGTCTCGAAGATTAGATATGTTTGATGCACTTATCATAAAAATGAAATAGATATTTATGAGTATATTGGCGTAATCACTCAAAGGAGCAGCACAAGTTCACAAGTTGTTAGATAATTCATAATAAAAAATGATTGTGATCTTAAAAAATGAACATTGACTTACAATTATATGCAGAGACCACTCGGCGGGGGGGGGCACTCAGCTTCGCCAGCGCGTGAAATACGCATAAATATAGTTTAATTTGTCCAGATTTTATGTATGTGTGTGTATTAGGTTGGTACAAAAACAATGGCGTTTTTTGACGTTCAGCTATATATTTAAAAACCACATTATTTTTGCACAAACGACAAAGTTTTTGCACAAACCTATTATATATCTCATACTTTCTAAAAATAGGGATACGTGTGAGGACACTTCTCCATCCATATAGTCAACGATTTTTAACCTACAGACTTGACAGCTTATATATAGTTCATGTAGACACGTGGAAAACGTGTTAATAGGGTTTCATCATAGTGAAAGTGTTACTAAGGTGTCAAAATTAAAAAGAAATACGTAGGAGTCGTCGGATTTTTATTTGTTTGTTAACTGTTTCACAATTGCTCATGAATGAATCTTCACATTACTACTTACTTATGTTAAGTACAAGTAGGTTTAAAAAAACGTTTTCAAAAAGCGTGCCACGTTGGCCGTATGGTAATATTACTTGGTTTATTGTCTTTAGGTTTTGGTTTGGATATCAGCTCGAGTATTTTTTTTTTACTTACGAGAAGTAAACTGTTAAGTAATAAACAATACTCACATGTATATGTCTCCGTTTTTTCTCCGTTTTTCACTTGATTTTTATAAATGCATTTTACGTTAGGTTTAATACGTACGGTATTTGTGTTTGAAATAAAACAAACGAAAAAACAAAGAATTCTGTAATAATAAAAATATAAAATTTAAGCGTATTTTACGATTGAGCAACGCCGGGCGGCTTGATCGTATATATATATATATATATATATATATATATATATATATATATATATATATATATATATATATATGTACTAGCAAAAGTACCCGTCGTTGACTGGGTTCAAAAGCAGCCTACTGAAAATGGACTCTGATTTATGAAAGTACGATAGGTTATGAAAAGAAAGGGTTGTAAAGAGATGGCTTCGAATTTGGGGGTATCAAAACCAAAGCAAAATATGATGAAAGTAAATATAAAATATATAAGCCTCATAATTTATTATACCATACCTGTTCACACTGAACCACTTTTCACAATATTTTCTGGATCTATATTAAAAGATCTTGTTAAACTTTGTGACATATTTCTATTCTATGGAGGTCAGGCGCGAACAAATACCCCGTAATTTTATTATACCGTATTTCTTAAAACAGAAACATAATTATCAAAGTATACTTACGCAGATAGATATGAAAATTATTTATTAAAGTTTGTGCCTATTTCCATTCTTTGGAGGCCAGACGCGAACGCAGACCCCGCAATTTTATTATACCATTCCTATTTTAGTTAAAACATAGTTATCAAATATTCTTATGTACATCTATATAAAAACATTTTTAAACGTTGTTTTTTTTTTTCATTTTAAAATTTTTTATTTCCATACTTTGTTGACCAGGCGCGAACACAGAGCCAACAATTTTAATGAATCACCGTTCTGACAGATCAAACATACCCATTCCTGTGTCTTGATACATCGTCTATTATCATATGTGATCAGTTTTCTATAATAGTCAACGGTATAGGAACCTATTTGTGGCCAGACATACAATCACATATACACAGACGTTCAGCTTTATATATTATATATATATATATATATATATATATATATATATATATATATATATATATGTATAACATATCTAATATACGTACATATATAAATACATATATATGCATACATTTGTATACATATATACACATACATATATATACATATATATACATATTTATACATATTTATATACATATATATACATATTGTATACTTATATATATACATATATACATATTTATATACATATACATATATATACACATGCATACATATATGCATATATATATATATATATATATATATATATGCACATGTGTGGGTGTAAATTTTTTTAATAATAAATTTTATTGTAAAAGGAACTAATGTTGTTGAACTAAAAAAAGAAAAACCGACCAGGAAAAATAGAGACTAGAAAATACACGTTTGTATCTCTATACACTTTTAGTAGTAGTAGTTTTACCTATATGATATTATGCTTTTCGTCTCATCAAATTATTTATACAACGGAATACTTTAAGCATAAACTTTAATAAATTAGATATTATATTTTTCTTACTTTACCTTCACGGTTTTCTGAATGTAAATTTTCTGAATGTAAATTCATTAATTATTCAGTTCCTTTATTGATTTATCTTTAAAGTAAGAATGAAATTTACAAGCATAAATATCTGATCAGAACGGACAGATCACTTGCTCGGATATCTGGGTTTAAAATGCCTCTTACGCATTCGTTGTTTGTCTTCCCGTGCATTTCATTATTTTTTTATAGTTTTGCTCTTAAGCCAATCTCTGATCTGTATTACATTAGTTTTTAAAACCTGTATACATATTTATGACTTCAAGGACGGCTTATATCCATCGAGTAAAAATAAACATAAGCTACACACACGGAATAACTAAAAAAATCAAACAACACCGGACGTGAAGCATTTGACAAGTCGTTATAGTTTATTTGAAATATGAACGGATCCGAGTAAGTTATTTGTGCCAACACTATCACTAATTTCCCCCACTCTTAATCTGTGCCTAAACCTAAACGTAGATTCCATGAGCAAAGCTTCTTTCTTAGAACTGCATGCCTATGGAATTGTCTTCTCTTTTCCTGCTTTCCAGCTGACTACAATATGACTGTCTTCAAGTCTAACGTAAACAAGTTTTTGATGAGCCGTTCTTTGGCCACTCATTCAGTACTGACCAGGTTCAACGTTGCTTAACTTCAGTGATTCAGCAGAAACAAGATTATGTCTTAAAAAAATTGAAAAGGGAACTAATTATATTCAAAGTCAACTGAGTCGTATTTTAGGAACAATGTTTTATATATGCGTTAGTACAGCTTTTAATCTCTCTCCCTCTCTCTCTCTCTCTCTCTATATATATATATATATATATATATATATATATATATATATATATATATATATGCTTACGTCCCAATAAAATAAGGGCAATTTTAAGTATAAAGATCATCAAGGCGAATAGGCTATTTAACCGTATTATTGTTTAAAAAATCCACAAGAAATATTCATAAGAATATAATCAATAAAATAACAGTAAAATTATCTCGGACTTGGAGCGTAAAGAATAACAAACCGAATTGTAATACATATAGTCCGGGGTCGTAAGTTCCCCTGAGAGAGGTAGGGCCTTGAAATGTACATGTCCGTAAATAACCGTGTTAAAATTAATAAAATATATATATTTTTTTTTTTTGGTTAGCGTCCAAATTAAATATGGGAGATCTTCTAAGCAAAAGGAGTGAGTTAAGATTTAAGCAAAACTAAAATCAATGGGTAACTGACTCACAAGTACGTTTTTACTTTTCAAAAAATATATATACACATTTAAGCTGTTTTTTTTTAAAATATAAATGACATAATAAAAATTTAATTTCTAAATATTAAGAGATGTATAAAGAATCGAAAACATAATTGTATCGGAATCGGAAATGTATGGAATTTGTAATAATACTGAGATCAGGAAAGTATTCGAATCGTCTCATTATTATAATCAGTATATATATATATAAATATATGTACACACAATATATATATATATATATGTATACACATATGTGTGTATATATATGTGCGTCTGTATATATATATATATATATATATATATATTAGGTATAAAAAGTTATTGCGAAATTTTTTATTTTAATTTCAAATGATGTATTTTCAAATAAGTTTTCGTCATACTACCTCTACCTTATATATCATTTTTATTCATATTATCATTTTAAATAGAGTTTTTCGCTCTATCGAATGATTAAAATCACTATATTTTTAGAACATTATGCCTTTTTTCAGAAGGTTTAATAACAGCTGCAAAAATATCAAATTCGCACAATTTTCTCATGTCAATTAAAGCTAGGCCAAAAAACTGATGAAACAGCTCACGAAATAAACGAACTCTTTGACCCAGGAACCACTACTTAACGAACTGCACGATGGTGGTATAAGAAATTTCCTGGCGGCGGCAAAAGTCTAGGAAATAATAAGCGTAGTTGTAGGCCAGCGGATGTTGACAACGATCATTTAAGAGCCTTAGTTGAAGCCAATCCACACGCAACTGTTCGTTAACTTGCTTCTGAATTAGACGTAACGTATACAACGATTGGAAACCACGTAAGAGTGTTTGGAAAGGCAAAAACAATAAACGGGTGCTTTACGAATTGAACGACAAACAAAAGAAACAACGTTATGAAGTGTCTTCTTCCCTTTTACGCAATAAGAACGACCGTATCTCGAGCAGGTTCTAACTTGGAATGAAAAGTGGGTTCTTTACGACATTGGAATATACTCAGCTCAGTGGGTAGACGTCGACGGAGCTCTACGGCATTTATCGAACGAGGGATTCACCTAAAGAACATCGTGCTGACTGTTTGGTGGTCTGCAACCAGTTTCATCCATTACAGATTTTTAAAGGCATTGGAACGACGGAGTAGTTCTGTCAACCAATAAATGAAATGCATCAGAAACTTTGACAACAACACCCAGCATTGGTCAATTGAAAAGACCCAATTCTCCTTCATGACATTGCTAAACCGATCCTGCAGAAATCAACAGAATTGGGCTACGAAACCCTGCCTCATCCGGTATACTCCCCAGATATCACACTTACGGACTACAACTTTTTAAACTCTTTGACAACTTTATGAGTGAGAAATATGTCAAAAACTTAAGCGATATAAAAAAAAAACGCCTTCAACGACTTCATCGTCACCAGAACGCAAGATTTTTACGTTAGTGGTATAAATATATAATTGTTCGGCATTTGTAAGAGTGTTGATTCGGATGGTGCGTATTTTTTGTTTGAGACCAGATATGTTCATTTAAATAAAGTTAAAAACCGCAATAATTTTCTTGTGAACCTGATATGTGTAAATGCTTCTGTTTAGTTTTTTTTTATGTGCCTGCTTTAGATATGGTAATATCATATAATCATTTCTGACATTAAATTAACATCAGAAAATGCGTATACAGCAGAGGTCAAATGAAATTAAAAAAACAAAATTAAAAAAAAATAACTCTGCAGAAAATGATAACGATGTTCATATTGGAACAAATACAAATTTTATACGATGCTGTTCATTTGATTGCGATGTAATAGACCTGAACTTTATTATAAATATCAGCAATTCAAATGAAATGAATACGAAGTCAACGATTGAAAAAAGTAAAAAAACAAAACAAAAAAAAACAAACGTATTTTCATTTCAAAGCTTTTTAAATTTAATATATGTTTCGATTTTGTCCTTGGAAAATCATTCTTTTTTTTAAAGAAACTGAAATATTTGTTTAAAAAAATCAAAAGCAAGTTCTACTGAAGAAAAGATTAAGAAACATCTCGATTTAGTTTTTCTGTACATTTTTAAATCTCATGCATTTAATATAAAACAACCAAACATGAATTCAACAAGAATTGACGATGCATTGAATACACCAGGGATGAATTGGTTTTGAATTTAAACACAAAACAAACAAAATATATTTTACAAATTAAATCTTCAAAATAAAAAAGGTCAAATAACACTAAAATAAAGAGAAATCAATTTTTTATATAAAAACTTTTTTTTTATTATATTTAATTCGTTTTTATTTAAAAACTCGTTAAATAAAATATCTTTAGATTCTTTTACTCTGAAAATAATATTTGATTAAAAATCGATCTAAACATTTTTATTCAATTTGTCAAAACAATGAGATTATGCCATTGAAAGCACGACAATTTTGAATTTGCTTTAAGCATATATATTTTCTTGAAAAATCTGAAAAACTTGTAAAGAGCTGGAGCATTAGCTGGTTTTATTTAAAACCCGACCCTGTTAAGATACAGATGGTTAGCAAAAATATGATACGCCCACAATCTGAAATAGATCGTGTAGTTTAAAAATTATGTAATTAATAAAAGACACTTTTTAAATGACACATTTTGACATTTGTATAAATGTTTGAATACCGATTATCAGTTAAACGTGAACGTGATAATAAAATAGATCACCGTATAAACGTTTTCTTTCACTTATTTTTTTCTGATTTCTTTCTATGTCTGACTGTATTCATACCCCTTCTTTTCGCAGGAAATGCGGTACAACATCGACGATGGAGAAAATGAGCCGGCACAAAAGTGCATTCTAGGTCCGTGAAAATTCCTGCACAGACTCGTAAAAACTTACGGCAATTGCCTATCACTCTGTTATCGATGAAGTAACTTATTTCCTAACTTATTTCTAAGGCTACAAAATGCATTGGTCAGTGAATCTTGTAGATCCGAACAAAACATAAAACACTGGCTAGCAAATAAAATACCAACATGGTACCGTCTCTGGGGTACTGATTACCGACGATGTCTAGACGTAAGAACTAAGTCGGCATTATGTGCCTAATGCTACATGTCAGTAAATTTGAGATAAGTACACATCTGAATTCTATATATTAAACTTTACTTTATGCTCGTTATCGGCCAAACACAAGTACATTTAATATTAAATATTTGCCTAAATGTGTACTTAAAACAAAATATATTGTTTTGTAATATTAAAAAAAAATATTATGGATGATTTCTATGATGTTTGCATCTTTTAAAACTAGCAGGAAGATCTGCCGATTGAATGAGTATAAACAAATATGCCAAACGTCCAATAAATTTATTGTAAGTAATTGCCAATTATAGGACCCACAACGGTGCACTGAGAGGGAAGCTTCAGATTCCTTCTCGTAGTTACTTAGCTTTAAATACATTACAGCTCACAGTGATCTATAAGGAAACTATTGTAGATTTTACAAGAACAATATTTTTGTACAATTCTCGCATTAGTGTTTTTTTTACACGGTGGTCACCACTTATCAAGGCCCAGGAGCCACTCAGGGATAAGGATTATTGCAAGTACAGTACGTTAATGTGAAGATTTAATGACGTGTTTTCTTAAGGGGGCAGTTCATTAGGGATTTGTTTATGTTGGACTTGAAGACATCCAGGTTGTAGTCAGGTGGGAAGCAGGTAGACGGAACAGAGTTCAACAGGCGTGCAGTTCTAAGAAAGAAGCTTTGTTCATGGAATCTATGCTTTGATTTAGGCACAGATAAAGAGTGGGGAAAATTTTTGACAGTGGATTCCGCTAGACGGATGTTTTTCGTGAAAGATTGGCGAGGGGGGATCAGAGATTGGAGCTCAGACGAGCACCTGCCGTGGAAATAACGATAAAACAAGTATAGGCTCGCAACGTCTCTTCTGTGTTTACAATTTAAAAGTCAAGTTGTTCAATTGTGCTCTAAGCAGGAACATTCAATAGAATGTATGTTTGTGTTTTCAAAGAACATACTCTCAGTTTTATATGCATTGGGGAATTTTATAACCATGCAAGGCAAAATAAGCTATTTTGCCTTGCACGGTTATAAAATTTTTTTTTTTTGTCAGATTCTATTTCAGTCATTTTATATGATTTTTTGTACTGAATTAGTTTTATTGCTATTAATATCGCGGAGGTTATTGTATAAGTCTATTAAAAATATGAAAATACAATTATTGAGACTAAATTTATTATAAACTGTTTTAAAATTAGTTATAAAATACGGCGTTTAAAGAAATGTTTCTTCATGCCGTAACTTTACTATTGAAAGTATTTTAATGTAGTACATATAGTATAGATGAAGTATAGCGTATGATAATATACTACATATGGTATAGATGATCATCGCCGTCTTTTAGTTTCCAAAGATAATGGATACCCTCTGTAATGGGAGCTGCACGTTAAAGGGTGAGGCAACGGTAGAACAGTTATCAACCACGTCACTTCCATAGAGATATTGACTGAAACAAGTGGCAAAGAATAATCCAGAACGACTGAAAACGAGGAGCAGATACAGCATCTGGAATTCCCACATAAGCACAGGTTTGTTATAGATCAGCCTCAACGCTGCTAAACTCTGGTCATCAAACGAAAGTCTGTTTACGTAATTATGCCATATAATAGTAGTATAGATATTGTATATACTTATAAAACTCAAATGACCTTGTAACGGGTATTGTACCCCACATCCGGTTTACGACTTCCGGTTGGTTATGCATACATGAATGTAAAACGTGTAACAGCGTAAACAAATAAACACTAATCGCTACTTTATTTTAATTTATTCGCCATTGTTCAATACACCTTTCTTAAAAACATATATACATTTTCTTCTTCACTATATGCATTAATGAATAACCAGGGAAATATGCTTTAGTTTACATTGCGTTACAAATAAATAATCAACGGGGCAATAAAACGTATTGTTTTACTGTGTATGTCTTCAGCGTCCCAAATTGATTTTTTTGTGCGTTTAAATTATTCAAATAAATAATTGTTAATACTTTCTCTATGTTTTTACATTGTTCATTTCCGCATTACGTTCAAGTTATTTTAACGCAATGTTCTTACAAATAAAACTACTTTAACCCGTTGGCAACAATAAGAGCATTTTACAACGTCGATAAACCCGCCGCCTTCCTCATTGTTTAATGTATTCTACATTTTTAACAAACCTTTCTTAAAACACATTCATACATTTTCTTCTACACTACCAACATAAATACATAAATAACCCCAGAAATATGTTTTTTTTTAATTTGCGTTACAAATAAATAATCAACGCGACAATAAAACGTATTGTTATACTGTGTACATTTTTATCGTCCCAATTTTTTTTTTCGCGTTTTAATTATCCAAATAAACAATTGTTAATAATTTCTGCTTTTTTTACATCGTTCATTTCCGCATGGTCCTAATTAGTTTTATTGCCCTTAATATTAACATATAAATTAAATATTTGACCCAATGGGTAATGAATGTTTTTTTAAATAAATGAAAAATTACATTTTATTTTCATTTTCTATTTAAAAAGCAGGTCTTAACATGGGGAGATTGTTTTTAATTATTCTGTACGTTCAACTAAAAGTTAAAAAAAAAAAAAGATTCAAAATTTGAATTTAACTTTAAGTATTATGGTATTTGTTCGGTGCACATTTACCTATAAGTATGGCAAAGCATTTATAATTCAATGTCTGTAAGTTTTTTTTTCCCAAAAAAAACAATTATAAAGAGAACGACTCATAGAAATCTATATATATATTCGTTTTTCATTTAATATACTTTCATAGAAATGTCTCTGCTATATCACAAAAGAACCCTATATTCTTTAAGTCACAATTGTAACGCTCATACATTAATTCCATACCTAATATAACATACTGACAAACCGGGTCACGGGTAGTTAATTATTTAAATAAAACTGGTCTTAACTCAGTACTTGTGATGAATATATATTTTTTTAAATTAGTAAAATATTTTGTTTTTAAAAAGTGTTTATTCAAATATAAGAAGACAATTTTGTTTAAACCTGGCATTAACTTATTATAAAGTGTATAATAATAGTTACAAAATCAGACGTCGAAAGAAATGTCTATTTATCTTTCAACCCATAATCCATATCATTTTACTGCAGAATATATATATATATATATATATATATATATATATATATATATATATATATATGTATATATATGTATATATATATATGTATATATATATATATATATATATAAAGTAGAGTATATATATATTTATTACAATAAGAAAAATGCGAGCAGGAAAACTAATATGGTGAGGCTTTAACATAAAAATGTAAAATACTAGTTGTTAAAACTGGAAGAGAAAGGAACAAGATATTCTAGTAAAAAATATAATTTACAACTTAAAACATTGCAGCATTGAGAATTGATTATATAATGCTATAAATTGAATTTTAAAAATTTCCTTATGCTGCAATATTTTAAGTTATAAATTTATTATATTTTTTACAATATCTTGTCCTTTTTCTTTTCCAGTTTTAACAGATAGTTATTTATTTTTTCATGTTTGAGTTTAACCATATTACTTTTCATGTTCGCATTTTGCTATCTTACTCCATGAGTTTTCCAGGCTTCCAATAAATTCACTTGTTCTTTTTTAATTTCAATCTTATTTTTTGGCCCGCATCTAATAACAATGTACGGCATATGTCTTCTCTCAATAAACTCCTCCCAGTTATCTCCCTTTCGTTCTTTCATTTTCATGTTTCACTTATTACTTCCATGAGCGATAGCAGTGAATTAGTATCAACACTAGTCGCTGGTGGAACGTTGTTGCTATGGAAACCGGTCATTACAAACGTCGCTCACCTACATGCATATTTTTACAATTTAGAATACCAGAAAATTCATCATAACTTTTGTTTTACCGAACGAAAATTGAAAATTTCTTTCACAATATAGCTGAGAAGATGATTAATAAACTGTAATAATTGTTTGGAATTTGGTCGAAAAATGAAAGCAGTAAAGTTTTAAAGCAGTTGTAAATGACAAAAACTGCGACTTAACCATATATTCAAACATTTGAATGATAAAAAGATATAGGGTAAATAATATTTTGGGAACAGTATATAGATTTGTTGGTAGTTTAGAATAGATAAATGGAAATAAATAGTTCGCATATATTAAAGCCGCTAACTCAAAAACAGAATTGAAAAAAAATAATAAACTTGGTAATATCGGGTTTAGCGCTTTAGGGTATTTCTAGGATAACACCTGATGTGCTTGTTTGTAAATTAATCAATAGATATGATTTATGTAGAGGAAAAAGTCCATTGCCAAAAGAAGGAAGTAAGAAATAAAAAAAAAAATAAAGGAAAAACGGAAGCGGAAGAGCCGGACATTTGATCGGATGTTGTTAAACGAATAAAGAAAAATTACTGAGGAAACATGTTGTAGGAAGTCATCTCCACAATAGGAGAGAGGGATGGGGAGAGTGGATTTTCATCCATTTAAGATGAAACGGAAGTTCTTTAAAATTAAAAGCAGATGCTTCAAACAACAATGGCGCCTAATTACGTATTTGGCAACGATGGAAACGTGGCAAATGTATCAGTTTAAAGGATATTGCTTCTCGACGAGACCAATTTCAAACATGAACAAGCAAAGCACGCAAACATAAGTGGGCCTTTTATAGCTTTAAGCTAAAAAGAAAACTGCATTTCAAATTAAATATACTCAACTGTATAATAAAACGAGACAAAAAGAAGTTTATAAAGTTCAAATATAATTTTTAAAAATTCAATATTTAATAGTGGAAAATCCATACCTTAATTTATAAAAAAAATAGCATTTAAAACATCAATGAACTTTAACTGTAATAACACATATCCCAATTGAATAAGCGTTTCGTCAATTAAACAGTCAAGTTTTTACTCGAACAGGTTAATTTTAAAGAATGAACATCTTCAGTCCAAATTAAAGACAATCAATTAATACAACCATATAGTTCAGTTTAAAACAACTCAATTTAAGACTGTGGTCGCCCAATACAGATTTCTGCTGTAATTGAAATAACAGATGCCACCTGAATAAAATGGTAGACTTTACATTAAAATATATTAGAATCTCTTTTTCGAACAGTTGAATGACCAACTTGTTATTCAAGTCAGACACACTTCTAGTAATTGAAAAAAAAAATAAGGAACATGTTTATTCCGAACATGCATTATCTTATAAATAAAACTCACGATATATATATATATATATATATATATATATATATATATATATATATATATATATATATATGTGTGTGTGTGTGTGTGTGTGTGTGTGTGTGTGTGTGTGTGAGTAGTTTTTGGAAAAAGAAATCCAACAGAGTGAAAATCCGAAATATAAGAGCGTATTTATATTTTGTGTACAGAAAGTTGTTAGATGAGTCATTGATACCGTCGGTTTTAAGCCCGATAGTAAGGACCGTTTAAGATATCCTTATCAAACACTCTTCAGCCGATATTCGTCTCTTCGGGAGACGAATATTGGCTGAATAAGTTGATAAGGAGAGAGTTTGATAAGTGCTAACTATCGGGCTTGAAACCGACGGTACCAATGACTTTCTCATCTAACAGCTTTCTGTACAATATATATATATACATATATATATATATATATATATACTTTTTTGTTGTTATATAAACATGGTCACATCCTGCTGCTACAAATAGTCACTTGTTTCAATCAAACAACAGATATCATCAGGCAGCGACTTGACTATTCAAAAGTTCAATGAATAACCTTATTCATTGAACTTTTGAATAGTCAAGTCGCTGCCTGATGATATCTGTTGTTTGATTGAAACAAGTGGCTATTTGTAGCAGCAGGATGTGACCATGTTTATATAACAATAAACAAGTATTATTAGCTCTTTTTATTGAGCACTATCTAACAACTTCGTTGAATTCATTAGTTCATTACTTTTGAATAAAAAACCCGAATATATATATATATATATATATATATATATATATATATATATATATATATTTACGTGTGTGTGTGTATGTGTGTATTTGTGTGTGTGTTCGTTAGTGAGTCAACTTTTTAAAACAGTATCTCCTCTTTGATACAAGATCCGAGAGCGCTGTGAGCGGGGTCGAATGTTTGCTTTTTTTTTTTTGGCAGTCCTTTATGGGTTTTTAGTTGGTAAATATATCTGCTAAGTGTAAAACTTAAATATTAATTGGGTTTTAGCAGGCGTAAGTTAACGTAAAGTACCCTTATACACATATGCAATATATACACATTTTTACGTTAAAATTGGCCGTTTTATATCTATTTCTTATCCATCTAACGATGGATCACACAGTATTGACTAAGGCTGGAGTGCTATATATTTCAGTTTAGATTCGAGCTGATGACATCTAAGTAATATTATTTTTATTTTTTAAACCAATACTATATATTGGGCATAATATAATTAAACACTAGAGCATTAGTTCAATAATAATAAATTAATCTTCCCTGCAACCTATGTCATACAGAAGACACGTTGTGAGCCTGCCACTGCTTTGTCGTTATTTCCATGGTAAGTGGTCGTCTGAGCTGTAATCTATGATCTCTCTGGCCTTACTTTCATGAAAAACACTCGTCTCGCCGAAACTAGTATTAATAATTTCCCCCACTGTTTATATATGCCTAACCCTAAACGTAGATTCTATGAACAAAGCTTCTTTCTCATAACTGTACGCTGTGTGACTACAATACGGTTTATATATTAGTTAATTGGTTAATTGGTATATATTCTTTAATTAGTTAACTATGAAACAGCAACTAAAAAGACCAGGAAACTAGTCCGCAATAAATAAAAAAATAATACAATATGGTTGTCTTCAAGTCCAATGTTAACAAGTTCTTGATGATTCGTCACCTTAAGTAATCATATTTACCCAATTCCCGCTACTAACGATTACTACATTTTCTCATTGACTACTGCACACTTATTTACTCTTATCCTCGAGTGACCTACGACTTTGATAAGTGATGGTTTCTTTGTAAAAAAAAGGAATAGAAAATCTGCATCAGTAGATATCATATTTAAGCGTAATTTACACCCGACCAACAATGGGTACCCAACTAGTTTATTAATATGTTTTAATTCAACAAATGCTGGACCAAGTTGTTCATTTATTGCGTATATGTAAGTTAGCGTTTTCATAACGGTGGAGGTCAAATATAGCGGTCGAATTTAAAATTTCAATCTAATGGGTAAATTGAAATTTTAAATTCGACCGTTTTGGATTTTACCATTTTTGGATTTTTACCCTTCACCGGACTGTCCATTCATGTGAAATCTTTTTATTATTTTTCTTTTGCCTCCTGTTCCCCTTATCTCACCCTTTTTTTTTTAACTAAGTAAGATCTGTGACTTACTTGTAGTTTCATTAAATACTTTTATATGCAAAATCCGATCCTGCATTTTGCTAATTCCTGCCCTCCGATGAGAAGGAGAGTATTTCTTCAAAACTCCGCGGATTAAGGACTATCCATTGATCTTGTGTTTCCGTTTTTAAAATTAAATATGTTTTTAACTCTTTTCAAGATGTCTTTTAACATGTTTTATTAATCATTTGTTCATATATATATATATATATATATATATATATATATATATATATACATATATATACATATATATACATACACATATATATACATACACACATATATATATATATATATATATATATATATATATATATATATATATATATACCGAGCCGGATTTTTATTTATTTATTTTTAGTTTTATTTTACGAATTCCTAAAGTACGTTACATATATTTATTTTACTAGGCCTTTGAAAATATAAAGGGTAAATACGAAGAAAAAAAAGAAAGAAAAGTAAATGTTACCAAGTAAAAAAAGAGGCGAAAAACAAAACGCAGTCACAATATGGAAAACTGGAAAAATATAAAATGAGATGATAATTCACAAAAAATTAGTCACTTGTTCGCTTACTTTTCTCCTTGAGTGTTTCGAATTTTTTTTCTGTTCTGTCAGTTTTTTCTTATTTTATTAGATGTTTTAGGGTTAAAACGAATGTTTTAGCTTTACTGCCCGGTTATGCATTATTATAAATAACACGGATTTTAACGTAACACTCAATTTATTTTGTTTTAGAGAGAAATTAGAATAAACCGGTTTTACTTGAATATATTTTATAATTTGACTTTGGACAGATTAAGTCGCATATTCAGTTCTATTATATGAATTCATTAATTGAGATTGTCGGACTTACTTCCTCATCTTGGTTGTTAAAGTCACAACGTTTCGGCCGTTTTGCCCTACGGCCGTTTTGCCCTACGGCCTTCATCAGATCCTTTGTATCGAACTGGGGAACCGTTTGTTAGGAGTCTCGAACCCAACCCTTTATTATTATTACGGGGATACCGTGTTCGTCTCCAGTAAGGCTCTGGGACATAGTTGCTGATTCTCTGTTTTGAATGTTTATTTTCACTTCCTTCGTTCAGGATTGAACTCAGCACTTTGGGTAACTGTACACTTTGATACAACGTCTAGGACCACTCAGCCATATGTCACTAGGACAATTCTTAGTTGTTTTTTGTTAATGTTAAACCTATGTTGTTATTCAAGGTTTTCCCTCTCTATCAGATGTGTTCTAATTGCATTCAGCTCTATGCTTGGTTTGCTCAAGAGGTTGTTATGTCCGAGCATGTGAGCTGTTTCTTAAAGTGTTATCATTTTCATAACGGGTTGGGTTCGAGACTCCTAACAAACGGTTCCCCAGTTCGATACAAAACACCTGATGAAGGCCGGAGGGCAAAAAGGCAAGTCCGACAATCTCAATCAATGAAAACACCTCATGTAAAAAATACAGACAATTACTTTGAATTAATTAAGTTTTACAATTTGAAAAAAAAACTTTGCTGACAGTTTTGGTAGACTGGAATATATGTTTAAACCATTATAACTCATGAAAAAATATATATAACTACTAAAGTAAGAACAAAAAAATAAGCCTGCCTTTATTTCTATAAAGCGTAGTACTTTTGTTCGAAACTTATGGGTCGTTTATAATCGAGTATTAATCTTGCCACTGTGAAAATAATTATTAAATATACAGGTACTTTATATTTTAAAACTTTTTTGGGAAACGAAACTGAAAAAAGACGCGCATTTTTAGCAAGGGTTACGCTGAGCAACTCATAAATAATGGTGTCTTATTCGCGAGGTGTTTTTCTTTTGTTGGTTGGTATTTTTCTACGTGGTTTCAGATGTATATTGAAATATTAAAATGTTAAGTAGTTTTAATATTTAAATAAAACCAAGACAGTAGATCACTCGAGATGAAGGAGATTATTCTTTGTAACTGAAACTCTTTATCACAGTATTGCGCAACAGCTTGCATTCTGGCTCTTTTCTTGCCTGTCTAGCCGCACTGATGAGCTGTGAAACAGCGAAACAGTACTGTATGTGGATGACTATAGTGCTCCTCACCTTGAGTTGAGCATATTGAGAAGTGAAAAACGAATTACCATTAGCATATAAGCGACGCTCTTTGTGTAAACAAATCGAGCGGAGGTATTTCGGACGATATCAAAACATCGTTAAACTCACTACTCGTTCAAGCAGCCGCCAATAGCGTAATGGTTAGAAGCCTTGACTGCCGTATAAACGGTCGGGTTTCAATCCTGGATTGAGGTAGTTGCCTGTCTAGCCGCACTGATGAGCTTTGAAACAGCGAAACAGTACTGTATGTGGATGACTATAGTGCTCCTCACCTTGAGTTGAGCATATTGAGAAGTGAAAAACGAATTACCATTAGCATATAAGCGACGCTCTTTGTGTAAACAAATCGAGCGGAGGGATTTCGGACGATATCAAAACATCGTTAAACTCACTACTCGTTCAAGCAGCCGCCAATAGCGTAATGGTTAGAAGCCTTGACTGCCGTATAAACGGTCGGGTTTCAATCCTGGCTTGAGGTAGTTGCCTGTCTAGCCGCACTGATGAGCTGTGAAACAGCGAAACAGTACTGTATGTGGATTACTATATATATATATATAATATATATATATATATATATATAAAGAGAGAGAGAGACTCTGCTTGCTAACAATAAATCAATATTCAAACAAACAAGGGTGCCCAGACGGTTCCCTGAGTTTTATATTTACACTAAAATGAAAAAAAACTAATTGCATATATAACAAACGCTTCATAATAACTTAAACTGAAATGTTAAAAATTTCAAATAAAAAATAAGTTTATAATATTTTCCTTATTAAAATGCAAATGAATCTAATGTAATGAATTTGAATGTATATTTATTTAAACTAAATTGTATATATAGAAATAGTGTTCGAGTAAGTATGTACATAAGTCCGGTTTAATATGAAATTTTCCCTTTTATATATTTATTATATTGTAAATAAAAAACAAACAGAAATATAACTTAATTATAAAAGATTTAAGCAAGGACGTCTGGACGGCCCACAGAGTTTTAAAATTATATAGATACTAGCATTTCAGCACGGCGTTGCCCGAGTGTATGTTGAGCAAATAAAAAAAGCGGTCAATTATTTAAACTTAGTCTCCTATGATGACCCTGTAAGGTTTATTGTTTTGGGCTCAAATTAAATTATTAAGTTAAATCCCTGTCCAATGAACCGATATCTAAAATTTCAAGTATTCTGACGCAAAATTGTAGCAGGGGTTTAGTAGAGTTCTCAAAGATAAAAATCGTTGAACTCGGACCCCTTAACAGCCAAACTTTTGGCCGAAAACCGATCACAAAGATTTTCCCAAATCTTAGTACCCTATATATAAAATTTCGAGTCTGTAGACTTTCAATTGACAGGGTCATTGCGCAGGGAAATGCACACACACACACTCACACACCCACACACGTTCACTTATATATATATATATATATATATATATATATATATATATATATATATATATATATATATATATATATTTCTCTGTTCACTAAAGTGAAACCATGACTTTTAAATTTTATAAAGCTAAGCTTCTTAAAAATAATAAAACTGAAATTAATAAATTTCAAATAAAAAAAAAACGTCTATTGTATTTCAATTAATGAATCTGAATTATGATAATAAAAAGGGATAATATTCAATGCTATTTTAATTGCGTCAATTCAGGTCGTATTCAGTTTCCTCTCTTTGATATTTCGATATTAACCGATTAATCAGCACCGATCGTATTCATTGTGAATCACTTTTAATTTCGAACGAACCATTCATACTCGCAATGTTATTTAGAGTAATAACGAAAAGACTCGCTTCAAATAAGATGAGATTTTATCAAAGAAATTCTTCTGATAATAAAAGATGTAATTAATGCTTCAAAACAACGGCAAATATTACGCATTGGACTTTCACACTATGATTTGAAATATGATGTGGGTAGTCCCTCACGTTTATTTTACTGATTTCCCTACTATTTTGTACGTAAGAACGCTACAATTTAGGACCGTGCATAACAGAAAACTAAGGAGTGTGGAGTAGCGAGATGTCTCACATATCGTTTAGTTTTAGCATGTTAGAAAAGCCAGGGAAGTCCTGTCTAACCGTTAAAGTGAAAACATAAAAAAGACACCTGTAAATCCCAAATTTAAAGGAGAGAACTTTTGATTCTTGTCGAGTCAATAACGAACAAGTACCGCCACAGGACACGGATAGTGAATGCTCATCAGACCACATTCCACTAAACTACTGGTAAAAGAGGCGCAGGGGTAGAGCATTTCGATAATGGTACAGGAGTTGGGGCCTGGAAGATAGTGTGGAACCTGTTAGATTTGCGATTTTTAAAAAATCTTGTCTAAGAACAAGAGACTACCGACAGATATACCCGCCGAAATGTAACTCTACATGTGGGCAAATGGTGGTATTGTAAATATATAGACTGCTCTCAAACGTGGGTAATTTTCTAACGAAATAGAAAGAGCCAAATATCTTTGCCTCAGCCTTGGCAATATAATTCATGTATTTCTTCCAATTCATGTTGATTGCGAAGGTTAGGCCGACGATTTTTAAAAGTTGGAGTGTTACTCGTTTTAACAATCTGTGGTTGAGAAGGATTTTGTATTTGTTATTAATATCAAGTATCATTTCCTGTTCGTCACGCTTGACTTTGAAATAACATTTTGTCTGTATTTCATATTTATGTAAGTAGCAACACATGTTTAAAAAATAGCATTGCAATTACACACGTAGATATGCTAAAAAAAAAAAAAGGTTTTCATAAATGGATATGCAGTTGAATTTTCTAAGCTGCATTTTAATAATGTAATTACTCGTTTCAATTTGAAAGTTACTATGTTAACCTGCTATTATTTTTTTAAGTTAAAGTAAACTTTTCGATTGACTGTTTCACTTTAACGTTCTTCATATATAAAAAATGTTAATACATTTTCATTTCAAGAGTAACAAATGTAGCACACCATGTTGGATAATGAAATTAAATTAGCAAATCTAAGAATTATATATTTGATGCAAGGTATATTAATTGAATTATATAATTCTGATAGTTTTTTTTACAAATAATTAACTATCGTTACTTATTCCTTAAGGATCGAAATTTTCAGCTCCATATGTTTTTACATTATCAGAACTATATCAAGTCAGGTCTATGACTATATATATATATATATATATATATATATATATATATATATATATATACATATATATACATATATATATAAATATATAAATATCTAAATATATATATATCTAAATATATATATATCTATCTATATATATATATCTAACTATATATATATCTAACTATATATATATCGAAATATATATATATCTAAATATATATATGTCTAAATATATATATATCTAAATATATATATCTATATCTAAATATATATATCTAAATATATATATATATATATTTATATCTAAATATATATATACATATATATATATATCTAAATATATATATGTATATATATAAATATATATATTGACATATATATATATATATATATATATATATTGACATATATATATATATATATATATATTGACATACATATATATATATATATATTGACATATATATATATATATATATATTGACATATATATATATATATATATATATATATATATATATACAGGGTGTCCATAAAGTCCGTGTGCACTTTAACAAAATTATAACTTTGTTTGTATTTGCAATAGAAATAATCTGTAAAATGGATTTGAAATAAGTAGATCTATATTTTAAAGCTGTTATTGAAATTTTATTTAACTTTCCACATGCCCTCTATCATTAGCAATACAAAGGGTAATACGATTTTGCAATTTACAAAAAACATTTGCCAAATTATTTATAGTAATGCTTGAAATCACATTAGTTATTCTAGCTTTTAAATCTTCCAATGAACTAGGTTTGGTTGTATGCACTATTGTTTTCACGTGTCCCCATAAAAAAATTTAATGTAGTCAAATCTGGCGAATGTGGAGGCCAATGAATTGGTCCACCCCTTCCGATCGATCTGTAAGGAAATTCCTGATTTAGAAACTGTCTAACACGCCGAGCAAAGTGACAAGGAGCTCTATCTTGTTGAACACTGTATCATTTTTCAAGTTTAATTGTTCAAGTTGCGGAATAAACTAATTCTGCAACATATCTAAGTAGCTGTCACTGTGAATAACGCGATCTTCAAAAAATATGACCCTATGATTGGATTTATTCCCAATGCGCACCACACATTAACTTTAAGAGCGTTTCTTTCATGTTCAACAGTTTCATTTGGGTTTTCAGTTCCCCAAAGTCGGTAATTATTCCTGTTGACCTTGCCACTGATGTGAAATGTTGCTTCATCAGAAAACAGTAAATTACTTACAAAGGCATCATGATTGCAAAGTTTTTCATTGAACTGGTGAGAGAAAGTTAGCCGTGCATAAAGATAAAAGATATAATAATCCTCTTCTAACAACTGTTGATGTAATTGAATTTTGTAAGCTTTCATATGAAGTTTTGCCCGCAGAATCTTATGCACAGTAGACTTTGGTAACCCGAGCTCCAATGATGATCGTATTACAGACTTTCTTCGACTTTCAGTAAAGGAATCTGCTATGGAAGCAACACTTTCGTCACTGACACATGTCCTTCCAGACCGTGGTTTATCATGGGCAGAGCCTGTCTCTTTAAATTTTTTCATCCATTTAACAATGGTGTTCCTATGAGGCGCTTTTTTATTGTATTCAATTCTAAACTTTCTTTGTACAGGAATAATAGATTTCAATTCACCCAAACAAAAGACAGTTATTTTTTCCTCAATTGAAGCCATGGAATCAAATTGATTCTGAAAAACAAAAGAAAATATTTTGTACTTATTTTTTTATTTATCTAACAATTGTTACAAATTTTGTGGTGAAAAATTATTCCATATTTATACTTAATACTGGATACATGAAACTATAACATTTTTAAAGATTATTTCTATCGCAAATATAAATAAAGTTATAAATATTTTAAAGTGCAAACGGACTTTATAGACACCATATATATATATATATATATATATATATATATATATATACATATATATATATATAATATATAATATATATATATATACTCTGTGTGCAAAATCAAGACTTCAAGACAAGGCGTTGATGGCAACGAAAAGTGTATTTCATTTTATGTTACAATTGTTTCAATGTCCAGTTCGACGGTTTCAAGCATTATATCGTTTAAAAAATTAAAAAAAACAGCATTTCTTCAGACTTTATGAATAAACAAACTTTTGGCAATGCAGCATTTTGTGAATAGAAAGAAAAAAAGGAGAAAACACGCGAGAAACATTTACCTTGGTTGTGGTTACGGAAAATCCCATATAAATGTTAATGTATCGCCTAATTTTCGTATCCTTTTTTAAGAACATAGTTATGTGAAGTTTCTACGGGGAGCCCTAAGCCATTTAAAAAAAGAAAACATTTTTTAAAAATATATCCTCTTGTTGGGTTCCTAAATTCCTTTATTTCCCGATGATTTTGTAAAAGAATTTTTAAAAATTTGGTATCTATATTTATATTATGTTCGTAACAACCTTGTAAGGATATACGGTTAGTTTTAGTTTCGTATTAGTGGCAAGTAATGTTTATAGATTATCGTTTTATTTGTACAGGAATATAATACCATTTCAGGTTTAGAATTTGATTGACTATGAGAATAAAGTAAAATGGGTGTATTAAATATATATAAACCTCGTAGTACATTTCGGGTGAAGTGTTCTAATCTATTTACTGTCTGAAAATTCATAGTTATTCTACTTGAAAATGTTTTTGTGTCGTTGCTTTGGATGATTTGAAGGGAGATAATCCAATTAAGTTGTTAAGTACTGTTAGTTAATTTTGTTTGAAACTGGGTCGATTTTGTTTCGTATAATGGTTAAAGGGAGGTAATTCAGGCCGTTTGTGTTTTCGGTTCATTGATTACTCGAGGGCGACTATGATTTAATAGTTAATTTTATCGGATAGATCCAGAATATTCTACAATGGCTTATTAAACAAATTAAGTATATGAATTATATTCTTGATCTAAAGGAACGGAATGTGTTTAGCCTGCATCTGGTATTAATCACTTTTGCTGCTCCTGTCATGTAGTCGATGCGTTGTGTTCTTGGGTTGTCTAAATAAATAAAATATTGTATGTCCCCTAATTACTATTCTTACAACAAAACCACCCACGGCTCCAAGTGTGTTTTACTCCGGTATATATCTAAATATATATATATATATATATATATATATATATATATATATATATATATATATATATATATATATATATATATATATATATATATTACATGGGGGTCACCACTTATCAAGGCCTGAAGGCCACTCAGGTATAAGGGTTATTGCGTGTACAGTAATCAATGAGAAAGTATTGTAGTAATCATTAGTATTGGGGGCTTTGATAGAGTGTCTTACTTAAGGGGGCGGTTTGTCAGGAGTTTGTTTATGTTGGACTGAAAGACGTCCAAGTTGTAGTCAGGTGGGAAACAGGCAAGCGGCAGAGAGTTCCATTGGCGTGCAATTCTAAGACAGAAGCTTTGCTAATGGAATCTACGTTTGGATTTAGGCACAGATAAAGAGTGGGGAAAATTATTGACAGTAGTTTCAGCCAGACGGGTGTTTCTTGTGAAAGATTGGTGAGAGGGGACAAGGAATTGGAGCTCAGACGAGCATCTGCCATGAAAATTACGATAAAACAAAGATAGGCACGCAACGTCTCTTCTGTGGGAGAGAGGTTGCAGGAAAGAGAAAAGGGCATCCCCCAATACACCACGAAGTCTATTTTGTACTCTGTCAAGGCAGGATAAACTGTTTTTAGCAGCTCCTGCCCAGATGTGGCAGCAGTACTCCATCCTTAGACGTACTTGGCTTTTATACAGATAGAGAATTGCATTAGTAGTGAGATATCTTCTGGAGCGGTAGAAGGATCCCACCATTTTCGAAGCGTCCCTGGCAACAGATATGATGTACGTGTTCTATTTCAGGTCAGGAGTAAAGGTCAAACCCAGAAGCTTGTCAAAACATGGAGCCTCCCCAAGACGAGAGTCATCCATTTCAATTGAAGCCAGATGAGGATCAGAGCGTTGATGATGTAAAAATAGAAGCTTGGTTTTTGGATGCATTAAAAGTGACCAGCCACCTCTTCCCCCATTGTACCACGCGCTCAAGATTAGAGGAGAGAGAATTAGAGAGAACTTTGAAATTTACGGCCTTGGATGTATTGCCATAGATGCTCGTGTCATCAGCATAGATGTCAACGAATGATTTATGTATGTGTTTAGGGAGATCATTGATGTAGATCAGGAAGAGAGTTGGGCCCAGGATCGACCCTTGGGGGACTCCAGCATTAAAGACCTCTGATTTCTGCCCATCAACCACTACTCTTATGAGCCTATCAGAGAGAAATGATTTAATGATTGAGAAAACATTTTCAGTAATACCATAGCTGGAAACCTTGTGAAGTAGGCCCTTATGCCATACCTTATCGAAGGCCTTCGATATGTCAAGAGCAATTGCCCTGGAAAGGAAACCTTTGTCAAGAGATTCCCTAATCCTATGAGATATAACCGTTAGCACATCTGCTGTAGATCTTGCAGAGCGGAAACCATATTGTGTGTCACTAAGAAGGCTGTTTCTGTTGAGGTGGTCGACTACTTCTTTATTTAATATGGATTCCAACAACTTACTCATGGCACACAGGAGACTTATTGGGAGGGAGATGACTTTTCACCTGAATTCTTAAATACAGTGCATACTGATGAGGTTTTCCAGGGTGTTGGAAAGCACTTATCCTTAAGACAACGCTTAAACAGTTTTGTAAGTATGGGGGGCAAGTTCTGGTTGGAGCTTTTTCAGCACTATAACTGGAATGCCATCAGGGTCAGTTGCTTTACTGGAATCAAAGTTCTTGATTAGCTTGGCGACCTCACGCACATATATTTGTATGTTGCATAGCGTGTTCTCTGTAATAGTAAGAAATACAGGGAGTTGAAGGTCATTGTCGCACAGGGTAGAATTAGCTGCAAAGTTCTTGGCAAATAGTCTGGCCTTGTTTGATGCTGACGAGATGACCTCAGGTCCATTGATGATAGTTGGGATAGAGCGCACGCTTCTGTTCAGGATCCTGTTTGCTATTTGCCAAAACTGCTGGAAACCAAGCCGCTGCTCAGCTACTTTGGATTACACAGACTGAGCATATAGCTCTCTTGCATGTTTTATTACTCTTTTACAGTGGTTGCTGGCAGTCCTGAAAGCAGCTTTAGTCTCAGTACATCTATTACATTGGTAGCTATGGAAAAAGTGATTTCTGTGCGCGATGGCAGCAGCACATTCAGGGGAGAACCATGGCTGGCTGTTAGGGTTTTGTTGGAATTTTTTGAATAGTATGAATCGGCCTGTGCCTACAATATATAAATATACATATATCTAAGTATATATGTGTATAAATATATATATATATATATATATATATATATATATATATATATATATATATATATATATATATATATAATGTAAAGCTGAACGTCTGTGTGTGTGTCTGGTCACGAATAGGCTCCTATATGGTTGACTATTATAGAAAACTGATCACATATAATGATAGAAGATGTATCAAGATACAGGAATGGGTCCGTTTTATTTGGCATAATGATGATTCATTAAAATTGTGGGGTCTGCGTACGCGCCTTGTCCATGTTGTATCAGTCGGGAAGCAGCCTCATAGTATTACGTTACAAATAGAAAACGTTATAGGAAATGACTTCTAAACATGGGATTTTCATTTTAGTATTATACACATATAGGCAGTGAGGGAAATTGTTAGCGGTTGTTTATGCGGCCGAAGTACTGATCGAGATTTTGAATAATTTAACTGTGCTTTATGGCGAAAACTGTTTGGTGTTTCATGCTACAAAGAAGTAAAAACTTTGTTCTATTTTGAAAGGAAAATCACATTTATTGATTTGTTTTGAAGGGGGGGTTATCAGTAACGTTTGTAAAGGCTTTTAGTAGGAAGCAGAAGAAACAGAAAAAAAGAAGAAAAAGTAAAGCAAGAAGTAGACGAAGAAGAAAAAAAGGAAGAAGAAAAAGAATAAGCAAGCAGCGTGTAAAAGAAAAACGCAAAGAGAAGAAGACGGGTCGAAAAAGACAGAAACAAGGAGTAAAAGACAGAGAGAGAATGTGTGAGAGAGAGAGAGAGTGTGTGTGTGTGAGAGAGAGAGAGAGAGAGAGAGAAAAATAGAAGGATGAACAGGCAGACAAGGAGATGGGAAAGTTGAAAAACTGCCAAACCACCAGAAAATACGAATTTCGTTTAAGATGCAGTCAAACCGTGAGAATTCAAGGAGACTCCATTGAATTTCCACGAACACTAGCACACATATATACGCACGCCCGTAGATTCTTCGGGCTATCATAAACAGTTATAGACAAAGAGTACTAGAGTGTGTACCAGATCATTTTGAAAGTCAAACTTGACGAACTGATTAAGATAAATCTCCGAGAATATTTAAATCTGGCACTGTAATTTTGGCGAGTCAACTTTCGTCGGAAGTTGCCAAAACCTGATGAGTTGAAATTAGGAGGGACGTGATGGATAACACGGATCATATTTAATACACGGCGTCGAACCATTTAGCGTGACAGAATGTCGATAATCATATTCTTCTATAATTACCTTGGCTGGTAATCACATGCAATTCGTTGGGAGTGTTGGGGGTTGACGAATTTAACACGTGTCATAACGGAGAGATACTGATTTATTTGTAGGGCGACGTATCAGAGTGCTTCTAAGGAATCGGTGTTTACGCGGAGGTCGGCAGTTCAAGAGCGGTGAAATACAATTGTCTTTACATTCGGGCTAATACGCTTGCGAAGTCTATGATTCAGCCGTGATTTCTTTTCTTTGGATACTGAGAGACAATTAATATTTCCTTGAGCTTTGATTAAACGAGCTAGATTATATATTAAAGAAAAGCTCGCTTTTTTCTGTCATCACAACACAATAAAGCTCAAGCTCAATGGTAATTACAAATCTAATATATATATATATATATATATATATATATATAAAATAAAAATTACAATTAAATTTACCAAAACGATCCAAGATGGTAAAATTAAAGTATATTATAGATATTAAAGAATTAATATTTATAAAATTATCTCAGCCAGATGTAAAAGCGCGATAAAACCAAATAGAAAATAGAGCTTATATAGAGCTTTGTGTAATCACCTTTTTCTTCACCATATCCCCCTGCTTCACTTTTTTTGTTTTCAAGTAAAGTAAGATCTTTGAATTACTTGTTGTTTCATCAAGTACTTCTGCATGCAAAATCTGATCCCGCATTTTACTAATTCCCGCCCTCTGATGGGAAGGAAAGTATTTCTTCGAAACTCCGCGGATTAAGGACTATCCATTTATCTAGTGTTTCCTTTTCAGATTAAATTTGTTTTTAACTCATTTCAAAGTGTTTTTATCATATTTTATTAACTGTTAGCTCATATATATATATATATATATATATATATATATATATATATATATATATATATATGCAGTTTGAGGCTGCTATTTTTAAAAGTAGGGTAACCAATGAAATATAACGAGGTTAATACAAAAGTGCTTAATACGGAAATAGAGCAAGTTAAATTTTCAATTTGTCTTTAGATAAGCAGTAATTTGTTGCTATACAGTCATGAGCATGTTTCAGTCTTCCAGTGTTTAGTAACTAGAGCCCTCTACAGGCAACAAACGCTGATTTATGAAAGGTGAATTCAAAACAGAAAACCGAAAATAAACTTTCACCAAAAGAAGGCCGGTTTTTAAGTCTTATTTTCCTTTTCTTCTTTGAAAGGGTCATGAGGGTGACGGTTCAGCTATGCCGAGAACAGGGTGTATTGGGTGAGAATTTTTAGTTTATTTATTTTCCTATTTGTTTATTCACTTATTTACCGTGTCTTTATTCAATCATTTCATGTTTGTCTTAGGGGTTAGGGTTTGTAAGATTAAGGGTTGTAAAGTCAGAGCTATGTAGATGTTATCTTAAACAAGTATGAGCTTAGCTTGTCTGTTTCCCGCTGCCTGTCTGAGACTACAAGGGCGGACTGTCTTAAATTCTTTTTTAATAACTGTTTTAATTTAATATTCCTATTTGTCTCTGCTAAATGATTAGGATTTACTCGGATCTGTTGACTATTCCTTGGCTTCTAGTGAACGGTGGAGGGGAGGGAGGAGTGAGAGGCGTAAGAAGAAAGTAAGGAAAAAGTAATAGGGAGATGGAATAGGGAAATAGGAAAGGGGGTGAAAAAAAAGGAAGAGGGAAGAAAAGGGAGAGGGGAGAGAGCGGTGGCACCATTTGTTTGATAGTAGTAGATTTGTTTTATCTCATTTAAACAACATTCCTTATTTTTTAGTTTTATTTTATTTGACCTATTTATTCCTATTTCCTTTGTTTATTTAATGTTGGTTTATTAATTGGTGTATTTGTAAGTTGTTATTAAAACGTTTCATAATGATAGTAATTGTAAAACTTATATATGTCATTATTAAACTTATGATGGTTAAATGCAGTTATTTTTATTTTTATTTATTTATTTATTTAAATTGTTAATCTTCTTGCTTATTTTTTATTTTATATTTTTATATTTTTATTTATTTATTTTTATTTATTGGCAGCGATAATGATTATTCTGCTAGAAAGGTGATTAGGAATTCCACCCAGTTATTTGCTACTAATTAGCACTGATATAACTTAAGTGGAGGTTATATTAATTATCTGTAAATAGTAGTACCCATGGATTTTATGCACGTAGAAGAATATGTATACATACGTATCAATATGCTGATATATTACATAACCACTCAGAATGGATGTATACAAGTGTTATCTGGAGTTTTTTTTCAACGTTTATATCATATTGTGTCGTGCGTCATTTGTCGTTTAGATTACGGTCACACGTAGTGATTGTGGAATATAAAAGATGTGTCAGGATTGCGGTTAGCAATTTTAAAGAGCTTTATTAGAGTGTTTCACTTTAGTGGAAAGATCACTATTGGCTTTAGGGAGACTAAAGTTAATGTTTGCAGTGTATGCTTTCAATTACGAGATAATTTTGTTCTTTATGTTTTATTTTGTTTTTATTTATTTATTTATTTATTTATTTTAATTTATTCATATATTCAGCGGAACTGTCACCCTCATGACCCTATAAAAGAGGAAAGAAAAAAGAAAAAAAAACATACCCAACCTTCTTTTGCGGAAAGTTGATTTTCAGTTTTCATTTTAAATTCCGCTTTCGTAAATAAACGTTGGTTGCCTGAAAATGTCACAAGTTATTAAACAATGGAAGGCCGAAATATGCCGTGACTGTATAGCAACAAATTACTGCTTATCTAAAGATAAATTGAATATATATATATATATATATATATATATATATATATATATATAATTTAAAGGAGATTAGAATAATAGCCTAAAGAGCTAAGTGTATTTTAATGTAACAGTGAAATTACTAGTTTAATTAAAATACAGGAAATGCTCGTTGTAATTTAGATATATAATAAGCTCGATAGTTAAATGTCCTAGAGCTAATTCAATATTAAGTAAAGTGATTTTCAATTTAAAAATTAAAAAAAAAAAATTTTTAATTTAAAAATCAAATTTTAATTAAATTAAAAATCAGTTTCATAAGAAGGAACAACAACAAAGTCAATTATCTGTACGATCGTTTCGGAAATCCGTGCTTTTTATTTGTGGTATACATGAAGTTATGTAGAACAATTATATATAGTTTTTTTTTTATTCAATAAAATAAAAAGCAATAGCAAACATCTAAATGACTACTTTAAACACAGTTCCTGATTTCCAAAAAAAAAAAAAAACTAAAAGATTCATCTGCCTTACTTTTAATGCTAGGTTTATTTATGGTGTCTTTTAAATTCAATAAAAATCCTCCTAAATTTGCTGATGAGGAGACCGTGCTTACCAAAAAAACTATATATAATTGTTCTACATAACTTCATGTATACCACAAATAAAAAGCACGGATTTCCGAAACGATCGTACAGATAATTGACTTTGTTGTTGTTCCTTCTTATGAAACTGATTTTTAATTTAATTAAAATTTGATTTTTAAATTTAAAAATTTTTTTTAAATTTTTAAATTGAAAATCACTTTACTTTATTTTTGTAAATTTTTAAATTAAAAATCACTTTACTTTATATATATATATATATATATATATATATATATATATATATATATATATATATATATATATATATATATTCAATAACGCCGACCCAAACTTAAAATTTACTATAGAACACCCAGACTCTTCGGAATCCCTTTCTCTACTTGATTTTAA
The DNA here is from genome assembly GCF_053919585.1 of Euprymna scolopes. Lineage (NCBI taxonomy): Eukaryota > Metazoa > Mollusca > Cephalopoda > Sepiida > Sepiolidae > Euprymna > Euprymna scolopes. The sequence continues at coordinate 47,525,114 of NC_136520.1, forward strand.
AATACAAATAAAAAAAAATGGTGTCATATGCACTGAATTCTACAGAAAACCCGCCAGCAAAGGCCTCTTCGTACATTTCAAATCTGCGCTACCTCTCAAGGACAAACTAAACTACGCACATGCCGAAATCTCACGCATACAAGACACATGCACTAACATCTCCGACAAACATACACACACTAACAATTTCCTACAGACCCTCTCACTAAACGGCTACCCTAATACGATCCTATCCTCACTTAAAAAGAAAAAAACGCAACACCCGACCCTTCTCTAACAATTGTTTTCTAAAACTACCCTTCCTCAGTGACAAAATCTCATCTTCAATCCGAAAAGCCATCCGCAGCGAGGGGCTCAACATTCAACTCATCCACACTGGATCTACTTTAAGACAACAGCTCAACCGAAAACATCCATCGCATACACCTTCCCCTTGTTCACTCTCTAATTGCCCAATATCACACACAGGTTTATGCTTTAAGAACCACGTTGTTTACGACCTACAATGCGCTAAATGCAGTGCATCTTACATCGGAAGCACTACCAGATGGCTTCATCACCGCATTAAAGAGCACTTAAACACTACTGCTTCGTCGTTCTATAAACATATTCGCACTTGCATTAATTCAGAACCAGATTTTCACATCAACATTCTTGCTTCTTCAAGAAACGTAGGTCAACTTCGTATCCTCGAATCTTTAATTATTTCAAAAAAATACTCCCACACTAAACAATAGACTGGAATTGAGCTCCGCTTTTATAATATAAGTTTAAAACATAAGAAAAACAATACGTAAAAAAAAAAAACCTTGCTTGAATAGTCATCTCCCTTGATTCACAAATGCAACAAGTATTTCAAACATCAACTGATTTATTTTAACGTTCTCCTAACGTCATTTTTTGTTCTATATTTCGCGGTATCACGTGGCAAACTCGGCGGCTACTTTTCCAATTTTGAACACTCTTCCGCTGTCTTCTCTTGAAAATGGACTAATAAGTCTGAAATATATTGAGATTTATATCACCATTGAATACAACAGAAAAAAAAAATTACTGTTGTTTAGAGTTAAAATTTGTGTGAAAAAGAAAAAACAAACAACAAAAAAAAAGAACTTTATTTCTTTTGTTTGCATTTAATTTTACTCTATATAAAAAAAAAATCTCGCATTGTTCTTGGCTTTTAATTTTACCTTATATATATATATATATATATATATATATATATATATATATATATATATATATATATATATATATAAAGCTGGATGCCTGTGTGTGTGTGTGTGTGTGTGTGTGTGACTGGTCACGAATAGGCTCCTATATGGTTAACTATTAAAAAAAACTGATTACATATAATGATAGAATATGTATCGAGACACAAGAATGGGTATGTTCGACCTGGCAGAACGGTGGTTCATTAAAATTGTGGGGTCTGTGTTCGCGCCGGGTCCACAAAGTATGGAAATAAAAAATTTAAAAATAAAAAATAAAAACGTTTACAAGTGTTTTTGATATAGATGTACATAATAATATTTTGATAAGTATGTTTTACTATAAATGGGGATGGTATAATAAAATTTTGGGGTCTGCGTTCGCGCCTGACCTCCATAGAATGGAAATAGGCACACACTTTAATAAAGACTTTTCATATCTATCTGCGTAATTATACTTTGATAATTATGTTTCAGTTTGAAGAAATATGGTAGAATAAAATTATGGGGTGTTCGTTCCATGGAATGGAAATATGTCACAAAGTTTAACAAGTTTTTTTTTTTAATATAGATTAACTGAATATTGTGATAAGTGTTTCAGTGTGAACAGATATGGTATAATAAATTATGGGGTTTATCTATTTTATTTTTACTTTCATCATATTTGATTTTGATATCCCCAAAATCAACCCAAATTTACAACCCTTCTTTTTCATAACCTATCATACTTTCATAAATCATAGTCCATTTTCTGTAGGCTGTTTTTGAACCTATTCAACGATGGGTACTTTTGCTAGTATATATATATATATATATATATATATATATATATATATATATATATAAGGCTATATGTCTGTCTGTCTCTATATTTTCAAACTCTATATCCTCCGAAACTAAAAATAGAAGAGCGATGCTAGGGACGTGAGATGATTGGATTGATTAAATCATTTTACTGGGTGAAAACTGAGTAAAATTTGAAAACAAAAACGTTATACATTCATCTTAGTTTAGCTTTGATTTTTAATTGTCTTTCAGTTCATATGCGTATCATATTGGTACAGTGGTAACGTCACCCGCTATGAATGCTACAGTTTCTGTTTCGATGCAAATTAATAACGCCCCAATACATTTTTTTTTACAACAATGACTCTAAAATTATATATAAGAAATCTGGATAAATTAAAATGTAATATTTAAGCGTATTTTACGCGCGAGCAAAGCCGGGTGCCCCCCTTCCCTGCTAGCCTTAAAAAAATGTTTCAGCATCTGATAGTCATTCAAATATTCTTTCTTTAGTCTGTTTGGAAAAAAAATGTCCTAATTTTTTTAAAATAGTCCATGGCAGGTGCGACAGTTTACGTATTTCGATACACCACATATTACATGTTTTATAAGATTTTAGTTAATAATTGATAATTTAAAGTATTTTCCTTCTTAGTTCGTACGTTATCAATAGTAAAATGACAACTAGAATTTTGTAAAGCCAAGAAAGTCAAATTTACGGGAATTGCCTTAAAAAACCTGGCAAAATCTTAACAAGATAATGTGAGTTGATTCCTATTAATGTATCCTCGTTTTCGAATACACTTATAATAATGCTATAATAATCATTATTGTCCTACATACGTCACAATCAAGTTGACACACCGGTTCACGTAAGATCACCGAAGTTAAGCAACGTTGACTCAGCACTAAACTCAGTGATCATTTAGAAATAGCAAGTGTCATATGTGCTTTCTGCTTATATCAGCATTGTTTCGTTCGTTAAACACTTCTCCTCACCACTGGATCCAAGCAGCACTGCCGATTCAGAATAAGTGTGGTTGGAGATTGCGCAACCTATGCCTCAAAAAGTACTCGCGCAGCTACTCTTGTGACTGAACGGAGACATAGATTATTGCCCTAATAGTATTAGACAGAAAATCGTAGTAATTTTGAAGTGTACCCTTTCATCACCGAATAAAGAAGTGAGCAAAACATTACGTAAACTAAGATTATTAGAAAGAAACAACGCAAAAAGAATAAGTGTATGTTCAGGAAATACTGAACTTAAATAGTAAATTGCATATAGCTCTACAGTACGAATTAATTATTTGTACTGAACTATGTAGCACAATATTACTATCCGGATATTTATAAATACTTCTTAACATATTTCGTTTGAGTCAGTACTATAAAATACAATTTCATGAAAATTTAATAGGAATTTTAATAAACTCACATTTATTGCGTATTATTTGTTTTTCTTTACAAAAATCAAATGGTTGTCCAAGACCAGGAAATTATCAGATTTCTGAAAACATATTTTTGGATTAAATATATATCTCATTCGTGAAAATATCACAAATTCTGCTAATATTTGATACTATGACATGTTGGCAACATACAAATGCGTCCATTTTGGCTCATTTATCATAAGTCTTCTGGCGATTAATAATTTATTTTTTACTATATGTGGTAATAGATAAAATAACAAAAAAACATTGTTCAGTAATAATTCTAAGCACTCATCCTTGATGAAATGAGAGTAAAGTAGATTAAAGTCGATTAGAGGTAGGATACAGAGAAGAAGGAATTCCTGAGCCTAACTGATGGACCCCGGCATTTAAAAAAATCACAGCTGAAAAAATCAGAGATTGCATCTGTCGAAACTTCGTGCAAATTACACTGATAATAAGATCACTAGCCTTGTTAATCATATTCATTCATTCATTCATTCATTCAAATGTTGTCCTGCTTGGTAAAAGCATTGATGGCTATTGATCACCATATATACCTCTCCTTCGAGGCATTCATGAATTCATTGTTGCTCATCATTTTTGATATTAGCCTAAGTGTTCAGACTGTCAATGTATGTTTCTTATTATCGTCTGCTGCTTTTTTTCTACCCACGTTATGAGATGAGAATAATAGTCCGATCAGTACAAGTAAGATAAACAATAAACCCTCATCTAAAAAATTCATAACTTTTGTTTTAGTAAAAAATTAATATTTTTCATGGAAATAAATATGGTGAGTATAGTTTTATTAATGCTGCTCTACTAGTGAAACGCCATCTTATTTCGATTTTGACGCGGGTTTCTTTTGATCCGTGTGTGTAGGTAACACTGTGTCGGTAAAACAGTCTTGTCTGGTTTTAAACTGGACCAGTACGAAACAAGTGGTTCTTCTATTATTTCTCATTTGAGTTATTACATGGTTCGTTTAGTGATGTTGCTATGATTCTTTTAACTAAAACAGTGCATAACCCTGACTAGTGAAAATATTTTGGTACAACATTATTTTATTCTACATACTTTTGTCATATTACTGTCAAATATATTGAGAGCAATTTGCTGATGCTGCTTAATAGAAATATATTCGATGGTCGTTCCCCATATAATGTATCCCATCTTTTGACTAAAAAAAAAGGTGAAGAGCAAGGGATATGATAGTTTTACCATTAAAACCTATTGCGCTCCATGGAGGTTTATCGCACTAGACGGAGGATTAAAGTAGAAGCCGCGAGTCTAGCTAGTTTCTTAAAATACGAGCAACGACAAAAACAAAGGGGGGATCAAATTAAACGTAGGAGAGCAATATACACAACTAGAGAGATGGAAGAGAAGTAGACAGGTTATTTGGTGTAACTATTGTGATGAAGGATGCCGGATTCAGAAACACTTTAAACAACGCATCCGCGGAAACAGAAACACCCTTTTCATATGACGCCCAACGAACAGGTTACCGACGCGCATACCACAAATCTCGTTTCAATAAAAATAGAAAGAGTAGAGAGTGCTTGTTGAAACCAGGTGGGGGAGAAGTACCATTATAAGGAAGAGTGTTTTCAACTCACATAGAAATGGACTTTAACTACGAAAGTAAAGGTTAAATTCAAGGACACTTAATCTCCATTAACTGAGAAAGGTATCTTCTGATTAAAGATGCCGATAGAAAGTCAGTCCACTAATCAAAATTCTTTGTTGTGGAGTACCTCAACAGAGGGGTAATACTGGGCCGTGATTCGCTCAGGCAATATGAGGAGAGAATGTATTTCGATTTAGGAGCAATCAGACTCAGTAATGAGTAGATAGCGTTGGAGGAAGGTGCCTCTATTTACTCAATAGTTAGACAAGCACATAAAATTATATTAACGCCCCAGCACTTGCGTACATGCATGGCGCGTTCGGGCTTAAAGAACTGCAGAAAAATAATATATAAGAAAGAGCAAATAAGCAATATATAGGTTAAAAAATAACCGGTCGCCTAGATTTCCGCTGCTCATAATAAATAACACTAAGAATACTAGGGTCACCTAAAAAAGCGTTCTCAATTAGCAAAGTTAGTACGGCTCGTGGCATTACTACGATTACAATGTCGGACAAACAGAATACTAAGATCTCTGATGAAAACTTGAAAGGGATAAAGGTACCTGCATTAAAGATGGATAGGTTGCTGAAGCAGAATACAGATTTGTTCGTTACGGAAGGTAAAGATTTGGGTAGAACTTATACGGTACAGATGCGTATTGATACTGGAATGCAGGATCCCATACAAGAATGCCCGTATCGACCACCGCTTAAGCAAAGCAAACTGTTAAATCCGGCAGTTGACAAAATGATGCGGGCAGGGATAATTTAAAGATCTAACAACCCGTGCAGTTTACCTATATTACTATTGGAAAAGAAATATGTTAGTTAGAAATTCCATGTTGATTTAAGGGCATTAAATAAAATCACAGGCACGTATGCTCGAGAACTTTCTGTTATTGACAATATATTAGCTTCGCTTGGGTCAACGAATTACTAATCGAAATTAGATTTAAAGCCACGTTACTGGCAGGTTAAACCGAGTACGAACTATAAAGATAAAACTGCTTCGCCTACTACCTTCAAAGTACCTACTATTCATCTTATAGGTCGGGGCTTTCTGATTGTGTGGTAATAAAACTTCTCAAATGCACTTGTGTTATTATGCTGTATAAAGCGTTAACTTGGGTCAAAATCCTCTGCTCCTTCTTTTATCGGATTATTTCGAATCGTGATTATCCAAAACTTTTGAGATGACATTCTGATACATAAGCTATCCAAGGATACGGCCAGATAAATCAAGTACATTTGTGTTAAATCGCATAAAATCAGCCCAGCCGTTTTGGAGTTCATAGGAAAAGAAGTCAAATAGAGAAAGAGAGTCCCTTATAATAGGAGAGTTAGATACATAAACAACATAATAGTTAATGACACTAAAGCATCCTAACAACACAGAACAGAAAGAATGTAGTATAATTGTTACTAATACTACTAAAATTAATAAAAATACGCTAAATATTAAAAAATAAATACTATTGTAGACGAAACAGTATTTATCTTCACAAGAAAGTCTTTAAAATGATATGATTTTAAAATACAATATGTTTTACAGCTCGATACATATTGGCATTTTTTCTATAATATTCCAAACCCTCCACCTCGTCGATAATTCGTATTTCTTTTCAAATGACAAATAATACTAATAGAATAAGTAAAGTCAAGTTCCATATAGAAACGTATATTTAATTTGAATAACATAAAATACGCATCAAGTGTTCTTGAAATCCAAATGACAACGCAATATAAGGAAAATAAACAAATATCTTACTTGTTTGAAATTTATTTTCCTAAAATTACGTTGTGATTTGGATTTCAAGCGCATTTGGTGTGTGTGTTATTTTAATAGAATAGCTACTCATATTATAAAATACGAAATCTATCATGCAAATAAAATTCCGCATATTATGTAATAGTTGATGTTGGACACTGCATAAATTGCACAAAGATAATAAAATTAATCACAGACTAACTACTGATATCTACACATAAGCAACTATACACAAAGAATGCCGTGAATAAATATTTCTATATAATAAAAAAAGAGGAAAGTTAACCAAGAAAGAACCCGTAATGTTAAAGTTATACTAAACAGGAATATAAGGGTAAGATGGTTATAAATTTCTACACTTCATAAAAGAAACTTTCGGTCGAAAGTCGACACGATTTGAAGCAGAAAATATTTTATGTAAACATCGTAATAGTCGTTATCGCATATAGATGTGAAAGTTTGTACCGGAAAGATTAAAACTATTAACATCGCGTCAGAGTCTGAACTAAACACTTGTTCACGTATGACGAGAATGTGCACATGAAAGATTACGTAGCCACTGAGAAAATTCAACTGGAAAGATACACATGTTATATTACATTGATGTCAAGATTAAAATGAAAAATTCACACAAACACACATAATCTATCTATCTATCTATCTATCTATCTATCTATATATATATATATATATATATATATATATATATATATATACATATATATATCTATATATACATACATAGGGTGTGTGTGTGTGTGTGTGTGTGGCAATCCGCATACAGTACTGTTTCGATGATTCACAGCTCATAACTTCGGCTAGACAAACCAGGATCGAACACCGATCGCCCAAGATTGGGACTTTCTGACCGTAGCGCTATATATCAGCTGCTATGCGGGCATAGAATTAACAATGTTTGGAATTGTCCAAAGTACTTAAGCTCAATTTGTTTACACAAAGAGCATCGTTTCATACTCTAATGGTATTTGTATATCACTTCCCAAATGCTCAACCTAAAATAGGGAGCATTATATATATTAATAAATAAATAAATAAATATATATATATATATATATATATATATATATATATATACACTAGTAGAGAGAACCAATATATGTGTAATCGCCACTTTTTCAAATAATTCGAATAACTGCCTGCTCTAGTTTGGTACTTTTCGGGATGCATCGGAACGTGACTTTACCTCTATTTTTGCAATGAATTAAGCTATGATACATTGTACTTTACATTGCACTGTAGTGAATCTACTGTGGATTTTATAAAATATTTTTTCATCTTATGCCTTTAATAAAAGTTTAAAATATAAAAACTAAAGTACAATGGATCAATTATGCTCTAATAAAACATGTTTTTTTTTTAAATGAGCCTCTGTCTTATCCAAAAAGCATAGTCTTGATTGTATCTACCTTGCATTTGTACTTGTGGGATGATAACAACTTGAATTAAATTTAAAAAAAGCAAAAGGCATGTACCATCGTCTCAATTGTGTTCTACACAGGCACGCTCATGTATTTTTTTTACATAGGAGTCACCACTTATCAAGGCCCGGAGGCCACTCAAGATAAGGGTCAATAGGTATACATTAGTCACTGGGATCATAGCGTAGTAAACATAAGTAGCTGACACTTTGTAAATGGGATTACTTAGGAGGATGGTTCATCAATGTTGATTTTATATACCGGAGATTTCTGCTTGTGCGGTTATAGAATAAAACTTCTAAAATTATCACGTTAAGCTGTGTAATGTATTATCTTTAGTCGAAATAGACTGCCCTTCTTTTATCCAATTTTCGATTATAGATAAATAACTATCGATATTTATCGAAAACATTCCGTATAAAAGCCTTCCTAAGAAGTACCTCCGTGTGAGAATTCATAAAAATTGCTCAAGCCGTTGCAGAGTCTATAGGAAACGAACTTACACACACCACACACAGAGTAACTTTTTTTAATATATAATAATAGAGATGAACACATATACATATTTTATCAATTGCACCGACGACAAAAAAAAAATCACATTAAGAAAATTAAATATTTATATATACTAAAAGGGAGACACGACGTTGCTCGGGATTGAATGATGATCAACGAATATTTCACACTCCTATATTTTTATTGTCATCGAAATCCGTGAAATCGACCGGGAGGGTGTTTCACATGCCTCCATGTAGTAACTTAGTAAAAATTATATGTTTTTCTACATTGCACTCTAGAGAAGCTACTTTTTCATTGATAAAATAGTTTATATAAACTTCTTCCAGTAAACGAAAGAAAAAAACATTAAGAAATTAACGTGCGGTGTTTGAACATACAGGCCACGTCATTGAAGAAAAAAGACACGTAAATTTTCAAGTCCTGTAAATTTCTTTGCAGTTAATGACAAAAAAAAAGAAGAAATTTACGTGCGGAGTTTGAACCTATAGACAAGATACTATATATAATGATAAATATGAAATCAGCATCAATGGAAATATCATATTTAAGCGTATTTTACCACCAGGCAATGGCAGGCAGCCTTCTAGTATATATATATATATATATATATATATATATATATATATATATGTATATATATATATATATATATAATATAAAGCTCTGTGCGTGTGCGTGTGTGTGTGTGTGGTCACGAAGAAATATGATATAATAAAATTATGGGGTGTTCGTTCGCGCCTGACCTCCATAGAATGGAAATATGTCACAAAGTTTGACAAGGTTTTTTAATATAGATCCACAGAATATTGTGATAAGTGTTTCAGTGTGAACATGTATTGTATAATAAATTATGGGGGTTATCTATTTTAGTTTTATTTTTATCATATTCTGCTTTGGTTTTGATACCTCCGAATTCAAAGCTATATTTTTATAACCCTTCCTTTTCATAACCTATCATACTTTAATAAATCAGAGTCCATTTCCTGTAGGCTGGTTTTGACCCCAGTCAATAGCAGGTACTTTTGCTAGTATATATATATATATATATATGTGTGTGTGTGTGTGTGTGTGTGTGTGTGTGTGTGTGCGTGTGTGTGTTTCTCTGTGTGTTTTATTTTTTATTACCGCTTTATCTGTTTGGTTACATATGTTTCGGATGTTGGACCAAGTTTAGGATTCAACAGCTTCGTCAAACCTTGCAGAAATTGTTGTTAGTATTGTGAAGTGTTTTAGAAGAAATACGAGACAAAAAGTGGGTGTAGGAGATAATAAGGGGAAGGGAAACGGGTATCGAAAATATTCCCGTTTTGAAGGTTAAAATACATTAGATTTTATTGTGTGTGTGGGGGTAGGAGATTCCTAATACTACCGACCATTTCTGCAAGGTCTGACCAGGCTGTTGGATCGTAAACATGGTCCCACATCCGAAACATATGTAAATAAACAGATAAAACGGTAATAAAAAATAAAACACATAGTTGATCTGCAATAGTATTGAGCACTCTCTTCAGGTTTTTACTAATTACCAGTTTTACCAAATATATATGCATACATATGTGTGTGTGCATGTGTGTGCGTGTGTGTGTGTGTGAGAGAGTTTTGACTTGCTACCTAGCTTTACTCACAAATTGAGCTTTGATAATATAAATACTTAAATATTATACCTAAGACATTATGTAGATTCATGAAATCACATATAAATGTGTGTTTGCTTTTACATGCCTGCATTAAATTACTTAACTCGGAACGATAAGTTGCAAATCAATATATTTATGGATATTAGCTAAATGCTGACCAGGCTTACTATTGCTTAATTGCATTGTTCTAAAGAAAACCCGATACATTGTACGTGAGATGACAATAATACTCTCATGTGGTGTATCACCCCACTGATTGACTCCTAAACATCATCTGGCAAACTGCCATTTCATGTCTTGCATATATTTCACGTCTATAATCTTCTGTGATTAATTACATTATGAAATCTGGACGTATACATGCGTTAAATATTGGCTGTAAGACACGACAAGCCGATCAGGCGAAGCCGATGTATTATCTTTAATCCTTGCGTGCGTTGGTAAGTTTATATCTGGACCTGGATCACATCATTTTTTTTTTCTCCGTTTTCATATCTCAGGAGTTTGGGGAAAAATCATTTGTCAGCGCATCATTAATATTCGGGAATTATTCTAATACTTTTGAATCATTACCGACGGAAAAACTACCCGGAATATTTTGCATCAGTGTCTGTTATTTTTATGTTCTTTAAGAGAGAAATTTCCAACGCGGAAATCGGTAAAGCTCAAACCCGGCATGCCATTTTTTTTTCATCATAGATTATAAGATTGAACGATCTCTTCACGAGTGAAATGATAGCATAGTCATGTGTGACAAAACGTGACAACGTTATCGATCATGTTTCTGAAGGTCCAATGCCATTTCTCTGAAATTATATATGGATTTTTTTTTGTATATAATAAAATTAACAATCACACAAAAAACATTTGTACACACACACACACACACACACACACATATATATATATATACGACATATATTTGTATGTATATATATGCGAAATATATTTGTATATACATGAGACATATACTTGTAATTGTATTGCGTGTATGTAAAATATACAAATATATATCGTACATATAAATATATATATATATATATATATATATATATATATATATATATACGTAATTAGTAAAACTTTACTAAATGTGCTCATATAAAAGTTCCTTCTAATAAATAAAGCTGTTTATTATGCATAAACTATTTTCACACACACACACACACACACACACACACACATATATATATATATATATATATATACGCGGGACGTGTTCATTCATATATAAAATATGGATGCTGGCATTTTGTCGATGTGAAGAGTGAATGGAGACGTTCTGATGTTATTGTAGCTCTTAGCGTCTGCTTAAATATGATATTTTAATTTATTGATTGGAATAGTTTTTGAGATAAGTTATTTATTTATTTGCGAACTATTATCCTAATTTAATAGATGTTTTTTTCACGAGGGTTCGGGTGAACTATTCTTCTGGCCTTCGTCATGGGATAGGAATGCTGACTTATCAATTGTATCTTCAATAATTACTGTCTTCAATCATTGTTGTCGTTCGTCTTATAACGTTTTTGCCCACTAATCCTCTCGCCGATTTTAGGAAGGTTTGAAACCATCTTTTTTTTCAGAAAATGCTCACCTAGAATTGTAAAGATTCGACGTCTCTATCTATCCACCGCGCTACGATCCCAGAAGGACGACGAACGTTTAATTTTTTCTCTAATAAATCCAAGTTTTTTTTTGTTATCGGATCTTCCATGGTCTGATCCGTACGAAATTGTAGTCGTTTGAATTCTTTTTGAGATGAGTAATATGTATATTATATTTATTTATTTGTGGACTATTATCCACATCTTTATAATTCTTGTTTTCCGACGGTTCCTGACGAAGGTCAGGGGAATATTTAACCGAAACATCGTGAACCACAACTATAAAAAGATAGTGAATATAATCCACAAATAAATAAATAAACACAATCTGATATTTTAATTCTTGCAGAGGTCTTACATATTATAGTAAGTCTTTGAATTTCAACAGTGTTTACTATATATATATATATATATATATATATATATATATATATATATATATATAATATAAAGATGAATGTGTGTGTGTGTGTCTGGTCACGAATAGGCTCCTATATAGTTGACTATTTAAAAAAAAAAACTGATTACATATAATGATAAAAGATGTATCAAGACACAGGAAAGGGTATGTTTGATCCTGCAGAACGGTGATTCATTAAAATTGCGGGGTCTGCGTTCGCGACTGGTCCACAAAGTATGGAAATAAAAAATTTAAAAATGAAAAAAAAAAACGTTTACAAGTGTTTTTGATATGGATGCACATAATAATACTTTGACAAGTATGTCTTAACTGAAATAGGGATGGTATAACAAAATTTTTGGGTCTGCGTTCGCGCCTTGCCTCCATAGAATGGAAATAGGCAGAAACTTTAATAAATACTTTTCATATCTATCGCGTTAGTATGCTTTGATAATTATGTTTCAGTTTGAAGAAATATGGTATAATAAAATTATGTGGTGTTCGTTCGCGCCTGACCTTTATAGAATGGAAATATGTCACAAAGTTTAACAAGTTTTTTTTTAATATAGATTCGCAGAATATTGTGAACAGGTATGGTCTAATAAATTATGGGGTTTATCTATTTTATTTTTACTTTCATCATAGTTTGCTTTGGTTTTGATACCCCCAAATTCGAAGCTCTCTCTTTACAGCCCTTCCTTTTCATAACCTATCATACTTTCATAAATCAGAGTCCATTTTCTGTAGGCTGTTTTTGACCCAAGTCAACGACGGGTACTTTTGCTAGTATATATATATATATATATATATATATATATATATATATATATATATATATATATACGTATACATATGTATATATATGTATGTATATGTATGTATATATATATGTATATATGTATTTATGTATATGTATATATGTATTTATGTATATACACGTATACATATGTATATATATGTATGTATATGTATGTATATATATATGTATATATATATATTTATGTATATATATATACATATATAAAAGTAAAAAAAAAGTTAGATATAAAAATTTCAATAATATAGATTAAAATATACATTTAAAACACAGAAAAGTTGTATAATTTTATTGTTGTTTTTGAAATTGTTAAAAGGTGAGAGGCTAGTGACAGATGCACCAGATCAGATATCTCAAATACTCTATGTATGGAAGAATAGTGGCTTTGTTTAGACAAATATAATGATATCTAATATGATATGAGGAGTTTTATTCTAGCCTGCCAATAACAGATTTTCACACCTCGGATTTATAGTGTAATCTGAGAGCATTTTTTTAAACATGAGCATTACATTCCTAAAATTAATATATATTTTCCTAAGTAAAAACTCTGACATCTTCCAGCAATCGGCACGTTCCTAATATTATTAATCATTATATACATTTCTTATATAATTTTCCCAATATAATTACGTACTCATGTGGTTAAGAACATATAGATGGCCAACATCTTCTTTAAAACACCGTTCTGTCTATGAACGCGTTTTGAACATTGCGCACCACGCCGAGCTTGCGTGCCAGTTCAAATATCTAGCAATTGTTGTATGATTGGCTTTCCACGATTCAACCCCACACATAAACTTTTATCTAATGATACAAAATACGCTATTTCGCCAAATAGAAAGATAATGGACATCTTTTTTTATATAATATATTTCATGTAAATATACAGGATCTCCCCAAAATGTATTAACTTCTAATAACATGACAACTGTATTGATTTTGACATTACAGATAAGGTAATATCTGTTCTGATGCTGCAGGTCATCTTTACTGCCCTCAGTCAGTGGGCGAGAAATCCTTCATGCCTGAAACGATTTATATTTTAGTTCCTATAATAATTACCCCTTTTTAGGGAGCTAGAGTTTCCCCATAAAATACCGATCTTGTGTCTAACTCTGCCTCCGTAATAAGGCAATTTAATAGAATAATCAGAGCTGTATTTCTTAAAATAATATATATATATATATATATATATATATATATATTTTTTTTACTATAATAATTATTAAATCCTTACAGACACTAGTGTTTCATCCTTTCGGGAATCTTCAGTGCAGGGTGTCACGATTAATATCAGTCGAACGATTCGAACCCCGCATCTCTGGCTCGGTTTAGCGGAGACCTAATCCATTCGGCTACCATTAACCGCGTGAAATAATGTCGAATTCAAACATTTTTTAAATGTTCATTTATGTCAGTCAGAGAGTGATCTAATCGTTATACGATGGTCTAATCGTTATACGATGATCTATGCATGTATATATATATATATATATATATATATATATATATATATATATATATATATATTCTAATAATACGATGTACACGGAGTAAAACAGAATATATAACTTACAAAGCGTTTCATTAACGTAACTCTCACCTACAATTTTTTGGCAAACAACTTACAGAGTATAATAGGATGTTAAAATAAAGTGCTATTGCATCAAAGTATTTTAAACTTCGGAGATATTCTAATTCTTTCTTATTTCAATAAATAACTTTATTTGAACCGATGCCACCTGAAGTAATAAATATATAATATGCATGTAAACTAAAGTAAAATTATGTAATATATATATATATGTAATATATATATATATATATATATATATGTGTGTGTGTGTGTGTGTGTGTGTGCGTGTGTGTATTTATATAACATTTAATATTATAAAAAAATACTATATTAATAGCTCTCCAGGTTAGAATGTTTGATTGCATCGTCCAAGCGTGTGAGACATCAGCTTGGGGTCTCGTTGGTTTGATGGTCACACTCTATTGTTCAAGACGAAGTAGGTTCGTTCCGTAGTTGAATTTCGCGGCAGTTTATTTGCTCTGTCTTGAGTTAATAGACTTTCTGGCGTGTGGCGCGGTTGCTCAAGTGGCATGTTACTCCGCTCGGATATACGAGACTCAGATTTGAAATTCTGAGTTCGGATGTAGGTAACTGATAAGCATAAATAAGAGGTCTTCATTCCCGGTTTCATACCTGCCATAGTTTTTGTGATCTGCGGTGTTGTTTGGCCGTAAAAAACATCTTATATATATATATATATATATATATATATATATATATATATATATATATATATATATATATATATATATATATATAGAAACGTAATTTACTCGGAGCATTGCGAATAAATAACTATAGAAAAATATGATAATGTAATGCAGTTGACAGGATGTTGAAGTAATCTTACGTGGGAACAAAAATAGACAACCAAATCATTGTGTTGCAGGGTTTTTTTAATATCCGTATATCTATTTATTTTCTAAAAAAACAATAACTAATATTACTGAGTAACTATGGTTTTACTGCTTTAAATCACTGGAACGGTGGGACCTTTTAATATTTCGGGAATTACATCTTTTTTTGAAAAGGTAAAACACAAACGTATTCCGTAACAGACGGAAAATGTCGAAAAAACGGCACCAGTAAAGAGATTAGTATCGTTGTACAGCAAATACTAAGACTTATTTTCAGGCCTAATTAGTGTAGGTTTTCCAATTGTACTGTTATTTTTGTATATTGATGTAGATTAGTTCCTTATTTTTATTATTCATTAACGTCCTCGTTTTCTCGCTCGTTTTGCCTCTTTATTAATTCCGAATGTGTTTTAAGGTTAGAGAATTAAAAAATCAGTAATGGGCAATGTTGTTTTTTTAAATTTAAATCTATCCATACAAACAGCGCTAAGTGGAAAATATCATTGTATTCAACTTCAATATGAAATTGTTTTCATTCTGCTTATAAAGGTGTTTTCTGTGTGATTCTGTATTTTTAGTAAAGTACTAGTTGTTAAAACTGGAAGGAAAAAATACAACATATTCTTGTAAAAAATATAATAAATTTAGAACTGAAATTATTTCAGCATTAAGAATTGATTATATCATGTTATAAATTGAATTAAAAAAAATCTAAATGCTGCAATATTTAAAGTTATACATTTATTATATATTTTTACTAGAATACCTTGTCCTTTTATTTCCAGTTTTAACAACTAGTCATTTATTTTTCCATGTTTAAGCTAAACAATATTACTATTCTTGCTCGCATTTTTCTATTGAAATCCATATTTCCAGGCTTCCAATAACTTAACTTGTTCTTTGCTTAATTTCAATCTTATTTTGTTGCCCCATACACACATAATGTATAATAGAAGTGTACGGCACTCGTTAGCTTTCAATAAAATCCCTCCAATTATCTCCCTTTGATTCTTTCATTCTCTGTTTCCCTACTTACTTCCCTTTTAAAATTAGTAGAAACAGTAGTCACTGAAGATACGTGGTTGCCATGGAAACCAGTCATTAAAAGCGTCGCCCACGTCCCTACATATTTTTACGATTTTGAACACCAGAAAAATTCATCATAACTTTTGTTTTACTGAACGAAAATTACAAAAAAAAAATCACCATATAGCTGTGAAGGTGATCTATAAACTGTAATAATTTTTTGAAAATAATTTTCGAAAAATCAGTGAGCGGTGAAGCTTTTAAGCAGTTCTAAAAACTAAATCTGTCCATTAACCATATATGCAAACACTACCGTATTTGAATAATATACAGTCCTGGTCAAAATCATAAGACCACTTAAGAAAGTAAGCGTTTACGCATATTATCGAATTTTTAATCAAACAAATGGTTGAAACCATTACCAAAAGGAAAAATATGATAGGGAAAAAATGAAATCTGCTTCATTCGAAACCTTAACCCTGATCTAATAATTATTTAAAAAAAAAACAAACATTTTCACCTGATCAAAATGATAAGATCACTGATAATTTATCTCACAAAAGGCAATTATAAATTACTAAAAAGGGTCTCAGTATTTATTTAGTATTTTTCCTTCATATTTTCCCTTTTGGCAATGGTTTAAACCATTTGTTTGATTAAAAATTTGATAATATGCGTAAACGCTTACTTTCTTAAGTGGTCTTATGATTTTGACTAGGACTGTATACGCAGCTCAGAATTTTACGGATTTACTCGAGTAAATGTAAAATGTAATAGATATAAGACAACAATTTGTTAATATACTAACGTATTTCTTATTCCTGCGGACGCTATTACGTTCACACCTACTTGAAAAAATGAGATCGTTCGATTTCAATAGATGAAACGAAAAATGTAAGTAACAAATGCTTTAAATGAAAGTTTACCTATTTCAAAATGTACTGTTCTAAAGTCGGGTCACCCGTCATTTACAAAATTCTAGATATGACACTTATAGTCGACCCCCATAACTCTAAATGACAAGTAAAAATTAGTAAACTGAATTTAATTCATATGAATTTTTACCTAATATTGAAGAGGAAGAATCATGGTTTAAATTGTCTATAAGCATAAATAAACCGACAGACATTTTATTTAAATTTCACAGAATAAACAACACTTAAAAAAAAAAGAAATTAACAATGGCGTCTCAGATGTACAAAACACACGATATATAAAACTTTATAAATAGGAAGAAACATATTACAGATATATATCTTTTATAGTTTTGTTCAATCATTATTCAAATGAAATATAGTAGTAAACGTCTTAACTGTGACTTAACTATCATGAATAAACATATATTGATTTGGATATCAATAAAAAAAATCATATTTTAGCAGATAACATTTGAAACAATAAACTTCTAGTTTGATACGAAACAAGTTAGGTGACAGAATTTCCTTTTATATTAAATTTCAGTATCGTCATGTGTATCTGGAAAATAAATATTTAAGTGATATTTAATCGAAGCACACTTTTCTTTAATTACTAAAACTAAGTTGTGTGTGTGTTTTTTTTTAAATATTGACTAAATCATAAAATCAACTTGATCCGAAACTTATTTTCCATAAACAGTTGTTATATGCACATAAATTAAGAGTCACATTTTTTTTATTTAATATAAACAGATCGTAAAACATGTAGTGTATAAAGAAATCAAAGTAACTTTAAATCATTATTCTTTTAGTGAATTGGTTTGGAAATAATATTTTTGTTTTGACGAAAGTAACGAGTAACGCTATGATTTTTATCACCGGCATGCGTACAGATTACTGCGTCATCGGCCTTCTGTAGGAGAAATATCTAAATCTATATATATTTTAATTATTTACTATTCAAAGAGAGCAACAATAATATATACTTATTAAGAGTTAATTTGTCTGTTTATTCATAATAATTTTAAAGACTGAATCTTTAACATTTATTTACAAACTTTGAAAAATTAAAAAAAAAAACACATTTCGGAAATTATTGGTATACAGACTAAGGATTTTAAATATAAATGAATAATTCAGATAAATTCGTAAAACTATTATAATTTTAATATATTTTACAACTTATCTTTTCCGACAGATCAAGAACAATCACATATATAAGCAAGGTTTGTGACCTAAAATTAAATTTATTTACCTCATAATTCTAGTATATTTAATATGTGAAAAAAGTGATTCTCCTCCAAATTTTAACATCGAATTGAGGAGCCGGGGGGGGACAAATATAATATATTTGTAAATTATTTTTGTCTAGTTTACATATTTAATTCATCTATTTTATTAATCTGAATAATAATTAAAAAAAACGCAAATCATCAATTATTTGATTTTTAAGAACATTTTTAAAATCGTGTTATTTTCATTATTTTCGTAAAAATATGCGATGTCATTTTTTTCGGTTTTAGCTCCTAGGCGATTTTTTGAAAATAAACCAGTTTTACAGAGATAAAAAATGGGACTTTTTAGAATCTTTCTTGAAAATACTGCAAAAAATTACAATGAATCAATTTTATTTTTAAGATTTTAACTGTGATTAATTGTTATTGGGTGTAATTTCGCCTTTATTAATGGCATATCTATAACATACAGGAAAAATAAAATTGTCGCCATAGAAAATACGGCATGATTCCATTGTCGATTGATGAAACCCGCTTGTTTATTATTGAAAACAATCTACTAATTGGCCAGTTATGTAACAATTCCCAGGAGCAATAGGGACCTTTTATCATGGCTGAAAGTTATACAATATTCAGCGAGGGAAATTTCCGACCACTGTTATTGTCTTCGGTGTTGTTTCAAGTGAGGGCCATATTATGCCACATTACACCTTCGAAGTGGGCTTGAAAGTCAACACCAAAGTGTACGTAGATGTTCTGAAGAGTGTGCTGATCCTCTGGTGCAATCAGCTTGACGCTGGCAGACTCAGGTGTGACAGCAGAATTCGGCGCGTACTCGCAAGTCTAAAGAGACCCAAGTTTTGCTTCAGAAAACATGTGACATGTGACCGTTTCTCACGATCCCCTTTTTCTTCCCTTAACTCGCTGGACTACTTCGTTTGATCATACGTCTAGAACATCAGCAACATGACCTTCCACAACGCCGAAGCCAGCTTGCTCGCCGCCATCCGCCGAGTATTTTCACAGTTCCCGCCGGTGCTTGAGGAAAAGGTTTTCTCCCGGTTCCAGATTCGTATCGAGGTGGTGATTAAAGCCTAAGGTGGGTGCATTGAATAGATGCCAGTTCTACTACATACTCAAGACACTTAACTGTAAATTTCAATAAAAGTTTTAAAATAAAGCAGTAGTGTTGTTTATTTTATTTAGGACTACAATTTTACCTTTACACCCTGTTGTATCGGACTATCGTTCGTCTGACAGCAATACTTACAAATATTTTAATGCATTAATATTAAAGTTCTAAGTAATTTAATGATTATCTTAAAATCATTTACTTGCTCCAATATTAAATGATGAAAATTTTCATTATATATATTTAACGAAACCTTCTTTAAATATGCAAGTTCTTTTAAATATGAATAAATATCGAAAATTTCAGGAAAATATGACTATTATTTGATTTCTGCTAGATTTTTAAATCATGAGTATGTTCCCGGCTTCAAAAACGCCACTACATATGAACGTTGTTTTAAAGCGTTTATAATGTAAACACGATTTTAATCTCGCAGTTTTATTATTTTTGTATGTTATAAAACCGTAAAAAAAATAAAATTCTTGGCAGTTTATTTTAAATGGTAAAAAATTGAAGATGATACTATTATACTACATAAGTTTCAACGTGTTACATGTAGGGGAGGGGGTATAACTATATCCCGTGTAGGAGATATCTATTGTTCAAATATTAAATGGTGAAAATGTTCATTATATAAATTTTAATATATCAAATTGACAAAATGATACAAACAATAGATGACTTAAGTGTCATTTGCTATAATCGAAACTGAAACCAAAACTTATGAAGAATAATTGGTAAAATTATTTATGACAGGAAATGGAAGTGCATAGCAATTAAACGACACGGATGTAAGCGTGATACAGAATATAACACACACACACTATCGTATTAATATATAGATTTGTTTTATTTTTTATTTTTTATTACATTTTCACCCCAAACAAGGCACATTGTTCATTTTGGTGTAGCTGGCTACTATGAGGGTCAGCAACTACTGGGGCACTATGTAGGGATTTTGGCAGCAAGATGTCGGCTCACGTTGCACTTGAACTTCTGCATGTCAGTAGAGTTAGTGAAGCAGGATCCTGGAATGGAATTCCAGAGTCTAGCGGTTCTGGGGAAGAAACTACTGGAGTAGAAAGATCTTTTACATCTAAGGATCTCTACTGTGTGGGGTGGGATTTAGCTGCCTGTTGGGTTGTCGAGGGTGTCTGCGTCGTGGGGGCACAAGTGTCTGCAGTTCGTCAGAGCATTTGCCATTAAAATACTTGTAGAACAAGCAGAGGGATGCAACGTTTCGTCGATGGGACAGAGGCTGAAGCTTAGATGCCAGTTCAGAGCCTATCAGTTTGGCGACTCTTTTTTTAACCTTGTCTAGGAGCGAGAGACTAGTAGTAGACGCACCAGCCCATGTGCCCAGATGTGACAACAATACTCCATACATGGGCGAATGGTGGCCCTATAGAGATACAGGATACTTTCCGATGTCAGTAGTTTTCTAGCACGGTAGAGAGAGAGAGAGACTACCTTTTTCGCAGCGGCCCTGGCAATGTTTTCAAGATTATATTAAACTGAAGTATTGCCATGGTTAGAAAAAAAGAGAGACTATAGTATGCTTAACGTAACACGCGCATTACATACGTGCTAACATGTAGACACCCGGGACACACATGTTGCAGACTCTGCGCTAAGGAGACAAACAATAAGAAAGAGTAAAGAACTCACACTCTTGTTTCAGGTCTTAAGAAAAGACCTTATTTCCCCTGGTCACGCATCATTTCTCGTTACGGATGTGACGTCAACTACATCTCTAACGTGCTCGTCTTCTCTAAAGTCCTCGTTATCCTTCTTATTTTGTCTTTTTACCGTTCTCGTTATCCTTTTTGTAGTCCTGTTTTTTCTTGCCGTGACGTTAT